>NC_135325.1:29254943-30454943 GCF_048772815.1 Callospermophilus lateralis | reverse complement strand
AGACAGGACTTTAGAAGTTCCTTCTTCCAATATTTTCAATAAAATCCTCCTTGAGTGCTAAATTTTATCAAATACTTTTTCTGACTGGGTGTGGTGGTGCACACCTGTAATCCCAGTGACTGGGGAGGCTGAAGCAGGAGGATTGCAAGTTTAAGGCCAGCCTCAGCAATTTAGCAAAATCCTAAGCAACTTAGTGAGACCCTATCCTTAAATTAAAAAAAAAATTTAAAAAAGGGTTGGGGATGTGGCTTGGTGGTTAAATGCTTCTGTGTTCAATCCCTGGCACAAAAAAAAATTAAAAACAAAGAAAAGAAAAGAAAATACTTTTTCTCTCTCAATATGATCATATTATTTTTCTTATCTTGCTTCTTAATATGGTGGTTTACATTCGTAATTTTTAAATATGAACCAAGCCTTGTGTCTCTGGAATAAATCCCTTTTGTTCAAGATGTATAATTATTTTTATATGTTACTCAATTCTAATTGCTAATATTTTACTAAGTACTTTTGTGCCTATAAATCATGAGAGTTATTACTCTGTGATTTTCTTTTTTCTGTTTTTGATTTTTTTTTCTGGTAATGTTGTCCTCATAAAATTATTTGATGTTCAGCCCCAGGGCTCCAAATGCCTCAGTGTACTGCTTATCCATCCCAAAGGAAGAACTTGGAGAACTCAAGAGAGAAGTTTTGGACATTGTATTCCTTACTCCTCAGTGGCGGAGGGCTGGGATACAGTGGAGGGCCACACTGTGCCTACAAGCAGGGGGAACAGATAGGCTAGGTTGCATGCCACTGTGCAGGTGGAGTTCTTCAGGTGTTTGATGAGTACATTCCTTTACTTTACAACCAGACCACTCTGTTTAGATCCTCTCCTAAAGAAAGGACATAAGGGAAGCGGCCAGTTTCCCTCTCCATTTCCTTTGTTATCACATTCTGGAGAGCCCTTTGATTACTGCGAGCTTTCCTAGGCATGGATTAGTATTTAACTCAACAGCGGGAAATGTTTCCCTCTCTTCTCTTCTTTGGAAAATATTTAGCATGCATTCATTTTTAGATGTTTGATAAAATTCACCTAGAATTCATATTTGGTAGAATTCATATGGACCTGGGGATTACATTCTTGGGAGTTTTAAATACAAACTCAATTTCTGTGATAATTATAAGGTTACCCAAATTATCTATTTCATATTGGGTAAGTTGCAGAAATTTGCCCAGGGGAACTTTACCACTGAGCCACATCCCTGGCCCTTCTTATTTTGTATTTTGACACAGGGTCTCACTAAGTTGCTTTGAGCCTTGCTAAATTGCTGAGGCTGGCCTCAAACTTGTGATCCTTCTTTCTCAGCCTCCTGAGTCACTGGGACTATAGTCTTGCACTACTGTGCTTTTCTTTTTCTTTTTTTTAGTACCGGGGATTGAACTCAAGGGCACTCGACCACTGAGCCCCATCCCCAGCCCTATTTTGTATTTTATTTAGAGTCAGGGTCTCACTGAGTTGCTTAGCACCTCACCTTTGCTGAGGCTGGCTTTGAAGTCTCGGTCCTCCAGCTTCAGCTTCCCGAACCACTGGGATTACAGGCATGTGCCACAGTGCCTGGGACACTACTGTGCTTTTTAAGGAACTGGTTCACTTCATCTAAGTTATCAAATTTATGTGTGTACAGTTGTTCACAGTATTCCCTTATGATCCTTTTAATGTCTGCAGAATCTTTGATGTTATGCTATTTCATTTCTGATATTAGTAATTTGTGCCTTTTCTTTTTCTTTTTTGTTGTCATCTTGTTAGGGGATTGTCAGTCTCATTGCTCTTTTCAAAGAGCCAGCTCCCTGCTTATTGATTTTTCTCTATTGTTTTTCTGCTGTCAATTTCATTGATTTGATTTCTGCTTTTATTTTTATTGTTTCTAATCCTGTGTTTGTTGTTGTTGTCATTTATTTTGCTCTTCTTTATGTAGGTTTTTTTTCTTTTGTATGGTGGTACTAGGGACCGAACCCACAGGTGCTCTACCCCTGAGCTACACCACCAGCCCCTTTTAAATTTTTCCTTTTGCTACAGGTCTCATTGAATTGGTGAGACTGGCCTCAAACTTTCAATCCTCCTGCCTCAATGTCCTGAGTAGCTGAGATCACAGGATTGCACCCCTGCACCTGGCATATTTTTTTAATCTTCCTTTTCTATTTTTAAAAATTTTAAATTTGTTCCAATTAGTTTATATGTGACAGGAGAATGCATTTTGACATATTGTACCCAAACAGAGCACAACTTCTCATTCCTCTGGCTGTACCTGGTGCAGTGTTACTCCAGTAGTATAATCATACATGTATATAGGGTAATAAGGTCTGTCTCATTCTACCGTCCTGCTCATCCCCACAGCCCCACCCCTCCCCTCACTCCCCTCTGCACAATCCAAAGTTTCTTCATATTTCCCTACCCTCCTCCATGGATCAGCATCTGCTTATCAGAGAAAACATTTGGCCTTTGGTTTTAGGGGATTGGCTTATTTTACTTAGCATGATATTCTCTAGTCCTATCCATCTACCAGCCAATGCCAGAGTTTCTTTCTTCTTTAAGGCCGAGTAATATTCCATTGTGTGTATGTCCACATTTTCTTTATCCATTCATCTGTTGAAGGGCACCTAGGTTGCTTCCATGGTTTAGCTATTGTGAATTGTGCAGCTGTAAACATTGATGTGGCTGCATCAATGTAGTATGCTGATTTTAAGTCCTTTGGTATAAAGTGAGGAGTGGGATAGCTGGGTAAAATGGTGGTTCCATTCCAGTTTTTCTGAGGAATCTCCATACTGCTTTCCAGAGTGCTTTCACCAATTTGTAGCAATGTATGATTGTGCCCCCGCATCCTCACCAACACTTATATTTGCTTGTATTCTTTTTAAAAAATATTTATCGCCTAGTTGAAGTTGGACACAAGATTTCCACTTTATCTATTTTCATATGGTGCTGAGGATCAAACCCAGGGCCCCACACATGCTAGGCAAGTGCTCCACCACTGTGCCACAATCCCAGCCCCTTGCTTGTATTCTTGATAATTGCCATTCTGACTGGAGTGAGATGAAATCTTAGGGTAGCTTTGATTTGCGTCTGTCTTTCGATTGATGAGTTTAGGCCATTAACATTCAGCATTATTATTGAGATATCATTTGTATTCCCAGTCATTTTAGTTTAACTTGACTTAGTTTCTCCTTTGATTGACCTTTCCTTTAGTGCAGTTCCTCCCTTTGCTGGTTTTCATTTTTTTAATTTCCTCCTGATGGAATATTTTGCTGACAATGTTCTATAGTGCAGGTTTTCAAGTTGTGAATTCTTTTAACTTTTGTTTATCATGGAAGGTTTTAATTTCATCTTCAAACTTGAAGCTTAATTCTGCTGCATAGAAAGTTCTTGGTTGGCATGCATTTTCTTTTAGAGCTTGATATATGTTATTTTAGGAGCTTCTGGCATTGAGGGTCTGGGTTGAGAAATCAGCTGAAATCTGGATTGTTTTCCCCCTATATGCAATTTAACTTTTTCCTCTCATAGCCTTTAAAGTATATCCTTATTCTGTATATTAGTCATTCTCATTATAATGTGCCTTGGTGTGGGTCTGCTGTAATTTTGTACATTTGGAGTCCTGTAAGCCTCTTGTAGTTGATTTTCCATTCCATTCTTTAGATTTTGGAAATTTTCTGATATTATGTCATTGAAACAATTGTGCATTCCTTTGGTTTGTGTCTCCATGCCTTTGTCTATTAAGATAAATCTTAAATTTGGTCTTTTCATGTTACTCTATATTTCTTGGAAATTCTATTCAGGGTTTCTTACCATCTTCTCTGTGTGATCGACTTTATTTTCAAGAGTATATATTTTGTCTTCATTGCCTGAGGTTCTATCTTCTAAGTCGTCTAGTCTGTTAGTGATACTTTCCATTGAATTTTAAATTTGGTTTATTGTTTCCTTCATTTTGAGGATTTCTGCTTGATTCTGTTTTATACTCTCTGACTCTTTATTGAAGTGATCTTTCATTTCCTGTATTTTCTCTCTGATACTATCCTTTATTTTGAAGATCAGCCTAACTATTCACCATCTAAATTCCTCCTCTGACATTTCTTCTACTGTATTGTCTATAGATTCTATTGCTGAAACATCTTGGTTTATTTGAGGTAATCTGTTCCCTTGTTGTTTTCATGTTTGTTGTGTGTCCTCCCATCTAGGGGTATGGATCCTAGGCAGTATAGTTTCTACCCTGTAGTTTTATACTGTCCCTGAAGGCTTCTAGTACCTTACCTTTAAGAGGGAGACCAATATTAACAGCATCTGATACAAACAATATAAAACTTTAAAACAAATACCTCCTATTAAGGCATCTACAGTTTTGTCACAATAAATAGAAATGATTTGTTCAATTATTGTCTTCAATAAAAACATTAAATTTCCTAAAAGGTTTACCATTTCAAATACTAGACAATGAGAGAACAGAAGTAGTGTAAGATGTAAGGTTTATGAGGGAGAAGGAAAGAAAGAAGATAGAGATATAAATTTATAGTAAGAGTGAGGGAGGAATTAAAATAGGTTGGCTGTTAGTATGAGAGAAGCGAGAAAGAGAATCCAGGGAGATAGATAGGTGAGAGAAAAATTATGAACAGATTTTTAAAAAGCAAAAATATAAGAATACACAACAAAACTATAATATACTATTTAGATATATCATTCCTCAATAAACTGATGCATGAAAAATATTTGGATTCAAAGATGGTAGAGATGTGAGAGAGAGGGGGAAAAAAGGAAAGTCTCAATGAAAAATTGACTGACTGCTTCTGTTGGGCTTTCACAAATTTTCTCATCTTCCCTTTTCCACTGGTAGGTGGGGTTGTCTGAAGTTTGACGGTAGCTCCTATCCAGTGGGTACTGGGCTGGTTGTGTGGGCAAGTCTATAGCAAGATGCCTTCATACCCTCTTCCAGTCTTCCTATCTCAGTTGTATTGGCCCCTTCTGTCTCTGTGTACTTCAGGATTCACTGAGCTGGAGAGAGCCTGGTTTTCTCCAGTTTCTCCAACCTGTGTTTCCCCCAGAGAATTGTCCCCCGTCTCTAGCTTTCCACAGGCTTGCCAGGCCCACACTGGCCCATGCAAATCCAGGTGCAATCGGACAGACCTGGGCTTCAGATTCCCCAGGCTCCGCCTTGCTGTAGTCCTATCATCTCAATGCTGTTCCAACTTGCAGAAAGACCACCAGGGAATTTGCTCACTCAAAGGAGAGACTCTGCAAAGAGGCAGCCAGATGGTGGCCATTAGCACACCCAGCAGGAAGACAGTGCAACCAGATTTGCAGGTACACTGACAATATATCTCCAAGCACTGACTGGTGTCCGCAGACTGAGGTGGCCATACTCCAAGATGGTGACGGTGGCGGCAGCAAACCTGCAGGCCCTGGCCAATGTCCCAAGATGGAAGAAGCTGGGTGTAACCAAACCTGCAAGTATTATGACAATGGACTTCTAGGCAGCAGCAGGCAGCGGGTGATCCACTGGTGGACTGTGAATGGTCTGCAGGCTAATGGCAGGCAATGGGTGGGTGGACCTTGGACAGTGGGCCATGGGTAGATGAAAGGCAGGTGGGCAAACAGGCAAATGGCAGATGATAGGTTGAGGTCAGCTAGCCCTCTGCACTCAAAAGGCAGGGATATGTTGGCAGACGGATGTGGGGTAAACATCAGGGGATCAGTGGACAGCCACGGCTGCCTCACAGAGAAATGGAATTTCCTTTGCTTGAATCTGTGTCACCTTTTTTTTTTTTCTAATAAGAGTTAATCTCCCTATGTTGCCCACCCATGCTGGCCTTGAACTCAAGCTCCTCCTACTTCAGCCTCCCAAATTGTGGGACCATACACATGCACACTTAATACAGCGCCTATTTTTATTTTTGTACAGTTTTTGTTTGCTTGTTTGTTTGCTTTGATTTTTGAGGCACTGGAAATTGAGCCCAGGGACTTCCATGTGCTAGATAAGACTTTACCATAGGGCCACACCCCAGCCCTTCTGTAGTATTTAAAGGAGATCAGGTGACTGATTTCATTTCCTGTATTTTCTTTTGCAGCCTTGAGGATTGAACCCAGGGGCACTTACCACTGAGCCACATCCCAGCCCTTTCTATTTTTTTTTTTTTTAATTTTGAGACAAGGTCTCTTTAAGTTGCCTAGGTTAGCCTAGAACCTGTGATCCTTCTGTCTCAGCCTTCTGAGTTGCTGGGATTACAGGCAATGTGTCACCATGTCTGGCTTAAAACAAACACTTAAAAGTAGGTTTCAAAATAACACTCACTAGAGATTTTTGAAACGATGTTTTTATTAAAAAATATATTTATTTATTTATTTTTGTAGTTGAACACAATATCTTTATTTTATTTATGTATTTTTATGAGGTGCTGAGGATTGAACCCAGGGCCTCACACTTGAGAGGTGAGCATTCTACCGCTGAGTCACAACCCCAGCCCCTGAAACAATGTTTTTGCTTTTGTATTGGGGATTGAACCAGGGACACTCTACCACTGAGCCACATCCCCAGCCCTTTTTATTTATTTTGAGGCAGAGTCTAAGTTGCTGAGGCTCTCCTCAAACTTGTGATCCTCTTGCCTCAGCCTCCTTAGCAGCTAGGATTACAGCCATGCACCACTGACTAAGCCTGACCATTTCCTCTTTATAATGTAAATATTTTCCTACAATGCAAAAATCTCCTTCTTAGCACTCACATATTTTGATGTGCTATATTTTTATTTTCATTCAATAATGCTTTTTATTCTTTTTTTTTACTTCTTTTGAGACTTTCTCTTTGACCTATATATTAATTAGAAGTATGTTCTTTCACTTTTAGGTGCTTGGATATTTCCCTTTTATTTTTCTCTTATTGGTTTCTGGTTTGATTCCTTTGTGGTCAGAGAATACATGCTTTGTGATTTTAATCTTTTTAAATTTGTTAAAGTTTGTTTTATGGCCCAGGATATGGACTATCTTGTTCTATGTTCCATGGACACTTTAAAAGAAAGTGTCTTCTGCTGTTATTGGGTAGAATGTTCTATAAATGTTGATTAGATCCTGGTGGTTGATGGTGTGTATATCCTTGGTGATTATCTGCCTAGAAGTTTTATCAGTTGTTTATAAAGGAGTATTGAAGTCTCCAACTGTAATTGTAGATTTTTCGATTTCTTTTTCCAGATGTATTAGCTTTTGTTTCGTGTGTTTTGTAGCTATGCTGGTTTGTACATACATATTTAGGATTGCTATGTCTTTCTAGCAGATTGTTCTTTTTATAATTGTGTAAAATTTCTCTCTGCCCACAGTAATTTTCCTTGCTCTGAAGATGGCTTTATCTAATATGAATATAGCAAATCCTGCTCTCTTGTGATTAATGGTTGCATGGCATATATTTTTCATTCTTTTAACTTTCAACCTACCGATGTTGCATTTGGGTTCATAGTTGGGTCACATGCTTTAATCTACTCTGTCCATCTCTGTCCTCCAATGTATATAATCACACTGTTTGCATTTAATATAAGAAATGATATGAAGACTTGAGTTTTTTAGTTTTGTTTTCTTTATTCTTCTTATTTGTTTCCTATGGGGTTTTTATTTGCTTGTTGTCTGTTTCTGTTTCTGCTTTTTCTACCTCTATTTCTTTTCTTTTTGTACTGGGGATTGAACCCAGGGGCACTTAACCACTGAGCCACATCCTCTGCCCTTTTTAAAAAAACATTTCTAGTTGTAGATGGACAAAATACCTTTATTTTGTTTATGTGGTGCTGAGGATCGAATCCAGTGCTTCATACATGCCAGGCAAGTGCTCTACCACTGAGCCACATCCCCACCTCCCCTCCACACCCTTTTATGGATTTTATTTAGACACAGGGTCTTGCTGAGTTGCTCTGAACTTGTGATCCTCCTGCCTCAGCCTCCCAAGCTGCTTGCTGGTTCGTTATTTTTGTGGGTTACTTGAACATATATTAGAAATCTTTTTTTATTTATCTATGGTATTTAAAAAAATCTGTAATTATTAACATAAATTACAGCAATAATACATATTCATTAAAACAAGTTTAAGTAATACCTAAAGTAAGAAGGAAAAACAGCCAGACACAGGTGGTACACACCTGTAATCCCAGCAGCTAGGGAGGCTGAGGCAGGAGGCTCGAGAGTTCAAAGCCAGCGTCAGTAATGGCGAGGTGCTAAGCAACTCAATGAGACCCTGTCTCTAAATAGAATACAAAATAGGGATGGGATGTGGCTCAGTGGTCAAGTGCCCCTGAGTTCAATCCCCGGTACCAAAAGAAGAAGAAGGAGGAGGAGGAGGAGGAGAAGGAGGAAAAATAACCCTGTTCTCCTGAAGAGGTATAAAATAAACTAGTGTTCAAACCACTAGATCAGTAAAATTAACAAGAATGACAAGGTGGTGGTGGTTGTAGAACATCAGAAAACAGTACCCCAAAGACTGGAGATGTGATATGCCAAAGAGACCTTAGAAGTTGCCTCAGATCAAAGGCCCAACCTTATTTTCTTTCTCTTTCCCAAGTACAGGGAGGGGCTGTCTCTGGAATTTTCTTATCTTCCTTAAGATAACCCCCAAAAGGGACCACGATTGCCTTCTATTTCCATCCCCAAAGCTCATTATTTATAGTAGAAAAGAAGGCTGAAAAATGTAACCACACCTGAATGGACTTTATTATGAAATAATGTCTGTCCCTTTGGGGATTGAACCTGGAGGGTTCTTTACCACTGAGCTGCCCTTTTAAATTTTTTATTTATAAAAAATTATTTATTAAAAGGTCCCCAGTTCTTTTTATTTCTTATTTTGAGACAGGGTCTCACTAAGTTGCCTAGGCTGGCCTTGAACTTATGATTCTCTAACTTCAGCCTCCCAAGTCACTGAGATTGCAGGCATCCACTCCAGAGAATCTTCCCACAAGCAAATTTCTGTCCCCAGGACCTTCTTTGCTTCAGTAATCATTCATAACTCCTCAAAATTGTCTACATTCTTCATTCTCACCCTCCCTATAGAAAAGAGGTATATAAGCTTCTGAATCATGTTGGACTAGTAGGTAATTATACTCTGTGATTGCCTCTGTGCATGTAATACATTGTGAGTCTTTCTTCCTGTTTAATGTGTTTCTTGCCAAATTGAAGCCACCTGATGGGTTAACTTGTCCTTTGCAAGTTGTCCTTTGCAAACTGGCTTTGTTTGCTTTAGCTCTGCATTCTAAGTTCTAAAGAGGAGCTATACCTAAATATCAAAAATATTAACTGATAGGGTCCATATTGCAAGAAAAAAAAAGAATGGGAGAAATATCCATCTAAGACTTCCTAATCAGTAATCTTTGGATTAGATTTACAGAACCTAGAACATCTGTTGACATTCAGATAACATCAGAATATGTGTCAAAGAAATGGAGCACTGCAGGACCGGTGCCCACCTCTCTGTGGCTAAAAGCACACTTCCTTAAATGTCCCATATTAGCACTTAGTTGTGGTTGTTAAGTACATTAATTCTTAAGATGATAGCCCCTGTGTTAGCCAACTTTTCATTGCTGTGACCAAAATACCTGACATAAACAACTTAAAGAAGAAAAAGTTTGTTTTGGCTCATGGTTTCAGAGCTTTCAGTCCATGGTGGGCCGACTCCTTTGCTCTGGGCCTCAGGCGAGGCAGAACATCATGGCAGAAGGGTATGGAGGAGGAAAGCTGCTCAGCTCATGGCAGTTGACAGCCACCCAAGCACAGAAAGAGAGACAGAGGAAGGGGCCAGGGATAAGAAAACTCCTTCCAGGGAGTGCCTCCAGTGACCCATTTCCTCCAACTAGATCATACTTCCCAATAATATATTTGAATTATTAATCCATCAAGTGGATTAATCCACTGATGAGGTTAGATTTCTCATGATTCAATAATTTCCTAAAAGCCTCACCTCTGGATATTGCTTCAATGGGGACCAGGTCTTTAATGGATGAGACTTTGGGGGAACAATCGACATTCAAACCATAACAACCCCCATCTTCCAGTTGGCTAGCTCATTATCATAATAAGTTCTTTCTCCATCACTGCCTAGCCTTTCTAATTGGTTTTCATTTGTGCAGCAAGCAGTCCTGTCTTTTGCACAGTAATGAGTTCATTTCAGGGAAACTTCTG
Source organism: Callospermophilus lateralis (assembly GCF_048772815.1). NCBI lineage: Eukaryota > Metazoa > Chordata > Mammalia > Rodentia > Sciuridae > Callospermophilus > Callospermophilus lateralis. Next base: position 30,444,778 of record NC_135325.1, on the reverse strand, counting down.
AGAGTGAAGGGAAGCCTTTCCTTCCAATCCTACACTAGCTATATAGATAGGGTGTAAGTGAAAAATATAAATGGAAAACAAAAGAAAATAATATTATCAAAAAGAATGGCAGTGGGCACCATGGAACAGATCTATAATCCCATGGACTCAGGAGGCTGGGGCAGGAGGATCACAAGTTAGAGGCTACTATCATGAGGCAATAACAGCAGGCATTATCTGACACGGAGTAGGGCACAGCTGGGGGCCTTTGGGAATGCTGGGTTGGGAGCACTTGCCAATGTTAAGGCTTCCTTATGTGGATCCAAGGCCAAAGCCACCCAGGACAAGCATAAAGCATGCTGTTCCACCTTCTCAGCCAGCTCCTATACCCAAAATCAGCTCCCCCAGCCTGGAAGAACTGTCTCTTTAAAATGTCAGAGCAAGCCTGGTGTGATGGCACAAGCCTGTAATCCCAGGAACTTGAGAGGCTGAGGCAGGAGGATTGTAAGTTTGAGGCCAGTCTCAGCAGCATATCAAGGCCCTGAGCGACTTAATGAGACCCTGTCTCAAAATTAAAAAATAATAATGTGGCTCAGTGGTTGAGTGCCCATGGATTCAATCCTTAGTTCCCCCTGCACTGCCCCCCCACAAAAAAACAATATCCAGCATTGGTAAGGCTATAGGCCAGAGTTTCTCAACCTCAGTACTATTGACACAAGTCTTTGTTGTAGGGCACTGTCCCACATATGTTGGAATGTTCAGCAGCATCCTTGGCCTCTACCCAGCAGACAACAATAGTATCTCTAACCCCTGCCCCCAGGTTCTATAGTGTTGTAAGTGTATAGCTTTTTTTTTGTGTGTGTATGTGTGTGATCATCCTAGGTATTACATTGCACATCAGTGAGTTATCACAGCCTATTAGTGTCCACATTTTACCAGTTTAAGTGAAGTATAGCAATCTTACTTCTCCGTAAATCTTTCCCCCTCCCCTAATTATAATTGTCTTATATATTTCCTTTCTATACCCTTAGGCGCACATTATATAATGGTATCTTTTTTGCTTCAAAAATCAAAGAAGAGCTGGAAGTGGTGGCCCATACCTGTAATCTCAGCATTTCAAGAGGCTGAGGCAGGAGGATCACAAGTTTGAGGCCAGACTCAACAATTTAGCTAGACCCTAAACAACTAGTGAGACCCTGCCTCAAGAAAAAAGATTAAAAAGGCTGAAATGTAGCTCAGTGGCAAAGTATCTCTGAGTTCATTCCCCAGTATGAAAATAATAAAAAGTCAAAGAAGAGCCAGGTGTACTGGCACATGTCTGTAATCTCACATACTCAGAAGGTTGAGGCAGGAGGATTGCAAGTTCAAGGCCAGTCTGAGCTAATAAGCAAGATCTTGTCTCAAAATAAAAATTTGAAAAATGGCTGAGATTGTAGCTCCATCATAGAGTACTTGTCTAGCAAGCATGAGGCCCTGGGTTCCATCCCCAGTACCACAAAAACAAAAACAAACTCAAGAGATGAGAAAACATCTATTATATTTACTCATATCATTATTACGCTCTCTCTTATTTTGTATTCCTCACTGATGTTTTGAGATTCATTCTTTTCTCATTGCTGTTATTTTTAAAGAATTTCTTTTAGGTGTTCCTTGAGGGTAGTTCTGCTGGTGATAAATTCTGTTAAATTTCCTTTATCTGAGAATGTCTTGATATTCCCCTTCTTTCAAAAGAGTATTTTCACAGGATATAGAATTCTGAGTTAGTAATTCATTTTTTTTAGCACTTGAAAAATATCTGGTCACTTTCTTATGGCCTACACGGTTTCTAATGAGAAATCACATGGCCATTTGAATTGTTTTTCCTATTAGTAAGGTGTCATTTCTCTTTTGTTAACTTAAGACTTTTCCTTTAGTCAGCCATGGTAGCATACCTTTAATTCCAGTTGCTTAGGAGGCTGAGGCAGGCAGATCAGAATTCTGAGGTCAGCCTGGGTGACTTAGCAAGACCCTGTCTCAAAATAAAGTCATAAAAAGGGCATGGGATGTAGCTCTGTGGCAGAGCACTTCCTAGCAGGTGCGAGGGCCTGGGTTCTATCCCCAGTACAGAAAAGACTTTGTTTTTAAAAAATTTATCATATGACATGGCATGGATTTTTGAATTTATCTTGTTTGAGGTTCTCTCAGCTTCTTGAATCTGTGGGTTTGTGTTTTGCCAAAATTGGAAAACTTTCAACCATTATTTCTTTTTTTTTAGTTTTATTGATTTTATTTTTTTAATACACAACAGCAGAATGCATTACAATTCTTATTACACATATAGTTTTTCATAATTTTGTATATAGAGAATGTTCACACCAATTCATGTTTTTATACATGCACTTTTTTGCATTACAATTTTTATTACACATATATACCACCATTTTTCATCTCTGTATATAAAGTATGTTGACACCAAGTTGTGTCTTCATACATGTACTTTGGATAATGATGTCCATCACATTCCACCATCCTTGCTAATCCCCTGCCCCCTCCCTTTCCCTCCCTCCCCTCTGCCCTATCTAGAGTTCATCTAATCCTCCCATGCTCCCTCTCCCTACCCCACTATGAGTCAGCCTCCTTATATCAGAGAAAACATTCAGCATTTGTTTTTTTTCAGCCATTATTTCTTCAAATACATTTTCACTTCCACATCCTTTATCTCTTTTCCTCATGATTCCAAAGCATGGAGATTTTTTTAATATATATGTTTTAGTTGTAGTTAGACACAATACCTTTGTTTATTTATTTATTTTTAAATATTTATTTTTTAGTTTTAGGTGGACACAATATCTTTATTTATTTTTATGTGGTGCTGAGATTTGAACCCAGTGCCTCACACATGCTAGGCGACCGTGCTACCACTTGAGCCACATCCCCAGCCCCTCAGGTTTTTCTTTTAATAGAAATTTGTTGAGGGGTGGACATGGGAAGTTATGTGAGGATGACATCAGTCTGATGATCACAAGATGTTTTATGGTGGTCAGGTTATTCTCAGGATCCTTAGGCTGACAGAGAAGAACAAGTCAGAGAAAGAACAAGCAAGATGGAGTTAATTAGGTCAATGATTGTTCAATCCCAGGACTGTAAGAGCCCCAGCATATATTTACCAATTCAAAAAAAAAAGTTTTATAATTTGAGCTATTACATTTAAGTCTATGGTCCATTTGTAATTATTTTTTTTGTGTGGTGAGCTTTAGGGGTACAACTTAATACTTTTACATGTGGATATCCAGTTGTTTGAACACCATTTGCTGTAAAGCCTATGCTTTCCCATTGAATTGTCTGGGTACCCTTGTCAAAAATTATTTGGCAGCCAGACACAATGATGCATGCCTGTGATCCCAGTCATTCAGAAGGCTGAAGCACAAGGATTGCAAGTTCAAAGCCAGCCTCAGCAACTTAACAAGGCCCTAAACAACTCAGCGAGACCCTATTTCTAAATAAAATTTTCGAAGGGGCTGAGGATGTAGCTCAGTAGTTAAGTGGCCCTGGGTTCAATCCCTGATACCCCCCTCCCCCCCAAAAAATGAGTTGATTATAAGGACTTGTGGTGAATCTCTGTAGTCAAGTGCTTGCCTGGCCATGCACAAGGCCCTGGGTTCCATCCCCAGCACCACAAACAGAAAATGTCTATCCTTTTGGCTATGCTACACTGTCTCAGCCACTATAGCTTGTAGTAAAGTATTGAGATCTGAAAGTTGGGTTAGGGATGTGGGTCTGTTATAGAGCACATGCCAATCATGCACAAGACTCTGGGTTCAGTCCCTAATTGGGGAGGAAGAAGGAGAAGGATCTTCCTGCCTCAGCCTCCTGAGCTGCTGGGGTTACAGGTGTGTGCCTGTAACCCACTAATCCCGGCATTACTTAACTTTTAATAGATATTGTAGTCTATATGAAAGTCAGTTTGGGGGATTCTTCCTCATGCTGTCAGCTGCGCCCACCCCAAATATGGGGATTCAGGTATACAAGTTTATTTGCAGATTGTTTGTAATGGTTCAAAATTATTAGAGCTAGTTTAGGTGCAGTTTGAGTCTGTAATTAGTGTGGCACTACACATTCCTAACATTAAATATTAGCTTATAAATAAGCAATAATATAGCAATGATTATAAACAGGAAGAAATAGAACATGAGATAGACCAATTCTTTCTTTTTTCTCTATGTTGCAACTTTGAGTTTGTACTTATTTTTTAAATGTAAAGCGCTCAATCAAGTATGAACTCTGATATTTAATGTTTTTGTTGGTTAGTGAAAATATTAATTCATTCATGAAATATTTTAGTGTATTTGAACAATATTGTTAGTTTAGTCTGTGTAGGCTGCTGTAACAAAATACCATAGACTGAGTGGTTTATAAACAACAGAAATTTATTTCTTACAGTTCTGGAAGCTTGGAAGTCCAAAATTCAAGGTGCCAGCAGAGTCTATCTGATGAGGGCCCATTTCCTGATCATAGATTGTACCTTCTTGTTGTATCTTCACACACAGCATGAGCAAATAAGCTGCCTATGCCTCTTTTACAAGGGCACTAATCCCATTGTTGAGGACTCCACACTTATGACCTGATCACCTCCCCAGTACCCTACCTCCTAACAGCATCATCTTGGGTGTTAGGATTTCAGCAAAAATTTTGTGAGGATGCAAACATTCAGACCAGTGCAATCATTAAAACTGAAATATATAGTCTTTGAAATTGTTATTGTTCATTTTAAAACTAAAGAATTAGGAAAATAATTTTTATATTTTTCTCATAGAGAAACCCATATACCAGGAAATTATTCACTCTGGATGCCAGATTTAGAAGATATGTTACTGACTTTACCAGAGAACATTTCTTTACATATTCCTCCTCTCTACCCTATACATATCCTTGTAAAAAAATTATTATAGGGTTGAGAGTGCAGCTCAGTGGAAAAGCCCCTGATATAATTTTTGATATAAGTTCTTCATGCATGTGTTTGAAATATGATGTGTATTTTCTATTTGCAACCCTTTCAATTTGGACTAGCTACATTTCTAGCTACATACATTTCTAGTATGCACACAGCCCTGGGTTCAATCCCTAGCACCACACAAAACATGAATGTGCATATGTACATATATATCGACCTACCTGCATAAATATAAATATGTGTGTGTGTATATGTATATGTATGTGTGTATATATATATATATAACTCTGACTTCCACCTTCACTGCTTAAAGTAGCTCAAATCATGGGCTCTGTCCAAGTCTGCATAGAAAAGTTCTTGTCATTGCCTCCTAAAGCAAAATACCAACAGGCTGTGCACACATTACTCTTGGTGAACTCATCTTGTCCTCTGCAATTATAGCAGTGGTATTTACCCATGGAAAAGACTGAATCAGAGCAAAGGAATGCACCTAAATGCTCAAGAGAAAAGGTACAAACTCAATGCAAATGTGTTTAAAGAATTCCAGGCTAGACAATGGTTGTAATAAAACCAAGAAAATTAGAAATAAAGTAAGCCATTTGCAAATTCTGTGACAAATACCACTTAGTGAATGCAAAGTTCAACATTAGATGTTCTAATTAAGCAAGCTTAGATATTTTATAGGATGAATTTGGGGGCCTAAGACCAAAGAGAATATAAAGAAAACCTGCTACAACATGGTTATAGCAGAATATAAAGAGAATATAAAGAAAATCTTCTATAACATGGTTAATTTATGTGATGGATGTTACTCTTATCCTGTACCTATATTAATATGGAGAAAATTCTGCTTTTTGCCTGACTAAATAAGCATATTCCCTCTGGAGCATTCAGAGCAAAGTCCATATGCTTCACTGGGAAGTTTCTTCTATTTATGAGCAGGTTTTTGGCCCTCAATAAAAAAGAAAGGCTTCATTTTATTTGTATCACTATCTGACTTTACTTGTATCTTTTTAAAAATGTAGTATCTTGTACCATCATTTATTGTACTATTATACATTTATCTCAAGTGGCATTTATTACAACCTCTAACTTATAGATCTTTATATAGGTCTTTCTGCTTCAAAATTGTTGAAACCATAAAAAGCATCAGAACGTAGGTACACATACCACACCATAAATCTTAATTTTTATATTCCTATGCAGTTAGAATTCCAAACTATTTTAGTTGACAGTTTGGTATCTGAAATGATTAATCTACCCTTTCTTTACACATAGCTATTTGTAAGAAGCATGATCTTTAAATAGACAAGTTATCAATAGGTGCAACCTCTAAATGCATGAAGAACTCATTGCAAAATAACTCCCTCTTTGGATCTATGATCTTGTGATCTTTCAGATGCCACTTTTCTCATCTGGAAAAAAATTGTTCACTTGCAAAAAGCCCTTGGGCATAACATGACATTTACAATGTATAGAGCATGCATTTCGTGTTTATTTCTCATGTATTTCCTCTGGTGAAAAACTAATATGCAATCTACAACATCCAAATAAATGATTTGACATATTTTATACAACACATGTTCAAGTAATTAATTTTCTCATAGAAATGTCATACCATTTAACTCATAGTTATGAGCCAAATATTTGTGCAGTAGTTTGTAATGAATATATGCATAATCACAGATTGCCCTATTTTCTTTGTGCTCAAATATAATTTAAAGGGACAGAATTAGGGTGCAGTAGACTTCATGTTATTTAATGCTTGATGCATAGTAGGTTGTCAATAACTGCTTGATGGATGAATAAATAAATGACTGACCTCTTTGGCAGATTTTACCAAGTCCTATGAATTTTAGAACTTTAGGTTAATCCTATTGGGGTCTTATTATTAGATTATCAACATGATTAACTGTGTGTGATATGTTTTGAGAATCTTGGTTGCCAAGGAATGCAACATAAATAATTATGTACGTATGTGAGCAAAAGATGATACAAAAACCAATTTATATTAAGTAGGGAACACCTGTATCAGGTTATTTCCAGCCAGCGAACAGAAATAAGGCTCAAATTGACTTAGAATGAAGGAAATTGATCACCAAACCCAAAGGTAATGTGAGCTCCAGGCATTGTAAAGGTAAATGGTATCCACTCTGACACTACCCTTCTTTGAAGAGGAACAGGACTAATCAATCAAGAAGAAGTATTCCTGTATTTCCTGAAAAATTAGGGTTCATTGTCTCCTAAAGACACATTTATAGGTGAATTAAGGAACTGAGGCAGAATGGGAGAATGTAGTTAGTCCTTTCTAAGTTTTTTTTTAATTCACTTTCCCCTTGTTTGGTATCTACTAAAAACCTCATAAAACTATTTTGAGTGGTTGAGTGATAGAGTGCTTAGCATGCATGAGGCCCTGGGTTTCATACCCAGTACTTAAAAAAAAAAAGTTGTTTTTTGTTTTAATCGTGTTCCCTAGTCTGTTTATTTCAAGAATGATTGCAGCCAGGCATGGTGGTGCATGCACGCCTGTAATCCCAGCCACTTGGGAGGCTGAGGAAGGAGGATCACAAGTTCAGAGCTAGCCTGAGCAATGTAGAGAGACTCTGTCTCAAAGAGAGAGAGAAAAAAAGGGGGAACTGGGGAGGTAGCTCTGTATTAGAGCACCCCAGGATTCAATCCCCACGAACACAGAGACACACACACAATGATCTCCATCTTCTTTTTTTAAAAAAATGTCTAAGTATCAGTGAAGCAAGCCCTTTATCACTCCTTACAGGTTTTTGTTTGTTTGTTTGTTTTTCTGAAGATTGAATCCAGAAGGGCTTTATGGCTGAACTACATCCCCAGCCTTTCATATTGTTTGTGAGTGGGGGTGCTGGGGATTGAACCCAGGGCCTTGTACATGCAAGGCAAGCACCCTACCAACTGAGCTATATCCCCAACCCCTTTTATACTGTTTATATTTTGAGTTCTCACAAGTTGACGAGGGTCTGTCTCACTAAGTTGCCAAGGCTGACCTTGAATTTGTGATCCTCCTGCCTCTGCCTCCTAAATTGCTGGGATTATAGGCCTATGCCATGGTGCTAGGCTTCCTGAAGAAGGCACCTTCTGCAGCTAAAGTTTATCTGGGGGGACAAAAGCCCTGCCATTCCCAGCAATGCTTACTGAAAAATAATGTGGATTTATTAGTTGCATTCCATAGGGATTTCTTCTCTTCTACAGTTATTTAACATTTTCTTAAATTACTTAGATGAAGCTGGGCATGGTGGTGCACACCTATAATCCCAGTGGTTTGGGAAGTTAAGGCAAGAGGATCTCGAGTTCAAAGCCAGCCTCAGCAATTTAGTGAGGTACCTTAGCAACTCAGTGAGACCCTGTCTCAAAATAAAAAAAAAAATAAAAAGGGCCAGGCGTGGTGGCACACACCTATAATCTCAGCAGCTCAGGAGGCTCAGGCAGGAGGCTCAGGAGTTCAAAGCCAGCCTCAGCAAAAGTGACTAAGCAACTAAGCAACCCAGTGAGACCCTGTCTTTGAATAAAATACAAAATAGGGCTGGGGATGTGGCTCAGTGGTCAAGTGCCCCTGAGTTCAATCCCTTGTACCAGCCCTCCCCCATTTTACTTAAACGAATGAATGGTGGGTGGGACCACTGATGGGCATGCTTATAGGGCTCTGGCCACATGAACAAAGGGACAGAACCAAACAAAATGTCAACAACCCAAACAGAGGGCCTTTGGGAAGAAAACCAAGGAGGATCTTAGGGTCCATTCACTTTCTATGCAACTCAATATAAGCTTCTAGGTGATTATAACAAATAGGTAGACTATGTGGTTTTCTGAAAGAATTATTGCCTTTTTAAAAAATGATCCTGCTTTCCATAAACTTCAGGACCAAACATTATGGAAAGTAAGAACTCTCATATGGAAAAAAATGCTATTGTCTATTTATTTTTTTTAACTCCTCCATCTTTTTCCATGTATATACTATATAAAATTTTTCCTATGAAAAATGGTGCCATTCTCATGTTCAATTTTGTTCCCTACCTTTCCACATGTAAGCATTACCCTATGTTATTAAATAATATCCTGAAAAATAATTTTATCTTTTTTATTCTTTTGTTCATTAAATTTTTTTTTATCACCAGGCATAGTGGTACATGCTTGTTATCCCAGCTCCTTGGGAGGCTGAGCCAGGAGGATCACAAGTTAGAGGCCAGTCTGGTCAACTTAGCAAGATCCTGTCTCAAAATAAAAAATGCAAAGGCCTAAAATGTAGCTCAGTCACAGGGAAAGCACCCCTAGCTTCAATATTCAGTACCATAAAAACAATAATAATGATTTTTATGTTTTGAAAAAATGATGCTTATTAACACATATTAATGGGGTCCGGTGTGATTTTTCATACATGCATGCAGCATACACTGAAAAATCCAACCTCCTTTTCCACTCCCCTCCCCCTGCACTCATACAAATCCCTAGTGATTGCTATTCTACTGAAAAATGATTTGTTATAAGCCATACTATATGATTATCAAAATTAATTTATCACCTTTTTTCCTTTAAAAGATTTCTTTCAAAGGGGAGAGATGATTCACAGACTGAAATGCACAGATCTAAAGCATATAGCTGGATGACTTTTGACAAGCACAAACACACTCTAATCAAGATGAAGGTTCTTTCCCTTGTCTCCAAAAATGGACTCATCCCTCTTTCCATTCAATACTCCATGTCCCTGCAACCACTGTTCAGATTTCTATCACTGCAAATTTGCGTGACCTATTCTTGAACTTCATATAAGAGCATTTATATAATATATTTACTTTTATGTCTGGTTTCTTTTTTGCTCAATAATTATTTAGCTTTTCCATTGCTAGTAACATTCTCTTGTATGGACCTATGGCAATTTGTTCACTAGTTGACAGATATTTGAATTGTTTCCAGTCTGGGTCTATACTAAACATTTTTTTTTCTTCAAATCAATTTTAGAGGGGGTGAGAAATGGTAGAAATAACAGATGGATTAGTGATTACTTTTTATTTTTTTAAAATCTTTTTTGGGGGCTAGGGAAACCAGGGACCTTAGGAGTGCTAGAGTTCTGCCAATGAGTTACACCCTCAGTCCCTATTTTTCTTTGTTTTCTCCCTTTTTTAACTCAGCTTTTTCATTGTTGTGACCAATGATCTGACAAGAACAATTTCAGAGGAGGAAAAGTTTATTTAGGGGCTCTTTATTTCAGAGGTTTCAGTTCATAGACAGCTGACTCCTTTCTTTGGGGGCTGAGATGAGGTAGGAAGAGTGTGGCAGAGAAAAGTGGCTCAAGATTGACACCAGAAAGCAGAGAAAGATTCACTTAACAGGGACAAAATATATACCCCAAAGGCATGCCCCCAAAGACCCACCATCTCCAGCCATACCCTGCCTGCCTACAGTTACCACCCAGTTAATCCCTATCAGGGAATTAATGCACTGATTAGTTTAAGGCTCTGATCTTTTCACCTCTAAACTTTCATAAAAGAGTTTTGGGGGGCACACCTCACATATAAACCATAACATCCCTCTCTCTCTTTTATTTTTCTTTGTACTGGGGATTGAACTCAGGGCCTTGCACATGCTAGGCAAGTGTTCTACCATTTACCTACTTGCCTAGCCTCTGTATCTTTTCTTCAAAAGGAAAATAAGGAGGGCTGGGGGGTGTAGGCTGGGGTAGAGCATTTGACATGTGTGAGGCCCTGGAGTCAATTCCCAGAACTGCCACAAAAAGAGAAGATACAGAGAAACAGGGAATGCAGTTGAAAGACTGGGAGTAAAGAGGAAGTGAGCAGTATGGAGATTTCTTGGAGAATTGGGAATGGAACCACCATTTGACCCACCCAGCTATCCCTCTCCTTGGTCTATACCCAAAGGACTTAAAAACAGCATACTACAGAGACACAGCCACATCAATGTTTATAGCAGAACAATTCACAATAGCTAAACTGTGCAGCCAAACTAGATGTCCTTCAATAGATGAATAGATTAAAAATGTGGTATGTATACACAATGGAATATTACTAAACATTAAAAGAGAATAAAATCATGGCATTTGCAGGTAAATTGATGGCGTTGGAGAAGATAATGCTAAGTGAAATTAGTCAATCCCCCAAAAACAAATGGTGAAGTTTTCTCTGATATAAGGAGGCTGATTCATAGTTGGATAGGGAGCAGGAGCATGGGAGGAATAGACAACTCTAGATAGGGCAGAGGGGTGGAAGGGGAAGGGCGGGGACATGGGGTTATAAATGATGGTGGAACGTGATGATCATTATTATCCAAAGTACATGTATGAAGACACAAATTGGTGTGAATATACTTTGTAATCAACCAGAGATATGAAAAATTGTGCTCTATATGTTTAATAAGAATTGTAATGCATTCCACTGTCATAAATAAATAAATAAATAAATCGATAGACAAATAAATAAATAAAAAGAGGAAGTGAATGAAAAAACGAGACCAAAGAGAATTTTTTTTTAAAAAAAAGATAACATAAGGGGAAAATTAATTAAGAAAGCAAAAAGAGAAGTATTAAAATTGGACAAGGATAAGAAGAAGCAATAAATAAACAAGCCAGCAAACAAACAGAAATGGAAAAGGGAAAGCCTATAAAATTAGAATAAGTAAAAAGATTTAGAACCATGTCACTTCTGTTTTTAATCATGTTCTTCAACAATTCTTGGAATGAAGACAAACAACTTTTGAGTCTCTTCCACACGAACTTGAGCCCCTCGCACATTGCTAATGCTTTAATGTTTCCCATTAACATTAGGATGGGCAAAGTTCTCTCCCAGGCCTGCCAGAGCAGAAGAGTTGTTCAAAGCTGCTTTGATCAGGGCAGCACACTCAAGGCAGCCTGTAAGGGAAGCCAGGAGGCCTTTTCATTTAAAAATAAGTGCCGCTTTGTCTCCCATGCTTCCTTAATTGAGGCAGAAGCTGAATCTAGGACACAGCTTGGTGGGAGATAGGCTATGACATGGTCACATGGAGTCCAGCTTCTGAGCTAGAATGGGATGGTGTGGAGAATGGTCATGTATCTGGTGTGTGTGTGTGTGTGTGTGTGTGTGTGTGTGTGTGTGTGAACAGTCACAAGGAAGTCTTCTGAAGTGTCAAGAATGTCAAATTAAGATGTTTGGATGACCTATAAGGTAGAAAATTAACTAAATCCAAGTTAACGGTATTTTTTAATTTTGTGGAAATTTTGCAGATTAATTGATAGACTGATTGATTGATTTTACAGAAGGATTAACATGCCTTCAACCAGAGATAGACTGAAACCAGAAAAGACAAAAAGGTGCAAGGTGGTTGAGACTCTTTTCATTCTTTTTATGGTGTTGAGATGAAATCCAGAGCCGGCACAGTCTGAGCTCTACCACTGAGCTACACCCCCAGCCCCTTTGTTTTGTCTTAAAAGAGATCTTGCAGAACTGAGACTTGAAAAATCCCGTTTTTTACAGTGATGTTGCCACAATTTTAACCTAGAGTATTCATTTTCTCTTGAAGCCAGAGAAAAGACATGAAAATAATAAGAAACTGGAGCTGGGCACAGGAACATGTGGACTTGTAATTCCTGCAACTTGGGAGGCTGAGGAAGGAGGATCACAAATTCAAGGTCAAGCAAAGTTAGTGAAACTTTGCTTCAAAATGAAAAATAAGAAGGATTCAGTGATAGAGTAACCTTGGGTTCAATCCCCAGTACAAAAAAAGCGGGGGGGAGGGAGCAAAGAAGGATGAATAAGGTATTATTATGGGAAGACATCACCAGTGCAGTTTTATGGGGGCTTTATGGCATTCTAATCCCATCCCACCTTGACCTAGCAATGGGTCTCAAGTGAATATGATGATCAAAATTGCAAAAAGAGAGAAGAGAAAGGGCCACAGCTGCAGCCTACAGCTATTGAAAAATGTTAACATGGATGAGGATTTATTTGGTCTATAAATCCCAGGGGACAGGCTGTGGCTGTGGCTCAGTGGTAGAGCATGTGCTTAGCATGAGCAAGGCCCTGGTTTTGATCCTCAGAACTGACAAAAAAAAATATCCCAGGGGATATAATCATTAGAGAGACAGTGCAGTTTACAGAAATTCTGATTGAAAAAGGGGACTAATTTCTTGATATGAGAAATATTTGAATACTAAATAAAATAATAGATATTGACAAACCTGCAGGGGTAAAAGTGCTATGCAAATTGGAAGCATCATTATTATTCATCCCTTAAGGGAGATGGTGGTAATTTTCCCATTAAAATACACCAGAGCAGTAATACAGGTAACTGGTCCCATAGTGGCTGTGGATATCAAAATACAGGTTCCAACTCATCTAGGGATCAGATGAGATGATAGTGTATGCTGGGGTCCCTTGGGGACATGACATATTCTGCCTTGCTTCCCCAAATTCCCTGATTACCACTTTGATTGGATAGGCTTTACTGTTCCCCTGATGTAAATGGCTGCTTCTGTTGAAAAATCTCAAGTGATGTATACAGCTGAGAACCATCTGCTTGGTTTTAGGTGATGAGTGAGGTCACATATTAACTCTTCAAGAAACTTGGTGAATTTTCATCTATTAAATGTTATGGCAGATGCCTTTCAGGAATCAGGCTGGAGTGGGGAGCATTTCCACTTTGGATATGTGGGAGAAATTGGAGCTGTGCTTGTGAGTGTGAAAGAGAGTTCTTTTTGGGAAACTGTTTTCATATGGAAGATAGGGTTTTCTGTTCCTTTGCACAGTCTGAATGGGGAGTTGAGGGGTTTTGTGGTAATAATCTCATCCCTTTTTTAGTTCATCCTATGTTCCATGCCCTTTATACCTGTTATCTTGTTTAATACTCAACAACAACCCAAGATAGAGATTTATAAGCGAGTAAACTGAGACCCAGAGATAATATATAACTTGGTTTGGCCCAAAGAACTTGGATATAGACAATCAGAGATTTTATTCCAGCCATGATTCCAGAAACCCTGTACTTGCCTTCCCTCACCAGAAGCCTATGGGTTGCTTTCCACCCTGCACTCTGCATCTGTACCTGTGTTTTCATTTGGATTCTTCCAGAAGAAATTCTGAGATGAGGATTTGAAAGCAGATAGTTTATTTGGGAGGTGATCCTAGGAAACACTGGTAAGGGAAGTGAGGCAAGCAAAAAAAGACAAGTTAAGAAGCGGCACACTGTTGAGCAAGTTGCCACTCTGGGAAAGTGGGGCTCAGTCCTGCAGGAGAACTTTGGAAAATGAGTTATCCCACCTGAAGGGTAAGGAAAATGGTGAATTTACATATCATCTGCTCCTGTCCCTCACTGGTTGAAAGGTCACTGTTATGGTTTATTTATGAGCTCATGTTCGAGACAATGCAAGAAAATTTAGAGGAGAAATGATCAGGTTATGAGAGCCTTAACCCAATTAGTGTGTTAATCTGCTGGATTAACTGGGTGGTAACTGTAGGCAGGTAGGATGTGGCCAGAGGAGGTGGGTCCTTGGAGGTATGCCTTTGGGTTTATATTTTGTCACTGGTGAGGGGAGCTCGCGCTCTCTCTCTCTGCTTCCTGACTAACATGTCCAGAGCTGCTTTCCTCCTCCACACCCTTCCTTCATGATGTTCTGCCTCACTTTTCAAGCCCAGAGCAACAGAGTCAGCCATCTATGAATTGAGGCCTCTGAAACTGTGAACACCGAATAAACTTTTCCTCCCCTAAAATTGTTCTTGCCAGACATGGTGGCACAACCTGTAATCCCAGTGGCTCTGGAGGCTCAGGCAGGAGCAACACATTGGAGGCAGCAACTTAGCAAGGCTATAAGCAACTTAGTGAGAGCTTGTCTCTAAATAAAAATATTTTTAAAAGGAATGGACATGTATCTCAGTGGTTAAGCAACCCTGGGTTCAACCCCCAGTAACCCCCCCTCCTCAAAAAATGTTCTTGTTAGGTCTTTTGGTCACAGTGGTGAAAAAGCTGAGTCAAACAGCTACTGAGCTGGTGGAGAACACTAATTTCCTGGTAATGACAAAGCTGGCTCTGCTGGTCAGATTGCCCTTAGGCTAAGAAATGAAGGTGTTGGAAGTAGAGGTCAGGTTGACATGAAAAGTAGAAATGGTGAGGGCAAATGATGTATAGACACTTGAGGACCATGGACCTCTCCCATGCCTTGGGGGGATGGCTGCCTCAGTGTTCAGCACTGAGCCTTTACTGATATTGATCCTTGACTCTGATCACCTTACCCCACTACATGAGAGTGGCAGGGAATCCAGGTACCATTTTTCCAGAGGAAAGCCCATTATGTTGGACAAAGAGGAAATAATGGTGTTGTTTTTATTATTTTTTAAAACCAAAGGAGTCTTTCTTGGACTTATAATTGCTCAGAAAACCAGTGATGTTCTCACCATCTATAGGGAGATTCTATAGTTTGGATCTTATTTTTGTTTGTATCTGGAATGTCCCCTGAAAAGTCCATGTATAGAAAGTTTGGTCCCCAATGTGGCAATACTTAGGGGTGAGATTTTTTAGGAAGTAATTGGATCAATAGGGCTCTAATATCATCAATGGACTAGTCCATTGATGGGTTCATAATTAAATGGACTATTGGGAAGTGGTGGAAACTGTACAAAGTGGGCGCTAATTGGAGGAAGTACATCACTGGGGATGTGCCATGGAAAGGTATATCTTGTCCCCAGTTCCTTCCTTGTTCTCTCTGCTTTCTCACTACAAGCCTACAGTGATAGGGCCAAGAAACTATGGACTAAAACCTCTTTAACAAAGAGCCCAAATCAATCTTTCCTCTTTGTTTTTGTTCAGGTATTTTGCCATAGCAGCAGAAAACTGACTAATACAGATCTTAAATGTTTCCCAAAGGCTTATGTGTGGAAGGCTTGTTTCCCCAGACTGTGGTGTTATTGAGAATAGTAGAACCTTTAAGATATGAGGCCTATTGGAAGGTCTTTGGGTCATTGGGAATGTACCTTTGAAGGTGGATAGTGGGAACATGGCCTGTTTCTCTTGCCCTCTTTTGCTTTGCTGCCATGAAATGAGCCACTTTGCTCCACTACAAGTGTCCACCATGATATACTACTTTGATATAGGCCCAAGGAAATGGAGCCAATCAATTGTGGACTGAAATCTCTAAAACTCTGAACCAAAATAAATCTTTCCTCCTTATAATTAAACAAAATTATAAAAGTCATTACAGAGGACAGGGATATAACAGAGAGCACACTGATTGTTCCAGATGCTGTGTATTCTAGCCATTTACTCTGTGTGTGGCATAATATGCTACAAGGCTTTCCCAGGTCTCTTAACAATTAGCATGTGTCATTAAAATCTTATCTACAATTATGCTTTCCAGTCTAAACTAGTTTTGAGTTTTGCCTAGTCTTTCCACCCCTGAGCAATGAATAATTCAGAGACCTATAAAATAGACAAATTCCATAGGGGTTCTGATATCCCAAATCATGCTGAATATTTTATTGAGAGAGTGAAACTTTAAAATAAATCCTTGAAGATAGTGCTCCTTTACATTGAAGCTCAAATTTACAGGTTGTTGAGCAGTTACTGTTAGTTTGGTCAACACTTCTATTTTATTAACAGAAAAATTTCATTGAAACGAGCCAAAGAAGCAATAGGGCTCAATGACAGGATGAGAAAGTCTATTTGCAGCCCCCAGTCACCTTTGAGACATACATATAAGGACACTTTAAGAGAAAACAAAGTGTTCCTGCATTACTTGGAGCATTTGAGGAAAAAAAAATCTTAAGGTTCTAGTATTTGAATATGCAAATCCAAATGTCCCGTTCTTGGAAGCATAGCTAACTAGTAGAGTCAGGCCCTGGGTTCCATCCTCAGCATCAGAAACAAAATAAAACAAAAGAAACAAATGTATTATTCTCTATGGATTACTTGTTTTCCAAGTAATTGGCATAACTTATCAAAAAAGATAAGGTATTTCACTTAAATAACTGATTTTCTTGCTAATAAAAAATCTAAATTCTTAATCAAATACAGCATGGGCCTGGAAGTATAGCTTAGGGGTACAGTGCTTGCCTAGCATGTGTGAGGCCCTGGGTTAGATTCCCAGCACCATAAAAAAATAAAAATTAAAAGAAAGAAAGAAAGAAAATAGGGCATACTTATTGAATCAAACATCTCTGGGAATAAGTTATTCAATGGTAAACTAGACATTTTGATTTCTTAAATTCTTCTGGGATATTTAGAAAAAATATTTAGTAAATGATTTTCTCAGGGAACAATGTCAACTTTTGGTCTGAAGACTATATGAGATTCATTTAAGCAGGAAGTAGAAAAACTCTAGGATATCTCTGATCCGTAAGAAATAATGTTTTTTTTTCCTACACTATGTACAGTTTGTGTGTATAATTTTATATAAAAAGGACATTTATGTGTTGTCAATAACTTGTTATATTTACTGAACAATATGTGGTAGATCTTTTGGCATGGATTAGGATTGATTGGCATCTTGATGGCTACATAGTATCCCCATTGGGTGGATTTATGAAATTTCTCCTTTGACATTGAGGTTATGTTATTTTTCCCTATGGTAAATAATATCTACCACAATTAAGGACTCACTATTTTCCAGGCCTTTTTCTAAACACTTCATATATTATAACTGATTTAATCCTCAAAGCAAGACTTATGAAGTAAATACTATAATTATACCAATGTTTTTTAAAAGATTTTTTAGTTATCAATGATTTTTTCCATTTATTTATTTATTTACTTTTATGTGGTGGTGAGGATCCAACCCAGGGCCTCCCACATGCCAGGTAAGTGCTCTACCACTGAGACACAACCCCAACCCTATCTCATTGTTAATGGGGAAACCCATGTGAGAACTTGCCCAGGATTGTCCTGGTGGTAAGCAGCTCCAGTATCTATACTGATTATCAAAACAAATGCCACTTCCAAATCTTTTTCTTTTGTCCACCTCTACCATTTGACTAGAAAACCCAATTCTATCTTCCTCCAGCCTTCTTTGCAGCTAGAAGAAGCCAATGAGACAAGTGCAGAAGACTGCTGGGAGCTTCCAGCAAATACTTTGCCTTTCTTATGGTCTTGAATGCAAAGAGGTGATTTAAGGTGATGCTGCCATCTCATCATCTTGCAAGTATAAGGGGAAGGTCAAGGGAATTGCAGAGCTGTGTTGAACTTGCAAACTAATGCCAGGAGCTCCTTATCATTATTTTATTCATTCATTTATTTTTTTTAATATTTATTTTTTAGTTTTCGGTGGACACAACATCTTTATTTTATTTTTATGTGGTGCTGAGGATCGAACCCAGCGCCCCATGCATGCTGGGCGAGTGTGCTACCGCTTGAGCCATATCCCCAGCACTCATTCATTTATTTTGTAGTAAGGGGGACTGAACCTGGGGGATCTACTACTGAGTCACATCCCTGATCCTTTTTATTTCTCCTTTTGAGACAAGGTCTTGCTAAGTTCCTTAGGGTCTCACTAAGTTGCTGAGGCTGGCCTTGAATTTGTGATCCTCCCATCTCAGCCAACCAAGTTACTGTGATTGCAGGCATATGCCACCCTGCTGGGATTAGAGCTGCATGATTTTAGACTTCATATAATGTGAGAAAAAATGAATTCCTAGTTCTTTAAGCTACTGCTGGTCTGCTTTTCTGTAACTTGCAGCCTAAAGCATTCCTACCTGATAAGAGTTCAGTAGTAGAGCAAGGATTTGGGTTAGGCAGTCTGAATCTAGAGCCTATATAGAAATCTTTTCACATTTTTGCATCTAAACAAGTAGAGCCAAACATCTTTGTGCACACATATCACTTCCCTTGCTATTTTATTAAGAAGGAAAAGTTGCCAGGCTTACCTATCAGACTCTCTTCTTGTGTTCAAAACGCAATCGTATAGGGGCCTTGTGTGTGGCTCAGTGGTAGAGTGCTTGCCTAGCAAGCAGGAGGCCCTGAATTTCATCCCCAGCGCCACAAAAACAAACAAATGAACAAAAACTCCAACAGATGAAGGAGAGTGGAGAGGAAGTTCAGCAGTATCACCCATGGGAATGATTGAAACCATTAGTATAAAGGCTATTCCTAGGGATGCTGAAAATGTTGTCCTGACCAACGGTGTATTTAGAGAATTTCAGTGTTTCTGTAGAAGTGCAGTATTTAGTTCTGAGAATACAAATGTAGACATATGTAGAGTGAAAGAAACTTTGCATAAAAGAATACTGTCCTACATAGACCCTCTGAGAAGCAGATGCCCAGACAACACAAAATTAAGTGGTTAAGAATTTTATCAAGGGAAATGGCCAGAAAAGAAAAGGGGTGGGAGCAGAATTTGGAATGGTTGTAAGAGCCCAAAGGCTGTGATGCTGTTGTGACCTCCAGTGAAGGAAAGAGGTCTGGTGGCAGCATCCTCTATTGTCATGCGTTATATGGAAGGTTCAGCAAGGCTGCAGGCTGTCCTAAAGACAAAAGCCAGCTGCCAAAGGAATCTTGTTCCTGGAAGGAACTGGCCTGTCTCAAAGTTCCACCTCAGTCAGTCATTGGTGGGAGGAGCCAGAGAGGCATGGCTAATGAACCAGTGCCAGGAAAGATTTTGCCATTCTGGTGATGGAACCCAGGGCGAGTGCTGTACCACTGATCAACATTCCCAGCCCTTGGATGGATTTTGGAACTTAGTAGCTGGGGCCCTTGGTCCATTATACTCCCTGGAGTTGAACATCTGAGGGACACATACTTTCTCATGTGTGCTGTAAGTATATAATGCATAATAATATTTATATGAAGTTCTGGAACAGGTGAAACTTGTGTATGGTGGAAGAAATTCAGAGTAGTGTTTTTTTCTGGAAACAAGACTGGGGGTAGGGATTAACTGGGGCAGGGTATAAAAGAACTTTATGGGGCTAGGGATGTGGTTCAGTAATAGAGTGCTTGCCTGCAATAGGTGCTGGGTATAATCTCCAGCACCAAAAAAACAGAAACATTCTGTTCTTACTATCTATTATCTGTCTATCTATCTATCTATCTATCTATCTATCTATCTATTATATATCTACTTTTCTATCTACCTACCTACCTAGGTATCTTTTTTACTTTGCAGTGCTGAGGATCAAACCCAGGTTTTCACACAGGTTAGACAAGTGTCCTGCCTTGGAACTTCATCCCCAAGGCTATTTGTAAAAATTGTGAGACTGAGTCTCACTTAGTTGTCCAGGCTGGCCTTGAACTTGGTGATCTTTCTGTCTCAGCCTCTCAAGTAGCTGGGATTACAGGTTTAAGGGGATTGGAGTTACAAAGTAGTAGGCATTTGTCAAAACCCAGTGATTGAACACTGATGTTTTGTGCATTTCATTCTATATAGATTTTATATATAAATAAATAAATATTGAACTCCAGTGGATTATATTCAGGCTGAAGTTCTCAGAAGGAAAGTCTCTGATTTACTTGGAAATGCATCAAAATAAAACTTCAGATCCATTAGGATTACTACTCTATTAAAAAAAAAAGAATGTGGAGAAATAGTAATGTGGCAATCCTAAGTCTGGACAAATATCTATACCAAATTTTATCTTCTCAATTAACTGCTCATATTTCTGTCTTCTGCCTGAACCATAAATGATACAACCCTTTTATTTTAAATTATAATAAAAATTGTAGGGCTGGGGTTGTGGCTCAGTGGTAGAGCCCTTGCCTGGCCTGTATGAGGCACTGGGTTTGATTCTCAGCACCACATATAAAAACAAATAAATGAAATAAAAGTCCATTAACAACTAATTTTTTTAAAAAAATTGTAAACACATTTAGTACATCTCATTCTCCTGGTTAATGTAGACTCAGGATGGCCTTACCTGCCCCTACCTGCCCTGAGCAGCTGTGCAGAGCTTGGAGTTGCTTTTGAGAATCATCCAGGAAGAACAGGCAAATAGAAAACCTTTTTAAAAATCTACTGAGTTAACATGACCTTTGAAAATAGGGGAGCTGCCACATTGAGTTAGACACAACTTAGGATAATTTTAATATAGATTCTTATTTGAAAGGGAAAGGAATTTCAATTATCTCTATAATGTATCTAAATGCTTTAACTATAACAGGAGCTTGCTTTAAGGAGTGTTGAAATCTGCTTTCATGTTCAGTTCAAATCTATGTGTTACGGGCTCATACCATGGTGCAAACAGAAGAGCTTTGCTCGCCCCTCATACCAGTGTGTCTCCTGGGCTCTGAAGCTTTAAAGATATTCCCGCCTTCCATTTTTCCCTCTTCTTAGATAATTAATCTCAGTTTCTAAAGTTTAGTCTTTTCTTTTACATCTTGGGCCTTTGAATTCTAGTAAAGTGCCCCTTGAGGTTAAACTTTTTTTCCAGGAATGTTACAGAAAGATTAAATTGTTCACCTGAAGATGGTTAAAGGGGTCAGCAGTTCTTTTGCCTTTTATGTCCAATTCCATGTTCCTGTCTTGCTGAGAACAACTATACTGTTTTGTCTATTACTTTTTTTTCACTGTGCTGAGGATGGAACCCAGGGCTTTCTTCATGCTAGACAAGTGCTCTACCACTGAGCTACACCCAGCCCAGTACTATTCTTCAGAACTGGGAGGTGTCCGATAAACAAAGTTGACATTAAGGGAAAAATGAGTTGCTTCTTGAAGAACACAGGGACTGTAAATATTAAAGGAACATTTTCTCTCGCAGGGCTTGTAACCAACTTCACTCATTCCAGTGCATTCATCTCCTAATTAGAAGAGCCAAAGCAATTGCTCTCAAGAGAGGAAAGCATGGAAGGAAATCAACCAGAGAATTACCCACATCACTTGTCCCCCTTTTCTTGTGCCCCAAGGTCTAAAGAGAGTGAGCATGTCACAATGGCCTGGGGGAATGGGCACCAGTGGTTTTTATCAGGTTTCCCAAGTAACTCAGAGAGGCAGCTGTCTCTCACTCAATTGGGAATCACTGAGCAATGGAAATACCCAATGTTAATTATGAGAGTTTAAAATATATACTTGATTTTACTTGCAGGACTCTACAATGCAGAAATAATTGTGCAATCATTCAAAGATAAATGCACAAGGATAGGAATTTCAGAACCTTGTAATAGAAATGCTAGTTATAGTGACAATAACCTTCAAGTCCCATCAGTAGAGGTTTGGCTAAATGTATGGTTTAGGCCAGGCCCAGTAGTGCACACTTATAATCCCAGCGGCTCGGGAAGCTGAGACAGAAGGATCATGAGTTCAAAGCCAGCCTCAGCAATGATGAGGTGCTATGCAACTTGGTGAGATCCTGTCTCTAAATCAAATACAAAATAGGGCTGGGGATGTGGCTCAGTGGTCGAGTATCCATGGGTTTAATCCCTGGTACCCGCCCCCGCCCCCTATAAAAAAGTATAGTTTAGCTGTACTGTATTATAGAATTCTGTGCCTTGGTTAGAAAGAAAGAAGTAACTTTCTGTACCCATCATAAATGGATTTAGTCCCTTTGGAATTGGTCTCAGTATGGAATTCACAAGTCTTAATTTGGTCTCAGCTCCCACTGGGAAATAGCAGAACATTGGATTTTGTTATTGGGAACAAGAAAACAGAACAATAAAAAAAAAATAAACTGAAAACCTGCTTAGTTAACATCAGGTTATTTCTGTTACTTTTTTGTTGTGGTTAGAGCTGAAAGGACTTCTTTATTGTGCTGACTCAGGTAAACTGGAATCTCCTGTTTTTGAGGGCTGGGGACAACTGGTCTATTTTGAGATCTATCTACTTTCTTAAGGTTTCAGTTAGATTATGTGGCATTTTGCATGTGTGACTTCATTGGGTTCAGTCTGATCTGTCTGGGCTTCATGCAGGTCTCAGTCCAAAGGCTTCCTGCAATTTTGTTTAATACTTGTCTTCACCACCACTAGCTCCTCTCATTCACACCCACATCCCACCCAGATGCTCTGCCATGAGCATCATGTGACACACAAGTAAGAAGAAGTAAATAAAGGTTTAAAATGTTGTATATGGGAAGTAGAAAGGGAGGTATCACAAAACACTTATCCTGTGACAGACCACTGTCTGCTTGACAATGTGCATGGATTATCCATAGGATCCTCGAAACAACTCTGAGAACAAGCATTGGCCCAAGCCAATCATGATCTTTTTTTTAAAAAAAATTATTTGTTCTTTTTAGTTATACATGACAATAGAGTACATTTTAACATATACATACATGGAGTATAACTTATTAGGATTCCATTCTTGTGGTTGTACATGACATGGAGTTTCACTGGTCAGGTATTCATATATGAATATAGGAAAGTAATGTCTGATTCATTCCACTGTCTTTCCTATTCCCATCCCCCCCTTCCCTTCATTCCCCTTTGTCTGATCCAATGAACTTCTACCAACCTTGCCATTGTGAGTTAGAATCCATATATCAGACAGAACATTCAGCTTTGTGTTTTGGGGATTGGCTTATTTCACTTAGCATGATAGTGTCCAGTTCCATCCATTTACTGGCAAATGCCATAATTTCACTCTTCTTTAAGGCTGAGTAATATTCCATTGTGTATATATACCACATTTTCTTTATTCATTCATCTGTTGAAGGGCACCTAGGTTGGTTCCATAGTTTGGCTGTTGTGAACTGAACTGCTATAAACATTGGTGTGGCTGCGTTACTGTAGTATGCTGATTTTAAGTCCTTTGGGTATATGCCAAGGAGTAGGATAACTGGGTCAAATGGAGGTTCCAGTTTATGATCTTTCTCTTTTGAATACAATTCTGTCCTTAAGTCAGGCCCTTATAAATTCCCCATGGGAATTAGCCAACATCTTTACAAATGAATTCAATGTCTTCTATTCTAACCCCCTTCCATCTGTCCCAGGGGATAACTTTTTCCTAACATAAACCCCATACAGCCAGGTGTGGTGGCACACGCCTGTAATCCCAGCAGCTTGGGAGACTGAGACAGGAAGATCATGAGTTCGAAGTCAGTCTCAGCAATTTAGTGAGGCCCTAAGCAACTCAGCATGACCCTGTCTCTAATAAAATCCAAAATAGGGCTGGGGATGTGGCTCAGTGGTTAAGCGCCTCTGGGTTGAATCTTCAGTACCAAAAAACCCCAACAACCCCCCCTCAAAAAAACAAAAAAACATATGTATCTTTCTTGCTTACAGTTCTTCAAATATTAAACATTGTCTACATGACTATCAAAATTCACAAACATGGTATGCAGGTGCTTTTGATCTGACTTCTGACAACCTTTTCAATTGGATCTACTGCCACTTGCCTCCCCAACTCCCCACCCTTTTGACAAGCTAAACTACTGGAAATTCTTGAACATGCCATTGTTTTTATTTTTTGGGTTACTGTAAATGTAGAATATTGGGGTTTCTCTGATGAATTTCTAATTATCTTTCAAAACTAAATTCATGTATCTGAAACCTTTTCTGGCTCATGCAATCTGTATCCCTTCTATTTACTCCATATCCTGAATACCTGATGTTTTATAGCTATAGAGATATGTTTTTTATTTTTTATTTTTTGGTACTTGGGATTGAACCCAGGGTCACTTAACCACTGAGCCACATCTCCAGTCCTTTTTATTTCTTATTTTGAGACAGAGTCTCGATAAGTTGCTTTGAACCTTGCTAAGTTGTTTAGGGCCTTGTCAAATTGCTGAGGCTGGCCTTGAACTTGTGATCCTCCTGCCTCAGCCTCCTGAGCTGCAGGGATTACAGATGTGCATTGTGATGTCCGTCTAGAGATACTTTTTAATCCATTTGATTTTCCTATTATATTTTTAACTCTTTGAAGATGTTGACTTTGTTTTTTTTTATTACTTGTATACTCAATATCTAGAAATAGTTAATATGATAGATATTAAATACATGTTTATTCCATGAATAAATATAAAACAAATACAAAATCAGTGCAAATAAGTTGGGGGGAGACAAAGATAGGAAGAAGAGAAGATGCAGGAAGAGCAAACTCCTAGGACTAAATGTTGAAGGTAATTGAATTGTAAAATTCAGGCACCAGATAACAGAGAAGAATTCTCAGGAAGTAAGAGTCTTAATTGAATAAAATGTGATTATCATTGATTTCGACTATTTCCTTGCCATGGGAGCTTTGGCCTTGCTTTCTATAGGACTGGGTGTTGCTGATACATCAACCACACAGTAAATGAAGAAAGGTATGAATTAGACCTACAAGCAAACTCAGTACTAAAAATGTAGTCACCATTCGACACACAACAGGTGAAGAAAAAAAATGTGACTGAAATGAGGAAAAAAAAATGTTGCTCAGAGGTGTGTTTCTTGTTCTTTTACCAAGTACCTGTATATAGAAAACGGATGTTAAGGGCAGCTGAAGCAAATTCGAATGGCTGGGGAATACTTAAAAATAGAACATTGACAGTAGGCACCACACTTTCTTGTAATTACTCATCCGGGTAAGGGCTTCAAAATGTATTAGCCATAAAGGAAAGATTCCAGACAGGCCCCTGCAACTCACGATGTTTAGGCTTTTTTAGTTATGATGACTATTTTAAGAACACACACATATGCACACACAAACACACAGGCAGGCGTGAGCGCGCGTGCGCGCGCACACACACACACACACACACACACACCCCTCAAATCCCAATGTGTGTCACTTCATTGTACTCATAGGCCTTTACTTTAGATCTTAAGAGTCCGGGAAAATGATGTCAACCCATGGGGAGAGAAGAAAATATTCATGGGAAAAATATCATCCTCGGTGCAGCAAACAAAACAAAACAAGAATGCCTTGCTGCTTATGTCTAGAAAGTCCTGCTTCCAAGGTTGGCCCTTGCTGACATCTGGGAACTCAAGTTTCAGGAGAATTCCCACTGTATATATTTCTTTTCTTCCCTCTCTTCTCCCTCCTCTCTCCCTGCCCCCCCACTCCCCCCAACCCCCACTCCCTCCATTCCCCCCACTCCCCCCCAACTCTTGTCTCTTCTCTCTCTTTTCTGGTTCTGGAGACAGAACCCAGGGCCTTGTAAATGCTAAGCTTGTGCTCTACCACTGATCTACACCCCCAGCTTCCCACCATTTCTAGAACCAATAGAAGTGACTCATTGTGCCTAAATTGTTCTTGCAAATAATATAGTGTATGCTGAACGCCTGCTTTCCTTGTGGGAATCTGGAATTTGGGGATGTGCCATGCAGGGGGTGCCTACCTGACCAACCCCCAGTAAAATCCCTGAGTGCTGTTTCTAGTGAGCTTACCTGGTAGTTAGAATTTTACACTTGGCTGTCACAACTCATTGCTGAGGGAATTCAATGCATCCTGGGAGACTCCAGTAAGTGAAGACTCTGGGAAATTTGTGTCTGATCTTCCTCAGAATTCACCCCTTGTGTCTTCCCTTGCTGATTTTTTTTCTGTGTCCTTTTCACTATAATAAATTGTGGTCATGAGTACAATTATATGCTAGGTCCTAAAGTTGTTCTAGCAAATCATGGAAACTGAAGGTAGTTTGGGGGACCCTGAAACACTCTCAAACACTGAATTTGGATGTTTTATGACCTTACTTAAAAGTTATTCTTACTTTATACTCTTAGACACTCTCTCAATATAGCTTCCTCTTTTGATATGCCTCAAATATACAATCTAAGCAGAACCTGCTTTTTGTTTTTTAAAAAATCTCTGGTAGTGCAAATGCCTAGCACACATTTGTGGTTGGGTTTAGTCCCCACCACCAAACCAAACAAACAAACAAACAAATAGGCCAGCATGTTCTGTCAAAACTTAGAGAATCTAAATATTATAACTGATTTAGTGAAGAAGTCTCTCTTCTGAACTTTGAGGCTCAGGACTATATTACTCTTGATTTTTACTAATCATCATCATTAAGAATTTGTATTATGATTACTGTATGACAATACGAGTCCCAGATTTTTGAAACTCAAAAGTTGAAAACTCAAAAGTTGATCTCTTAAAAATCAGCAAAGACCCCCAACTTCACAAATACAGTGGCCTTCTCTTCTTTAATCCTAGGCAGAATCTGTACCTGTTGACTTTCTGTTTCTTGGTGTTTTTTTTTTTCTTTTGATAGTAGTAGGGATCAAACCCAGGCCCACACACATGCTAGGCAACTGCTCTCCTACAGAGCTACACCCCCAGCCCTGTTTTCCTGCTTCTTGAGACTCTCTTTCCTTGCTTTCTAAGACATTGCACTCCCTTAGCCACCTTCTAGTTCTTCTATCCCTTCTCTACCTCCTTCTACCTCCCACCCCTTAAATATGCTCATTCACTTTTATGCTACTCATGTACTTCTCTCCTCCTCCTCCTCCTCCTCCTCCTCCTCCTCCTCCTCCTTCTTCTTCTTCTTCTTTTTCTGCAGTTGCAGATGGACAGAATACTTTTATTTTATTTGTTATGTGGTGCTGAGGAACAAGCCCAGTGCTTCACACGTGCTAGGCAAGTGCTCTACCACTGAGCCACGCCCCAGCCCCTGTACCTCTCTTCTTCCTATTCCCTGTAGTTGATAGTTAATAACCAGCAGGTATTTACTATTTAATTGAATCCTCAAATTATTATATAGGTGTTAATATTTTCCCATTTTAAAGATGGGGAAATGGAAGCACGGATAAGTTAAATAAGCAGTCCAAGGTCACATAGCTCATAAGGGCAGAGGCGGGGTGGAATCTCAGCCTGGCTCCAGAGTCCAGGCTCTTAACTGCTCCAGAACTTTTTCTAGAAAGCATCTACAAAGCAGGACCATTTGGTTCAGGGTATGGAAACCAATTGCAGTAGAGTACTGAGTCTGGAAGAATTAATGATTGGCTGGTTCCTTGTGAATTCCTCAAAAGGATCTGTTATAATTTGGATCTAGAATGTTCCCCAAAGATTCATGTGTTGAAGGCGTGGTCCCCAATGCATCAATGTCCAGAGTGGGGCTTTGGGGTAGCAATGGGATCATGAGGACTCTGATCTTATCAATGGTTAAATCCATTGATAGGTTCATAATTGGGAGGAGGAAGAAATGGTAGGAGGTGGGGCCTAATTGGAGGAAGTAGGTCAGTGGGTGGGGGAGACCCTGGAAGGGTCTATCTTATCCCTGACTCCTTCCTCTCTCTCTCTCTCTGATCCTGGCTGTCATGACATGAGCCATTTCGCTTTGCTACACCTTCCCTGTCATGATGTTCTGCCTCACCACAGGCCCAGAATCAATGGAGCCAAGTGATTATGGCCTGAAATCTCTGAAACTGTGTGAGCCAAAATAAATCTTTTCTTCTCTCAGTTGATTTTCTCAGGTATTTTGTCACAGCAATGGAAAGCAAACTAAGTATCTTAAAAATAAGTTAACTTAAAACAGAAACCATTTACTTTGAAGTCGTGAAACCAGACAACTGAAAAAAAACTGTGGTAATACTGATTCCAGATGCAATCCCCTTGTGACTTGCCTGTCTCTGTTATTCGTGCTACCATTTTTGGTATTTCAGAGAAATAAATCTCAGTTATCTTTGGGCCTTCCTCCTTTATTTTCCAAATCCAATCTGTTTCCTAGGCCTGAAGATTCTTTTTCATATTATTTTTTTATTTGGTCTTTCATAATCCCTTCAAATATCCCTTGTTATTCCTCACCTGTTCTATTGTGATAGTCTCCTGATCTGTCCACCTGCCTCAACTTACCTTCTTCTACCATGTTAGTTAACTTTGTATCACTGTGACCAAAATACCTGACAAGAACAACTGAGAAGAGGAAAAGTTTATTTTGGCTCACAGTGTCAGAAGTTTAGTCCATGTTGGGCTGACTCCAATGCTCTGGGTCCAAGGTAAGGCAAGACATAATGACTGAAGGGTGTCACAGAGGAACACTGTTCACCTCATGGTGGCCAGGAAGAGGGGAGGAGCTGCAGGGAAAATGCACCCTTCCAGGGCATGCCCCACAGTGACCCATACCTCCAGCCATACCCCAATTGCCTACAGTTACCACCCACACTTAGTCCATTCAACTAGGATAGACTGATTAGGCCCATTAGGCCTGACAATCCAAAACTTCACCTCTAAACATGTCTGCCTTAACACAAGAGCTTTTGGGGACATCTCATATCCAAACCACAACATCTACCATTCTATCAATTAGATTTCCTCTGCCTAATAAATAATATCCTCACTCCTTAGCTTCACTTATAAGCCTCTCTTCAGTTGGTGCCAATTCACATTCTCAACATTATCCCATGCCAACCCCTAATGCCAGTCTAACTATTCTGTCAATTCCTGAATGAGTCTTGGACCTTCCTTCTTGTTCTTCTTTTTGTTATGTATGTTCTTTCCATCATTAGTGTCTATTGGGAATCCCCTCATCCTTTAAGGCAATTCTCCAATGGCCGTCCTTCATCCTTTCGTCCATCCCTCTGTCCATTAATTCAACAAATATTTAGTGCCAGACACTGCTCAGATGTCCAAGGATAAGCCTTTCCCTCCAGATACCCATAGTCCCATCAGAGGGAGAGAATGGTAATACAAGTCATGCCACAATACATACATGTATATGGTACTAAGGGAAGAAAAGGAGCAGATCATCTAATTGTTCTTAAGGGAACAGAGTGGGGAGGGATAATGACAGAGGCTCATTTGTGCTCCATAACTGTATCAGTCCAAGGGAACCTCTTAACTCTCCATTTATCTTTGGTGTGACGTAAGCATCACAACCACTGTGCAATGCATTGTGCCAGGCACATTGTCATCTTTTGTGAAAAACATTTAAGGAATAAATACATTTCTACCAGATTCTACATCCCTGAAAAACAGGGGCAGTAGCTGTCTGAATCCTATGCTGTAAGGTGCCCACTCAGTAATCCTTCAATTAGGTCCATCTGTTAAATTCCATTGATTGTAATCAACCTTTTCAGATGGGCACATCTGAATGCAGTGAAAAGCTTATTTCAGGATTTAAGAAATATTTGCATCACTTTTAAGGAGCTTATTAAATTCTAAAAAGAGCCAATTTAAAAGCTTTTTTATTGAACCAAGAGTGAAAGTAATGAAAACCAATTTTGCAAAGTTAAGAAAAAAACAGTAAGACCCTTAATAATAATTGTTTTTGAACTCCCTATTGCTTAACTCAATACATTTTGTTTCTGAGTGCAAACTTTTCTGCTCTCTTGGGAGCTCCCTAACCAATCCCAAAGTTACGCAATAATTGAAATTGCTAACTGCTCTGCCAAATGCAGATCATTTGCCTGGGAGTTTGAATTACTTTTAAATGCTCACTAATATTGCTTGTGGTGAAGAAATGTTCATGAACAGTTCAGAAAATTCTTGCAGATTCTCTTCACTTCTATTCTCAAGTTAAATTAAAGTATTATTAAATTTCATATGTTCTAATAGATATAGTATGTCTAGTCCAATTCTATTTTTATGAAATTATTTCAGGGTGTCTGGGTTATTATATTCTCTGAAATCCTTCATTGGATTTGTTGACATTGGCTAGTTCCATGTGGTGGGACTCTCTTTGGGGGATTTGTAGATTGTTTCTTTGTGCTTTGATGTCTCCCTTGCTTTAAAAAAAAGCATTTCTCATTTTTATAAAATCAATATGTCATTATTTGATTTAAAATTTTACTCTGTGTGTTTCAGATTCATTTCAGATAATAAATGCCTGTTGGTTGATCTTCTGTGATATACTAAGATGCAGTACTAAAAAATATGGGGTCTCTTCCCTTAAACTGTGGTTGCTATTGCTCACCACAAGCTTCATTGGGGTTATTGGTGAAAAATCTGCTGGGCACAGTCAGTATGGAAATACTTGAGAAATGTCCAAACACCAGCTCAAGAAGGTGTTCCCAAAGACTGGGGATGTAGCTCTTGCCTAGCATGTTTGAGGTCATGGCTTTGATCCCCAGTGCCATGAAGGAAAAAAAAAAGTCTTCCTTGATACTCCAAGCCAGTAAAGTCATACTAGGGGGCTTAGTAGGAAAGGAGGTACCGTAGAAGTGTTGCAAAAGAGAAATGACTATTAGCCACTAGGTAGGTATTTTCAGGATTAAACCCTTAGGAGCTCATGGGAAGGTCAGAGGAGCTGTCACCCCTTTACATTACTCCTTTTTAAATGTATTGGGCATTGTACCCAGGGCCTTACATGTGCTAGGCAGGTGCTTTACCACTAAGCTACATCCCCTAAATGACACATGATGCAGCTTCAAAATTGTTTTTTTTTTTTTTTTTTTTTTTTTTCGTATCGGGGATTGAACTCAGGAGCACTCAACCACTGAGCCCCAACCCCAGCCCTATTTTGTATTTTATTTAGAGACAGGGTCTCACTGAGTTGCTTAGGGCCTCACCATTGCTGAGGCTGGCTTTGAACTTGAGATCCTCCTGCTTCAGCTTCCCCAGCTGCTGGGATTACAGGCATACACCACTGCCACCATGCCCAGCAATTTGATTGCTTTTGTTGTTTGTTTTTAGATAAGGGCCTTCAGAGAAAATAACAAGAAATCAGCCCAAATTGACCAATCACTCTGACTCATTCTTTTTAGGTGACCTAAAGTCAACTTTGCTCCTCATCATACTAAATTCTCTGCTCAGAGGCATTTGTGTCCACCATTTTTCAAAAAACATGTGATGAAAAGCCCCATGCTTTCTTCGTTCAGAGAGAATAATACTTTGAGAATTGTCTATAGTTCTCTCCTTACTTGCTGCTCTCCCTACTCTTGTCTCCTGGCTAGGCTTGTTGGTTTTGCAGTTACAGAGGAGCAAACTCATTGTGCTCCATTACATGACCAGGTCAGGTTTGCAATTGAAGTATATTACCCAGATGGCCCCCAGAAGCAAGACTAGCCAGATTCTTCTAGTTTCTCTGGCTAGAGTTCTATATATGAGGCTGACAAAAGACAGCAACAAAAAGAAAAATTAAAGAAGTTCATATAAGTTTTACATGACACAGAAGCCCTGTGTCATGTAAGAAAACGAAGCCCTGAAGAAACACTGAAACCTGAGCGTTTTTAAACTAGGTTTGATGAAGCATGGGGAATCATAAACTTTGATAGGAGAAAGGACTATGGACTAAGCATAGTAAATTGGAGGATAACTGGCAAGGCTATTCATTCAGATTCCTTGTGGTGTCCTTCCATTTTGGAATATAAGGATGCTCTGGTCCTGTGGATCTAGGGAGGACACCTTTCACATGAGGTTCTTAGGATCTGCTACAGAGGAAGCTCAGAAAGCCCTTCCTTTACCGTCATTCCTTGAAGTTTAAACTATTTACTATATTTTGGAATAGCATGTCAATTCTAAAGCTCAGGAGACAATTCTGGGCTAGGGCATTGATTCAGAAGTACCTATAGTTAAATCCATGTGGTCAGGTAAAATTAATCAAAGAAATCATGTGAAGAGTTACAAAGATGAGAACCAGATGGATTGAGAGAGAAACAGGACATGAAGACGAGGAAAATATCCAAGGACATGAGAAGAGAACCCACAGAGTACAGGCCATTGAAGCTGGACACTTTCAAGGAGGAGCTAGTGGACCACAGTGTCAGATACCTCAGGACAATGCAAAATAAATACATAAATAAATAAATGAAGGTGGGAAAGTATCCATTGGGTCTGGCAATATAGGGATTAGTTTTAAACTTTGTCAGAACAGTTAATGTGCAAGGGGTGACTTGATATTTGAACCCTGACCTGTGTGAGGGGAAGTCAGTCATATTTCTTTGTATCTCCATTCCTGGCAAGAGATTGGCTTCTAGTCTGCCATTTTACTGACAGTGTAGCCCCTGGAGGAACCCAGTCTTTCTTTGCCTGAGGTTTCTCTCTCCTGACCCTGTAAGCCTACAGACTTAAGTAATCTCCTAGTTAGTGAGGTTAAGAAACTATCTAACCTGGGATAGTGCAGTCATCATTGGGTAGGTAATCATCATTGCCTGATTACCACTGTGGTTGGATGCATCCTCTACAGTTTCCGACGTTGGCAGTTTCCTTACTTCCTTTGAATGCAGCTATATACTTAAAGGGAGGGCTCTAGTGCTAGGAATTGAACCTAGGACTTTAAATATACTAGGCATATACTTTGTTACCAAGCTACATCCTCAACCCTTTTTGAAATTTTTATTTTGAGATGGGGATCTTACTAAGTTATGCAGACTAGCCCCTTATTTTTTTTAATTGATTTTATTTTTTAAATACATGACAGTGGAATGCATTACAATTCTTATTACACACAGAGCACAATTTTTCATATCTCTGGTTGTATATAAAGTATGTTGACACCAACATTTGTCTTCATACACGTACTTTGAATGATGATGTCTATCACATTCCACCATCCTTGCTAATCCTCTGCCCCCTCCCTTCCCCTCCCACCCCTCTGCCCTATCTACAGTTCCTCTATTCCTCCCATGTTCCTCCTCCCTACCCCATTATGGGTCATGGCCCCTTATATTTTTATCAGGGAGGTGTGCATGTGTGTGTGTGTGTGTGTGTGTGTGTGTGGGTGGGTGTGTGTGGTGCAAGGCAAGAGAGGATTTAGAAGATATCTTGTGTGTTGCCAGAAGTAGAAAAACAGGTCTTGTTTAAATACATCACATGTACATAGCATTTTTCCTTAGCCTACATCTGTCTTATTGTGTTGCTTTATCACCTTGCCTTGAGCCCATCTTTTATTAACTTCTTCTAAAGCCTGAAAATACTCTTTGGAGAGTTTCCCCTTATTTCTTGTCATGATGTATCATTCAGTATGTTGCTAGATTCTAATTTTCTAACATTTTATTTAGGATTTTTGGATCTATGCTCATAAGTGAGATCAATCCATGGTTTTGGGGTTTGTTGGCTCCTCCCCACAACCTCTCTCTTACTCTCTCCCTTCCTTTCCTCATTCCATTTTTTCTCCAGCCAATTCCCCCTCCTCATGCTGGGGACAGAACTCAGAGCCTGGTTCATGCTAGGCAAAGCCTCTGCCACAGAGCTATATTCCAACCCCCTTCTGTCTTTCTTAACACTCTTTTTGTCTGGTATCTTTATTAGGGTTATGCTAGTTAGCATCATAGAGAGTTGGAAACCATGTATTTGTGAGTACTTTAACATATAAGAACAGAAAACATCTGTTCTTTAAAGAGCTAGGAAACATTTCCCATTAAACTTTCTGGGCCTGATGGCTTTTTAACTATAGATCTTGAATTACTTTTTACATATCTTCAATGGTAGTAATTTATTTAGGTTTTCCACTTTTCTTTTATTGGTACTGGGGATAGAACCCAGGGGAGATTTACCACTAAACTACATCCCTTAGTCCTTTTTATTTTAAGACAGGATCTTGCTAAGTTGCTGAGAGTGGCCTTCAACTAGTGATCCTCCTGCCTCAGCCTCCTGAGTCTCGGGGATTACAGGCATGCACCACCATACCTGACCTGGGTTTTCCATTTTTACTTTTTTTTTTAAATAACATGTTGTCATATTTTAAATTTATTTTAGTTTTTGGTGGTGCTGTAAATCAAACCCAGGGCCTCACACAGTCTAGGCAACTTATAACCACTGAGCCCTCCATTTTTATTTTAAAAATTATAGTCAAAGAAACCAAAATTTCAGTTAGACAGCAGGAATAAATTTAAGAGATGTATTGTATAATATAGTGACCGTAGTTAATAACAATGTATTATGTACTTGAAAATTGATAAAAGACTAGATTTTAAGTACTCTCATCCCAAATAAATAGGTGAGGTAGTGCATATGTTAATTAGCTCAATTTAGCCATTCTATAATACATATATGTTTCAAAACATCATGATATATACCATAAATATATACAATTTTCATCAATTAAAAAGAGGAAAAAATGAAAGCCCTTTGAGTTGTATACTTTATTTTTTAAAATTTTTTTATTTGTTTTAATTAGTTACACATGACAGTACAATGACCTTGACATATACATTTGAATCAGATGGGATGAGTTGTACACTTTAAATGAGTGAGTTATTAATTATGTATTTTAATAAATCTATTAACCAAAAAAGTTATCATTTAGTAAAATAGGCTTGTGTGTGTGTGTGATGTACAGTTTTATTTAAAAAAAAAATTTTTTTTAAATAAATTATCGAGATTATGTTGCCTAGGTTTTCTTGAACTCCTGGCCTCAAGTGATCCTCCCACCTCAGCCTCCTGAGTAGTTGGGACTACACACATGTGCCACTGTGCCTGGATGGTTCTGTGTTACCTCCTCCACAATCAGCATATAGAACCATTGCCCCCACTTCTAGCCCCTGGCAACACAAATCTTTTCTCCATTATTATAGTTTTGTATTTTAAAGAATATCATAGGAGCTGGGGATATAGCTCAGTGGTAGAGCACTTGCCTCACATGAATAAGGCCCTGAATTCCATTTCCAGTGCCATGAAAAATAAACAAATAAATAAATGAAATGGTTCAGTATGGAATCTTAAGCTGGGCTTCCTTCACTTAGAAAAATGCATTTGAGATTTATCCATAGTGTTGTATTCATTGTATGTTTCTTATAGCTGAATGGTATTCAATTTTATGTATATACTAGTGGGTTTATGCTTTTTTTCACTGAAAGATATTTATGTTATTTCAGGTTTTGTTGATTATAGATCATGTTGTTATGAATGTATGCTCACAGGTTTTCATGCATTTAAGTTTTTATATCTGTAGGATAAATACCCAGGAGTGAAATATCTTGGTCATATGATAAGTATATGCTTAACTTTATAAGAAATCGCAAAACAATTTTCCAAAGCAACTATAGCATTTTGCATTCCCACCAGCAATACATGACAATCACAGCCTCAATTTTTTTTTTTTTTTTTTTTTTTTTTTGTGGTCATGAGGATTGAACCCAGGGCCTCATGCATGCTAGGCAACTGCTCTACTGCTGTACCACATCCTAAGCCCAGTCTCATTTATTTTTGTTCATTTGACTTGTCTTTGTTTCTCCGCAATGTTTATGGTGATTTGTTGCTGTACATATTTAAGTTTTCTTTGGGAGCTTTTATGGCTGAAATTTATTTTCAGTTTTTGGATTACGATCTATTGTTTTCCTTGTAATTGAGGATACATGTCTTTCAACCATTCTGGAAAGTCTTTGTTCATTTAAGTACTGAAGTTTGCTTTTTCTATGTTCTAATTTCTCTTTTTGGAACTCTATTAAGTATATGTTGGATTATTTCATGTTTTTCTATATGCCTTTTTATTTTTCATTAACATTTTCCAGCTCTTAATATCTTTTCGCTATATTCTGACAAATTTCCTGACATATGTCTTCCAAGTCACAAATTTTCTTTTCAAATGTAATTTTTTTAATTTTAGTGATTGCGTTTGTCATTTCTAGAAGTCCTAGTTCAATTATTCCTCATCTTTGTAGGTGATATATCATCCTCTCAAATTTTTATTTCTTTAAAATTATTTTTAACATTTATTTTGCAGTCTTTTTTTCTAATTTAAATCTTAGATTTTCTCTGAATCATTGCTTTCTTACTATTATGGTTCTTTCACTAAAAAGAAAAAAGAAAGAGCACTTCTACTTAGAAGACAAATAGATCAAAGTAATGAGTAAAGTGACGTTTAATTTGGTAACTGGAAGGCAAAGAAGAGGATTAATTTGTTAGTCTGTTCCCTATCATAATCTCTAATGAAGCCTGCCAGTAAATACAGATGGAATAGTTTTTAAAATTACATGTCCTAAACCTTGTTATTTTTGTTTTGTTTTGGATTTTCAGATTATGCCAAAATTAGCAGAGCACAGGAAATTGAAAATTTATAAATATTATATTCCATATAATCATATGCTTTGAATAGTTCCTCTAACGGAGAGCTTTTATTTTAAAAAATCTTAAGAAAAACCATTTTTTAGTGTTTTCTTTTTATTTATTTATTTATTTTGCAGTGCTGAGGATTGAACCCAGAGCTCCATATATCCAGGCAAACACTCTACCACTGAGCTCCATCTCTAGCCCCATTTCTTTAGTTTTAACACATACAATTATGTATGTAAATACAACCTTCTCAGTCTCTGATCTTCTTGTTTCTAATCCAGCATTTAAAAACAAAGTGACATTTATTGAGTGTGTATTATGTGCTTGCCATAATGCTAAGTGCTTTACATTTATTTTTCATGTAATCCTCACCACCACCTATTTTATAGATTTAAAAACTGTGACTGGGGCTATGGCTCAGCAGTTGTGCACTTGCCTGATATGTGTGAGGCACTGGGTTCAATTCTCAGCACCACATATAAATAAATAAAATAAAGGCCTATCAAAACTAATATATATATATATATATTAAAAAACAAAACAAAACCAAAAAAACCTAGAGCACAGGGAGGTTAGATGGTTTTCCGAAGATCACCCAGCTAGTAAACAGGGAATTGAGCACATGACTTTCTAATTTTGTCTGTTCTATATAGTTATTTGACTTTGGTAAGGAATAGTGGTAGTAAAAGGAGCTGTTTTCCAAGGTTTATTCTCTGGTACTTCTATGGTTTGCATCTTTTATAATTTCCTCCAAGAGAACTCATTTTCAGTTTTGACAGTCATCTATATGTAGCTTATTGCCAAATATTCTGTCTTCTGTTCTAACATTTCCTTTTCTGAGAAAATAGGAGAAAACAAGCTCTGTTTCTCCTATACTCTCATTCAACAATCAACACAGAAAAATTTTTGTGACCAAATGTATGGGGAATCTTCCCACCTGCTAAGCAAGCAAACAATCCTCTAGCAGACACCAAACGGGCAAGCTGTAATTCAATCCAATTCTGATGCTATCTTCCTGAAGATAACCTCCAATCCACAAGTTAAGGAAGAACTGAGTCCCTAAGACTGCCCAGCTTCAGATGCCAATCACAAGCCCCAGGTGTGCTTCTGAGCCTTGGACTGCAAATTAAGGTGCCCACAACCTTCTCTGTGGATTAGATTATTTTGCTAAGAGTGGCTCACAGAACACAGGAAACATTTATGCTACTGGTTTATTATAAGGATATTACAATGGGTGCTGAGGAATTAGAGACAAGAGATACATAGGGCAAGGAGTCAGGGAAGGGGCGTAGAAGTTCCATGCCCTCTTTGGGGACACCAACCTCCAGGATCCTCTGTATATTCAGCTACCCGGAAGCCCTCTTAATTATATTCCTTGTGGTTTTATGGAGGCCTCACTACATAGTTATGATTGACTATATCATTGATCATTGGTGATCAATTTAAATCTTCAGCAATTCTCCCCGCCCTGCAAAGGTTGGGGGTGGGGCAAAAGTTCCAGTCCTCTAATCCTGCCTTGGGGATTTAGGGTAATAAGCTTCATCCTGAAGCTACCTAGGGGCTGCCAGTCATCAGTCGATCATTATTGTACAACAGACATTATCACTTCACAGATTCCAAGGATTTCAGGAAATGGGAAAGAAGATCAAGTACATATTTTCTAATATTACACCTTTAAACTCTCTTGAACACTAATATCAAACTTGTGGAACTAGATGTTGCCTAAACTGATACAGAATAGAGAAAATGAAAGACTGCCAAACTTTTCAGGATGTGGTAGCACAGGCTGGTAATCCCAGGCAACTCAGGAGACTGAGGCAGGAGGGTCACAAGTTCCAAGCCAGCCTCAGCAACTTAGCGAGGCCATTTATCAGAATAAAAAATAAAAAGGCCTGGGGATATAGCTCAGTGGTAGAGCAGCCTTGAGTTTAATCTCCAGTACTGCAAAATAAATAAATAAATAAGAAGAAAAAGAACATTATTGTTACTTTTGAGTTTCTGTCCCCTCTTCCTCAATTGTAACCTTTATCAGTTATTTCCATTTATGGTTTGATTAGTTTGCATATGCTTATGTAACAAAAAATCTTTTGCTGGCTTTTGTGTGTTTTTGAAATTTATATAAATATGCCATTTATATAAATATGCATTATACATTATATGTCATTATATGCACATTATATACATTATACATTATATATACATTTGTTTAAATGAATGTATTTATTTTATCCCTTATATTTATATAAATATTATAAATATGTTTACATTTATATGTATTTATGTAAATGTATCTTTCTATGTGCTTTTTTCCTCCTCTCTAGATGTTTCCCTTTTGGGGTATCACTGGAATGACATTGAGAAAAAATGATATCTTCACAATTTTAAATCTTCCAATCCATGAACATAATGACTATCTCCATTTATTTATTTGTATTCATTTATGGTCCTGGGGATTGAACTCAGGGCCTTGTGCATGCTCAGGTAAGTGCTCTACCACTGAGCTACACCCCCAGCCTAATCTCCATTTCTTGAGACCTTATTTAATGCCTTTTGATACAGTTTATTGTTCTCCCCAAATGTCTTGCCATCCTTTCTTTTTTAAAAAAAATTTATTTTTTTTTACTTGTAGATGGACACAATATCATTATTTACTTATTTTTATGTGGTGCTGAGGATGGAACCCAGGGCCTCATGCATGCAATGCAAGCGCTCTACCACTGAGCCACAACCCCAGCCCCCTAGCCTGTCCTTTCTTGAGTTTATTCCTAGATACAAATTATTTCTTGATGTTATTCTAAATGATCTTTTAAAAGTTATTTTCTAAATGTTTGTTTTTGCTAAATGGAAATGTAATTGAATTTGTGTGACTGCATAAAACCATTCATTTCAAGACAAGAAAAAGGAAAACAACACATTTGTTGTTCTTTGGATAAATAACAGCTGTAGTGAAATTCTACAAAGTTGGCTAGGAAGGATGGACACAAACTTCAGGACAGTGTTATTTGGAGAGAGAGAGGGAATGGGATCAAGGAGAGGCAAAAAAAAAGGGCATTAATAATATGCATAGCATTTTCTTTTCTTTTTTTTGAAGCACATATGGCAACATGTTAAGATTTCTTAAGGCTACATAGTAAGTACATGAGCGATATTCTTTGAACTTTTTTGAAATTGGTTGTGATTTTAAAAATAAAAAGCACAGTCGGGTGCCATGGTGCATGCCTATAATCCCAGCCACTTGGGAGGCTGAGGTAGGAGGATCACTAGTTCAAAGCCAGCCTCTGCAATTTAGCAAGGCACTAAGCAACTCAGTGAGACCCTGTCTCTAAATAAAATACAAAATAAGGGCTGGGGATTAGTTAAGTGCCCGTGGGTTCAATCCTCAGTACCCTCCCCCAAAAAATGCATAATGATAACTATATGCTCAAGATAAGTCTTGTGATAGATGGTCTCAGAATCCATTAATTCTGAATTGGATATTACAAAGTGGGCGCTGTGTGTGGAATCCAAACTCCATGTGTAATTATTTTTTTGTGCCTTGTGATTTAAAACTGGATCATCAAACACCAAAGATTATACATTAGTATAATTCTGAATTCTTTTTAAAAAATTATGAAATCTGACAACATTATCTCCATGTGGTAATGGTTTATTAGATATGAGTAATTAGTGGTTTGGTTTTTGACTGTTTATTTTGACAACTTTCTAACATTTTCTAAAACAGAAGAGGATGCTAAGCCCTCAGATACCCATCAGTGAAATTCAGCAATTATTGATTCATAGGCAATTTTTAAATTGTTTTAAAATTTTATTTATTCACTTGTTTTGTTGCTGGGCATTGAACCAGGGTCTTACTCATACTAAGCATATGAATCACCACTGAGCTATATCCCCAGCCCTTTTATTTTTTATTTTCAGACAGGGTTTTATTTTGTTGCCCAGGCTGGCCTTGAATTTTCGATCTTCTTCCCTCAGCCTCCAGAATAGGTGGGATTATAGGCCTGAAGCCAACGTATTTTGTAATTTGTATACACCATCAAATTGCCAAATTGAGCTAATTAACATATTTGTTATCTCATATACTAACCATTTTTTTCTCAGCAATTTTCAAGAATTTTTACATCGTTATTAATTATTATTATCATGTTGGATGATAGCGTCTTGAACTTATTCCTCCTAAGTGAAATTTTGTATTCTTTGACCAACTCTCCCACCCTTTTCCCTCTCTCCCGAGCCCTTGTTAATTACCATTTTACTCTTTTTTTCTATGGGTTCAACATTTTTGGATTTCACATAAGATCACGTGGTATGTGTCTTTCATATCATGTGGTATGTGGCTTATTTCACTTAACATAATATCCCCTAAGTTCACCCACCTAGTTTCAAATGATAGAATTTCATTGTTTTTTTTTAAAGCCAAGAGTATTCAATGGTGCACCTACACCACATTTTCTTTATCCATTCATCCATGATAACACGGCTAAGTTTTGAATATAAGATGTTCCCCCAAAGCTCCTGTGTTAATGTAGAACTATTCAGAGGTGAAGTAATTGGATTTTGAGAGCTGTAACCTAATCATTGGATTAATTCATTTGCTTGGTTAATGATTTGAATGGACTGACTGGGTGATAACTGTAGGCAGGTGGGTGTGTCAGAGGAGGTGGGTCACTGGGGGTGTGTCCTGGAAGGGTACATCTTTCTTGTGGGTTCTTCCCCTGGCTGTCCTGAACAGAGCAGCTTTTCTATGTTCTACCTCACCTTCAACCCAGAGCAATGGAGTCAACTGACCATGGTACCTTTGAAACAGGGATCCAAAATAAACTTTTCTTCCTTTAAGTGATTCTTGTTAGGTATTTTGGTCACAGCAACGATAAGCTGAGTTATGCAGACACATAGTTTTATTCCATATTTTAGCCATTGTGAATTATTCTGCATTGATCAGGCAAATAGAGATATCTTTTTGACATACTGATTTCATTTCCTTTGGGTATATACTCAGAAGTTGGATTGCTGGATCATATGGTAGTTTTATTTCTGAAGAAATTTTGTACTGTTTTCCGTAATGGCTGTTCTTTAATTTTTTTTGGACACAATATTTTTATTTTATTTGTTTATTTTTATGTGGTGCTGATGATTGAACCCAGTCCTCACACATGCCAGGCAAGATCTCTACCAATGAGCTACAACCCCAGCCCTCCATAATGGCTATTCTAACTTACACTACCACCAACAACATACAAGAGTTCCCTTTTCTACACATCCTAGATGTTACTTCTTATCATTTTGATGATAAACTATATTTTTGATAATAGCCATTATAACAGGTGAAAAGTGATATCTCATTGTGGTTTTAATTTGATTTTCCTTAATAATGCTGAGCATGTTTTCATATACTTATTGGCCATTTGTATATCTTCTTTATTACGTTTTTATTAGTGCATTGTAGATACACATAATAGTGGGGTTCATTTTAACATAATCATACATGCATGGAATATAATTTCTTCCATTTCAGTGCTTAATACTTCCTCTTTCCCTCCCCCTATTCCACTTCCTCTATTCTACAAGTGTTCCTTCTGTTAATTTATTATTGTTTTTTAAAACTGGGCTTTATAAGATATACATAAAGGTGAAATTCACTGTGGTACATTCATATATGCACATAGCATAATTTGGTCAATTTCATTCTGCAGTTACCCCCTTTTCTTGTCCCTACTCTCTCCCCCTCTATCCCCTTCCTCTACTCCATTGATCTCCCTTCTATTTTTATAAGATCCCTCCATTTTTCCACTTATTTTGCTCTAGCTTCTGCATATGAAGGAAAATATTCATCCCTTGACTTTCTGAGTCTGGCTTACTTCACTTAGCATAATGTTCTCCAGTTCCACCCATTAACCAGCAAATGCCATAATTTCATCCATTGATGAGCACCTGGGCTATTTTTATCCATTCATACACTGATGGACACCTGGACTGGTCCTATAACTTGGCTCTTGTGAATTGTGCTGCTATAAACATTGATGTGCCTGTATCACTGTAATATGCTGATTTTAGTTCTTTTGGATAAATACTAAGGAGTGGAATAGCTGGGTCATATGGTGGTTCCATTCCTAGTC
Source organism: Callospermophilus lateralis (assembly GCF_048772815.1). Classification (NCBI taxonomy): domain Eukaryota; kingdom Metazoa; phylum Chordata; class Mammalia; order Rodentia; family Sciuridae; genus Callospermophilus; species Callospermophilus lateralis. Next base: position 30,402,048 of record NC_135325.1, on the reverse strand, counting down.
TTTTGAGGAATTTCCATATTGCTTTCCAGAGTGGATGTACTAATTTGCAGTCCTACCAACAATGTATGAATGTATATTTCCCCTACATTAATTATTATTTGTATTATTGATTATTGCCATCTAACTGGAGTGAGATGAAATTTCAATGTGGTTTTGATTTGCTTTTCCCTGATTGCTAGAGACATTGAATATATTTTCATGTATTTGTTGGCCATTTATACTTATTCTTTTGAAAAGTGTCTGCTTAGTTCTTTTGCCCATTTATTGATTGGGTTATTTGGTTTTAAATTTTTTGAGTTCTTTAAATGTTCAGGATGTTAATTCCCTGTCAGAGAAGTAGCTGACAAGGATTTTCTCCCAATCTGTAGGCTCTCTCTTCATATCTTGTGTCCTTTTATTGTAGAGGCTTTTTAATTTGATGCTATCCCATTATTTTTTCTTGATTTCATTTTTTGTGTTTTAGGAGTCTTGTTAAGAAAGTTGGTTCCTGTGCTGGCATGCCGGAGTATTGGACCTACATTTTCCTCTAGCACTTGCAGAGTTTCAGCCTAATTCCTAGGTCTTTGGTCCAATTTGATTCAAATTTTGTGCAGAGTGAAGGATGGGGTTCAGGTTTCTTTTTTTCTTTTTTTTAATATTTATTTTTTAGTTGTAGTTGGACACAATACCTTTATTTATTTATTTTTATGTGGTGCTGAGGATTGAACCCAGGGCCTCACATGTGCTAGGTGAGCACTCTACTGCTGAACCACAACCCCAGCCCCTAAGTTTTATTTTTCTACATATGGATATCCAGTTGTCCCAGCACTCTTTATTAAAAAGGCTGTCTTATTAACAATGTTTATTTGGCACCTTTGTCTCTTATCAGATAACTATATTTATATGAATTTGTCTCTGTGTCTTCTATTTTATTCCATTGGTCTTTATTTCTGTTTTGGTGCCAGTACCATGCTGTTTTTGTTACTATAGCTCTGTAGTATAATTTGAGGTCTGGTATTATGATGCCTCCAGCTTCACTCTTCTCACTAAGGATTGCTTTGGCTATTCTGTGTCTCTTGTTTTTCCAAATGAATTTCAGCATTGCTTTTTCTAGTTTTATGAAAAATGTCATTGGTATTTTGATGGGAATTGCATTGAAACTGTACATCATTTTTGGTAATATGACCATTTTAATAATATCAATCTTGACTATCCAAGAACATGTTCCATCTTCTAAGGTCTTCTTCAATTGCCTTCTGTAGGGTTCAATAGTTTTGTAGCGGTCCTTCACCTCTTTGTTAGATTGATTCTCAAGGTTTTTTTGTTTTGTTTTGTTTTGTTTTTTTTAGGTCATTGTGAATGGGAAATTTTCTTATTTTCTTTTTCAACAGATTTATTATTTGAGTATAGGAAAGTGATTGATTTATGAGTGTTGATCTTGTATCCTGCTACTTTACCAAGTTTGTTTATTAGCTTTAGAAGCCTTCTGGTGGAATTTTTTGGTTCTTTTAAATATAGGATCATGTCATCAGCAAACAGAGATAATTTGATTTCTTCATTTCCTATTTGTATCCTGTTAGTTTGCTTTTCTTTTTTGATTACTCTCACTAGAGTTGAAGACTATGTTGAATAGGAGTGATGAGAGTGGACATCTTTGTCTTGTTCCTCTTTTTAGAGGAAATGCTTTCGGTTTTTCTTTGTTCAGTATGATGTTGTCATATATAGCTTTTACAATGTTGAGGTATGTTCCTACTATCTGTACTTTCTCTAGTGTTTTAAACACGAATGGATGCTGTACTTCATCAAATGACCTATTGATATAATCATGTGATTCTCATCTTTAACTCTATTTATATGGTGAATTACATTTATTGATTTGTGCATGTTGAACAAAACTTGCATTCCTGGGATGAAACCCACTTGACCATGGTTCACTGTCTTTTTAATATGTTTTTGTATATAATTGGCCAGTATTTTATTAAGAATATTTGCATCTATGTTCATCAAGGGTAGTGGTTTGAAGTTTTCTTTCCTTGATGTGTTTTTGGTTTTGGTATCAGGATATACTGGATTCATAGAATGTACTTGCAAGTGTTCCCACTATTTCTATTTCTTGGAATAATTTGAGGAGGATAAGTGTTAGGTATTCTTTAAAGTTCTGGTGGAACTCAGCTGTGAATCCTTATGGTCCTAGGCTTTTCTTTGTTGGAAGCCTTTTGATAGCTGCTTTGATTTCATTACTTGGTATTGATCTGTTTAAGTTGTCTAAATCCTCATGGTTAATATGGGTAGGTCATATGTCTTTAGAAGTTTGTCAGAATCTTCAATATTTTCTAGCTAATTGGAGGATAGATTTTCAAAATAGTTTCTAATGATCCTCTGGATTTCAGTAGTGTCTATGGTGATAGTTCCTTTTTATCTCTAATTTTGTTAATTTGGGATGGTGTGGTGTACATACCTGTAATCCCAGCAACTGAGGAGGCTGAGATAAGAGGATCACAAGTTCAAAGCCAGACTCAGCAACAAAGTGAGGTCCTAAGCAACTTAGTGAGACCCTGACTCAAAATAAAAAATAAAAAGGTCTGGGATGTGGCTTAGTGGTAAAGGGCCTCTGGGTTCAATTCCCAGTACCCCCCAAAAATTGTTTTAAATTGATTTGTTTGGTTAGTTTGGCTAAGGGTTTATCTATTTTGTTTATCCTTTCAAAAATCAAACTCCTTGTTTCACTGAGCCTTTGTATTGTTTCTTTTATTCTCAATTTCATTTATTTAGGCTCTTATTTTAATAATTTCCTGTCCTCTGCAGATATTTTGGTGGGGGGGGGGTACCAGGGATTGAACTCAGGAGCACTCAACCACTGAGTCACATCCCCAGGCTTTTTTTGTATTTTATTTAGAGACAGGGTCTCACTGAGTTGCTTAGGGCCTCAGTAAATTGCTGAGGCTGGCTTTGAACTTGGGATCCTCTTGTCTCAGTCTCTCAAGCCACTGGGATTATAGGTGTGCGCCACAGCACCTGGCTCTTCTGCAGATTTTGGTTCTTCTTTTTCTTGGGCCTTGAAGTGTAATGTTAGATTATTTATTTGGTTATCTTTGGTACTTTTTTAAAGGTACAAACTCTGGGCTGTAAACTTTAGTCTTAGAACTGCCTTCATACTATCTCAGAGATTTTGATATGTCATATCACTATTCTCGTTTGTTTCTAAGCATTTTTTAATTTCTCCCCTGATTTCTTCTGCTATCCATTTATCATTCAAAAGTGTATTATTTAACCTCCAAGTGTTAAAGTGGTTTTTGGTTTTTATCTTGCCATTGATTTCCAATATTTCACTATTCACTGTGATATTAGTTATGTTTTTTCATAATTTCCATAATTGGGTTGAGAAAGTCCCTTTTTGGAGGGGGAGGGGTGGAGGGTGGATCAAACCCAGGGCTTTATACATGCTAAGCATATACTCTACCATTAAGCTGTACCCCTGGCCTCAGGAATTTCCTTTTATTCCTGCTTTGTTGACTGCTTTTATAGAAAAAAATTGTTCCATTTAGTTAAATGTTTTTCTGTGTGTATTGAGGTGAACAGGTATTTTTTTCCTTTATTCTATTATTATGGTATATTACATCGATTGCTTCTCAGATGCTAAACCAAGTTTGCATTCTTAGAATAAATACCATTTGGTCTGTGTCTATAATCCTTTTTATATATTGCTGGATCTGGCTTGCTAGTATTTTTTTGAGGATTTCTGTTTCTTTATTGATAAGAGATATTGGTCTGTAGTTTTGTTTTCTAATGAGGACTCTGTCTGGTTTTGGTGTCTCTTCTATTTTTTTTAAGAGTTTTATGAAGAAGTAGAGCTAATTTCTCTTTAAATGCACAAGACAAGGACTTACGATGTGGCTATAACCCAAGTAAGCACAAAATAATGAAGAAGAATGTCAGCTTTCAGGAGCTGAGAAGAATGGGGCAGTGATGTTTCTGAGTATATCAAAACATGGGAGAACTGACAGGCTAGATTTCACTGGAGGAGAAAAAGAAGTTTGAACAAAAATACCGTCAAAGGTACTCCCTCCTGCTGCATCTTGTGGAAAGGCTCCAGATTGCAGGATGACCTCATTCCTCAAAAGAAATCCTCCAACTGGGCAAATATTTCCTTGCTCCTAGGCCAGTATGAGCTTGCTTAGAAGCGGTAGCTCTTTTGGCCTCCCCTGTGCTTTCTTGATCCATGGGTGTGTAACACAGACTCTGAACATCAATAACAGTGCTTCCCAGCACTGGTCTTGACATGCCCCAAGGTGTCTTCAGTTATTTCAGGGGTGTCTTGCAATTCTCAGAACTAATTGACTTTAAATTTATTTTCAAAAGGAGTTATATGCCATTTCAGATGTTCCTTGTGCTAGATGTGACAGGGGAGGCAGAATGGGAAGATATGTGTCATGGAAGGAAAAGAAAGCAAGAAGTTACAGGTTTCAATTTACAAAAGACTGATTATCTGGAATCTGGGGTGTTTAGAAGTGTCACTGTAATCTGGTAGAGCACTTACAGAGCCTGCACAAGGCCCTGGGTTTGATCCCCCAACTGGGTGGGGTGGGGAGTCTCACTCTATTCTAATCACTGATTTATTCCAGTGTTTGAAAAAGGTCCTGGCACATCAGAATAGGTACTCAATAAATGTTGGTTAAATGAAAAACAATTGGATCAATGAATCTAAGATTCTATGAGGCTTGAAGCCCTCATTTAGATTTGTTGTCAGTTAAATTTGTTTGTGGTATCTTACCCCTTCTTGTGTGTTTTGTTGTTGGTCTTAGTCTCTTTATAGGTCAGAATCAGCCACTGCACATTTGTCTTATACACCCCTTGAGTGTTTTCTGTGTAACTTCCAGGAGTTCTCCAAGAAAGCAGCTGATTATGGAGCCTCATGCTCCCTCAGTAGATTCTGTGAGCTGGACTCACCCACGTTTGAGGTCGGATGGCCCCCAGAAGGCACCACCAACCTCCTGACTGCCTACATAGTTCAAAGAGCCATTTTTGAGTGGCCTGGCCATCCAAATCAAATCCCATGCATACAGGTTTGGATCAAGATCCTCCTAGAGGAACCAAAGTGGTTGAGATCTTGTCTTTCAGATAAAGCTAAGAAGGATAAAACTATTCAGCTAACAAAACCTTCTCCAGCAAGAAACAGGTCTTGGGCTGGGGATGTGGCTCAAGCGGTAGTGTGCTCACCTGGCATGCGTGTGGCCCGGGTTCGATCCTCAGCACCACATACAAACAAAGATGTTGTGTCCGCCGATAACTAAAAAAATAAATATTAAAAAATTCTCTCTCTCTCTCTCTCTCTCTCTCTCTCTCTCTCTCTCTCTCCCATTCTCTCTTAAAAAAAAAAAGAAAAAGAAACAGGTCTTGCTGGAGAGTTTCGAGGATCAGGACCTTGCCCCTCCATATCCATCTGCCCCAATGGTGTCACCTCCTCCTCCTCTACTGGAGGCTGCCTCTCTCTCTCCTGAGGCTGCCTCTTCTCATCCTCAAGGTGCCTCTTCCCCTCCTATGAGGCCCCCTCACACTTGAAGCAGTTCTAACTATCATCCTTCTGCCCCTGCTCCAACTGTGCCTGACTCCTCCACTTTGCTGGTTTCTACACTTCCCCTCAGAATTCAGGCTCCCTTTGCCCTGGGAACAGAAGGTGCTGGACAGAACCCCTTCAGGGTATATGTTCCTTTCTCCACTAGTGACCTCTATAACTGGAAAAATCAAGATCCATCATTCTCTGAAAAACCCCAAGGTCTTACTTCCCTTTTGGAGTCTATTTTCTATACCCACCAGCTAACCTGGGATAATGACCAGCAACTCCTTCAGACTCTTTTCACTTCAGAAAAACATGATCGAATCCAGAGAGAGGCCTGGAAAACTGTTCTTGGCCTTAGTGGCCAACCCAGTGATGATCCAACTCACATGGAACTCATTTTCTCTTCAGTTCATCCCGATTGGACAGGAAAGGAGGCGATTGATCAGTACTGCCAGGCTCCACTAGGAGAGATCAAAGAAGCCGCTAGAAAAACCCACCAATTTGGCAAAGGTAAGCGAGACAATTCAAGGACCAGATGAGCCCCCGGCTGCTTTCCTGGAGTGCCTTCTTGAGACTTATCGTGTGTATGCACTGATGGAACCAGAGGCCCCAGAGAATAAAAGTGCTCTTAATATGGCTTTTGTGACTCAATCGCCCCAGATATTAGGAGAAAGTTACAGAAACAGGAAGGATTTAAGGGAAAAATGCTGTCAAAATTGGTGGAAATAGCCCAAGGGGTCTACAATAGTAGAGACCCCCCTGAAGAAAGAAAAAAAAATTAAAAGGTTGACAAGAGTCATGGGTCATGGTGATAGCTATGTCAGAGTCTCAAGTCACCCGAAGGCCTCAAGTTCCTGGACAACAACCCCCAAGGGCTCTACTCCCTAAACAACAATAGCCCCCAGGAACAGAAACTAAAGGGCCAATATCTAATGAGAACTAACTTTAAAAAGGGACAATAACTCACTTGTTACTTGTGATGCCAGAATGCTCCTATCCCTTATTGGGCAGAAACTTGCCACAAAAATTGCAAGCCACCATTTCTTTCCAAAAAGGCACAGCCAACATGTCATTTAAAGGGCCAAAAGCTATTATATATACTTGTCCCATTGGGGAGAAATACCTGCTCTTAGCAGAAGACACCTTCTGACCTCCTCACAAGATTCCAAAAAGAAACCCCAGGGGTCTGGGCAGAAACTAATCCTCCTGGCCTCACTGCACATCGGCCACCTATTATAGTGCAGCTCCCCAGCACTGCACCCCTGTACAAGTCTGACAGCATCTTATCAGACTGGAAGCTAAAAAAAGGCGTATTCACACCCACAGGTTACGAGAAGCGGGCATCCTGATTCCTTGCCAATCAGCCTGGAACACGCCATTGCTGCCTGTCCAGAAACCTGAGACAAAAGGCTACTGACTGGTACAGGACCTAAGAGAAGTCAACAAAAGAGTGGAAACCATTCATCCCATGGTACCAAATCCCTACACACTTCTCAATTCATTGTCTTCCTCTCACCAAGTGTACATCAAAGATGCCTTCTTCAGTTTGCCATTAAGTAAGGTAATCCAACCAATATTTACTTCTAAATGGTCAGATCCAGAAGGGAGATTTTCAGGACAATTGACTTGGACACAGTTGTCACAGGGATTTAAAAACTCTCCAACTCTATTTGATGAGGCCCTAAGCCGGCCTCACGGCTTACAGGCAGCAACACCCTGAGACTGTACTTTTACAATATGTAGATGATCTAATAACAACCAAAACTATGACTAAATGTAAACAGGCCACCAGAGACTTGTTAAAAACCTTAGAAACCTTGGGGTACCAGATGTCAACTAAGAAGGCCCAATTATGCACCTCAACAGCCACCTACTTGGGCTACAATCTAAAAAAGAAAAAAAGGACTGTGTTGTGGGACAGAATTAAGTCAATCATGCAGATTCCTCACCCTAAGACTAAGCATCAGGTGCGAGAGTTCCTCGGGACCATTGGGTATTGCAGCCTTTGGATCCTTGATTTTGCTGAACTAGCCCAGCCCCTGTATGTTAGTAAGTTGGGAAAGAGGACTCTTTGATTTGGACTGAGAAAGAATAAGAGGTATTTGACCAACTGAAACAAGGCCTAGTCACTGCACCTGCATTGGCCCTCCCAGATATTCTAAAGCCATTCCAACTGTTTGTACAGTAAGGGGTGCTTACTCAGACTTTGGGACCATGGAAATACCTGGTGGCGTATCTATCTAAAAGACCGGACTATGTTGTGGCTGGATGGCCAAACTGCCTCCAAACCATCGCTGCCACAGCAATCCTGGTTAAGGAAGCAGATAAGCAAGATTTGCAGGTGGTAGCCCCACATGCTATGGAAACCTTACTTTGGAACCCTCCAGGGTGCTGGCTCTCCAATGCTACTACCACCCAATACCAGGCCTTTCTTCTAGACCAGCCCAGAATAAAATTCCTAAAAACCTCAGCTTTAAACCAAGCCACTCTTCTTCCTGACGATGATTCCTCCAAACTGCTGCACAACTGCCAGGAAATCTTGGGGTCACTCCAGAATGACCAGCTGGAGCTGATGGACACACCCTGGCCAGACCCAGGCAAGACACTCTACACTGATGGCAGCAGTTATGTCCAAAATGGAATCAGGTATGTGGGTGTGGCTATAGTTACTTTAAATAAAATTATGTGGGCTCAAGCTCTGGGACATGGAACTTCTGCACAAAAACAGAACTAATTGCACTTACCCATGTCCTCAGGTATGGCAAAGGAAAGACTGTTAATATCTATACTGAGAGTAGGTATGCCTTTGCTACCTACTCTTCTTGTACATGGAGCTCTCTATAAGGAGAGAGGACTATTAACTTCAGGAGGAAAAGATATCAAACATGCAGAAGAAATTCTAGTTTTGTTAAAAGCCCTCTGATTGCCAGAGAAAGTGGCTGTTATACACTGCACAGGCCACCAGAACACAGAGACACCAGAGGCAAGAGGAAACACCTTTGCTGATAAAACAGCCAAAGAGATGGCTTTAAAACCTGTAAAGACTTTACAGATTTTGCCTGTGTTACCTAACGGTGTTCTATCCACTTCCCCCATGTATATGGAACAAGAGAAAATTCTAGGAAAAATCTTAAAAACAACTGAGGATCAAAACGAATGGAAGATTCTACTGGACAAAAGAATCCTGATGCCAAAGACATTGGGGAAATTGTTAATTAAGCAATTACATCAAGGAACCCATATGGGTAGTACAAAAATGGCTGAATTGTTACAAAAAGACTTTTACATTCCAAAGTTAACTCAATTAACAAGACAAGTTTCTTCCAGGTGCCAGACATGTGCTCAAGTAAATCCTAACCCAAAGGTAAGCCAATTTACAGGAACCAGACTACAAAGAGAAACACCAAAAAAAGATGAGAAGTAAACTTTGCCGAAGTAAAATCTGGAAAATAAGTATTTGCTGGTACTCATGGACACTTATTCTGGACAAATTGAGATATTTCCTACCAAAAACAAAGACAGCAACTAATATAGCTAAGAAACTTATTCAAGAGATACTTCCCAGATTTGGCCTCCCAATAGCCCTGGGGTCCCATAACAGCCCAGCTTTTATAGCTCAGTTAACTCAAAATTTATCTAAAGTTTTTAAAATTAATTCAGACTTACATTATATATAGGCCTTCAAATTTAAAACAAATAAAAAAGATAAATAAAACTTTAAAAAAGACCCTTACAGGTGGAGCCTAACAAGGACTGGGTCAACCTCCTTCCTTTTATACACCCTTTATCTAAAAGGTTTATAATATTTAAAAGACCACCCCTGCTGGTTCCCAGACTGAAAGATAAAAACCTAAAATAAGTAACCACTCACTTCTTAAGTCCTTACAGGCTCTCTAGCAAGCGTCCCAATAGACTCAGGCTTTAGCAAAGATAGTCCAACAGCCAGTTGCAGGAGAGACCTTCACTCACCCATTCCAGCCAAGCCATCATCCATCTACTTTAGAGCTTCGCTGGCACGGACCCTTTCCAGTCATCCTGACCACCCCAACTACTGTAAAAGTCACCAGAAAACAACACTGGATTCATCACTCCCAAATCAAGAAGACAGCTGCAACAGAAGATACACTCAGTACTCTTGATTTTTACTTTCTGTTCTGTTTCACTTTCAGACATGCACCCTGCACACAGCTCTATTCTGAAACTCTTGAGGCCAGAAAAAGATGGGACGCCTGCTTCTAAAAGATAGTCACTGACTGAATGACTATCAAGCTGCTGGTCTTTAAAAAATATAATTATGACATGGTAAACTTAGTTAAAACTAAACTTAAATAAATTAATGATTTGATTTAGTCTCATAAAACCAGTGGGGAATGTTGTGATGTAAACTAATCAATAAAATCAGTAAGAGTATAAATCATAGGTTACAGATTAATAAAAATATGGATTATCGATATAAGATTTTGATAAGTGAGATAAAACAATTATAAATCAAGAACTGTCATACACAGGCCCAAGACTCTATTTTGCTGCCTTCTATAAAAATAACAGTTGCATGACCCATTTCTGAGAACCAGAAATGAAAGCTGTCTTCTTGTAAGAAATTGTTTTTCTGTACTTCGTACCCCACAGGATCTACCCTGCTCAGGATATAGTGGTGGTCGTGGTGAGCTACATCCTGGATTTGAGTACATTTATGGGTCTACATGACTTTGAAATAGATTATCGCCCCCGCTCAGCTGAAACTCAGTATAAGGTTGTCTAAAACTTGCTTGGACCCGAGATACAGTTAACTAAGTTGTAAGCTAACTTCTTTTCTTAGCTTCTGTAACTTGCTTGCTTGCATGACGCTGAGAAAAGCTCCTGAGTTGTGGTTTTTGTCCTTAAATTCCCAAGACACAGGTCAGGAAATTGCTGTTTTCCCACAGAGCAGCAGTCTTTATGGGTGGGTGACAGTCCCCAACCAGGTAATTAAAGCTCTCTTTTGTTTGAATTTGGACTTAGCGTGTTTTCTGAGGTGGCTCCCCAGGACAATGCCTCATGAACATAAGAGATTAGAATTCATGATTAATGACTAAGAGTTGACACTCCATATCTCTGGATTCAATCAACTATGGATTGAAAATATTTTTTAAAAATTGTGTTCATAGGGCTGGAGTTGTAGCTCAGTGGTAGAGAACTTGCCTAGCATGAGTGAGGCACTGGATTCAATTCTCAGCACCACATATAAATAAGTAAATAAAATAAAGGTTTATCAACAACTAAAAAATATTAGGAAAAAAATTGCATTTATACTGAACATAGTTATACTGTATTGCTTAGGGAATAATGAGAAGGAAAAAAAGTCTGTACAACTATTTACCAACTTCATTTTTAAGTGACATATTTAATAATTGGCATTTTAATAATCATTGTAGATATTTATGGCCTACATTGTGACATTTCAATACATGTATACTATGTATACAGTGTATATCAGTGTGATTGGCATGTCCATTACCTCAGACATGTATCTCTTCTTTGTGTTGGAATAGTTAAGACTCCTCTCTACTAGCGGCCCTCACCCCTGACACTGGGGGTTGAACTCAGGGGTGCTCTACCTCTGAACAACAGCTCCAGTCATTTTTTTTTATTTTTTATTTTAAGCCATGCCAAATTGCCCAGGCTGGCCTTTAACTTGTGATCCTCTGGCCTCTGCCTCCAGGGTCACTGGGATTACAGGCTTGGACCACCATACTGGGCTCTACTAGCTTTTTTGAAATATATAGTTAATTATTGTCAACCATAATTATTCTACTGTACTATTGAATATTAGAAGAGTATAATGATTATTTTTCTATCATCTACTTTTGGTTAAGTATTATAGGTCATCTATAGGTGATTTAAAGGATACAGGAGAATGCAGGTAGGTCACATGAAAACACTATGCATTTTAAATAAGGAAGTTCAGCATCATAGGATTTGATATTCCTGGGGGCTCCTGAAACCAATTCCCCATAAATATGGGGGGAAGAATATATGTTTTAAAATGATCAAAGAGATAAAGTAAGGAACATGGGTATAATTCAGTGGTAGAGTATGTGCTTAGCACACACAAGGCCTTAGGTTTGATACCCAATACCAAAGAAAGAGAATAAGCAAAGGAAATTGCAAGAAAAGATTCAAGTCGTATTTAAGAGGAAAAAAATATTGATTTTAAAAGAACAAATGAGACTTATAGAAATAAAAATATACTTATTAAAATTAAATTTCACCAGGCATGGTGGCATGCACCTGTAATCCCAGTGGCTCAGGAGTCTGAGACAGGAGGATTGCAAGTTCAAAGCCAGCCTCAACAATTTGGTGAGACCCTATCTCAAAATCAAAAATAAAAAAGGTGTGAGATGTGTCTTAGTGGCTAAGTGCCCCTGGGTTCAATCTATCTAAATAGATAGATAAATAAATAAAGTTTAATGTATCACCTATAAGCACTTTAAAAAGAATTTGATATTATTTGGTAAAATTGAGGATGTTTGTACCTTATCTCAAAAAAAGTTGTAAGTACAAAGCTAAACACTAGGACAGAAATATAAGCCTTCATAAATACTCAGATAAATTTAGAAATTATAATAGCAAAGAAAACATATTTAAAAAAAGAAACAGGGCTGGGATTGTGATTTGGCGGTAGAGCACTCGCCTAGCACAGGCGGGACCCGGGTTCGATCCTTAGCACCACATAAAAATAAAGGCATTGTGTTGTGTCCATCTACACCTAAAAAATAAATATTTTTAAAAAAGAAGAAACAGTAAATAAATAAATGTAAAACATGGTGACTACAACTCAAAATAATATTGAAGTTGAGACAAAATATTAGTCTTGGTAATAAATGAATAGACTTAGCTCATCTACTGAAAGAAAAATATCTTCAGTGTGGCTTGCAAAGCAAGATCCAAGTAGGAGATACATATAGCCAAAGTAATTCAAACAGGCTAAAAATAAAGGTACATACAAAGATGTACCAGGTAAATGAAAATAATAAATGGGAAGACTGGGAATATAGCTCAGCTCTAAAATGCTTGCCTAACATGTTCAAAGCCCTGAGTTCCATCCCCAGCACCACAAAATAAATAAATAAAATAAAACATGGCAAAGTAGATATTTTCAAAAAGTATGTAAGTGGAGTTGCAATTCTGATTTCGATCAAAGTAGAATTTAGACAAACAAATAACTAAGTGTGCCCAAAACCACAATAATGTTAAAAGCCAATCTCACACTGAAAGTGTAGGCATGAAATAGCCACCTTTATTTATTTTGTGGTTCTAGGGAACAAATCCAGGACCTGGCACATGATAGGCAAGTGCTCTACCACTGGACTACATCCCTCGCCTCTTAACCATCTTTAAAAAGAAGAGACTATGGATGAAAGGAGATAAAGGTAGAAATACCCTACATAGCTAATAGAAGACTTTTAGTGCAAAGAAGATCAAGTGGCAGAAATATAAGTAAAAATATAGAAAAGATAAGCAACATAATGAATAAAATAGATCTTAATGATCTACACTGAACTTTAGAACCTAATAGAGAATACACTTTTCTTCTCAACTGCACATGGAATAGTTACAAAAATTGATCAGATATTAGATTACAAAGAAAGTTTAATGTCTGCAACTTACTCTACGATGGAAAAAACTGTATATATGGAGAGAATAATAAAACAAACATGGTAAGGATTGAGGAATTGATGAATCTGGATGAAAAGTACATGAGAGTTATTTGGACTGTTCTTAGAACTTTTCTATAGTTCAAAATATTCTAATTTAGAAAGTAACAGAAAATGAACTTTTAAAAATGCTTGTAAGAACTTTTAGGAGAATAACTTTGTTCTTTGAAAGTAGTAAAAGATTTTGGATTCACATACAAAATATAAACTATAATGGCAAGAATGATACATTTGAATAGGATAAGACGACAAATTTATGTACAATAAGGAACATTTGCAGAGCATGGTAGTGCATGCTTCTAATCCCAGCAGCTTGGGAGCCTGAGGCAGAAGGATTGCAGAGTTCAAAGCCAGCCTCAGCAATTTAAGAGGCTCTAAGTAAATCCTGGAGACCCTGTCTCTAAATAAAATACAAAAAATGGCTGGGATATGGTTCAGTATTTTAGTGCCCCTGGGTTCAAACCTTGGTACAAAAACAAAAACGAACAAACAGCCCCTCCCCCAACACACTATATCTGGAGTTAAAAGACAAACCACAATGAGAAGACACTTGTTACACCTAGAATTAGTATCCGGCAAATATAAATAAATAAATACTACATTTGATTAAATAGAAAAATTACCAAACAATATGAATATATGAGTCACAAAAAAAGGTAACTAAAGGTTGGGGAAAAGGAGATCAACTGCATTAGGAACTAGGTAGAAACAAATATAAATGACAATGGTATAACATTTATTCAGGTGTCTGTCCAAAATTATAAAACTTGATGATACCCATTGATATCCAAAATTATAAAACTTGATGATGGAGGGGGAAAGAGGACTAATTCTAATTGGTCCTTGAATCTAGGGATCCTTTAGCAAAATCTAGTCAAGTTGAAAGTCATGTACTCCTGTATGTGAGTAATTCCACCTTTAAGTAATCTCCAAAGGAGCATGTTGTTCATTGTACCGTTGTTAACTAGTGAACAATTGGAAACAACCTAATTGTCATCAATAGATGACAGCAGATGAATAAGTGATTTATGTTAGAAACTACAACACATTTAAAATGACTGACTTCTTATCTACACATGCCAATATATAGAAATCTCAAAAACAGATCCTAGGGGAAAAAAGGAGGCAGTAGGGGCTGGGAGTATAGTGCAGTAGCAGAGCACAATGCTTTGAGTTCAGTCCCCAGCGCCAAAACAAAATAAGGTAGCAGAAACTTATACTGTGAATATGTAAATTTTATAAACACAGAAAAAAATTATGGTATTGATGATGAATTCAAAGGTCTAGAAGAACTTACAGGCATTTAAAGAGGCTCATTGCAATATAGTACAATGAAAGTCTGAATTACAGTGGACACCTAATACAGATGGAGGAGGGAGCAGGAAGAAGGTGAAGGGGCATTTCCTTAAGATAGCAAAAACTTCCATGTCTCTCTCTCACACTGAAAGACAAGAAGGGCTTACTCAGGTGGAATATAGGAGGAAGAGTGTTTTTAGAAGATGGTGTCATTTGCACAATACAGGAGGGAAGAAACAGAGCCTGCTTTGGAACCAGCCAGAGGTTTCTCAGAGCTGGATCAGAGGAAGGGGCAAGGAAGGGATGGAGCGTGTTGGTAGGCATCCCCTTGACAAAGGGGTTTACCTCTCTGAAGATGGCTGGAAAGCTAGATTCTTGAAGTAGAAGAGCGATGGTTGCATTATGAGTTACAAAAAGGATGGTTCTGGAGGCAAGATCAATGAGATCTTGTTTTTCTTTTTAAAGAAGGGAACTAAGCAAGAAATAATGCGATGGGGGTGGGGGGGCGGTCAACAGAAATAGAGGAGTGACTGACAGCACTGTGTCCAACCTGTAGGACTCAGGGAGCAACTAGGGTGGAGGAATTGAGGTCGATGGCCTGGGCATCTTAGGTATATGATGGAGTGACAGAGGTTGCATTTTGTGCCACCTGACCCCGCTCCTGGCCACCGCTGATTGGACCTTACAAGCGTTCAGTTCAAATATAAAAATGCACAGAGGAGGAACTGAAGGCGGCGGTTACCGCTGGAATGGGTTTTCGTGTGGGTGTGTGTAGTTTTACATTATCTGGAATGTTTTAATTACAAAATAAAAGCTGATGTAAATGCAACATAGAAAAGCATTAACTTGTGTGACAGCTCAGTGGGTTCACAGGTGTCATATTATTTTCTGAACTTTTCTGTGCATTTGCACTAAATTTAATAGTCAAATGGCAAAAAAAAAAAAAAAAAAAAAAAAAAAAGTGGCAATAATGGGAGAAACTGAAATGCATGGAAGGCTTTGAGCTCTATATGGAAAAGGTTAAGCCAGAAAGCGGCGAGGGCGGGGAATGGTGAGTTTGTCTTGGTCTAGGAGATGAGACCTGGGAGACCTGCCTTCGGCCATTTGTGGGGTTGGGAGGGGGAGGGGTGCGCGGGGCTGCTTTCCGCCCCGCCCCGAACCCCGGCCCCTCCCGGAGACCCTGGCCAGCCCCAGCCCCTCCTCCTTCCGTGACGCCTCCTCCCGTCTCCAGGCAACGTGGGGATTAAACAAGGCCGCCACAGCGGCCGCTGCCTGCCGACCCCTGCCTGTCGGACCCTAGAAACTGGGAAGTTGAGAGCTATGACTCTACCGCTGCTGCCGGGCAACAGCTTCAAACGCGATGTGAGTAGCCAGGGCGTCCCAGGTCAGAGGTCCCGATCAGAGCCCGGGGTTTAGGCTGGGATGGGGCGATGACACCTCCCTGGACCTAAGGGAGGCCTCCTGGCATTGGGTTGGGTGCAACTGAGACCAAACTTTCTGCATCTGGATGCTTTCCCTACTTTAGATACTTTATATAGTAGGATCCTTCCTTATAGGTGGCAGAACCTCCAAAAGTAGCCGGTGATGGTGATCATGAAAAACAACATTGAGTAGTTAACATGTGCCAGCACTGTGCATTAATCAATTTACATGGCACTGGATGCTCCTAATGGTCCTTTGGATTAGAGAGTTACTATTTTATTCCCATTTTACAGTTAAAAACTGAGGCACAGAGCTACAATCTCAGTGGTGAAACTGGTTTTCTTTCAGGCAACCTTTCTTCATAGCCCAGAAGCCTAATTGTTATCCTCAGTACCCTGCTTGGAAGAATTAATTATAGTTTGTTATTAAATTGAAGAAACCTGGCACAATTAAGGGGAGTAGGTGACAGGTGAAAGTGTTCTACCAATCTGTAAAGTTTAGTACCAAAATTTATAGAGACACACACTCAATCTTGGAGGGCAAGATGAAGATATAAAACAGAACAACAGAAAAAAAAAAAAAAAACGCTGAGCATTGAAGAATTCTTGGCAATAAATAGCACCTTATTTAAACAACACTGTGAAAATGCTAGAGGCTTTTGTTTGCATGGAGTTACTATTTCTTTACTTGGGTTTGCCAGTTGGGTCTACAGGAGAAGATAAGTAATAAATCATATCCCACTGATGGGAGGGATATTAGATGAAGCCACTCGAGGTATTTGTGTAAACCTCTGGTAAGTTTATAAAACCGTGGGAAGATTGAAGTTTTCCGACTATGAATTCTGAACAGTGTCTGTATCTAACTTGCTGGCCCTAAAGTCCCAGTTTTATTTGTAGCTTCGGGCCACTGAATTCTGATCTGGATCCCCACATATGGGTTGATCAGTCCAATCTTGAACACTGGATTGTGCTTTCATGGCTAATGGTTAAAGGTTGGCCTCCCAAGCATAGCATTGCTCTTTGATAAGATGAAGCCAGCCATGCCAATAAGAAAAGCTCCCAAGAAGCAGGATACAAAAGAAGATTCCAGAAATAAAGAAGCATGCTGTCTAAACATAACTTTTAATAAAAAAATGAAAATAGAGCCTACAGCTTTCGGCCTAGCAACACTTCTGATTATAGGTGCCCACCACCTGCAGAATTATCACAGCTCTCACATGTTGATTAAGGGTGGGAAGGAAACACAGTGGTTGGATGAGATATTTAAAAATCTGCCACATTGTACTAAGTGTACTTTTGCTTGGTTTTTAAACTTTTATTATTGTGAAGAATAGCACATATACATGAAAATGTAGAATGGTTGATCACAGAATGAACATCAACAGAATATTACCAGTAGTCAAAAAGTACCCCACCTTGACCAGGGTTGCCAGATTTAGCAAATAAAAATACATGAATACTGCTGGGTGCGGTGGCGCACACCTGTAATCCCAGCAGCTCCAGAGGCTGAGACAACAGGATCTTGAGTCAAAAGCCAGCCTCAGCAAAAGCGAGGCACTAAGCAACTCAGTGAGATCCCGTCTCTAAATAAAATACAAAATAGGGCTGGGGATATGGCTCAGTGGTCAAGTGCCCCTGAGTTAATCCCTGCTACCCCCGCCCCACAAAATACATGATTATTGCATGGGACCTATTTATGTTTATCTGAAATTCAAATTTAATTGAACATTTTGTGTTTTATATGGTAACTCTACCTATGATCCTGTTTTTTATTCTTTCCCTACTCTCCAAATGTAACCACTGTCCTGGCTTCTATCATTATAATTAGATTTTGCTTGCTTTTGAAGTTTTTATCCATAGAAATGTCTTGTTAGATTTGTCTACAAATCCGTGGCTGTCTTTAGAGGTAATTTGTACATTTTCATGGCTTTTTTTGTACATTCATCCACTCTCTTTTTCTTTGATGGGGGGTACCAGGGATTGAACCCAGAGGCCCTCTACCACTGAGCCACATCCCCAGCCCTATTTTATATTTTATTTAGAGACAGAGACTCACTGAGTTGCTTAGTGCCTTCCTGAATTGCTGAGGCTGGCTTTGAACTTGCAATCTTCCTGCGCCACTGGGATTACAGGTGTGTGCCACCGCACCTGGCTCTTTTCACTCTCTTAATGGTGGGATTTCATTTTTCTTTTTCTTTCCTTTTTGGGGGTGGGGTAATTTCAGTTTGCATTTTATTTTATTTGCAATGCTGGGGGTTAAATCCAGGGTTTCACATATGCTAGGCAAGAACCATACCACTAAGCTACACCTCCAGCCCCATAATGATGTTTCTGATGATATTTCCTTTATTATACTTCCTTTTGTTTTCTTTCGAGAAATAATTACACCAAGATCATGAAAATATTTGTCATGTTATTGGCTAGAAACCTTTCATATTTAGATCTACAATCTAACTAGAATACATTTGTGTGTGTGTGTGTGTGTGTGTGTGTGTGCGCGCGCGCGCACGCACGCGCAAAAAGAGGTAGGGGTCAGGTTGTATTTTTTTCCCATATGGATATTCAGTTGATCCAGAACTATTTTTGGAAAAGGTTCCTGTTTCTCCACTCCTCTGCTGAGCCAGCTCTGCCACAAATCAAGCATGCGTATATGGGTAAATGTGTTTCCAGACTCATAAGTATATTTAAAACAATAATTTATTTATTAAACTAATTTTATTATTATTTATGTATTTACTTACTTTGTGTCTGAGACCAATGGGGATGTGTGTGAACTAGAGAATAACAGTACATTTATTAGATACCTTGGGCTTTCATTCAACAAATCATTATTTTTTGTGTTACCTAGTATGTTCCCAAAGCAGGTGGCTACATTTTAGAAATCATTGTATTATATGTGCTATGTGTTACCAAAGATTAATATAATTTTACAGACCTGTAAATAGTCATAAGATTGGATGCTCTCTGGTATAGAATGGTCAGAAATCAGTAAAGCCATATTTGGCCTTTAATCTCCTCACCCCCAAGCTTGCTGAATTAAATTATGAAATGAAAAAACTTGGCTTCCTATAGATAGCATAATTACTTGACAGTTTGGGGTTTAAAATTCCAACATGAGCTAGCTGGTACTGCTTTTTCATAGAAATCAAAAAGGAACTTGTTTTTCCTCCTTACTTAGCTGCTAGTCATCAGTCATGAGTAATAGATTGATTTTTCTCTATAGCTGGGGGATGCACAACCTCTGTTTCTGTCTTTGAAATATAAAAAGTATCATGCTTTCTAAAATACGAGCATTTGTACCACTTGTGACATTAAAATTATTATTATTTTTTGTTGTTTTTGTGGTGCTGGGGATTGAACTCAGGACCTTGTGCATGCAAGGTAAGCAATCTACCAACTGAACTACATCCCCAACCCTAAAATTATTTTGATATGAATTAATTAAAAACCTTAGGGAAAGATCGCAACTACACTATAGAGTCTTCCTAACTTTTTTTTTGCCTTTTCTAACAGTCTATGTGTTGGATTTGTATTCCACTAAGAAAATCTCAGGCATATTGTCAAAATGATAGGATATTAAAGTTAAAAGGGATCTTTCTAGCCAAACCTGAAAAAATCTTTTCTATAGCACTTTGGGCAGATGGTTATATAGCTGGTCCTGATATGCCTCTAATGAGTAAGGAACTGCTCACTCTTCCCTCTTCTTGCTTGCTTGCTTGCTTGTTTGTTTGTTTGTTTATTTATTTATTTATTTATTTATTTATTTATTTTTGTGGTACTGGGGAAGGAACTCAGGGCCTCCAGTATGGTGGGCAAATACTCCACAGTGAGCCACATCCCCAGCCCTCATTATCTAATTTATAGTGAAGCAAATGCTCCTTTAAGAAGAAAGAACATTATTGAAATTCACAATAGTAAAATAAAATAGAAATTTAATGAATCATGACCTTCATTTTTTTAAAAAAAGGAGAAACAGGTAGAAAGAACAAAAGAGTAAATAGAACACAATCAGAGTATATTGTGTTTGGGAAGAGTAAGTATTGTTTCATGAATTGTTGTTTCTTTCTTTCATGTGCATGTGCACCTCTGCATGTGGGTGTATGTGAGCTGGGCTGCACTAAAACATAGCTGTTATTGTGTTTGGAAAAAAAATCCTGTTAGAGCCACCTCTACCAGTTCTTGCTTCAGTGTTGTTTTTGTTTTTTTCTTGGTACCGGGGACTAAACTCGGGAGCACTCAACCACTGAGCCACATCCCCAGCCCTATTTTGAATTTTATTTAGAGATAGTTGCTTAGTGCCTGGCCATTGCTGAGGCTGGCTTTGATTCTCCTGCCTCAGCCTCCTGACCGCTGGGATTACTGGTGTGCACCACCACAATGGCTTGCCTTGGTGTTTTAAATTCAGGTCTTCAACTTTTTTTAAAAATGTTTTTCTCCTTTTTATACTGGGGATTGAACCCAGGGGTACACTACCACTGAAGTAGTCCCAGCCCTGTTTATTTTTTATTTTATTTTGAGACAGTGTCTCACTAAATTGCCAGGGCTGGCCATGAATTTGTAATTCTCCTATCTCAACCTCCTGAATAGTTGGGATTAAAGGTATGCTCCATCATACCTCTCGAATCTCCAACTTCTTTCAAGGCCCTGTCTAGTCTCTATGCTTCTAGAAGCCTTGACAGAGCTCAACCAGACTTTCTTCATCTTTTAAAAATTTTGAGATTTCTAAAATTTTTTGCGGTACAGTTTGCATAACAAAATTAACCATTACCACTTAAAAATATACAGTTCAATGGTGCTTCGTACACTCACAGTCTTGGGCAACTGTCACCTTTGTTTATGGTACTGGGGGTTGAACCCAGGGGTACTATACCACTGAGCCACATCCCCAACCCTTTTTATTTTTAATTTTGAGGCAGGGTCTCAATAAAATGTCCAGGCTGGTCTTCAACTTGGGAGCTTCCTGCCACAGTCTCTTGAGTAGTTGGGATTATAGGCAACATGTGCCACTGTGCCTCCAAGTTGTTGTCATCACTCCAAATCTCAACTGTTTTTTTTTTTTTTAATTCCACAGGAGTTGGGGTTTTTTTTTTTAATCCTGAAATGATTTTTAAGCTTCAGGGAATTTCTTCATAGAAATTATATCTATAGGGATGGGGGATGTAGCTTAGTGGTAGAGCTCTTGCCGAGCATTTGCAAGTCCCTGGGTTCCATCCTCAGAACCACACACTTCCACGGTGTGTGTGTGTGTGTGTACACACACACACACACACACATGATTATATAATATAAAACTATATAAAATTATATATACATATATAATTAAAGTATAAATATAATTTATTTTCTATAACTCATGGTACATTAGCATGATTAGTTCTAATTACTATTATTAACAGTAATTGTAATAATAGTAATTGTCTCTGAGTCAAGAATGAGAGTTTTCTGTGGATCTGTTCACTTCACTGTGACTTATTCAACTACACTTACCCTTTCCCACAAAAGGCATCAACTCTAAAGCAAGTGTGAGTTGAGGAAATGTCAGGTTGTTTCTTCTTATCCTAAAACTTCCTACTTAATGTTTTTCCTTTTTACCTTAACCACGTAGACCTAAATGTCCTCTCTAGTTTATAGTTTAGGATTGCTAATGAGGAATGATAAATAGCATATGATATGAGCAAGAGCAGTTTTCTCTCCTGTTTAAAATGAAAAATGACTTTTACCCAGTATTTGAGAAACAACAAAACAGGTAGTAAGGCTTAGTTTATACTTTTTCCCTTTTCATACATTTTTTTTAAAAACCTCATAAATCAGCATAATTCATTCCTGGTAAATAAACTAAGATTATTATTTCTGTTTTAATCCATGGTGGGATCTATTTTTTCAAAAAGTAGGTTCACTTGAAGTAATTTAAATAAAGGTTGTAAATTCATTTTAGACAACCTACTTACAACATGAAAACATGTTGGCAGGGTGGAAACAAGGAGTATGCTATATTGCCAGATGTCGTGGCACACATCTATAATCACAGCAGTTAGGGAGGCTAAGGCAGGAGGATCGTGAGTTCAAAGCCAGCCTCAGCAACCGTGAGGCCCTAAGCAACTCAGTGAGACCCTGTCTCTAAATACAATACAAAATAGGGCTGGGGATGTGGCTCAGTAGTCGAGTGCCCCTGAGTTCAATCCCTGGTACCCATGGGGAAAAAAAAAGAAATATGCTGTATTGGGAACCTGGGCTTTACACATAGGGATTCAAATCCTACCTCAGCCGTGTATGGTGGCCCACACCTATAATTCCAGTTACTCCGCATACTGAGGCAGGAGGATGGCAAGTTCAAGGCCAGCCTGGGCAATTTAGTAAGACCCTGTCTCAAAATAAGAAATAAGAGGCGCTGGGGCTGTAGCTCTGTGGTAGAGCACTTGTCTCACAGGTGTGAGGCCTTGGGTTTGATCCTCAGCACCACATAAAGCAAATAAATAAATAAAGGTATTGTGTCCATCTACAACTAAAAAAAAGAAGAAGAAATAAAAAAGGGCTCAATGATAGAACACCCCTGGTTTCAATCCTTAGTACTAGAAAAAGAAAGAAAAAAGTTGGCAATGATAAATAACAAAGCTACTAAAATCATTTGAGAAATTAATATGAATAAAAAATATAATATAAGACAGTTTTATACAGGACATAAAAATTAAAAGTTTTTAAAATCTGACTGATGTGATTCGGCTCAATATAGGCAGTTACAAAATTATAATCTTGATTTCTTTATAGGCATACATACCTAAGAGTGCTATTTTTCAAGAAACTGAAAGAATAATATTTACCTTTCCAATGTGAAATGTATGCATATATTTTGCCACATAAATAGTCAATTCTGGATCAGACTTGTGATAAGTGCATATGAGTTTTATTTTCAATTGAAATGAAATTTCTGGCTTTTTTCTCCATACCTGTTAAACAAGGAAAGCTTTGCTTACACATATAAGAAGTTGAAAACTTCAGCAAAATGGTCATTGCTTTCTTAGGAATGACAGGCTACTTGACTTTCATATAAAGTCAGAACTGGCCATATGGTGAATGTTTGTTTAACTTTATAAGAAATCCTCTAACTATCTTCCAGTTTGCATTCCCATCAGCAATGAATGAGTTCCTGTTGTTCTGAATCCTTGTAAGCAATTGATATTGTCAATATTTTAGATTTTAGCTATTGTAATAGGCGTGTAGTGTATCTTGATTTTAATTTTTATTTCTCTAATAGTTATCATGTTGCACTGCTTTTTATGGACTTCTTTGTCTTTGGTATATCTCCTTTGGTAAAATATCTATTCATGTCTTCTAAATATTTTTAATTGGGCTATTTCCTTACTATTGAGTTTTGATGGTTTTAAAAAATATATTCTGGGGGCCTGGGGATGTAACTCAGTGCTAGGGCACTTGCCTAGCAGGTGTGAGTGCAAGACCCTGAGTTCAATCTCCCTTATCTCAAAAAAACAAAAACCAAAAACTGTGGGCTAGGGGTATATCTCAGTTGGTAGAGCACTTGCCTAGCATGCACAAGGCCCTGGGTTCAATCCCCAGAACCTCCAAAATAAAATTTGCACAAAAGTCCTTTGTTGAATATGTGGGCTGCAAATATTTTCTCCTAGTCTGTGGCTTGCATTTCCATTCATTTAAATAGAGACTAAATATATATTTATTTATTTGGGGGGTGGTGGTGGCAGGGATTGAACTCAGGGGTACTCAACCACTGAGCCACATCCCCAGCCCTATTTTGTATTTTATTTAGAGACAGTGTCTCACTGAGTGGCTTAGTGCCTCACTTTTGCTGAAGCTGGCTTTGAACTTGTGTTCCTCCTGCCTCAGCCTCCCTAGCTGCTGGGATTACAGGTATGTGCTGCTGTGCCCAGCTTGAAAATATGTATATATTTTCAATGATAAAATATAACATGAGTTCAAACATATTTCCAATGCAAATTAAGGATTATAGGATTTTTATTTAACTTCTTTGATTTAATATTTATCTTTTATTTGCATTGAAAATGTTGATTCACAAGGATGTGAACATAATTATTCATTGTTCCATCTTACCATAAATAAAAAATATATGCACATGATAGTTTCTGACTAATAATAATGACATTAGGGGCTGGAGTTTTGGCTCAGCTGCAGAGCGTTCACCTGGCACAGGTGAGGCCCTGGGTTCAATCCTTAGCACCACATAAAAATAAAGTAAAGGTATTGTGTCCAACTACAACTAAAACAAAATATTTAAAAAATAATAATAATGACATTATTAGCAATTTGAGTTTTAAAAATAGTTCAAGATTTCTTCGTAGTTCTTTCTGTTTTTACAGTATATCCCACTACTACTGTACTGTCAAATTGCTGGGTTTTAATTTCATTTAACTGATTGCTGGGAGTGTAGTTAAGTTACCAAATTGAAACCCAATTAACTTCATTCATTTCATTGTGCTTTTGATTCTTAATTAAATTATTTTTTTTTTGGTTCAAAGTCAAATTTAGAAAGTAAGATGCTTTCAGAGAGATCTAGCTTTTATCCATGTCCCTGACACCTTACCACTTTGTTTCCCTCCCTCTATAAGTTACTTAAAAAAAATATTTAGCTTTGGGCTACTCCTCTCCTGTCTCCTTTCTCCCTTGGTTTTTACATCAGCAAATTCTTAAATATGTTTACATGCTTCCCCTTTATTATAGAAATGGTAGCATACTCTGCACATTCTCTGGCATATTCCTTTTTCATTTTAAGAGTATATCTTAGAGATCACTTCATAGAAGTAGAGAGAGCTATTTTTCTTATTTCTTTTCACAGCTATAGGGCTACTCCATTGTATGAACTTACAATAGTTTATTCAACTCATACCCTTTTGATGTATAGTTATATTATTTCCACTCTTGTGCTATTACAAATAATGCTGCAATAAATTGTCAAAGTTAATGCTTCAAAAGACACCATCTAAAAAATGAAAAGGCAGCCAGTCCATAGTATGGGAGAAAATATTTGCAAAGTGTATATGTTATGAGGGACTTATTTTGAGAATATATAAAGAACTCCCTAAACTCAACAATAAAAAGATAATAATCCAAACAAAAAAGGAGGCTGGGTGCAGTTGTGCATGCCTATAATCCCAGCTACTTGGGAGGCCAAGGTAGAATGATCACAAGTTCATGGCCAGTCTGGGCAATTTAGTGAGATCTTGTTTCAGAATTTAAAGAACAAATAAATAAAAGGGCTGGGGTGTAGCTCAGTGGTAGAATAACTCTGAGTTCAACCCCATGTACCAAAAAAAGGGAAAAGGGGTGTGGGGGGGCAAAGAATTTGAACAGACATTTGTCCAAAGAAAATGTATAAAGAGCCAATATGCACAATAAAAGATGTTTAACATCTGTATTCATTACAGGCATGCAAACTAAAGATATTGTTTCATACCTATTAGGATGACTATAACAAAACAGATAATCCAAGTTGGGGGGATGTAGAGAAATTAGAACCTTCACGAATTGATGGTAAGAATGTAGTATTGCTGTTATGAAAAATAGTCTGGTCATTCCTCAAATGGTTGAACACAGAGTTAATACTTTATGACACAGAACTCCTAGGTATATATGTAAGAGAAAAGAAGACATATGCTCACACACACAAAAATGTGCACATTAATGTTTATAACAGCATTGTTCATAATTTTTATCATATCTTTTTTAAAAATTGGGTAGTGGAGATTGGGCCCAGGGCCTTGTGCATACTTAGTATTCACTGTACCACTGAGCTATCTTTCTAGCTCAGCATCCTTCATAATTTCCCCCAAATGGAATCAACCCAAATGTCTTTCAGCTGATAGGTAGATAAATAAGATGTGGCTTATACATACAATGGATTGTTCATCCATAAAAAGTAATGAAGTGGGACTGGGGATGTGGCTCAAGCGGTAGCGTACTCGCCTGGCATGCGCGGGGCGCTGGGTTCCATCCTCAGCACCACATAAAATAAAATAAAGATGTTGTGTCCACTGAAAACTGAAAAATAAATATTAAAAATTTTTTCTCTCTCTCTCTCTCTCTTAAAAAAAAAAAAAGTAATGAAGTGTGGGCATGGTGGCACACACCTGTAATCCCATGTTCAAAGCCAGCCTCAGCAACTTAGTGAGGCCCTAAGGAACTTAGCGAGAACTTGTCTCAATAATAATGGTGGTGGTGGTGGTAGTAGTAGTAGTAGTAGTAGTAGTAGTAGTAGTAGTAGTAGTAGTAGTAGTAAAAGGGAAAAAGAAGGGCTGGTAATGTGGCTCAGTGGTTGAGCACCCCTGGGATTCAATTCCCAGTACCAATAAATAAATAAAGAAGTAGAAAGAGAAAAAAAAAATGAAGTACCAATACATCAATACATGATTGAACCTCCAAACCATTATGTTAAAAACAATATGCAAAAGGTCAAATATTATATGATCCCATTTTTTTGTGAAATGTACAGAATAGACTATAGGGAAAGAAAGTACATTAGTGGTTGGTTGTCCAGGACTGTATAAGTGAGGAGAGAAAATGAGGAATGGCTATCAAAGAGTATGGGATTTCTTTGGGGGGGATGAAGAAAATATTCTAATGTTAGATTATTGTGATGATCACACAACTCCAATACTAAACTCCATTGAATTTTGAAGTTTACATTTTGAATGGGTAAATTTTATGATACATAAGTTACATTTCAAAAAAGTTTCTGCTATGGTTTGATTGGTGTCCTCCAAAAGATTGTAAGTTCAAGGCTTGGTTTCTAGCCCATGGTACTATTGGGAGGTGTTAGAACCTTTAGAGATGGAGCCTAGTGGGAGGTATTCTGGCCATTGGGATTGTGCCAGAAGGGAATATTAGGACTCCAGCTCCTTCTTTGGGCCACCATGAGGTGAGCAGCTTGCTCTAACATAGACTTCCTGCCACGATGTGTAGCCTAACTACAAGCCCCAAAATAACAGGGTCAATCAATCATGGTTGAAACCTCCAAATCTGAGTCAAAGTAAACCTTTTATCTTATATGCTTACTATCTCAGTGTTTGTTACAGTAATAGGAAGCTGATTAACTCATAGATTTAATGGTGGTGGGGTTGCTATGCAGACAAAACCACAGGTGTCCACTATACCATATCACAGGATAGTTTTGATTTATTCCCACTAACTATTGAAATATCCTTGAAATTATATTATTTCAAACTGGGTCACCTCTGGAAGCAGCCATTCATCCTTTGGAAATGGCATAATATTCTGATGTTAATTTGGATTCAGAAACTAGAGTGGCCTACACTGTGATTTACATATCAAATACTTATCTGGTCACTTAAAATTGTGTACTGAACTTTATAACTCTGTCGCAAAGAATACATTTGGCTATAAGTATCAGAATACCTGATAAATAGTTATTTAAGCCAAATAAATTCTCTCATGTCATAAGAATGCTAGAAGTATAGCACTTTCAGGTTTAGGAAGTGGCTGATGAATGTCATTAAAGGACTCAGGCTTTTTTTTTATCTTTCCATTCTGCCATCTTCAGAGTATTGGCTCTTCTTTCTTAGATTTGTGACTTCATGGTTACAAATAACTACTCATAAACATGTTTAAGATAAACAGGAAGGAGATGGAGGGGAAAATGATTCTTATGTAGGAAAACAAAATATTTCCCAAATAGGTTCCTTTCTTCCATTTTATATGCTAAAATGTTTCACATGGCTATCCTTTGCTACCAGGGGTGCTGAGAAGTTATTTTGATTTTTTACCATCTATTTTTGGAGGTGGGAAAGGGAAAAGGACTCACTTTATGGGCTATTGGGAACCAACAAGCTTCCACACCAGCCACAGACTTAATACTTGTGAATCTGGATGCTTTCCTTGACCTTAGCATTCCTTTCCTTAATTTTTTGTTTGTATTTTAAAATTATACAAGTAACACATGAGTGTAACATTATTGGAAAAATCCCAACAATATTGTTCTTTCTAACATATCCTTTTTTCCTTTGTGGAAAACAAGACTAACACTCCAATTAAACCAGCTGGCTCACTGTGTGTCCTTTGAATATATTTTGGACTTTTCCATTCAATTATTAGTTCATCTGTCCCCTCACTTGCCTGATGCCTCTTCCTCTTCCCATCTAGACCCTTGGTCTTTCCTCCCAACTTGTTTCTAATCCCTCCTTGTCATTAAACCATTTCCTGTTCATCTCAGCAAGAACCATGGTCTTAGTCCATTTTCTGTTGTTATAATTGAATATCTGATGCTGTGTAATTTATTAAAAAAAGAAATTGATTTCTTATAGTTCCAGAGTCTAGATAGTCCCAAGAGCCTGGTATGGCATCTGCTTGGCATCTGGTGAGAGCTTTCTTGCTGCATTATAACAAGGCAGAGGCATCACATGGTGAGACAGATCAAACATAATAACATAATAGCTCATGTCTCTCTTCCTCTTCTTCTTCTTCTTTTTTTTTTAAATTTTGGTACTGGGGTTTGAACCCAGGGGCTCTTAGCCACTGAGCCACATCCCCGGCCCTATTTTGTATTTTATTTAGAGACAAGGTCTCACTGAATTGCTTACCACCTTGCTTTTGCTAAGGCTGGCTTTGAACTCATGAACCTCCTGCCTCACCTCTGGAGCAGAGCCACTGGGATTATAGGCATGTGCCACCATACCCAGCTTTCTTCCTCTTTTTATGAAGCCACTGATGCTATCTTGGGAACCCCATCCTTTTGACCTCATCTAATCCTAATTACACTCCAAAAGCCCACCTCCAAATACCATTAACATATGACTTTGGGGATTAAGTTCCCATGTGTGAATTTTGGAGGACACATTCAAATCATAATACCCTCTGTTTGCATAATCCTAAATGCTCATATTGTCCACATCATTCATTGCTTTATTTCCTTTGTTGTGATTTGTGTTCTTTAGGTGTGATTATAGCAATCCTTAGCTGAACTAGAAACTGATTGATTGTTTTGTTGGTTGTGGTTTGGATGTGAGGTATCCCCCGAAAGCTCATGTGTGACACAATGTAAGAAGATTTAGAGGCAAAATTATTGGATTATGAGAGTCTTAACACAATCAGTGAATTAATCCCTGATGGGATGAACTGAGTGATAACTGAAGGGAGGTAGGGTGTGGCTGGAGGAGGTGGGCATTGGGGGCCTGGCTTTGGGGTATATACTTCATATATGGAACATGGAATCTCTGTCTGCTTTCTGATCGTCTTGTGAGCTGCTTCCCTCTGCCACACTCATGTCCCATGATTTCAGCCTCACTGTAACAGTGGTCCCTTCACCTTCTGAATGTAGCCCTCATTGCTCTAAGGCTTATTTTTTAAAAAATTTTTCCTCTCTTTCCCCTTCTCCCCCTCCCCAACAAGATTAGGGAGACAGTGCTATCTTTTCTTCCCCTAGTTAACTGCCCTTGAACACACACACTACAGAAAGGAGATGCCTGCTGAGGATCTGGGAAGTAAATATCTCCCAAATGAACAAGCGAATCCTAACACACCATCAGTGGGCCCTGGGGGCCCCCTGCCAGAGCTCACCTGGAACTTAACTCTTGAAGAATTCCTTTAAAACCCCCCTGTCCCTCCTGATTGGGAGAGTTGGGGGAGTCCCCTGTGTTTTTCCTTTTCTAGTAAAGCAATAAAACTTTTTTCTTTTTCTCAAAACTGTGTCCTCATTATTAGATTGGCATGGAGATAGGGACAAGTGATTACATCACCTCAAGCCCTAAGGAATGGTTGTAGAGTCTGTGTCTAGAGCCAGTCCAAGCCCCAAGGAATGGAATCTGCTGTCTATGGACTGAGATTTCTGAAACCATAAGCCCTCAAGTAAATTTTTTCTTCTCTATAATTGTTCTGGTTGGGTTTTTTAGTCACAGCAGCAAAAAACCTGACTAAAGAGTCACCCTCCAGGTGCTCAGCACCTTCCTTATACAAGACAGGCCCTGAATAGGAGATTGTCAGATGTCCCTTTCTACCGGTGGCAACCATGGTTAAAACCTAGATAAGGACAAACACAGCTTGGGAAAAATCATCTCTGGAATTAGGGTCTCCCTGCTGTCTTCTTCTGCTGCTATGGAACAAAACAATAATTATTTTAGCAGCAGTGAATATAAAGAAGAATGAAAGTCATTTGCTTTTGTGGCTTCAACAAGGTTTAAGGCTTTTAGGATGCTTGGTTCATACAAGGTATCCAGGGAAGAATGAAGAATTTCCTAGGCAAGTTGGGACTGGAAGCTTCTCTGTGGCTTGTTGTGCCATGCCAAAGGGCATTTCTCTCTTCCTTGTTGGCATCCTATTTAGCTTTTTCAGGAAGTAACAGATTTTTCTATGTATATTCTTCAGTTCAGGAATCCTTAGGAGGCCAAGTCTTCCAACAATAGGACTACAAATATATTAATAGCATGAATGTGAAGGAATTTTTAAAGCCATTTCCTGGGGAGTTTATCCACAGTTGCTGAAGTAGCAGAGCCACTTTTTTTTTTTTTTTTTTTTTAAGGGAAGGAGGATTCCCCAGAGCAAAAAATAAAATAAAAAGTGGACATTTTTCATTTTTATTCCCCTTTTTTTTAGTACTAGGGATTGAACACAGAGGCATTTAACCACTGAGCCACATCCCCAGCCCCTTTTATTTAGAGACAGGGTCTCACTAAGTTGCACAGGGCCTCACTAAGTTGCTGAGGCTGGCCTCAAACTTGCAATCCTCCTGCCTCAGCCTCCTGAGCCACCAGGTGTGTGTCACCATGCCCCACTTTACTCCCTCTTTACCCAGGTCTCAATTTCATCTGGCAACTTCACTGTGACAAAGTGTCCAGCATGACCAGTCAAAGGCCAGATTCTTTGTTTTCTTCATTATGTTGGGTATGGTTAAAAGAGATTTTTAGGGACAGGTTAGGCCTATCACATGGTTTAATCTTAGTTTAGACTATCCTTTCTTCTCTATTACTTTTTAGTAATTAAAATGTGTTGCCCTGTCAAATTGAAGCAGAAATATTTGTTTTACCATTTATGGGATTATTTCCATATAATTTTGGTAAGAATTTAATCATTTATTGCTCAGCTGCGTTAATGTTCATGACTAATACTTTATAAAGGGTACCTGTGTGGACCCTCAGAACAACACCTGGCGAATTGAAATGTTAATATCCCCAAGGCCTGTCCTGTCCTAAAGAACTATTAATGAAGTAGCTCCCAGCAAAACAGGGAGATGCTAATCAAACCACCTTAGGCCATTCCTGCCCAGATCTTTCCTCCCCACCCCCTTGGCCTACCTGTTTCTCACCTTTTGGCATTCCCACCTGTATCCCCCATCACTGCAGGATAGAGGGAAATAAAGGACAGGAATGTGGGAGGACAAAAGAAGACCCTAGATATAAAAGGGAGAAGATCTCAGTTCGAACTCCATTTTCTTTATGGGCTCCATATTCTTTATTGGACTTGATATTAACCCGATTTACCTAACTACACTACCTATCTTTAAATCTGGCTTCACCATCACAGTGAACAGTTCTGTCACTACAAGGATTCCTTCTATTGCCAATTATGACCACACCCACTTCCTTCCTATCAATTTCCCCACCCCTGCACAATTCCTGACCCCAGCAACTACTAATTTGTTCTCCATTTCTAAAAATTGTTATTCCAAAAATGTTAAATAGACTGGCCTAAGTGCAGTGATGTTTACAACTAATGACTACAACCAGTTATATATATTTCTGTTCCACTCCCACAGCTTTACTTGACCTAGTCTTTAAAAAAGATGTTATAGGGCTAGGGCTGTAGCTCAGTGGTGGAGCGCTTGCCTAGCATGTGTAAGGCACTGGGTTCGATTCTCAGTACCACATAAAAATAAATAAATAAAATAAAGGCATTCTGTCCATCTACAACTACAAAAAAATTTTTTTTAAAAAAAGATGTTACATAATGGAATAAAAATGTAGGTAACTATTGGAATATTTTCCCCCAACTTGACATAATTCCATGGTGATTAAACAAGTTGTTTTATGTATTAATTGTTCATTCATTTTTATTGTTGAGTAGCATTCCATGTATGTACCCATTTCTCTAATCATTTTCCTGTTGAAGGGCATCTGAGTTATTTCTAGCTTTTAGCTATCATGAGTAAAGCTGCAATGAATATTAACATAAAAGTTTTTGTGTGAACATAGGTTTTCATTTCTTTGAGATAAAGACCGAAGAGTATACCAGTGGTGTCTGGGGTTGTGGCTCAGTGGTAGAGCGCTTGCCTAGCATGTATGAGGCATTGGGTTCGATTCTCAGCACTATGTATAAATCAATAAAAGTAAAGGTCTATCAACAACTAGAAAAGTATTTTTTTAAAAAAAGTGTAACTGTGGCCCACTTTATGCTTTGAATATAGCCCTTGCTGCTGTGCCACTGCAACTGATTTTTAAAATGGATGTTTTTCTTTCTCTTCCTTTCTCCCTGCTCCTTTCTCTCCCCCTCCCTAATCCTAGGCAGATTAAGAGAAAGAGGGTTTACTGTAACACAATTATCAGAGTACATAACCACCATAGGAATAAAGTAATCCAGACTTTGGGCATGGTACCAGAAGATCTCAAAAATGACTGTCTCCCAAATTAATAAGTGAATAACAACTCCAACAGAGAACATGTGGAATGTAGCCTTTGAGTCACCTCTTTAAAAGCCTCCTGTTCCTGCTGATGGGCAGAATCACACCCTCTGGGACAAGAGTGCCCTGTGTTTCTCTTTTGCTAGCAAAGCAATAAACCTTAATTTTTCGTTTCTCTCAAAACCATGTCCATATTATTGGAATGGCATCAGGGACAAGGACTGAACTTTGAGCAACAAGAGTATAATTGCTGTGCCATATGATAACTGCATGTTTAATTTTATTAAGACTATCAAATCATTTTTGAGAGCAAATTACCTTGTTATATTCCCAGTAGCTGTGTGTGTGTGTGTGTGTGTGTGTGTGTGTGTATGTATCTATATAGTTCTCCTGCACCCTGGTTAGCATTTAGTGTCATCACTATTTTTATTTTAGCTCTCTGATAGGTGAGTAGTGATATCTTGTTGTGGGCTTAATTGGATTTTTTTTCTAGGAAAAAAAATGTTTTTCTAAAAAAAAAGGGGGCGGTTGGAATCTCATGAAAATAGAAGGGAGATCAGTAGAGCCGAGGAAGAGGATTGAGGGGGGAGAGAAGAGGAACATAAAAAGTGAGAAACTATGAAATGAAATTGGCCAAATCATGCTTTGTATATATGTGAATATACCATAGTGAATTCCACCTTTATGTATATCTGTAAAGCACTAATTATAAAACCAATAAATAGGACTGGGATTGTGGCTCAGGGGTAGAGCACTCGCCTAGTACATAAGAGACCCTGGGTTCGATCCTCAGCACCACATATAAATAAAAAAATAAAGGTATTGTGTCCATCTACAACTAAAAATAAATATATATAAAAAACAATAAATAAACAGAAGGAAGACCAGTAAAGTAGAAAAAGGGAAACAGGTGGAGGGAGGAAGGGAAGAAAAGTAGAAGTACTGGAGACTGAAATGGAGCAAATTATATTCAATACATGTATGTCAACCTGAACCCCACTACCATGTAAAATTATAATGCACTAATAGAAGCATTTAAAAATTAGCATTTCTTTGATGGTTAATGAGTTGAACATCTATCTTTTCAACTTATTTTCCATCTGTATATATACCTTGGTGGAAAGTCTGTTTTTTGCCTATTTCAAATTGAATTGCTTTTTAATGTTGAATTTTCAAAATTATTTTTTAAATTTATTTTATTTTTTGAGTTGTTGATGGACCTTTATTTATTTATATGCAGTGTTGAGAATCGAACCCACAGCCTCACACATGCCAGGCAAGTGTGCTACCCCTGCGCCACAGCCGGAGCCCTTGAAAATTCTTTGAGATGTGGTTTACACATATTTTCTCCCAGTTTGTAGCTTCTCTTTGCATCCTGCTAACAGGATCTTTTGTGGAGTTGTTACTCAAAGCTTGGTTCTTGTCCCTAATGCAATCCAATAATGAGGATAAGGTTTTGAGAAAAAGGAGAAAGTTTTATCACTTTGCTAATAAAGGAGAAACATGGGGGTGGGGGTAGGGGGTGGGGGCTGGGAGATGGGGGTTGGGGTTAAGGGGTGGGGTTAGGGGGTGAGGCTAGGGCGTGGGGGAGGGGTGGTGGTGGTGAATCCTGTGCCAAAGGCTGTGATTTTGCCCATCTGGGGGAACAGAGGGTTTTTAATGAGGTGACTCAAGGGCTTCATTCTAGGTATCCTGATGTGGGTTATAATTCATTTGATAATTTGGGAGAGTTTTTTAGATCTCCTGGAGCCATCCCACAAGTAATTTGCTAATAAAGGAGAAACATGGGTGGGGGTTGGGGGTTGGGGGTGGGGTTAGAATTACTTCTTTGCTATGGTGGGTATGTGCTCAAGGACCAATAACTTGGCCTAGGACAGAGAAGAAAGGTAATCCTGTTTCCCCTGAAATTAGGAGGGGAGATTAGGGAGAAGGGGACACGAGGGAGGTGGAGAGGAAGAGAAAGAAGCTCCTCCATTTAAAAATGAAGTTCAAGTGGCAGAGCAGCCCGGGCTATAATCAAAGCATCAAGTGGACTACTATTCCAGAGTAAGTTTCTAATTTTGATGATGTCCAATCTATCAACTTTTCCTTTTATATATTATGCTTATTGTGTTTAATCTGCCTATTCCCAAATCCTAAAAACTTTCATGTTGCTTTATTCTTTCTAAAAATTTTATAGTTATCTTGGTGGCTTGCAATCCCAGTGGCTCAGGAGGCTCAGACAGGAAGATCGTGAGTTCAAAGCCAGCCTCGGCAATTTAGCAAGGCCCTAAGCAACTCAATGAGATCCTGTCTCTAAATAAAATACTAAATAGGGCTTAGGATGTGCCTCAGTGGTCAAGTGTCCTTGAATTCAATCCCTGGTAGAAAAAAAATTATAATACTGGGTTTTGAACCAAGGAAGGGCCTTATGCATGATAGAAAAGCACTCTACCACTGAGATACACCACCTGTCTTTTTTATTTTTTATTATGAGACAGGGTCTCACTAAGTCACTAAAGCTGGCCTCCAACTTAGGATCCTCCTACCCCAGCCTCCCTGAGTTGCTGGGGTTACAGGAATGTGCTACTGCTTCTGTCTTAGTTTTATAGTTTGTATTTAAATCTGTGAATAATTTTCAGTTAATTTTTTTCTAAGGTGTGATTTAGGACATGAACTTTTTTGGCCTATGGAAGCCCAATTGTTCCAGCACAGTTTGTTGAAATGGCTGTCCTTCCATTGATTGCTTTTGTATCTTTGTAAAAAAGTATATTTGTGGGATTTCCTTACAGGTTCTCTATTCTTTTCTTTTAATATTTATTTTTTAGTTTTAGGTGGACACAATATCTTTATTTTATTTGTATGTGGTGCTGAGGATCGAACCCAGTACCTCATGCATGGTAGGGGAGTGCTATACCACTGAGCCACAACCTCAACCCAACAGGATCTCTATTCTGTTCTATTGATGCACATGTCTGTCCCTCTGCCAATGCCACACTATTTTTATTACTGTAGCTATAAACCTTAAGATCAAGGTCAATAATTTCTCCAACTTTATTTTTCTTTGTCAAGGTTCTTTTTACTTGGTGTGGTGGCACATACCTGTAATCCCATCTATTTGAGGGTTGAGGCAGGAGGAATTCGTGTGGGCAATTTAGCAAGACCCTGTCTCAAAAAATAGTCTTTAGAATTCTCTTTTATTGATTATAGTTCAGTGGTAGAGTGCCTCTGGGTCATTCCCTAATACTGCAAAACAAAAACAACAACAAAAAAACAACAAATTTTTTTTCTTTGTCTTCCTTATGTTTCCCAATGAATAAACAAAATTATCCTTTATATTACATAGTAATTTTATTCTTTTAAAATGGTCAAGGGCTTGTTTGCAGCCCAGTGTAGAGCATTTGCCTAGCATATTCAAGGCCCTGAGTTCCTTCCATTCCCTGCACTGCAAATAAATAAATAAAGACACTTTTAGAGACTGCATGCATTGATTTATAATGCTTCCTACTGCAAGTAGTGGAATACCTGATCAACAGAGTGTTAAACAAGTAGAAATTTTTACTAGTAGGAAGTCTAGAGTAAGTGGTTGCTGGCATATATTCAGAGGCTCAACTTTATCTCAGCATCTCTGCAATCCTCCCCACATTCTTACTAGTGATCCCAAGGTGGCTGCTGCAGCTCCAGGCATCATGTATACCTCTCACTGCAAGTAGAGGTGAATGAGGGGCTCTGGGTTGTATCTGTCCCTGGGCTCAAGAGAGCAAAAACCTTTTTTAGAATTTGAAAATAGACTTCTGAAAGGAGGCTAAGGAAAGAAGTGTAGCATTTAGCTT
Source organism: Callospermophilus lateralis (assembly GCF_048772815.1). Classification (NCBI taxonomy): domain Eukaryota; kingdom Metazoa; phylum Chordata; class Mammalia; order Rodentia; family Sciuridae; genus Callospermophilus; species Callospermophilus lateralis. Next base: position 30,365,677 of record NC_135325.1, on the reverse strand, counting down.
TTTTCTGGAAGTTTTAAGTAGAGACTGATAAGGGAGAAGGAATTGGGGGATGAATGTAGTAATCAACTACATTGAGTCAGTGATTTTAACTGACTCTGAGGGAAGTCTTTAGAATTCTCTTTATTGATTTGTGCCTTGAGTTGGATTATTTAGAGGGGAGAAAAGGAAGGTGCTGTACTTTTCTCTAAATGTTAGTGATTTAAATTTTATTTTCCACTCTACTGATTGAAATACATTATTAAACGTATCAAATCAGTCTTATTGTTACATTAACTCAATAGTTAAGAGTCAAAAGCACAACATTTTTCCAAGCTAGGTTTGGAAAATGGAAAATTAACTTGAAGATATTTGAGGTTTTCTTTGACATGCTTTTTTATTTGCCTACTTGGGCTTATTTTTGGAGTGATTTAGCTTTATTAATAAGTAATGATAGCTTTCACGCTCTTATGGTCTTGAGCTCTAAGATCCCACTTTACCTGAGGCAATTTTGTTGTTATTTTCTCTTGGAAGTTCACAGCATCTGCTGAATGACTTCTTTTTCTCCATAAAAGTACAGAAAAGAAGAAAAGAAAAAAGTGAATTTCTAAAATAAATAAGATATGAAGGGAGAAAAAAAACCCCACACTATTCATGGAAGAGAAACAAACTAGTTCCAGAACTAGATCAGGCAGGCATATCAAAAAATGATGGTTTTAGATAATTCTGTATTGAACTTTCCATTAACCTAAAAAAGTAGTTAGAAAAATTAGTGTTGTTAATGCTTACTGAAATATTGATTTTTCTTTTTGGAGGTACTGGGGATGGAACCCAGAGCCTCACACATGGCAGGCAAATGTTCTACCACTGAACTACAGCCCCAGCCCCTAACTACATATTAACTGCTTGTCTTCAAGCCCCAATTTCCATTAACTGCTGGTTGCTGTAGAGGGGTTCTTACAGCACTCTCTTCTCATACCTGCCCTGCTTTTAAGGGATTGAATATAGAGCCAATTACCTGATCAGTTTCTTCCCTTCTAGGTTAGGGTAGTTATTTTTGCTATTAATGCTTGTCAAATGCAAAAAATAACAATTCAACCCTAATGACTTAAACAAGAGGAGATCTATTTTCTCCTAGAGAGCATAAAGAATGTGAGACCTAATGCTAAGGGATCAGGTTTTGGGTGTGCATCCTGAGTTCAATACTTGAGTAATCTTGGACAATTACTTAAACTCTCTGTGTCTCAAAATCCCCATCTATAAAATGGGTATAATGATAGAAGGGACACAGAGATTTTCTCTGAAAATTCAGAGTTTCATGCTTCTAAAGTACTTCGAACAGTGCTATAGTGATTAGCTATTAAGGAAGGAAATGATATTTGCAACTGTAAAGATAGGCTTCTAGCTTCTGGTGGTCCTAGTGAGCTGTCAAGTTCATATAATGCTCCTTGCTCTTCCTGCATTTGCCAGGAGCCTGTCATGTTAAGCATCTGGGCTTTGGAGTACAGACTAGAAAGAAACAAGGCTGTTGTGCTGGAGTTCTTGCAAAAGAGATTGCAAATGATCAAATAGATCTCCAACTCCTTGTTTTTTTTTTTTTTTTTTTCGGGGGGGGGGTACCTGGCATTGAACTCAGAGGTACTGAACTACTGAGCCATATTCTCAGTGGTTTAGCACCTTGCCATTGCTGAGGCTAGCTTTGAACTTGCAAACCTCCTGTGTCAGGCTCCCCATCTGCTGGGATTATAGGTGTGCCCCACCTACCATGCCTGGATGGATCCCCAACTCCTGATGCTGATGATAGTAGCCTACTCTTAGGTTTGGGTTTATGGTTTCTGTAGGGGCCCTGACAACTTACTGATGATTCATTTATCAATCCAAGCATGTGATAAAATTGCTCTTCTAATCTTTAGCAACAAGAAAGGGGTGGTGGTATCAGTTATGAATTTGATGCGAAGCAGAGTCTCATTTGGCTTCTGCCTTTCCAAAAGTAGTGTCATAAGTGGGATGGGAACCAGAGAGTTGAGATACTGAGGAGCACTGATCTGGAGATAGCATGTTCCTGACTTTATCATTTGTTAAGACATTTGCCTAATTTCCTTGGAATGAGAGAGAGCATGAGTTCACGTAAAAGGCAGGTTGCTATGTAATGCTAAGAAGTTATGATGTACAATGGCAAATCTCAAGTATGTGTGGAAGAGGGTGTTAAACATTTGAAATAGGTGCATTATGGTGTGTTACTGCATACTAAACAAGTCCCCGAGGAGTTAATTTCTAAGGTACAGGATTCTGAATTAAAATTTCAAGTTAATATTCTAATAGTGCAAGAGTGGAATTTTTCATGCTGTGCTGATTAGAATAAAATAGAAATTGGTATTATCTAAGTTTTAAAAAGCAACTATTATTTTTTTTGTTGTTTTGAGTCTGAATGTGTGAATTGACAAGCCAAGAATTTTGGAAAGGTTTCAATAACGGTTCCTTTCATGCTAAAAGTATTCTTTGAAAGGATCAGGCCTGGCTTATTTCATTTAGAAAGAGAATTGTAAATATCTAATAAGTATCTGGATAATACTCTTTGGGTTGAGAATTTGTTCGTAAGTTTAGCAAGGACTTGATTGAACAATATTCTGAATTTCATAGATTTTGGGTGTTCCTGAATTTTCTGAGCATTGGTGAATTTTAGTGTTTAAAATAAAAAGACCCTGTCATGTGGTATTCTTAGCCATTGTAACATGCTGGACAAAAATGTACTGACAAGGTGTGGTGTTTGTGTGTGTGTGTGTGTGTGTGTGTGTGTGTAAGTAAGTGTGTGTGTGTAAGTAAGTGTGTATGGGGTTGCAGTATGTTGCTGCTCCTTAAAGCAGCAGATAAACTTTTTACCCTTGTTCCTTCCATCCACCTTTTTACCTCTGGCTGCTATGGTGGTGACCAGGACAGGAAGGGCTAGCCTTATTGAAGGCTCCTCATGTATAATCCACTGCTTCGGCCTTCTTTAGAAATTGCAGAAATGAGTCTCATCTTCCATAAGATATAATTTTACCATTTAAGGCTCTCTGTGGATTGATTTCCATATTTACTTTTCAAATTTTATTTCCTGCTACTGTAGGAAATGACCCTGAATCTAGCTGAATCTGGTCCCTGTCCTTCAACATGCCCCAGCACCTTTTCTCTTATTCTGTTAGACAAATGCACTAAATGTTTCAAAATTCATTTTAAGACTCAAATTCTCCACGAATTTGTCTCTAGCTTCTACTACTCGATACTGTAATCCCTTGAATTCCTGTAGCCTCAATCTATATGCATGGGGTCCACTGTTTGCTACAGTTGGTTGCCAAAGAAAATAAATCTTAAAAATGGAAAGTATATTAAGTTCACCAATTATTGACTGCATCTCTGTTGGGCCTTTTTTATATGCTGAATGAGAAATAAGATAGACTGTGGCTCTGCTTTCATGGAACTAAGAAGGATAGTGTTAAAACTGTGACTCTCATTGAGCAGGGACTGAAAATTGGATGATTCATACTTGTTCATGAAACAAATTTAATATGACCAATAATGTCGTAAAAGTAGAGATAAATCTATAAAATTGTTGAATCAAATGTAGAAAATTAAGTTCTAAGTCATGTAAAAGGTCATTATGTATTATTCATAAAAATGTTTTTTTATAGGGCTGGAGGTGTGGCTCAGTGGCAGAGCACTTGCCTTGCTCTTGTGAGGCACTGGGTTCCATCCTCAGCACCACATAAAAAATAAAGTTAAAAAATGTTTTATAAAATCTATTTGTAAAAAAGAAAATATGAGCACTCAGGTTGGTTACTTAGGGAATAATACTTGGTCTGTTTTCCACTGGAGCTCTAACTCAGTTTTTGCTAAAAGCCAATTCCAAATCTTTACCCTTGAGAAAATGAAAAATATTAACAGGCAGGCACAATCACAGATATCTTCTCACTTAGTCCTAACTGCTGTTCCATCAAACAGGTTTTATTATTTTCACTTTAGAGAATGGCAAAGCCAGAGGCCTCTAGAGAAATAAAGTGACAGTTCCAGAATCCCAGGGCCATATGTGGTAAAGCTGAAATGTGAATATTAGGCCTACAAAGCCAGATCTCCTGCTCTAGCCCTTATGTCGATGTGTTTACACTTTTCCTCCCTGGTTTTGTTCTTGATTTCCCAGAATTCCAAATGTTTACATAAGATTTAAGGAGGTCTAAGCCAGGCAATGGAGTCAAGGAAATATTAGGTGAGATTGTTTGAAACTAAATGGCAGTTTATGTTCTCTTCACTCAACAGATATTTATTGAGTTCCTACTATATGCCAGGCCCTATAGTCCTCATTCTAAGAAAGTGCAAAGTCTAGTGTCAAATATAAGCACATGAATAGAGAACTAGAATATAATATTCTAAGTACAGTGATAGATGCATAGGCATTATGGATAGGCAGATGGGGACTCATTTGTTCAATGGGTGAATCAAGATCAAACCTTTGAGATTCTTTGTTTCTGTCTGCACCACTGCTTCTCTTTCAAGGGACTTACCTGTTATTTATTTTTTAAACATTGTCCTGTGTTCTACATACTATATCTTGTGCTGGTATACAACTGGGGCACAATGGGCAACCTTCTGGGCGATTTTCAAGATTTTATTAGAAGATCTGTACCAGGGACATAATGTTCTCCCTTAGCAGTCAGGGTAAACTTCAAGAGGAGATGACGTTTAGATCTTTTATTTATTTCTTACATTTTTCTGAGCTTGGGTTATTTTAAGGGAATTATAAATACTAGAAACCCAAGTTCTGAATTGCAATACCTTACTAGAGCTATGCAAAAAGCCATATGGTTCAGAAGATATTTCTGTCCCTGTGACTCTACCAAACACCATTCTCATCAAGGTCATGACTATCTCCTTGTTGCCCAATCACGGTCAAGTCTCAAGCCGCATCTTCATTTGACAGTTGCATTTGATGCAGTTAATGATGCCCTCCTCTTCAAATGCTTTCTTTACAGTTTCCATGGCACTAAACTCTCCTAGTTTTCTTCCTGTCTCACCAGCTACTCCTTGTTCATCTTCTTTGCTATAGTTCTACCCCATCTCCCTGATTTCTTTCTCTCTCTCTCTCTCTTTTTTTTTTTTTTTTTTTTTTTTTGTGGTGCTGGGGATTGAACCCAGGGCGTTGTGCATGCAAGGCAAGCACTCTACCAACTGAGCCATATCCCTAGCCCTGACTTCTTAACACCAAGATGTTTTAAGGTTCAGTCTTGGCCACCTTTTCTGCACTGTCATTCAATCCAGGACTACAGCCTTAAATACTAGCCATCAACTGGTGTATGTCAAGTTTTTATACCCAGCCTTCACCTGTTTGCTGAACTTCAGACTCACATATCCACCTGGTAATCAACACTTCTACTTGCTTGTCTGAGTGATATCTCAAAGTCAACATGTGCAAGGTAGAATCCTGCACTTCTCTGTCTCCTACCTCCAGACCTCTCACCTGAGTTTTCTCCCACTGTTTCATATGCCAGGATAAAACTTCATTCTAGTTGCTCGGTATCTAATCTATCAGTAGATCCTTTTTGTTCTACCTTCAAAATATATGCAGCATTTTATCACTTTCACTATTTCTACTTCTATCACTCTGATCTGGGCTACCATCGTTTTCTTGCCTGGACCATTGCAATAAAACCAATTCTTTGTATTGTAACCATAGTGATCTTTTCTATCCCCTGCTCAAAACAAAATCCCAGCATCCTTTAAGCCTCTATGGCCAGCCCCTGTTTAATCTCTTTACCTTGTGTCTCAAGTTAGGGGTCCTCTAGACCTGTCTCAAGGTAGAATAGTATGGTGTTCTTCAAGAACACCTAGATAGCATGGCAGTCTAAAGTGCAGGAGGGAATGAAAGGAGAAAGGACTGTCAGTGACAGCAGACTACTTTTTTGTGGAATGTGAAGGTGGAGGATGGGAAGAAGTGAAGACATTAATGGAAGCAGGACTCACGGATGAAGGAGGCCTTCTTCCTCTACAAAGTAAAAGATTTGAGTGTCTCAATGTGTCTAAGGAGAGTAGCCCAGGGGAGGGAGAGGTTAAAGCTATTGGTTATGGGACCAGAGACACAGCAAACCAGTACTGGGAAGAGAGGCACTTAGGACTCTGGTGTGGTTTTCTTCCACTTCACCCCCTCTTTTGGTCAGAGCCTTCTCAGTATCTTCAGTCCACTGTCTCTAGCCCTTTTGCCTTTATTTCCAGTGCCTGCACCTTCTTTCTTGTTCTGCTCCTGGTCTCCTGAACGTTGTGGAGGGATCTGACACAGGTTCTGAGAGCCACATTGCTTCCTGGATGTCCCCCCCCCCCCCAATCCCCAGTTCCTGTCCTCCTGGATGCTTAAACTTCCCTACTGTGGAAGCTGATCCAGGGGGTCAGGAGGTGCTACCTTAAGATTTTTAAGACCTGTTTTCAGTTACAAAGATCCATTATGTATTTGATATCTCTTTGCAGATTCAGTCACCTGAACACTAAAATTTATCTCCAGGCATGATAATAATCAAATAATCATCAAATAGTCAAAAGTGAGAGGATACTGAAGCATAAACTTTGAAATCCCCTCTGTTATCACCTGGAACACCATACTTGGCTATTGTGGCCCAAATGTTTATGTACAGGGATTTACTTTTTCTTTCTTTTTTTCTTGTTCCATGCTGGGGATGGAACCCAGGGTCTTCTGTATGCTCACTAAGTGATCTACCACTGGGCTACACCTAGCTTCAGTAGGCATGCTATGATTTAATCAGCTTCTTTAAGATCTTTGGGTTAACATGGGGCAGTTGCCTTAGCTGGCTTCAGTGCCGCATGCCTATAATCCCAGTGGCTCCGGAGGCTGAGGCAGGAGAATCTCAAGTTCAAAGCCAGCCTCAGCAACTTAGTGAGGCACTTAGTGACTCAGTGAGACCATATCTCTAAATAAATTATAAAAAAATAGCTGGGGATGTGGCTCAGTTGTTAAGCACTCCTAGGTTCAATCCTCAGTATCCGCCCCCCCCCAAAAAAGAATAAACAAACAAAAAACAATTCTTTTGCCTTTAGACCATCCTCCTTTGAATCCTCCCTGTGCACATCTGTCTTCAGATGTGCTGCCTCACTCTTCTTCTGTATCCCTTGGAAAACTTTAATGGCTTCTTGTTGGCTGTTTGATGCAGACCACAATTTTCAATTTGGCAACCATTTAATGTGTCATTTAAGTTTTATGGACTTCTTGTATATGCAAGATGGTGAGGGGACATGTAAAAAGGAAGAATACACATAATCATCCCAGAGTTTGAACAATGTGATATGCAGTGGTGCATGCCTGTGGTCTTAGCTGTTTGGGAGGCTGGGGTAGGAAGAATGCTTGAGTCCAGAAGTTTAAGGCCACCCTGGACAAAAATGAATATGAGTGCGCATACAGGTTGTGGTATATATATATACATGACAAAGGGCTTGTGGTCAGTAAGGGCCTCATGATTCTGCCTGTCCCTAAAAGGTCATCATGTGGTATATGAATCTTACACTGGCTGTTTTTCTTTAATTATGGTAAAACACATAAAAATGTTCATTTTAACCATTCTAAATGTTTCAATAAATTTTTTTTTACTCCAAAGGAAAACCTATATCCAGTAAGCAGTTGCTTCTCAGTCCCTGGAAGCCACTTAATCTACTTCTTGTATCTATGGATTTGTCTATTTTGGATAGTTCTCATAAGTACAATCATATATTATATGACCTTTTGCATCTGGCTTCATTCATTTAGTAGCATCACGCTTTTAAAGTTCATCTATATTATAGCATATGACAGGAATTCATTCCCTTTGATGACTGGGTAATATTCCATTGTATGGATAGACCACATTTTATTTATCAGCTTATGAACTTGGGATTGTTTTACCTTTTGGCTATTGTGAATAATGTTGCCATGTACATTTTTGTTTTGTTTTTGCTGTGAACATTTCTGTGGACACATGTTTTCATTTCTCTTGAGTGTATACCCAGGAGTGAAATTGCTGGATTATATGCTAATTCTGTGTTTATCTGAATGAGGAACTGCCAAACCATTTCCCCTAGTGGCCAGAGTATTTTACATCCCCGCCAGCAATGTATGAAGGTTTCAACATCTTTACATCCTCACCAACACCTGTCATTCTCCTTTTGTTTGATTATGGTCACCCTAGTGGCTATGAAGTGATATCTCATTGTAGTTTTTTCTTTCTTTCTTTTTTGGTACTAGGGATTTAACTCAGGGGAATTCTACCACTGAGCCCCATCCCCAGCCTTATTTTGTATTTTATTTAGAGACAGGGTCTCACTGAGTTGCTCAGCGCTCTATGTTGCTGAGATTGGCTTTGAACTTGTGATCCTCCTGTCTCAGCCTCCGGAGTTTCTGGGATTATAGGTGTGTGCCACCACACCCTGCTCTCATTGTAATTTTAACTTGCATTTCCCTAAAGACTAATAGTACTGAGAATCTTTTCATGTTTGTTGGCCCTCCGAATATCTTCTTGGGAAAAATGCCTATTCAAGGTCTTCACCCATTTATAATTGGATTGTTTGTTTTTGCTGAGTTATGAAATTTCTTTAGATATTTAGATTCTAGACACTTATGTGATTTTCAAATATTTTCTTCCATTGTGTGGGTTGTATTTTTACTCTCTTGATAGTAGTATACTTTGATGCATATTTTAAGATTTAACGAAGTCCAACTTTTTATTTTTCTTTTCTTGCTTGTGCTTATCTAAGAAACCATTGCCAAATCCAGGGCCATAGTGCTGGCTTCTATTCCATGATTGGGAGCTGTGGTTTGCCTGAGGCAGTGTCTCCAGAGTCCACATAACTCAGCACCCTATGGATGCTCACCATGTATTTGGGAGGGACGACTGTGTAGTGGGACAGGAGCTGACCCTTGGGGACAGGAAGTCTTGTGTGTGGGTTCAGCTTGACCAGGGACATGACTGAATAAACATCAAGGTGTCTTTTAAGCTGTGAGATATGGTCTGACCATAGAGGAGGATACAATTAGACACATTTTGGAGCTTTGTCAGGTTCAGGTAGCTGAGTGAGGCCTTCAGCAATGGTAAGGGCTTTTTGGTTGTGATGATGGAAACTGGGATCCACGGAACAGACTTATAAGTAGTAGAGACTGGCTGGTAACTTAATAATCTTTATGCAATTGTTCCCTGAAAATAGGGACTGGCTTAGTAAATATTTCTGGCAGCCTGATGAAGAGACTGTTTAAGGTATTCCATAACATAGACCTCCTGATGTATTGTACTCTATCTCACCTTTCTTCCAAACTTGAACTTGTCCTTTTTAGTAGACTTGCCTCCCTATTACCCTCACACTAGTCAGTTCCTCTGCTTTGAATCCTCATAACCCTGCCCAGAACATCCTTGCCTCTCATCTCCTGTTTAATTCATCCCATTCCTCCAGGCCCAAGGTAGTATCCAGTTATCCACACAACTTCAGTACTACCACTCCAGGCAGAGGTGTTCAGATAAATTTACCAAAGTTTAGTTTCACATGAACTTAGATTCAGATGTAGGTGCCACTAGCTACTGTGTAGCCTTGGGTGTGCTTGCCTGCCTTCCTTTGCCTTGTTTCCTCATTACTATTTTTACCAATGAGGAAACAAGGCAAAGAAAGGCATAAATAGTAGTAATAATGAGATCAAATGGTTTTTGTGGCAGCGAAATGAAATAAAATATGTAAAATACTTAGTAAGAAATCCTGCTCATAGTAAGTGGTCAAAAATGGTAGCTGTACTGTTTTCTGTATCTAAATCTTACTTCATTGGCAAGATTGTATGTTTCTTCTTCAAGGCAGGACTGAGTCTTGTGCTTATTTTAACTAGTATATGTGGTTTAAAGCCAGTACTATAATAAGTGCTTAAGAAACATTTGTTGCTTTGAGGTGAGTTTGTGATTACCCAAAATTACTTGCTTTATTTTTATAAAATTTTATACTATTCCACCATTCATTTTGACAAACCAAACTTTTGCTTTGCTCTCTGGCGATTTAGGACTGACAGTGATAATCTGATTGAATGTGTGAGTGTGCATATGTTGGGGGATAGGATGGGTAGGGATGGTGGAGGTATTAGCAATTGATTCTCCAAGGAGCAGAGCCAGGCAATAGCTTATCATCCTGAACATTGCTTCTAGCTTTCCTCCCCCAGCCTTAGAGTTGGGCTGTTACTTGCCGCAGTCTGGCTGGGCACAATTCAGGAGCCACTTGTCAAGCAGAAACGAACTTTATTTTTAGAACACACAGGCCACACCACAGGAACTCTTCAGGAATTCCCTCAGAGCCCAACTGCCACCACAGGCTTCCCACAAGCCGCTCAACCTCCCCCACTCCTCCTGCTCTTGAGGCTGATTGGCTGGGTCGTGTGGGCGGAGCCAAAAAAGTCCCCCAATGAGCAACTCCGTTATCTGAAAGGGCGGGGAAACAGCCCAATGAGCATCACTGCCGAGGAGCCAATCAGCTGGCAGCTGGAAGTTTGCTGGGGCTGCTGTGAGCCAATCATCAGCTGGCAGCTGAAAGTTTGCTGGCAGCTGGAAGTTTGCTGGGGCCCCTTTGGCTGTGGCTCTCAACAGTTACCTGCCCAGGGCAGCTGTTATAAGCCTGGCTGCCCTGGACAGGGCTGCCCAGACCCTCCTCCATTTATTCCAGCCATCTTCACTGCAAAAGGAAATGAAATATTTTTGATTCTCCTGTCAGACTGTCCTGCCAAAGCATCATGCTTTGCAAGAGGTTCTTGCCCTGGTTATACACAATCCTGGCAGCAAATTCTGGATAAGCATTACCTCCTGGAGAGAGAGGCAGGGTCATGAACTCAGAGGGGGCTTCAGTTGTATCTGAAATGCTTATTTCTTATGCATGGCTATGTGGCACATTCATTCTATGATATCATATGTGATTATATTGCATCTCATATATTATCAAGTATATTATATAATCTTGAATTTGCTGTTTACCATTTCCATGCATGTATAGGCCATAAGTATAATATTTTGTATATGTGGAATTACCAATTATATGTTCCCTTGTACCATTTAATTTTTCCTGGACATGTTTTGGGATTTGTCTGTATTGATATATGTAATTTTAAACCTCTGTGTTAATATTCTGTTTTATAAGGAGAACACAATTGGGATATCTTTTCTTCCATCTGCAGACATTTGGATTTTTTGTTTGTTTGTTTATTCCCCTTGCAAACACTGCTGCAACATATCATCTGATATCCATTTCCTTGTGCTCAGGGGCAAGCGACTTTTAGGAGTAGACTTGCCAGGCCATGGGACATATACACAATTCTCCTTGCTAGAAGGTGCCATCCCTGTCTTTTGACTTCCCAAGCAGCAGTACATGAGAGGTGATGTTGGTTCGTATACCCTTGCCAACCGTTGGTGATATTGTCTGTGCTGTTTTTCTATCCACATCACCATAAGAGCTGGGAGGCAAAGCTTTACAATTAGAAGAATGTCAGCTTTGAGGAATTTCTTGTTAGATTTCTTCTAATGAGGACAAGATTTTGTTTTCTGTTTTGGTGAAAATAATGTTTAGACTTCTGTAGAAAATAGTTACATTTCTACTCTGAAGTAGAGGGTATTTTTTCTCTTTCTTTTCTTCTGTTTGCATTCTTGGCAAATAAGTAGGAAAAACCAATTAGCAATGTTCTAAATGCTTGCTTGTGGTAATTGTTATTTTGAAATGTTTTAAATAGCATGGCGCATTAGGTTTATTCTTATTGCTTTTCAAAGTTTTGAATTTGTTAAAATGAATTGAATTTAAAATGTGACACAACTTTAGGGATAAAGATTGATCATAATTATTGACCACTCTGTGCATTTTGGGATGGGAAAAATAAATGAGATAGCAGTAAGAGTAACTCTGACCATTTTATGTTGTCTCTTGTTCTCTCAGGTGGGAAAGGAGAAGTTCCATAAATCCCAACATTGGGGCTTTTGCAACAATGTAAGGATGCTAGTAAGTGATGAGAAACCTGGAATAGGTGGAGTACCACTTATTGGGCAAAAGATAAAGCCTAAATATGGAGCATATCCTAAAGGAGAAGGAATTAATGTGCCATCCTGGGTAGCTTTTGATAAACAGGTAAGTCCCATGGCATTGGGAAAAATGTAATTGTAATTTTACATGTTGATTTGAGAAAATAAGAGTCTTCAATATAAATGTTAAGCCTAATTCTTTGTTTTCTTTTTGGCTTTTATACATATGATTTCCTTTACTTTGGGTGTTTCTCTTTTAATTTTTTAATTGACATGTAAAAATTGTACACAGTGAGGCCGGGTTGTGGCTCAGTGGTAGAGCACTTGCCTAACATGCATGAGGCACTGGGTTCGATCCCCAGAACCACATAAAAAAACTAAATAAACAAAGTAAAGGTATTTTGTCCATCTACAACTAAAAAAATTGTATACAGTTAGCCCTCTGTGTGCGCAGTTTCCATATCTGTGGATGCGACCAACCTATGATTGAAGATATTCAGAAAAATATTACTTCTATACTGAACATGCATAGACATTTTTCTTGTAATTATTCTCTAAACAATACCATATAACAACTATTTACATAGCATTTACATTTTATTAGGTATTATAAGCTATCTAGAGATGATTTAAAGTATATGAGAGGATGTGTGAAGGTTATATGCAAATACACCCCATTTCATATAAGGGACTTGAACATCCTTGGATTTTGGTATCCATGGGGGTCCTGGAACAAATTCTCCACCAGCACTGATGGATGACTATGTATGGAGTACAATATGTTGTTTTGAAATATGTATACACTGTGGAATGGCAAAATCAAGCTAATTAGCATATGCATTACCTTACATACTTATCTTTTTTTTTTTTTTTGTGGTGAGGACACTTATAATCTACTCTCTTAGCAATTTTCAACTTGCTACTAACGGCTGTCACCATGCTTTAGAATGGATCTTTTGAACTTATTCCTCCTGTCTAGCTGAAATTTTGAATCCTTTATGACCATAGCTATTTCTTGGCTATCTCTAGGCAAAAAGACAAATTCAAGAGAAAAATACCCTAAACAAAGATTAATTATCCTTGCTCTGCTGTTTCTGATCAGGCACGTGGGTTGCAGAATGCCTGGCTAGTGCTTCTCGACCATATTCTCCTCTTTTTCTCTGTACAGGATAATCTGTCTCTCTGAAGACTAAGTCTGGTCACCCTGTTATTATTTTTGCGTAGTGAGTTGCCATTAGCTAAGTAATTTTGCTTCATTCTGAATGTGGAATTAAATAGGAAGAGAAATTTACCTTATCTTCTTTTCTCTGTACTAATTATGATTCCCTAAGGACTAAAGGGTGACTTGGCAAGGGTGACATGGCAAGAATTGTAGAAGTGAAGGGAAGAACTGCCATTATTAGATGAGAGTCTGAAAATACACACACACACACACACACACACACACACACACAGAACACATACACAAACACACACAGAGTTAAAAAAGGAAATGCATTTGAGTGTCTATTTTTTTGTGGTACTAGGGATTGAACCCAGGGCCTTGAGCATTCTAGGCAATGCTCTACCACTGAGCTACACCCCCAGCTCTTGAGTCTCTTGAAGAGGGTCTAAGATCAAAGGAAAAGAAACCCAGGCTAACCAGTTTTTTTCCCAGAAGGCAGCTATATGGATATGCTGTGTTTAGCAGAAAACCTTGTATCAGAACCCCATGTTCTATTCTCCAAAAAAGAACCTGTTATTAGATTATTTTAGTCCCTATAATTAAAAATAATTCAGGACTAGATGAAGCATTCAAATCATAGTATGCCTAGTTTACCAGGTGGTTTTTTAGCAGTCTTTAACGTGGATTGGTTGGCAATCCTTTGATTCTAATTAAAATGTCCTCAAATATGGTTGAAGTGACACATTCAATTTCATCTGATAGGGTACATCAATTAGAGCACACACATATTTTTTTTTTCAAAGCCCAGTTCTGATGTTTAATAGAGATCTAACAGGGCACAGGGAGCCTTTTTCCTAGGAAACCATCTACTTCCAACATGGGCCAATACTTCTCATTATTATTATTATTATTATTATTATTATTATTATTATTATTTCAGTTCCTGGTTCAGGGCAGGATCTAGAGGTCAAAAACAGATTTTGGACTGATTGACCTGGGGTGATTAGGCCTGGGTTTCTGTTAGTCTCAATCTTATAGGATATTGAATTTGCAAGGGTCAAAGAAAAAAATCTATTTTTATCTTACATCGAAAAGAGGATATTGACATTATTTTTAAGTAATCCACTACTGAATAAGTAATGTAGACCACAATGTATTAAACCATTCTCCTGCATTTAAAGTTGAAATTTCATGTTTTTCTCAATATTTAATATGTGCCTTTCAAGCCTATTTTGCAGCTCTTTAATTACTTATAAAATTATGTAGAATATTTCATGAAGTTGAAATGATTTTAGCTTCAGACTACTTGAGAAAATGAAGAGCTTGTTCATTTCAGATCTAACTAAATGCAACATAATTCTTTTGGTTATTTTGTTGGTCAACTTCAATTAAATATTCATTGAGCTTTAAACGAGACCCTAAGACTATGAAATATTTACATGCCCTGACGGGATTGTGAGCTACAGACTAGATCCTAGTTAATACCCGGAGCAAATTATAAAGTGCTTTCTCCATTAGTGGGTTCAACAAAACAAGTCAACACCTGTTAATTGTTTTTCTTAAAAATGAGACACTTTCAACTTGTTGCCAGTTTTTCCAATAGCTCTTAATCCTAGCAATATTTCTAGGGCTGTGCTCTCAAACAATACAAAATGAAAATAAAGGCAATTCTTTGAAGAGTATATTAAAATTAATATTTGTAGTATGTGCTCTTGGTGCTACCCAGATTCACATGGGGGCTGGGCACTACTCCCATCCCCCAGCTTCAGCAGATGCTTTGATAAGCAGCTTGCACCTGTAATCCTCTCTAGAGACTTGCTCTTGACAGATGGGAGTTTCAGCTCCTAGAGACACCTGGGAAGTTACGCTGGCTTTTTTTTTTTCCCCCAAAGCGGGCAACCAATGACTGACTGATTCCTTGCCTGAAAATGTGACTGTGCTGTGATTCAGGTCCATGCCCCCGCGTGCATTAGCCAAGACTTAACTTGATCTGTGAATGCATCCTTGCTTGGTTCGTTTCCCTGTCCTTTCCTGTTTACCTCACTCCCTAACAGGTTTCTCTCCAAAGTGTGCCCTTAGGAAATTGCATGTGCCTAATCGGTTTTAGGTTCAGCTTTTATAGAACCCAATCTAGGATAACATTCCATTTTTTTATCCATAATTCTGAAAGTGACCATAAGAATGCCTTGCTCAGAGAAAGAGCGCCCACCAGAGAAAATGCTGTTTGCAATCACCAGAAAGAGCCAGTATTTGTTACTTTGCATGATTGATCCTCATGGTGGATGCTTCTTGCTCTTTATTCTTCATTCATTCACCCTTCATTCTTACAGACAGTTTTATGCAGGGTGGAAATGTGCCCGCTTAAAAGTGTTCACCTTTCCAGAATCCTTGTGGCTAGGGCTAGCCATGTGAGTCACTTCTGGCCAAAGATATATTTGTTAAGGTTTATTGAGTAAGGCTTTGGGGACAGTTACTGTTTTACTAATGAAAAGAGTTAGGCTCTGCTGGTATGATTTTCCTGCCCTTTACCCTTCATTTATTTTCTCCTCTGAAATTAGGGCATAACTCCTTGGATCTGGCAGCCATCTTGTAAGGACAGCAGAGATAAATAGAACATAGACCCCTGTTGGCATCATGGAGCCAACATTTCAGACTCAGGCTGCCTATCTCTGGGCTTGTTATATGAGAAAAATCAACCCCTATTTCAGAGGTTCTCAATCTGGGGAGGCATTTTGAAATGTATGGAAATGTTCTGAGTTGTCACAATGACTAGGAGCAGGGCTCAGTTAGGGTAAAGCATGTGAATTTGCTTTGGGTGCACCATTTCAGGGATGTCCTGGAACTTAACAATCAAGTTAGGTATTTGAGTGTAGCACATTAAAAATTAATGCAGAAAATTCATGGTGAACAAAATACCTATATTTTATGTAAAGACAGGATCAGCAACTGTGCCAGGTAAGCCATATTGGAGCCTGAGGCAAAAGGAAAAATCAGTCACACTGATCCCATCTTTATTTAACATTTTTGGTATTTTGACATTTTGTTAACTATAAATTTTTTGCATTAATTTTGATATTTTAAACCACCTCATCCTGGGGCTAGCCCTTATTAGAAGGTGCTGCTGGGGGCCAAGTGTGTATTGTACATCCTGCAATGTGAGAACAGTGACCCAACACTTGGAAGAACTGTTCTACCTGTAATGCCAATATGGTTCCCATTGAGAAACATGGGAACCTGCTTAAAACCCCTAGCACTGGAGTGGAGGGGGACAGTGTACAAACAACTAAAATAATTTTGCTTGATATTGTGCCCACCTGGAAAGGGCTAGTGATGTCATTGAATTCACTCGAATTAAAGAAGGCCATGATATATCATGGTACGAACAAAACCACTCCATATCGGGTTAGAACACGGTGAGAACACAGACATTGTCCAAGCACAAAATGCATCGCTCACACCAACTGTTCCCGGTTATCATTTCAGTACTTCCACAAGGAAGAAGCAAGCCTAGACAATTGTCCTCATTGTATAAATGAGGAATCATTTGCAAGGATAAGTGGAGCAGAGGTCAGAGTCTGCGTTTAGATGTTGGAGCCACTGGTTCTGATCATGACCTGCCATTAAATAGCTATGTGATTGTGGCTTAGTCCCTTTACCTTTCTGAGCCACAGTTTCCTTCACTTTTTATAACACAGGGTTTGGCTAGTTAGACTAACTCTAGTAGTCTATGCCTAACACTTGTCTAAAGTCAAGTTTATCTCATTCATTTTGAACTGAGCACAGACCCTGGATCTCTTGGCTTGGGGCTCTTTAGAATTACATCAGGCACCAACTGCTTCATCATTAATTGAAATTTGGCATTCAGCAGTTTATGATATGCTGTGGTTTCTATCACAAATGATCCTATGGTTATCTACTTTTATAAAAACTCAAAATATTTAGAAATACACAAATGCCTAAATGTTTTCATGACTTTATCTGGATGTTAAGCACCATTTACATAGACTGCAATTATATTCTCATTTCTTTTCATTTGTCAATGGCAGCTAGTTAGGCTAATTTGTTTGCTATTTCACAAATGATCCTATTATAATGAGTGCCAGGATAAAGGTTGATCTTATGGGGATACGCATGTGTTTAAAAATATTTCATTTTCTCCCTCTCTTGTAAACATGATAATTATACTCAAAACTACTGACCATAGAATTAGAATTTTAATAACTTTGTACTAATTGACATTGAGTTTGTAGTGAGCTGATTATTTATGTAGTACTATATGAATCTCTGCTTTGAACAATATAAAAATAATTTGGTCTTTTCAGTCACCTTGATTTTTTTTTTTAATTGAACAAGTGGGTTTATCACTCTTTGCAGTGTGGGAAAACACACACCCTGAGCAACTGTGTGATGTGTAAGGAAGCAGGTGCTAGAGAAGACTTGTGATAGGATGTGGACTTGTGTTGGGTAATTTTAAGGTGGGTTTAAGGAAGTGGGGTTTTGTTCTGGATTGGGTGCTACCAGGAAGCAAGAAAATTTCTGATTGGGTATCTTAACAAATCTCTTTTACAGAAAGAGTAGGCTAGAGTGAGCCTACCACTGGAATTGGGAAACAAAAAAAGCAGTTGTCATGCTTATTAACTAGGAGAGGGGGACATTAGGTATTTTGTGGCTTGGGCAGCATTCATTTTCTGTTTGTTTTCAGACAGGTGGTCTTGATATTGTCTTTATATATCAAGTCACAGATTGGTCTTGTGTGATGTTGGTGATCTCTTGATTGTTCTTGTATAATAGAACACCAAGGTCAGCTGTGGGTGCCAAGCTGGCTTCCAGGTATCAGAGGTTGTTTTTCTCTTTCCTATCCAGTATCAGCCAGAATTTGAAATTTGTCTTCAGAGGGATTAAGAAATAATCAGATATTGGGCTGGGGATGTAGCTCAGTGATAGAGTGCTTGCCTACCTAGCATGCATGAGGCCCTGAGTTTAATCCCTAGTGCGCTCATGCACACACACACACACACACACACACACACACACAAGTACAGTATATTGGAATTTTAGAATTTTACATGGTTAACAAAGAACAATACATAATTACAGATTTTTGAAGTTTTGCCTAAAGCTAATTAGGAGTGTTATAAAATATAATCAGTTTTAAATATAATTGAACTTCTAAGAACAAGTGGAAAGATGTGTCAAATATTAAGCCTTTAAACCATATTTCAAGTTTCAAATGGAAACTTTTCCCTAGGATTATGTGATTTTCAGATTATCTGACTATTGTTCAAATCATTTAATAAAAGACACCAATATGGCTGGGAGTGGTGGTGAATGCCAGTAATCCCAGCGGCTTGGGAGGCTGAGGCAGGAGGATCATGAGTTCAAAGCCAGCCTCAGCAAAGGCAAGGCACTAAGCAAATCAGTAATACTCTGTCTCTAAATAAAATACCAAATAGGGCTGGGGCTGGGGCTCAGTGGTCAAGTGCCCCTGAGTTCAATCCCTGGTACCAATAAATAAGTAAGTAAGTAAGTAAACAAATAAATAAATAAAAGTCATTTTAAAAATTTAAAAAGACACCAATGTGTATAATCATAATACAGTGTGATTGAAGTTAACATGTTAACATCACAAAAATTATATAAATTGTTAGCTGTTTAGTTTTAGAGAGGAAATCAGAACGTTTGCCTAAAATCAAACATGTCAAGCCTCAAATTCTCAACTATACATTCTGCCTTTATCACAAGAGTAAAACACCAAATTGCAGTCTTCAAATTTATGTTAAAGTGATAAAGTTTCTAATTTCATTACACAATGTGGGTTTCTTTAATCTTCTTTTGAAATTCAAAAGGCGTTTAAACTAAAAAATCCCCAAATCTGGAATAAATGTTTTTAGAATAAAAGAATGAGATTCAGAATGAATCTTTTACTAAAGAAGAGAGAGAGTCCATCCTCTCCCCTTTTCTGAAATCTAGAATTTAACAACTAGACAAAATTTTAAGGCCCTTACTGTAGGCCTAAACATTTTTTTTAAGTCAGTGAGCCTATGGCTTATTCTTATTAGCCACAGTTAATCTTTTTGAGCTGTACTGATAAAAAGTAGTACACCCCTGTTAGAATGGCTATAATTGATGAGGACTAACTACACCAAGTTCTGGCAAGGATGTGAAACAACTAGAACCTTCATATGTTCCTGCTAGGAATATGAAATGGTACCACCATTTTGAAAGACAGTTTGGCAGTTTCTTAAATAATTAAACATATACTTACAACATGACCCAGTAATTCCACTCTTACATATTTATCTAATAGAAATTAAAAGAGATGTTCACACGAAAACATGCATGTGAATTTTTTTTGAATGGGGGGTACTGGGGATTGAACTGAAGGGTACTTGACCACTGGGGCACATCCCCAGCCCTACTTTGTATTTTATTTAGAGACAGGGTCTCACTGAGTTGCTTAGGGCCTCGCTGTTGCTGAAGCTGGCTTTGAACTCATGGTCCTCCTGCCTCAGCTTCTGGAGCTGCTGGGATTACAGGACTGTGCCATCCCCCCCCCCCTGCATGTGAATTTTTATAGCAGAATTTGTCATAATATCTCAACTAGAGTATGACCCAAATGTCCATTCATTGATAATGGATAAATAAAATATTATGTATCCAATACAATGAAAACTATTCAGCAATAAAAAGAAACTACTAATATATGTTAAAACATAAATGAACCTTAAAAACATCATACTAGATGAAAGAAATCAGGCACAGAATACTTTTATATTGTATGATTCAATCTACATGAAATCCTAGAAAAGCAAAGTATAAGAAAAAGTAGTAGTTGTTGGGGGCCAGCCATGGCAAAAGAGAACCAGTCTTCCTTCCTCCTTCCCTCCAGATAGAACTCAGGAGCACCTTGCCTCTGAGCTACATCCCCAGCCCTTTTTCATTTTTTGAGACAGTTTCACTAAATTGCCCAAGTTGGCCTTGAAATTGTGACCTTCTTCCTCAGCCTCATGAGTAGCTGAGATTCTAGGTATGCACCACTGCACTAGCTAAGAGAAGGAACTTTTGAAGGACAATAGAAATGTTCTAAGCTAGATTGTGGTGATCATTACACAGCTCTATACATTTACAAAAAGCTACCAAATTCTGTATACACTTAGAACTAGTAAATTTTATGACATTTAAATTGCAGCTTAACAAATTTTATGACATTTAAATAATAGCTTAACATATTAATTTGTAATATTTTACCATAACAGAATGCTACAGACTGGGTGGCCTAAACAATAAAAATTTATTTTCTTACATTTCTAAAGGTTGGAAGTCCAAGGTTAAAGTGCCTGCAGGGTTGGTTTCTCCTGAGGCCTATCTCCTTGGCTGGCAGGTGACTACCTTCTTGCTGCTTCTTTATACTGTCATTATCTATGCACACTTATTTTTCTTTTTATGAACATAAATCCTTGTCATTTGTAACATTTGAGTTCACAAGTTAGGGTCTAATAGTCATTGAAAGGACAAATCGCAAACTCCACACCAAGTCCAAGGACCACACTACATAACGGAATCCCACTCAAGACATTTATTGTTAGTGCATGGAGCAAACTGACAAGGCTGTCCCTCTGAGGAGAGCAGCAGCCTGTGGGCACTCAGAGGGCAGCTTTATAGCCCACGAGGAATTTCACAGGCAAGCTTAGGGGATACACAATGGGCTGGGGAGGGGTCCACCCTTTAGCAGGCACATGTTCTTAGGGGAGGCTAAGCAGCAGTACCTCAGGATCTTTAGATAAAATGGCTCTTAATAAAAACTTAGGAGTCCCTAGATAAAATGGCTCCCAACCTAAAATGGCGGATCTTATGCCAATATTGATCTGATGCTAATAGTCATTATTTCATTTGTTGATTTAAATTTTAAGCTGATTCATTTTTTGTCCTAAATGTTTGATCTATAACAGTCATGGTTATGTATGTACTTTCCCCCTCTGAATTTAGGCCAGCTGCAGGTTTGTTTTTTTTTTTTAAACATTTTAAAAAATTACTTACCTTTTAAATTTTACATTTATTTGCAGGATTCTGCCCTGTGGTAAGCTTACCCCTTTGTAATACTTTGATAATACAAATACTGGCCATAAAATCTAACTGCATTTTTCTATATATATATATTTAGTTGTAGATGGACACAATACCTTTATTTTATTTATCTTTTTTACACAGTGCTAAGGATTGAACCCAGGGCCTTACACAAGCTAGGCAAGAGCTCCATCACTAAGCCACAACTCCAGACCTGTATTTTTTCTTTAAAAAAATATTTTAACCAGGTGTGGTGGCTCACACCTGTAATCCCAACAGCTCAGGAAACTGAGGCAGGAGATAGTGAGTTCACAGTCAGCCTCAGCAATGGAGAGGTGCTAAGCAACTCAGTGAGACCCTGTCTCTAAATAAAATACAAAATAGGACTAGGGATGTGGCTCAGTGGTTGAGTGTCCCTGACTTCAATCCCTGGTACCCCCCCCCCACAAAAAAAAAAGAGAAAAAGAAAAAAAAATTGAAGTCATTTTGGATCATCAGAAGTCATGAACATAGTACAGAATTCTTGTGTACCCTTTCTTCAGCTTTCCCTAATAATAAAATCTTATATAACCATAGTATATTATCAAAACCAGGAAATCAACACTGGTATAGTACTATTAATTAAGCTGCAAAGCTTGTATGGATTTCATCAATTTTTACATGCATTCAGTTTTTCATGTTATAGTTTTATGAAATTTTATCACATGTATAGATCCATGTAATAACCACTGCAATCGGGACACAGAATAAGTATTTCTTTATGATTTTCTTATTTGACTCTTTTCATCAACATTATTGTGGTAAATCTTATTTTAATTTTAAAAATCAACTTTATTATAAGGTATAAATAAAATATAAAGTATAAAAGATATATAATAAAATATACCAATTTTAAACATACAGAACATACAGTTAAGCATGTTGTGACAAATGTATGCATCTCTGTGTTGACCACCATTCCCAGATCATACAGAACATCTCTATCACCTCAGAAAATTCCCTCATGCCCCCTTCACTTGTCCATCCCCTATTGTTCTGATGTTTGTCACTATGTTTAGTTTTGCCTTTTCTTGCATTTCATATGAATGGAACCTTACACTATGTCCTTCCGGAGTCTGGCTTACTGTTTGGGATTCAAGATTTGAGGTACAGCTTTGAGAATATGTACAGAAACCAAGTGCAGCAAATTCACATAATAGTGCACCATGGAAGATTTCTGGGTATTTATGTAGTTGCCTTTCATTCTCTGGATTGAAAATCCTGCTGGGTGCAGTGGCGCACGTCTGTAATCCCAGCAGTTTGGGAGGCTGAGGCAGGGGGATTGCAAATTCAAAGCCAGTCTCAGCAATTTAGCGAGACCCTGTCTCTAAATAAAATTTAAAAGGGTTGGGGACGTGACTCAGTGGTTAAGCACCCATGGTTTCAATCCCTGGTACAAAAAAAAAATCCTGCTTTATTTTTAAACATGTTACATTTTTTCAAATAAGTTAATCTTCTAACCTTCAGAGGTTTTAAAACACAGTAAGATATTAAAATTGACGGTATACTTTGATCTATTTTAATTACACTCCTTTATTTGAATTCCTATTCTGACTAGCACATTCATTGTGCTATTTAGTATACTCATAGTTCTTTTCATAAAGAGGATTCTCCAGGGACACATGCTACTTTTATCAGAGGTATTAATTGCCGCAGTCTGGCTGGGCACAATTCACAAGCCACTTGTCAAACAGAAACGAACTTTATTTTTAGAACACACCACCACAGGACCTCTTCAGGAATTCCCTCAGAGCCCAACTGCCACCACCAGCTTCCCATGAGCCTCTCACCCCCTCCTCCGGCTCTTGAGGCCGATTGGCTGGGTCGTGAGGGCGGAGCCAAGAGTCCCCCAGTGAGCAGCTCCGTGGTCTGAAAGGGCGGGGGGAACAGCCCAATGAGCATCCCTACAGAGGAGCCAATCAGCTGGCAGCTGGAAGTTTGCTGGGGCCACAGTGAGCCAATCAGCTGGAAGTTTGCTGGGGCCCCTTCTGCTGTGGCTCTCAACAATTAATAATTGAGGGGGCAAGGTTATTCATTGTAAGACAACAGGGATCGGGTGATGGTGGGCAGGGGGGATAGCTGCCATATTACTCAGAGGTAAACAGAAGTGCTTATCTTCATTCCAACCCCTTGTGTTTCATCCCATTTCTCTCAACCTTGTCCTTTCCATCTTTCAACCTTTTTTTCCATTTCTTTTTCTCTTTTATTGTACTTTTCTCTCTATTCTCATTCTGTTTACTTTCATCCCATTGTTTTTCATCTTCCACTGTGAGTACCCTATTTAATGTTTTTCCCTTTCCCTACTTCATCTTCCTGCTTCAGGCCTTGCAATTGCTGACTTTGCTTCTTAGGAGAATATCATCATCATCATCATCATCATCATCAATGATATTATTACCATGGATAGTGTTTTCCTGTTCCTTTACTCCTAGGGTTAGACCTAGAGTGCATATACCTCCCTAAATAGTCTTACATTAACTCCGTGCACAGTGGGTAGGGTATCATAGGAACATGGTTTCCTGTTACTTACTGGCCTTCCCCTTAATGGGAAGGTCTTTGGTGTAGTCAGTCAGATTCTGGGGTTTAGAACCTAAGTTTACCATTTATTACCTATTTCATCTTGGCCATATGCTTAACTTCTATTAGTCTCAGTTCCCTCATCTGTCAAGTGGAAGTAACAAAACCTACCTTAGAGTTGCCATGAGCGTTGTATGGGCAACACATGTTAAGTGCCCAGCCCTGAGTAGATAGTCATGAAGAATTAATTCTCATCCCTTGACTTAGGCTTTTCTTAATTCCTTACCTGAACCCTATGTTGTATTTTATTTAGAGATAGGGTCTTACTGAGTTGCTTAGTGCCTCGCTGTCGTTGAGGCTGGCTTTGAACTCCGGATCCTCCTGCCTCAGCCTCTGGAGCTGCTGGGATTACAGGCATGCACCCAGCTCCTCTGTGTACTATTTTTCATTCTTTTGAACTAACAGTAATCCGTAATAGACTATGACAGTTTTGTTCACATTCCTTTTATTTAGAACTGTACTCACAGATTTTACAGCATAATCATCTCAAGAAACTTTGTTCAGGTACTTTTTATGTTTAATCAAAATTCTACTTACTTTGCAACCTATCCTAGTCTTTCCCTCCTGTGTGGCTGGATTAAAACCTGTTTTGAGGGTATTTTATTCTATTTTTGTTTCTGCTTGTTGGTTTTTTTCCACTTGGTATTCTAGGGCATTTATTTTGGCATTTATGGACCAATAGTAAATCACAACCATATTTTCAATTCTGGTCTAGTTGGCTTTTACAGTTTTATTAATTAAAGCTTTGCTTCTCACGGATATGCAATGAAGATATTACTAATGTGCATTTCCAGCTTTCTCCTTTGGCCATGCCCTGTCTGAACAAAAATTTGTCTGCTCATTTCACTTTATCCCCTTCTCCATCCTCAAAGGATTCTTCTGAATTTTCCAGCTGGATTCTTAGACTTTAGGGGATGTAGGAAATGAAGAAGGGGGGAGGGGAGAGGGAGAGATCAAACAGTTCTTGGTGATGAAATGAGACATTTTTGTGGAAGAAGTGTAGATGTGGAGCATAAATTGGATAACCTTTAGATTGTTTTTCAGAAGCCTAAGAAAAGGTGAGACAGCCTTTTCATTGAATATACTACCATACTGAGACTGGAGCATACTGACTTATTATTTGAGTTATATCTAAGTGTTAACTCATTAAATTATATGTCTGTTGTTTAAACAAATAGGAAAACTACTATTACCCTTTCCTTGTCACTGATCAGTGAGCAAGACCTCTCTCCTCTCTGAAGTTTCCTTTCGTTAGTCTTCTTCTTTCCAAGGCCAATACTTCTATCCTGTTATCATCTTTCACTTGGGAGTGGCCTCTTCAGTGGCATCCTTACCTTCAATCTGATTCCCTTTCTCAGCTACCCACCCTGCTATAATAAACTTTCTAAAATGTTTAGAATCCTTTCAAATCATTCATAGAGAGGCCTAGGGACCGCCTATCTTTTAGCTCTTGCACTTTTCTATTGTCCTGTTTTCTGCTACTCAGCTGTTAGCCACACAGAATGGCTTGCAATACCCCAAGTGCTGAACACTCCCATATTCCTGTAACTTTGCACATGCTGTTCCCTCTACAGAGAATGCCCTTCCCTACTTGTACTTCCTTGCCCTTTCCATCCATAGAAGGTCCATTTTGTCTCTCTCTCTTTTTTTTTTTTTTATATTGGGGATTGAACTCAGGGGCACTGGACCACTGAGCCACATCCACAGGACTATGCTGCATTTTATTTAGACACAGGATCTCACTGAGTTGGTTAGTGCTTCACTGTTGCTGAGGCTGGCTTTGAACTCCTCATGTCTCAGTCTCCTGAGCCACTGGGATTACAGGATTGCACCACCACACATGGCTGAAGGCTCATTTTAGATGTCACCTGTGATGCCTTCTTCTTGATGGTTTCTGATAGCTTGGCACTCCTCCTTCCTTTTGGAGCATTTTCATAAATCACTATTATTTGTCTCAGTGTTCTCCACAGAGCAAAAGTGAATGAAGATTTTCTGTCAGTTCAGGGGATGTGGCTAAGCATCTGGGGCTTGGCAGCTTGAGTTATAATCCCAGCTTCACCATTCTGTTACCCTGAGACATTGGATAAATTACTTAGCCTCTTTTTTTTTTTTTTTTGGTACCAGGGATGAGACCCAGGGGGCACTTAACCACTGAGCCACATCCCCAGCCCTTTTTAATGTTTTGTTTAGAGACAGGGTCTTGCTGAGTTGCCTAGGATCTCACAAAGTTGCTGAGGCTGGCTTTGAACTTCTGATCCTCCTGCCTCAGCCTCCCAAGCAGCTGGGATTACAGGAGTGTAATCCCAGTTCAAACCTTAACTAATATAAACCAAAGTTCACAATATTACCTACTTTATAGGAGGAATAAATGAGATGGCATAAAAGCACTTAACATACTGTCTGATCCATTCTAAGTACTTAGTATTGGTTATTTTTACTTAGCTTTGAATTCTTGGAACCTAAAACAGTGCCTGACACATGGCAGGCATTCAATGGTAAGTACTCAGTGGATTTTTTTTTCTTAAAAAAAGAGCTTTTCCTAATGACTTTTAGCTTTATGTCCACTGCACTGTAATTATTTGAAGGCATCATACCCCATCTTGCAGTTATTTGCAACTAGTCTTACCCCCTCATGTGACTGTACAATCCTTACAGCTGGAGAGACTGTGTTATTGAGTGTTGTGTCCACCACAAAGAGCTTTGAATTTAGCAGCTATTCTGTAACTGAGTTGGTTTGCACTATTTTGTAAAGGAGCTTTTCAGCACCAAATAGTCATTGTGTAACCTCGGCTGTTGATGCATTTGTGGGCAGTGAATAATGTATTTTGGAACCTATAGAATAATGTACTGGGGAAGGGGGGGGCAGTCCAGTTTTTAATTTCTAGAATTAAGGAATAAATTCTTTGGAGAATATAAAGGGCATTATATCTAAGCATTATTCTTCTTGCTCTTTTGCGTGGAACCCAGCCTTTTAAAAATCATATCTCAATATGATGGCATCAAGCTGCATTTTTGCCTTGGTTCTCAAATCTTTCCCTGTGAGGAAAAAATACATATATACACACATATATACACAAAACTACAACAAATAAAGGAAAATTATGTCTATAACACATAAATAAAATCTATCTTTTATACGGTTGATGCTATTTCTTTTGTATATTCCATGTTGAACATACAGTTTTCTTTATTCAGTTTTTCAAACTCCATCATTAGCAATGTGATTTCTGTTGGATAGGGTGGACCCTTCTTCTAGTCCTAGTATCATTTTTTCCAGGAAGTCTGATTTTAAACAGTGGGTTTGAACCTCTTCTCTTAGTAATATCAAGTGTTTTTTAATTGCCTTGCTGAATAGACTCCATAAGGATGGGAAAAGACTATTTTAGATATGGTTTTGACAGTATTTTTAAGCTTCCAGCTTTGCATCCTACACTGATTTTATATATTATTCAGTATTTTTATACATTCATCTTCTCTCCAAAACTGTTATATATACATAATTTTCTTAATCCTTTAAATAGTGCTGCAGTATCCTGTGGTTAGCAAGTGTTGATTTTCTAATTTTTGCTGAAAGGTTAACCAGTGAACAAAGAGTTTAAGTGGTCTGTACCAGTTTATAGTTAATTTGTGATAAAGCTACAAGAATAATATTCTAGCATTTTAGCCACTTCCCTTTCCCCTTTTAAGCATTACAAAATCATATCTTAAGAAACAGCACACAAATAATTTAATGAATGCTTATGCCACCCATACAGGTACATTTCATCTTAAACTGTAGATTTAATCATGATATGTTGAGCATAAATTATAAATAGATTTATGATATTTTTATAACAAAAAAATCCTTTGGAAATCATCCTTCTATAATTTGTCCTTTTTTGTCATTCATTTATTCAGCTTACCTTTATTGACCATCTCTTAGTTAAACAAGCTAAATGAGATTCAGGTTTGTATGAGTTGAATTTTCTTAAAATAAGATATTCCTATTTAAACACAGTATCCATAGGAACATAAATTTATCAAAAATGAAGTGAGAGGAAAAAAAGAGAATTTGGAGTGAGATTATAACTTGAGCATTGGTATTTAGATGTACTCCCACCTCACAATTCCAATGGAAATGACTGCAAAATTTTAGAACATGGAGAAACTATATTAATATTGAAGGCTAGGGAAGGGGTTTCATCTTCATGCTGCAAACTTTGAAGAATTTCTACCTGACACAGTGCAGACGGGGTTATCCTGAAGGAATATGCCAAAACCAACTTGAAATTTTTACTTCCTGAGAGAGCAAAAAGAATTGAACGGGGGTCAGGATAACCTGCAAGGGCTTTTAGCTGGTTTACTCCCACAACCTGTTGATGTCTTACGAGTGCCAGTAGGAGACCAAGGAATAATCACGCTGAGGTTAAAGCAGGCCCTGCATTGGGGTTTTTCCTCTTGACACAGCAGGCAATGGCACACAAAGGACTGGACAGTCTGTTCTTGGAATGGAGGTCAGGTCAATTTATGAAGTGTTTCTATGGAAAAATTTAAAGTTTTTCCTACTGGGGACTATCCATGGCTTCAGTTCCTCCTACTTTCTCTTCACATGCTGTATATGAATTTATATCAACCAGTCAGTCTCCCACTGAGATGAGGAATCTAAAAACATTAGGATGAACAGTAAAAGAGACCTCATGCACCCTAGTTGGAGAAGATCAGCCTGGATAGACTGCTCTTTGTTCAAGAATGAACAAAGAACCCCAACATAAAGTTTTTGAAAAGACTTTGCCACATAAATGGAGAACACAGTATTCACGAGGCAAAGGAAGAAAAACACTTATTTCAAAATTATGTTTTCTCTAGGAAATGAATATTTTTTATAACAATGTGCTTTGTGTTTTCTGTTGAATAAAAAGAAGTATGTAATACAAAGTAAGCAGTGAAAGTAAACCTTGTGAAGTGAGAGCTGGAAGGAGAAAACAGAACAAGAGAATAAATTTAAAATATTGCTGAGTGAGCCTGTAGGCAAAAAGGCAGAGAGGGAGCTTGCTGAAGAAGGAAGAAATGTGAGGAAACCAAAAAATGGAGAAAAAAATTATATGGAGAAAAAAATTACAACAGGGGAGATGATTACAAATGGGGTGAGTGATAAGAAAGTCAAACTTTAGAAAATCTCCCCAAATGCATAATAAAAAATAAGATGTAAGAGGAACAAGACAATGAAAGTCTGAGCACAGCATGGAATGCTAACATGAAGATAATTATTTCTAAAATATTACAGGCTAGATTACAAACAGCTAAACTGATTAAATATACCATAAGAAAACATTAAAAACAAAATTCTCTGTATTACAAAAGATGTAGATGTGGCACATGTGTGGTGGTACATGCTTATAATCCTAGTGACTCCAGAGGATGAGGCAGGAGGATCACAGTTGGAGGCCAGTCTCAGAAGTTTAGTGAGACCCCCATCTCAAAATTAAAAAATAAGTAAAATGGGCTGTGGATGTAGCTCAGTGGTAGAGTATTTCTGGGTTCAATCCCAGTACCATCATAAATAAATAAATTAAGATACAAATCTGTAAAGTGTGTACTTTCCTCTTGGCAAACTTTAATTTCAAGGGTAAAGCCAATAAATTATTAAATATTCTTGTTCAAAAAAGTAAAACCCCAAAGAAGATGCTTCAATATTAAATATCAGAAGACAGTGAAGCAATGTATATAACTTTTAGGCATAAGTTTGTGACCCAGAAAGCCTAGAGAAATGTCATACATTTTTTTCTGTTCATCTTTTCTTTCCAGTGTGTTATTCATTAGTGAAAGCAGCAGAATGATGACCTCAGTTATGTAATCTATCATACACATGCCATCCATGTACTTTTCTTGAGAAAGTTGTTTGATGGTATATGCCAGCCAATTTAAGATAAAGCAAATTCGACCACGAGGAAATCATGAAATAAAAGGATTAGTAGTGAGCAGTGGAATGAAAAATAATTGATAATCATGAAATATAAATAAAGTTCAAAACAATCTAAACATTCAAAGCATTTATTGAAAGATAGAATAATAATGAAGTGGGCACCAAATTCAAGATAGGGACACAGAAAAAACAAGTTACTTTTCTTATTTCATCGAGTTTTAGTAGATATTAATTTTTGGAATTAATACTTGAACTGACATTTTAAAAATTACAATGAATAGAGTTAAACTCTTTATCAGGAGGAGGAAAAAACCTCAAATTTATCTGTATATCATCGTTCTTGATTTAACTCTGTTTAATAAACATACATATTTTGTATTTTTAACTATGTCTTTTAAAAAGACCATAAGTAAAAATCCATCAGAACATTACCATTTTATATTGCTTTGCGATGAGACTTTTGTGGCATATAAATTCTTAGTTATGTATAGGCACAAGTTACTTTTATAATCAATTTAAAAGAATATTCAATTTAACATAGCTATATGATCAAAAGTATGTAAAGAAAAAGAGCAACTGGGTTCTAGGTAAGAGAAATGTCACATTTTTTTCTGTTCATCTTTCCTTTCATATTGTGATGTACATGTATATTAATTTTTATAGGAATAAAAGTTAACTATCAAAATGAAAAAAACCCTATGTATACAACAGTTATAAACTTATTTATGCTATTGAATGCTTTGTTCTTTCCCAAATAAAAATAAATTAAGATTTAGCTAAAGACCTTAGGAAAAGCATAAATCAGACATTAGAAAGGAGAAAGAAAAACAAGTTAATGAACTTAAATGCTCAATTTTATAAAGTGGTAAACAGATTTGAATAAACATAAACATCAAAAAGTTGACTGTTTAAAACAACAGAATTAACAAACCTCTTGCTTGTTTGCTCATGAAAACAAAAGTACAAAGAATAGTGTATTTTTAATCATAAATTCAGGGGAAGTAAAACATATAGCTTTTGCTAATTATGAATACTATAATAAATATTAACTAGCAAAATTGACCCAAGGAATAGAATTGGCCAATAAGTATGGAAATATTCAGGAAAATTGCCAAAGAGTTACTCCAAATGTTGATGTGATTGTTTCTAAGTGGTAGGGTTATTGGCTATTTTTCCCCTCTTTGTCCTATTTAGGAGTCTCAAAAATTCTACAGTAAGCAGGCATGAATTTGAAAGTTAGATATGAATAAAACAAACTGTGAAAACAAAATCCCTCTGTCTTTTAAGATAAAGTTTGCTCCTTTTGAGCTTTAAAGGTAGAACTAGCTGCCTTTACAAAAAAAAAAAAAAAAATGTTTTTAGTGCTGAAACCCAGGGCCTTTTTCATGCTAAGCATGCAGTCTATCACTGAGCCATACCACCAGCTCTGCCGTTCCAAAACTTAAGTGAAGTGGAATATTGCGATGTACCCTAAAAAGACTGCTAAGGTTCAAAGAGCCTGTTAATGGGCCTGAGAGGCCCTGTGACTCTGGTGCAAACAATGGCCTAGGGTCCACAAATTGAATTTCTAGATTACTGGCTGCCTTCTTGTGCTCTGATATATCTGGAACAGAAGAATAAACACACCAAGTACCATACACACAGATAAATACTAAATAATAATTCTTTGAGGTGCAATAGAACACCATTTACAAAGTGTAAATCTCTCTCACATTTGGATCATAAACTTTTTATTTTTGCTAGTAACATGAATAGATTCTTTTGCCCATTCATGTAGAATAGATAAATGAAATGAAGATTGGGCCTCTTGTTTTTGGGGGGGCCAGGGATTGAACTCGGGGGCACTTAACCACCGAGACACATCCCCAGCCCTATTTATTTATTTTTTATTTAGAGACAGGGTCTCACTGAGTTGCTTAGTGCCTCGCTTTTGCTGAGGTTCGTTTTGAACTCGCCATCCTCCTGCCTCAGCCTCCCAAGCAGCTGGGATTACAGGCGTGCACTATCACGCCCGGCTACAGATTGTGACTTTTGATTTAGGCCAGTTAGACAGGACTGCACTGCTTACTCCCATTCCTGAAGATATAAGTTGAATAATGGTGAGGCACTCTTCTGTGTGTTAGGAACACTGCAAAGTACAGTATATGCATCTGCCACAAAATGTAGAGAGAGCTGGACATGGTGGCACATGCCTCTAATCTCAGTGACTTGGGACACTGAGGCAGAAAAATCATGTTTGAGGCCAGTGTCTATAATTTAATGAGACCCTGTCCAAAAAAAAATGGTGCTGGGGGTTTAGCTCAGTGATAGAATGTCCCTGAGTTCATCTCCAGTACTGGTTAGAGAAAAAGCCCATAAACAAATGTAGAGAGAAAAGCAGGTTCAAAAAGTACTTTTACCATGTAAAAAAATCTGTTTTTTTTTGAAAGGAAAATTACTTTCTTTATACCTGTAGATCCTGTTTATTTTGTTGAATATATACTTATAAATGCAAGTGGTTTGTTTTGTTGTTTCATTTTTTGTGATGCTGGGGATTGAACCCAGGGCCTTATGCATGCTAAGCAAGTGCTGTACCACCAAGTCACATCCCCAGCCCTAAGTGTAATCTATACTCATCTTTGAAATGTCTACTTGGTAGACTCAGTTAAATGACATTTTGCTCTCTCATAGAACTTGCATAACATAAAGGTAAATGATAAAGGATATTGGAGCTGGGCATGGTGGCACATGCCCATAATCCCAGTAACTTGGGAGGCTGAGGTAGGAGAATCTTAAATTCATGGCCAGCCTCAGCAAATTAGCGAGATCCTAAGCAATTCAGTGAGACCCTGTCTCAAAAATAAAATAAAACATAATAAAAGGCTGGTGATATAGCTCAGTAAGCTCAGTAGTAAAGTGACTCTGGGTTTAATCCCCATTGCCAAAAAAAAAAAAAAGATACTGTAATGTGAGAATGTGATGACTAGATATGCACAAAATGTGATAAGGGCATGTAACCAGGAGTATGTGACCGAAGTGGCATTTCTCAAGCAGGTGTTCCTACAGAACTTGAGCTTGCTGAGTTATACCTCATGTTAATATATCAATAATTGAGAAATGCCATCTTGAGTACTTATATTGCCTACTAGTATATCAAAGGACACGTGAAATCCTAAAATTAAAAAAAAAAGCAAAACCAGACTCTGAAACTTTGTACAACTCAGTATTACCAAAATATGTGACCATAGAACCCTGTTTTCTGCTAGTCTTTAAAAACAAGCTTAAGCCCTCTATGGGACAGACTTTGAGCAATGTCTATTTAAAGTACACATTAAATAGAAGAAAAGCTTCTTAGCTCAAAATACTGGTGGCTTAGATTTTTAAGGCTCTATCTTAAAAGTATAATCAAGTCATACATTTCACATTGCATTAACTTCTTTTGTTTTAGTAAAAGAAAATGAAATGCTATAACTTATTTTTTACACTTAAACTTTCTTTTTCTCTGAAGACTGGATTCTCAACAAAGGAGAAATCCAAGATACATTCTGTTTTTTTATAGGAAATATGAACTGTCATATTTCCTGGTAAGGCTGGATTTTCTTTTTGTAACATGAATGTCATCTATCAGTGGGCTATAGATGCCCTTTAATCTTTGACTTGGCTTTTAAATTAGAGAGGAGTATTGGAAATATGATGGTTTATTTCTCTATTCTCTTCATAATATCACCCTTCTCCCAAATATTTTCACTAATCTTCCCCAGTGTTAATGAAGTCAGTTACTTATTTATCCATGAATTTAAAAATCTTTGCTTAGTGTCTGTTCCAGGTGCTAACATCAAGAATTCAGTACTGAACAAGACTTATAAACTTATAACCTACTGAGGGAAGATAACCCATGAACATACAGATAAATTAACAGGCTCTCAGATATAAGTGCTATGTTTAAATTAAAACAGGATGAACTACTTTTTTTCTCTCTCCTGGACTAGTGGTCAGGGAGGGCTTCTTTGTAGAAGTGACTTTTCAGCTGAGAACTAAATGATGAGCCAGCTAATTTTTCTGGATCTGATAAATGAATATAAAGCAAACTAGAAAAGTCTAAAATACTCTTGAGTCTGTTTTCACTGCTTCAATTTTCAAGGGAAAAAAAAAAAGACTTTCCATCTTTAAAATGGCATGCACGCCTATCCAGTAACGGGATTCCTGGATTTAGGTGTGTGATTCGGCTCACAAAGTTAAGTTTCATAACTCATATATTTTCCCTAGAATGTGAGTTCATTTTAATTTCACAGGGAGGACTGCTATTTGCCACGTGGGCAGCTGAAGCTCTTCTGTTGGTGCTTTTGGAGTCTTTCTGAAGAACAGTATTTCTAAATCGTATACATTTGTACTTTGTTAAAAATCAGGGCAATTTAAATGAACAGCTATTATTATTATATATTGGTCATCAGAAGAGCTTTAAAGTTATACAACTGTTAGGAATTTAGTTTAGATTCAAGACTCATCTCTTCAGTGGCTAAGACTCAATTGTATTTGGCTTTCGTCACTCTTAAGCACCTCCATTGCCCCCTTGACATGTCATGACTATTGTTTCCTTTAAGACAAAAATGCTAGTTTGGTTTATCTTTAGAAATAAGAAGTCTCAAGTTAACAGCCATTGAATTTATAAATGTAACAACAATCTATAGATTATAGAATTTCTGTAATAATGTACATTTTAACAATTCAACGTTACTTTTTTTTTAGACAAGTAGAAATGTGACTGTTCACCAACTGCTTAAAAACAGGTTGTAGAGAACTCTTTTCTTTACCGACCAGCATTTTGCCTGGGAAGAAAATCCAAAATAACATTAAGGGCAGTTTCTTTAGCCCTTCTCTCATCCAAATGTACCCCACCCTACCAGTCAGAAGGTTTTGAGGAAGATAACTTCTCTTTTCTTGGTTTCAATAGACTTGATCTAGGAGATAGGCAGAGTTCAAATCCAATTCATGTTTTGTCAGGCTGCTGGTTTTCCTTTTCTCGAAGAATCTTGACTGTGTCCTTTCTACTTGAAGACTGTAGAGGCGACTGGTATTCTCACGCAAGGTGGCCAAGACATGGAAAAGAGACTCATCTTTGATTCTGGCAATCTCTCGCACTGTGTGAAAGGCCAGGCCTGGGTGGGCATATGGGCAGAAACTTTTGGGAACCCGGCGAGGGAGAAAGTAGGGAGCATCAGTTTCGACAAGAATTCTTTCCAGTGGGATCTTTTTCAGAGCTTCTCAGGCCTCCCAGGCAGAAGAGTAAGTCAGGACTGCTGTGAAGTCTACAAACATATTGGGAAAGTGCTTCAGCAAGGGCTCAATGACTGGGTAGCTGCCGGTGAAGCAATGCCTATGGATCTTGTAGTCAGAAGGCACACATTTTTTCATGATGCCCAGCAGATCTTCATCAGCCTCTCGGCAGTGGATCACCAAGGGCATTCTAAGGGACACAGCCAGTTGCAGCTGTCTGTCAAATATCTTGAACTGCTCTGGGACAGGCGTGGTGCACTTGTAGGAGTAATCCAAGCCCATTTCTCCAAATGCTACAGCCTTGGGATGCCACAAGGCATGCAAGAGATTTCTTTCTTGATGCTCATTGTAGTAACGTGCAAAATGAGGGTGACAGCCAAAGGTGCCCCAAACCAGGTCTTCTTTCAATAGTTCCTCCCACAGGCCATCCCTTAGAGTACGAGGATCGCAGAAGTCAGAGATGCAGCCTTGAAATTCCTTAGGGAAGGAGTTGCTATGAATTTTTCTGAACTTGGTAAAGGTCCCTTTGAAAGACAGCTTGGAATAGAGCATGTCCAAGTGACAGTGGGTATCAATGAAACCATCTACTAGGCGTGGTTGCCAGGGGCTCCTTGGCTGCAAGTTAAATGCATGTGCTCCATAAGGACTTAGCAGCTCTTCATCTTGATAGGTTTTCCCCTTTATGTCTGCTGTTGAATTTCTGGAGAAATGGAATGAACAAAGATTCTGGGATCTGCCTTCTGTCATTTGCAGACTCTTATAAGTGTCTTGGGAGCTCATTGGATGGAAGGAATAATCACAACCCAGGAAGTTCTGTCTGCCTCTACCAGCCTGGAATATGGTAGTGGTACTACTGCTGTCTGTGGAGGGATAACGTGAAATCTTTGTATTGCTGATCCAACAGCTGGTGTAATCATTCCAAAGACTGTAATACAAATTGGGCTGGTGTATGTTACAACCCCTCTTGAAGGATGGAGGGTCTGAAACTACTGGTAAACTAAGTGAGAATGGCTCCTTCTGAGAGAATCTGATAGTGGAGTTCTCATCCACATCAGACCATTCACTTTCTGAAGAGGGGTGGTAGATTACCACCTTCTTTTCCTTAGGCTTTTGAATTACTGAGAAGGAATTATTGGCACCCTGAATTTCTAAGGGGAGAGAGTTTTTTTCAAAAATGACTGTCCTTTGGTCACCAAGAGGCTTCTCACTTAATTTCTTACAAGGAGTTATAATCACTCTCCTATCACTGATGCTGTTCATTTTGGGGACTGACTCTTTCTTTTTCTGAGACGCAAAGAAGGTAACACTCCTGCCTGGTTTTCCTCCAGAGTTGGGACGCTGTAGTACCCTTGGTTTTGTACTAGGGGAAGCTTCTCCCTTTTCTTTTGGTGTTGCTTTTATTGTGATACCATAGATAGCCTTTCGGTAAATCACTGAAGAGCCTCATTCTTGAACTGTACCCATCCCTTTCTGGAAATTATTTGGTTCCTGCATCTTATTTTGCTGCTGAACTCTACCTATCACTTTCTGGAACTTATTTGGTCCCTCCATCTTATTTTGCTGCTGAACTCTACCTGTAACTTTCTGGAACTTATTTGGTTCCTCCATCTTATTTTGCTGCTGAACTCTACTTGTAACTTTCTGGAACTTATTTGGTTCCTCCATCTTATTTTGCTCCTGAACTCTACTTGCCCCTTTCTGGAACTTATTTGGTTGCTCTATCTTATTTTGCTCTGTAACTCTATCCATCCCTTTCTGAATCTTATTTGGTTCCTCCATCTTATTTTGCTCCTGAACTCTATCCATCCCTTTCTGGAAATTATTTGGTTCCTCCATCTTATTTTGCTCCTGAACTCTATCCATCCCTTTCTGGAAATTATTTGGTTCCTCCATCTTATTTTGCTCCTGAACTCTATCCATCCCTTTCTGGAAATTATTTGGTTCCTGCATCTTATTTTGCTCCTGAACTCTATCCATCCCTTCCTGGAATTTATTCGGTTCCTCCATCTTATTTTGCTCTTGAATTCTGCCTGTCTCTTTCTGGAACTTGCTTGGCTCCTCCATCTTATTTTGGTCCTGAATGCTATCTATCCCTTTCTGGAAATTATTTGGTTCCTCCATCTTATTTTGCCCCTCAACTCTATCCATCCCTTTCTGGAAATTATTTGGCTCCTTGATCTTATTTTGCTCCTGAACTCTGCCTGTCTCTTTCTGAAACTTGTTTGGCTCCTCCATCTTATTTTGCTCCTGAACTTTGCCTGTCTCTTTCTGAAACTTGTTTGGATCCTATATCTTATTTTGCTCTTGAACTCTGCCTGTCCCTTTCTGGAACTTATTTGGTTCCTCCATCTTATTTTGGTCCTGAATTCTATCCATCCCTTTCTGAAATTTATTTAGTTCCTCCATCTTATTTTGGTCCTGAATTCTATCCATCCCTTTCTGGAATTTATTTAGTACCTCCATCTTATTTTGGTCCTGAATTCTATCCATCCCTTTCTGGAATTTATTTAGTTCCTCCATCTTATTTTGCTTCTGAACTCTATCCATCCCTTTCTGAATCTTATTTGGTTCCTCCGTCTTATTTTGCTCCTCAACTATACTCATCCCTTTCTGAATCTTATTTGGTTCCTCCATCTTATTTTGCCCCTCAACTCTATCCATCCCTTTCTGGAAATTATTTGGCTTCTCCATCTTATTTTGTTCCTGAACTCTGCCTGTCTCTTTCTGAAACTTGTTTGGATCCTCTATCTTATTTTGCTCCTGAATTCTGCTTGCCCCTTTCTGGAAATTATTCAGTTCCTGCATCTTATTTTGCTCTTGAACTCTGCCTGTCCCTTTCTGGAACTTATTTGGTTCCTCCATCTTATTTTGCTCCTTAACTCTATCCATCCCTTTCTGTAAATTATTTGTTTCCTCTCTTATTTTGCTCCTGAACTCTGACTGTCCCTTTCTGGAAATTGTTTGGTCCCTCCATCTCATTTTGCTCCTGAGCTCTATCCAACCCTTTCTGGAATTTATTCATTTCCTCCATCTTATTTTGCTCCTCAACTCTATCCATCCCTTTCTGAATCTTATTTGGTTCCTCCATCTTATTTTGCTCCTGAACTCTATCCATCCCTTTCTGGAAATTATTTGGTTCCTCTATCTTATTTTGCTCCTGAACTATGCTCATCTCTTTCTGGAACTTGTTTGGTTCTTTTATCTTATTTTGCTCCTGAACTCTGCCCATCCCTTTCTGAATCTTATTTGATTCCTCTGTCTTATTTTTCTCCTGAATTCTATCCATCCCTTTCTGAAACTTATTTGGTTCTCCCATCTTATTTTGCTCCTGAACTCTGCTTGCTCCTTTCTGGAACTTACTTGGCTCCTGCATCTTATTTCGCTCCTGAACTCTGCCCGTCCATTTCTGAATCTTATTTGGTTCCTGCAATGAATTTTGCTCCTGAACTCTGCCCGTCCCTTTCTGGAAATATTTGGTTCCTGCATCTTATTTTGCTCCTGAACTCTGCTCTTCCCTTTCTGGAACTTATTTGATTCCTGCATCTTATTTTGCTCCTGAACTCTGCCTTTATGGAACTTGTTTGGTTCCTCCATCTTATTTAGTTTTTGAACTTTATATGTCCCCTTATGGAACTTGTTTGGTTCCTGCATCTTATTTTGCGCCTGAATTCTGCCCGCCTCATCCTGGAAATTGTTTGGTTCTTCCATCTTATTTTGCTCCTGAACTCTGCTGGTCCCTTTCTGGAACTTGTTTGGTTCCTCTATCTTATTTTGCTCCTGAACTCTCCCCATCCCTTTCTGGAACTTGTTTGGTTCCTGAATCTTATTCTGCTCCTGAACTCTCCCCATCCCTTTCTGGAACTTGTTTGGTTCCTCTATCTTATTTTGCTCCTTAACTCTTCCCATCCCTTCCTGGAAATTGTTTGGTTCTTGCAGCTTATTTTGCTCCTGAACTCTCCCCATCCCTTTCTGGAACTTGTTTGGTTCCTCTAACTTATTTTGCTCCTGAACTCTATCCATCCCATTCTGGAACTTGTTGGGTTTCTCAATCTTATTTTGTTCCTCAGCTTCAGCAGCAAGGTCAGAGTACATGGAGTTACGGGATCTCGGGTTAGAATGAAGGAAATAGGCTTCCTCTAGAGAAGCCATTTCTTTTAGAAATGGGCCCACAGACACACAGGGGATCCCACACACTAAAAGCCTTTCAGGCCCTGAATCAAGCAGTTTTTGGGAGGCGTTTCCACCCACACCTGCACCTGAGAAGGGATAGGAAAAATTTCCACAGCGCGATCAGCCCCAGGAAAACCTCTAAGTACAATTCACACAGTTCTTCTCCTGGGCTACCCTCCTGGGGGCCCTCCGAACCACCTCACTGAGTTCCCTGAGGTAGATGTTTGCTAGGGTCTCCTACCTAAGGACCGCTCCTGTGGTACTGGAATTTTTGTGGTTCTGACACCTTAGTACACGTTTCTCCTTTTTTCAACAGTTTTCAGTGTACCATAGATGCCAAAGTCCTTTCACCGTGATTCCAAAGCACTGTGGAGAAACCACAGCGATCTAGGATTCACGAAAAGCCCAGCTTGGCGTTGGAGCCCACAACATGCTTCCCAGATTGCCATGCACTTTGGATGCCGATTTGGATGACGCAATTTCCTGTCAAAGCACTTCCGGTATATCAAAAGTGTAACATTGAGTTCCTATTACAAGAAACTTCTGAGATGCCCAAGTCCTTAAATGACCACAAGGAATTTTTAGGAACAACACATAGGGGGTTTCTGTGTTGGACTACTGTCCCAAAGGCTCTGATCGCCAAGAGCAATCAGGAAGACAAGACTGAACCAGTTTGGAAGCAGAACCAGACAGCTGGCCCCAATCATCCCTCCATCTGGCCTGCTAGGTCGGAAACTCCCCTCAGGCAGTACCCTCTCCACCTGCCCCTCCCCTACTTCCGTTACTTTCCACTTCCTGTCTTTTCTGTCTTCGGCTCTTGGAATCCCACCTTCCCGCCAGAACTCCACCTGAACTGGTATCACTGCCACTGTTTCTGGCATTTCCACACCTACAGTCTTTTTAAAAATCTTAGTTATAGTTTCTAAAGCATAGTATACATACTTTAAAAAACATAAATGTGATATATAATTATTTTTTAGCTCTGTTATTTTCATTTAGCATTAGTGCATATCTTCTGTATTATTGCCGCGTGGCTCTCAAAAACATCAAACTAGTGCTTTTATATTTTAGGGGTCCTTGCAGTTGCCATAAATTAACCAAACCCTTCCTTTTTTGTTAATGCTTCAGGTCCTCTCATTCTAAGTCTTTTCTATAAGAGTGTGAAAAAAATGTCGCAAAGAACATCTTTGCGCATTTAAGTTTTACCAGTTTGGCTTATTTCTTTGGGCTACATGCCCAGAAATGGAGTTCCTGAGAGGAAGTGTAGGAATTTTTAAATGGTTCCTCATAGCACCACAATGCCCCAGAAGGATTGCAGTAATTTAAAATTCCATCTGAAGCTGAGCATGGTGTGGTGCTGAAGCAGGAAAATTGCTTGAACCCAAGGAGTACAAGGCCAGCCAAGGTAACAGTGAGATGCCTGTCTCAAAAAAGAAACACCAAAGAGAGGGGTGGGGAGAGAGCTTCTCCATGACAAATAGTCCATTTAATGGGAGAAATCCAAACTTGATGCTTCATTGTACTTT
Organism: Callospermophilus lateralis; assembly: GCF_048772815.1. NCBI lineage: Eukaryota > Metazoa > Chordata > Mammalia > Rodentia > Sciuridae > Callospermophilus > Callospermophilus lateralis. Next base: position 30,324,976 of record NC_135325.1, on the reverse strand, counting down.
TAATTTGTACTTACCTGATAACTTCTTAGAGTGAACATTTTGTTGACCCTCTCTTGAGTTTTGTTTATGCTCATTTCTTGTTTCTTTCTTTTTTAAAAAAAAATTATAAACCAGGTAACCAGGTGCTGTGAGGCATACCTATAATTCCATTGACTCAGGAGTCTGTGACAGGAGGGCCACCAATTCCAGGCCAGCCTGGGTAACTTATTGAGATCCTGCCTCAAAATAAAAAGGGCTGTAGCTGTAGCTGGAAGATGGCAAGTTCAAGACCAGCCTGGGCAATTCAGCAAGATCTGGTCTCAAAATAAAAAAGGTCTGGAGATGTAGCTCAGTGATAGAGTGCCCTGGGTTCAGTCAATACCACATGTACAAATTATAAAAGAAACTTTTTGTCATATTTTCCAATTTTTTGTTCTTATGTTTTTTTTGTTTGTATTTTAATATGGTGAAGTTGGAACTTTTTTTTAACTTGAATTTTAGTTTTTCTTTCTTGTTTTTCTCTTTCTCCTAAACCTAGAATATTCTTTTGGGAAGTGAAAGTAGATGATTTGTTACATTGAAGCTGATAACCCACCTGCTATTTTGTTTTGGGTTGTAATTTAGTTGGGGATCTCTATATTTTTCCAAGTTAATACTTTTTTGCTTACTGATATGTGATTTATTTTTGAATGTGTGTTAAATTCTTGTACTTAATAGTCTATTCCAGACTAGTGTGTCTCTTGTTACAATGGCATTGAATTATTTTAATAATTGAAGTATTATGCTAAGGTATAAAATCTTAAGTAACTAGGTCTACTTCATTTCCCTTAATTTAAATAATAATAATTATTATTATTATGTTGTGATGCTGGGGATTGAACCCAGGGCTTTGTGCATGCAAGGCAAGCATTCTACCAGCTGAGCTATATCCCTAGCCCTAATGGTTATTTTTAATAGGCTGACTTGTTGATGTTTATTAGGTGGACTTAGTTTTAAGTCCCTTGAAAACACCAGTGATATATCAATTTGAATTTTTTTAGTCTGCATATCCAGAATATACTTCACTTATATTTTTAGTCAAGTTCTTTTATGTCTTCTGAATATATATATATATATTTTATCTGGGTCACAAAATTTTAATTAAAACTACTTTTAAGTGGTTTCATAATTTTTTTATTCTATTATAAAAATACAATGGGGAAAGTATTCCTCTACCCATTGCATTTTCTAACTGTCTAGTACATAAGAATATTTTTGACTTAGTTGTGGTTACACTGACATCTTTTCATTTATTTTTAATTTTTTAGTGTTTGCATGTGCCATTATTTTATCTGCCTATAATGATAATTTTTGTCTATTTCTTGCCAATATTTTTACTTTGTATCTTTTTACATTGTCCAGAACTTCTAAAAACAGTATTAAGTATTGATGATTGCAGGGGCTTTATTGTTCTGTCCCTGATTATGGTAGACACATAATTTGATTAAATATAATGTTGGTTTTTTAAGATGTTGTTTTAAAGCAGATGCTTTGTAATCTTGTTCAAGAGTTACCCTTGCATTTTAAAATGTGATAGGAAATGGTATGAGATCATTACATATTTGCTCTTATTTTCTAACTTGGAAACATCATTGCATATATGAGGAAAATGCTACTTTTTGTGTAGGTGGTTTATAACTCTTGTGGACTATTAATTCTGCTTGCTTGTATTTTTGTTAGGTTCTTCTATAAAATCACAAGTAGTGAAATTGCTCTGTAGCAGTAGTTCTGAACCCTGGCTTGCACTTGGTGATCACCTGGGGAGCTATAAAAAATCACTGATACCGAACCCACCCAGAGAGATTCTGACTTGATTTTGTGTGTGTGTGTGTGTGTGTGTGTGTGTGTGTGTGTGTGTACATGGGTGTGGCCCAAGCATTAGGATTTTTAAAAAATTCTACAGGTGGTTTTAATGTACAGCCAATGTGAGAACTGCTGCTATAGAGTTTATTTTTTTTTACGGCACATCTATTAGGCATTAGAATTCACCTTGTGGCTTTCTTTTTTGGTATCCAGGGGGAATTATATAATGTGGTGATTTTTTTCCTTAAAAGTTTGAAAGAATTCATTAGCAAATCATCACAGCTGGATCATTTGTTAGAGTAGTTCTTTGATAATTTTTTCAATCTTCCTTCATTATTAGCTTATTCATTGTTTTTGATGAGTCATAATTATTATAGAAAATTACTTATTTGTGAATTTAAAATTTACTTTCAGGTTTAATTTAAGATAATTTCTCTAATTTATTATATGTGTCACACACTGTTTCATTTATGATTTTATTTATCTTCTTTCTTGATTAGCTTTCCTGGAATCTTAGCTAAATTATTTTAAAATATCCTGGATTTGTTTATTGTAGTTGTTTTTCTCCTTGCAAATTCATCTGTGCTTTTTTTGCTTTCCACTTGTTTTCTTTTTTTTGTTTGTTATGGGGGATAGAACTCAGGAGCACTTGTTCACTGAGCCACATCCCCATCCCTATTTTGTATTTTATTTAGAGACAGAGTCTTACTGAGTTGTTTAGCGCCTTGCAGTTGCTGAGGCTGGCTTTGAACTAGCGATCCTCTTGCCTTAACCTCCAGAACTGCTGGGTCCACTTGTTATCTTTATAACAATTTTTTGCATATTCAAAAGTTTTTCTTTGAATTATTGGTTCTGAACTCTGGCTTCTCTTCAGAATTACCTGGGGAGCATGGTTGAGAAAAAATAGTATCTTTTCCTTATCCATGTATGGTTCATGGCTGAGAAATCTCTAACAAAAGACAGATTAAAAAGAGAAACCATGCAATCTAGTTAATAAAATTTCATCTGACATGGGAGCCTTCAGATGAAGACCCAAAGAAATGAGAGAACTATTTTTTTATGGACAGTCATGCAGAAGTATATTGGGAACAAAAGGTATAAACTAATGGTAATAAATTGAGGGGAACCTAGCAGGACCTGTTTGTTCAGAATCTTTTCTGTATCCCTGTGTGGCATTCTTTTCTGGATATAGGGAGGACTCCTGTGGCATGAGGGTCTTCAGGAAAAGAGGGAGGGAAAAGGTCAGAAAGTGACCTTCCCAGATTTTATGACCTGCTTCTTGGGAGAACAGCAGGGAAGATCAGGAAACAATCCTGTTTCTTCTGACTTCTCAAATGTCAAGGTGTCATATTTTGGGGCAGCATGTCCTGAGCCCCATCAGTAGCTTTTAAAAATATTTAATTCCTTCCTCTCCTCAATGATTCTGATTTAATTTAATTAGGCTTAGGTCTGGTCTTTTAATTTTAATTGCTAATATGCATCCAAAGCTAAGAAACAAGGTTAGCAATTTTTCCTCTCTCAAGCTGTAAATTCTCTTGTATAATAATATAAATTTATTAATTTATCCCCAGATTACAGGCTTGCCTATATCCTATAAGTTTATAAGATTTTAAATTTTATTAGATTTTGTACTTTTTGCGGTTTTAAATTTATCTTCACTTGCAGTTATTAGAAGTGACAAGTTTTGTTAACAGTTACATTGTACATTTCTAATTGTATTACTTTGTGACCAGTGACAATTTACATAATTTCTGTTTTTTAAAATTTCTTGTTTTTGTGAATTGATGTAGTAAATTTCTATAAATCTACCATTGCCATGTATAAAGGAGCCATCTTCTATATGTAACACAAAATTTATTATCATTTATTTCCTTGATTCTAAGATGTTTATAGTCGTGAGAGAAACCATTGATTTAATGATAGCTTTTTTCAGAAAGAATAAATAACACTGAATTAAATGTACACAAAATTTTGTTATCTACTAACCTAGAAGAGCATGCATTTATTCTCACTGTTACATATCTTTTCTAAGAGTGCTTCATAATTTAAGTCTGAGCCCTTTTTTTAACAGAAAGCCTAAACTGTTTGTTTGTTTGTTTGTTTATTGTGGTACTGAGATCAAATCCAGGGCTTCTTGCATGCTAAGCAAGCACTCTGTCAAGCAGTCTACCACTGAGCTACTTTCCCAACCCTTGTTTCTTTTCCCTTCCTCCCTTCCTCCTCCTCCTCCTCCTCCTCCTCCTCCTCCTCCTCCTCCTCCTTCTTTTTTTTTTTTTTTGAGTCTCAACTCCTGGGCTCAAGAGATCCTCCTGCCTCAGCCTCATGAACAGCTGGGACTACAGGCACAGGCACAGGCCTACGTCACTGAACTTCGCTTCCTAAACATTTTAAACAAGATTTGTGATGTTGAACTCTTTGTAAATTGTGAATACTCATTTAACATTACTGATGTTTCATCCTCTTTCCTAACAACTTTGCTAAAAATACAGCTGTGAGTTTTTGACACTTACATGTTTGGCTTCTGAGTAATAGTCTTTATCATTCATGCATTGGTCACACCAACCTCCCCATCTTTAAAAACTGTGTGATGTATTCTGAGACATTAGGCTTTTGCTTTAGCCTTATGATTGCGTGGACTAGCTTGTAACAGAAAACTTTCTACACACAGTTTTTATTTTTTGCTGTTGTTGTTAGTGCCACACTGGACAAGAATCTTTTTACAACATTTTAAATAAAAACCAGAAATCTAAATTAATGTTAAAATCCAGCTATTTGGGATATGCAGTGCAAAGCAAATGATTGACATGAAAATATGATTAATTCTTTCTCTGCAAAAGCTAAATTTGTACCATACATTAAGTTGTAACTACTTGCCCATCAAAATGCACTCCTGACTGCTTTGAGTTTCTTTTGGGTTTAATTGTAAAAAGACTCTGAATTCAGAAATATGTATGTGAAAATGTTTTCCCCTTTATAATGAGGAAACCATGTACCTATTATTGAAAGCTAACCAATTTCATATTTTATGTCCTCTAGGCTAAGATCAAAATTCCAAGTGCATTGGGGATCAGGCAGGTAACCTTGTCTAATAAATACTGTAAGGCCTGTGGAGGCCTGTGGGGAACTGAAGATCACACACCCTGCCAAAGAGCATTGACATTCTGTTTTTAAGAAAATTGCAGCCAATTATATCTTCTAGAACCTTTCTTATCTAGTCTCTGCTTGACTTATAAATTATGATAAAACCTTGTATTATAATTATGTTTCTATAAATTTTCATTTCTAATAGTTTTTATTTTAGGTTCTTTTTCTGGATTCTTTGCAGGTTCCATTGCAATTAGGTCATTTATCTTTGCGAGATCACTTTAAATCTATTTGGTGTCTTCTCTCACATTCTACTTTGCCACATTTTACAATTTCCTTTCCCTCTTCCTTTTTTATCTCCATCATTCTCAGATTTGTTCTCTCTCTTTCATGTTAGAGTTTGGCAGCCCTGTATTCTCATGGTACCAGAAAATGAAATATCAGTGTTTTCATCTTCTGGGCATATTGAAGCCCAGTCTTTCTCTCTGTATTTCCCCCTTAAATATCTTCTCTTTTTATGCATCATTTCATCGGTAAATATTTTAATGATTATGTACTTGATAATTGTTGTCAACTGGCCTATGCCTGTTTAGTCATTCACAAATTTATACCAGTAGCATTCAATATGTAGGGGTGGATGAGAGCTAAGAATATTCTCTTCACACTTTCCTACCTGATTACAAAGGAAAAAAAAGGTTTCAAATTTATTCATACTTACTGTGCTGAAATCTCAATGAAGCCCCAGATCTCTGTCTTTTTAGGTGTTCCAAATATATTTCAGATAATATAAAATGACCAACACAATTCAGTGTCTAACATTGTTTTTGTAATTAAGGTAAAATTTACATAACATAAAATTAACCATTAGCCAAATTAAAGTGTGCAATTAGTGACATTTAGTCCATTTACAATGTTGTACAGCCATCAACTCTAATTCCAAAATGTTCATTACCCCAGAACGAAAAAATCCTGTACCCATCAAATAGCATCTTACCTGAACTTCTCTCTTAATACAAATGTGATACCCTGCTAGCACTGGGTTTTTGCTAAACTAATTGTAATCAGGCCAGATGAATTCCCCAAGAAAGCCACTGAATATAGGACCATTTGAATGAAGTTATAGGAGCTGTGTTGAAGGTTATAGACCCCTGGGCTCTCCAGATCCTTAGATTCTTAGAACCTGTTCCTATAAGGACAGGCTTGGTCAACACTGGTAACTGATCTGTGTGTTTTGAATATGATCAGTTTACTAACTAAACTCATTTCTAACATGCTGACTAACAAAGCTTCTTGTGTTGATCAGGCATTTTGTTAGCTGCTTCTGATAGAAATTTGCTAACTACTCCTGGAATGTTTATTCTTATTTAGGATAGCTGAGTGCCCCTAGAAAGTAAATTAATATACATATTGTCTATGTTGAATAACCTTGGAGTTATATGCATAATTAACTTTTACAAGTTCAATGATAAAATTTGAACAAAAGTGAGAGGCAAAGGGAATATTTTTAAAAATATTTTTAGTTGTAGATGGACACAATACTTTTAATTTAATTATTTATTTTTATGTGGCACTGAGAATTAAACCCAGTGCCTCATACAAGCTAGGTAAGCACTCTACTACTGAGCCATGACCCCAGCCCCACAATGGGAATATTTAAATGGAGCACAGACTCCTTGAGAGTTCCAGGTTAAACTTGAAATGGTAGTGTAAATAATACTGTTCCCACAAGTGTCCTTGATTTCCATGTCCTCCTCAATGTGTGAGCAGGTCGCCCTGTTGGGGGTGATTCCAAAGGTTAAAGATACATATTTATACCACATGGCACCTAAGCATAAAGACTTTTTCACCTGATCTTGAAGAAAAGGCAGACAGATATCTGCTTCAACAGGAGAGAAAAGGATTGTTTCACTTGCAGAAAGGCACAGTTTTCCAGGGTATTCCAGATATTTTTTTACTATCTTTTGATTTTTGCCATAAGAGCATTAGAATCCACCTGCCCCCGGCCATACAATGTAAGATGAGATGAGTCTGGATCCAGCATTGAACTAGGCTCTTTGAGGCTCCTGGAAAAGTGTGAGGTGAAGTCTCCTTGCTTTGGAAGAATTTAGGATCTGCCTGTTTGAATTACCTCAGGATAAACAGTCAGTAGGAGCAAGAGTCAGGATAATTTTAGCCCAGAACTAAAGTAGCTTTGTGTTATTTTTGATGGGAAAAATCACAAAACTTATATTCATCATGTGAGAAAGAATATTTTGTCTAACACATACATTTAGAATCCCACTGTGAAATTCCAAAGACAAACTCTAGTTAAGTTTATGGTAGGGCTGATTGGTGGATTTATTACTTGAATAACATTCCTTTGTTCTAACCAGATGGTGATGAAATTATAAAATAATCTGTATGTACTGTAACCTTGATTGTATATCCATTCTCATTGCTGATGTGTGGAATATCTTGAAAAAAATCTCCTCAACCCTTTTCTTAATACTGACAGTTATGGGCTTTATTGATTTTTTAAGTTTGCTGATTTCTTTCATGGTTTTTAATTATGATTCCAACAGGTATTATCTTTTGATGCCTATGTGGAAGATGAAGTGCCTGATAAAAACCAAGAAAACTATAGAATAAGATACTATAAAATCTACTTCTACCTTGAAGATGATACAATTCAAGTGAATGAACCAGAGGTGAAAAATAGCGGACTGCCTCAAGGTATCTATTTTAAGCAGCATTATGATTCTTTCACTTCTAACTCTTGCCTTTATATTCAGTCATTCTTTTAGCTTTTTAAAAAGCTCATGCTAATCCTTAGGTATCTAACTTGTTGGCAATGGTGATAGAAGGATGCTATTAGTGTTTAATTAGTCATAGTGACTTAATCAGCCTTCTACCCCACATACTTCAATCATTTTTCTCACTGCTATGTGGCGTATTGTATCCTTTCAGGTGCTGCTCCAGTATGAGCAAATTCTCATATGTCTTTGACTTTGTCCTCAAATCCTTTGGTCTCTTTGTCACGGCCACAATCGCTTTTTGCACAACATTATCAATGGAGAAGAGAAAGCTATTCTCTGTTGCCACTTTTAGATTGATATTCTTTCCTGAATTTGCTGTCATTTGTTTAAACTACCCTCTCTTCTTCCTGTTAACTAACATCATTTATGGTAATTAACAAAACATTGATGGTACCCTAACAGAAAGTCCTTGTTCTTTCACCCTGTGTATAGCATCCACTTTTTCTGTACTCGACTTCAGCTACAGATACGTGTGTGTGTATGTGTGTGTGTGTGTGTATGTTTGTGTTTAATTCTGTGACATGGCCACCACCAGAGGAACTAATCCAAGGCTGCATTATTAGAGTATGGAAGAAGATATCAAGGGAAGTGACCAATTAGTTCTGGTTGTGCTATGGGTCCATCCCTTGGGATGATGTTGAATTCCGGATACCTTCAGGGGACAGTAATTAACCATGATGGTGTGAGGACTGAAAGTTTGTCATGTGTAAGACAGAATACTGAAAAACAATATTTTTCTGTAACAGGAGGACACAAGTGTGTCTAATAAATGTCTCTAGATATCTAAGGGAGTATCATATGGAGGAAGGATGATCACATTTTCTGTATCCTCAAGGATGGAAGCTAGAGGTCAGAAAGAGAAAGAACTTACAAGCAGAGAGCTGCCAGAAGTTGTAGTGGATGGCCCTGGTTGGCCTTGGATGGAATTAAGGGTGGGGGTTTGGTGTAGAGTGGAGGAGTAAAGAGTCACATTCATTGCTATAAATGGATGCCCCTGGGCAAGGGTCAGGTGCCGCAGTCTGGCTGGGCACAATTCAGGAGCCACTTGTCAAAAGAAACTAACTTTATTTTTAGAACTACACACGATAAACAAAACAGCTCCTCAGGAAAAAACCCTCAGAGCCCAACTGCCACCACCGGCTTCCCACAAGCCACACACCCCAACAACCTCTTCCTCCCACAATCCTCCTGCTCTTGAGGCCGATTGGCTGGGTCGCATGGGCGGAGCCAAAAAAGTCCCCCAATGAGCAGCTCCGTGGTCTGAAAGGGCAGGGAAACAGCCCAATGAGCATCACCGCAGAGGAGCCAATCAGCTAGATGTTGCTGGGGCCGCTGTGAGCCAATCATCAGCTGGCAGTCTGAAAGTTTGCTGGGGCCCCTTCAGCTCATCAGCTGGCAGTCTGAAAGTTTGCTGGGGCCCCTTCGGCTTGGCTCTCAACAGTCAGGTATTGTTTTTCACTGATGGTTTAGTCAAGGCATTGCAGGGGAGTTGAGTATTGGTTTGATCATTGATGTAAATGTTCTTTGTTGGTTGGATCATTAATGTAAATATTCTTCCAGGGTCTTTGTTCCTTGAACAACCACAGTCCTTGGGTGCAGTGTCATTTCTTTGTCTTTTGGAATAGTCCCATCTCCATTATCTCAGACTCTGAATTATTTTCTCTTACTACAATCTCTACTTCTTTTACTTTCTCCATTTGTTCATACTTACCTACCATTCCTGTTCTTCATTCTCCTAGCAAAATGTATTCTGAACTTATCCATGTCTTTTGGGCCTATTTACTACCATTCTAATCCGAGCTACTCTCATCTCTTGATTGGAGGATGGAATAACTGCCAACCATGGTTTCCCTGCATCTTCTACCATGTCCTCTATGTGGTATCCATCCATGGTGTTGCCTAGGATATTATATTGATGCAACGGTGGCCTCTAAAAAGCATGCATACATGCTCCCCCAGAGGCCACAGATCAGAAACTTGTGGGCGAAATTAAAATGCATGAATCATACAATAGATTACATAATTTAAAATGCACAACAAGGGCTGGGGATGTAGCTCAGTGGTTGAACACTTGCCTAATATAGGCAAAGCCCTGGATTCCATTCCCAGCAGCAGCACCCCACCCCCACCCCACAATAAAACTGCACAGAGAGAAGACAGGGGAAAGGGTAGATTTACATACTGTGGGCTAAGTTCAAGTGGGTAGAATGACTACACTGCCTTAATCCTGAGATAGGCAATAGTTTGTTCCCCACCCCTTCTCCTTCACAACCTCAGTTGTGGAAAATGTGGTTTGGAGACCAGAATTGAGGGTCAAGCAAGGAGAACCATAGACAGAAAATGCCCTGGTCCATGGGCACATCATCGCTCTATTGGAGAGATGAGTGTTTGGTCACAGCTGTAGCTCGCCAGTAAGAGTGATGAATAGTCATGGGTTTTGTTTGTATTTCTTGGACAGAGGGTCCATGGGGCCAGAATTGTTGTTGCTAATGAATGAGTGGCCAAATTAAGGCCTCATGAATATTGAGTATTCATGAATATTTAGTGTCTCTTGTATATTTAGTGTCTCATGAATATTTAGAGCCCAGGTGCCTCATGTATATTTAATACCTACTGAAAATTAGTTATCTCTTGGTCCTTCCATCCCTTCCTTTCTGTTTTTAACACATACATATCCTACTTACTTCCTTTTTGTCATTACTTAACACATCTTATGATTTGTGCCTGTGCTGAATGAAGTTTTTGCTTACTAACTACTTATTTAAGCCTGATGCTTCCACAGTGGTGTACTATAATGAGTTCAAGGGAGCAGAAACAGGAATTTGGAGGCCAGGGGCCTCTGAGAAAAGGTTGTCATATAGCCTTATTTCAGTGTGCAAAGGATTTTCCTCAATGCTCATAAGACTGAGGCTTTTCTTACAGCATGGCTTTATTGTGTCTGGTGCTTGGGGTGATGAATTTGAAGCCAGTTGGCATTGCCAAGAAGTGTTTGTTGAATACCTGTTCTGTGCTAGGCACTATTCTGGGTTTTGGGAGAAAGGACAAGATGATTAAGACCCATCATGCTCTGATCTCATGGAGTTTACAGACCAGCAGATTGAAGAGGAAAGGGAGCATAATGACTAGTCCAGGAGTTTTATGGTTGTTCTGGCTAGAAATGCTAAGTGTCCAAACCAAGACAATGGAAGTAGGATTAGAAAGCTGGGGAAAGATTTGAGAGACCTTTGGTTGGCAGAGTTGATATACCTTTGGTGACTAAATATAGAGATTGAGGAAGGGAAATATCTAATGATAAAGTAAGTACTTTACCATAATTATCTCGTACAATCCTCCAATGACTATCTAAAGTTGGTTTTGCCATTGTGACATTTACTAAAAAGAAAACAGGCTTAGGGGGTAATTTGCTTGTGTGTGTGTGTGTTGCTGGGGATTGAGCCCAAGGCCTTGTGACTACTAGGCAAGAACTCTTACCACTGAGCTATACCAGAATTCTAGCTGTTTGCTTCAGAGATCTCTAGTAAAAGGGATGATGATACCTTTGTAAAAAGTCCAGGAGTATGGAGCACAGAGTATGGGGCAGGATTGGGGTTTGTTGCTCTGGTACATTTGTTTGGGGGCATGAGGCCTTTGAAGGAATTAGGACATCTATGTGTGATATCCACTAGGCAGGTGGAAATTCAGGATGAATTTTTTATAAAAATAAAGACTAAAAATGTGAATTAGGAATCATGAGTACTCAGATCATGTCTGTTCCACTGTATTGAAGGAGTACTGCTGCCGAAGTGGTGCAAAGAGGAAGAGGATTTGATTTAGTATCTCTGCTGGTTTTTCTAGTAGAGGGAGAAGAAGGCCATATAAGTTGTCCTCATTGTTCTTTGGTTCCAAAACTGACTGAATGGTCTAGGAAATATGGAAATGCCTTAATATTTTTTTAAAAAATATTTTTTTAGTTGTTGAGGGACCTTTATTTATTTATTTATATGCGGTGCTGAGAATTGAACCCAGTGCCTCATACCTGTAAGGCAAGTGCTCTACCACTGAGCTACAACCTCAGCCCAACATATTTAAAAAGGTTTTGACATAATTTAAGGCTAAAATGTGACATTTTATTTTTTAAGGGACTATAGTTTTAGACATTGGGGTCATTTTTAACATATATAAGGCAGTTTTTAAAGTTTGTAAAGAATGTATTAAAATGTTTATAAAATTATTTTTAAGTACAGAAAGAGATAATTTACAACTTTTCATTTCTGTGAGAATCTGTTTTACTCAAGTGTATTTGTTTAGGTGGATGACAATATTGCTTTAACCTTTTTTTCTTAAAGGTTTTCATTTAGACACTGCTCTGATCTTTTCTGATCAAACTGCTTATTTTCTGATTACTTTCCCAGTCAAAACACCAAATTTGCCCAAATGATACAATGAAGGCCACACACTACCCCAAACCTGCATTATATATATCCCAAACCTGGATTATATTTTTATTATTATTCCTTTTTAAGTGAAAACTCATATTCCTATAGCTCACTGGCCCCTGTCCAGTGCATTTTTTGTTTTATTAAACCAGCCAAGAAGAAATATGAAATACAACCTCTAGGATGATCTTGGAAAGGCTCTTAATAAGATTTTCAATTCTCTCAGCCTCAATTTCAAATCTCACAAAGGTAAATTCCAAAGACAAGTTGAAGATAGTCATAATGATGTACTTGAAAATAATTTTTATGTAAGAAAGAAAGATTGTTATTCATAAAGACAAAGAAGAACCCTGAGTAGAAAGACTACTTTAAAATCTTGGCAGAAAATTGTAGAATTTCTCATCGGTTTACTGTGTGTGATCAGGACATTTCTCTGTGTGAAGTTGCAGCTCAAGGGTGGTGGACAGAATACACAGTAATCACACTGTGTAACGACATTGAGTTTGTCAGCAGAGTGGAGAAACCTGGAGGGCTGTAGCAAATCCTGTCGAAAGCAAACACGAATAACCACTCTGTCGTCAAACTTTGTTTAGAAAGAAACCAGTATCTCTTGAAATATTTAATACCATGATTCTTGCTAAAAAAGTTCTGTCTGGACAGTGAATAGTTTGAAAAAGCCTTTAAATGCTTTCCTAAATTAAATAATAGGGGAAAACAAATTTAATGAGCCTGGGGTTCAGACCTTGGTGGGATGGGCTAGGTAGTTTGTGTGTGTGTGTGTGTGTGTGTGTGTGTGTGTGTGTGTGTGTGTGTGGTTTGAGTGGTCTTTACCTGCCTTCCTTCCATGTACCTGTGGGCTCTGGGAAGAGGCTAGGGGTCAAGTTTAGGTGCTGTGCACTGATGGTGTTCCTGTCACTTCACAGGGTTTTGCTATTTTCCCAATGAACTGGGAGGCTGGTTGCACCTGTTTCTCATAGACCTGACCATTCCAAAATCAGTGCAAATAGATGAATTATAGCGCCCCTCCCCACATGGGGTGCTAAGAATAGGAAAGACAGTGGAATGAATCTGATATAATTCTCCTATATACATATATGAATACACCACAGTGAATCTCACAATTCAGTAGGAGATATACTCCATGTTTGTATAAATATGTTAAAAAAAAACAACTAATTGTCTCTATTACCATGTAATTTTTTTAAAGGGTGGCCAGAAACAAAAGATGCATCCATTAGCATGGTGCCAAAATAGGCATTTAGTTACAAGCAGCTTCTAATCAGAAAAACATATTTTTAATATTCACAAGTTCTTGTTGGCAAAGAGATTTGTGTGTTATGAGTCAAGTAAGTCACTGTTTCAATTCAAGGCTTGCTTTCATTTCTTGCCAGGACATCACTTTCTTTTGGGTAGATATGTTATATTTATAGAATATGTTGCTCTTCTGCTGGAATGTAGTTAAAATAATTTTATGTCAGGCCAGGAATGTCAGAGGTAAACCCAGTAGTTTAACTTCTACCTGTCTAACAGAATAAATGTCAGTCTAATGCTACTAAATCCAAACTAATTTATGCTAACGAAAAGATAATGAATAGAAACATGCCATGACTTCCAGCATGGTCCAAACCAGTTAATTTTCAGTTAGGAGCAATCATCAGAATATCCTAGCCCACCCCAGAATTTTTTGTTTTGGAGTCTTGGGGTCAAGAACTGGCTTTTATATGGTTCCTAGTACATCTTTGGATAAATTCACTTATGATTTGTTTGGGCTCCTCAATTATGTAGTATTTCTTTTTTTTTAATCCTCTGGGATACTCTACTTGAATGAAGCAAATGTAATCACAAAATAGAAATCAGCCCTTTGTATACCATTCATTCATATTAGGTATACACCATATATAAGTGCTATATCTCATAAAGAAGAAGGGTTGCAGTAGGACTGTCAGATAAAATAAAAGACGCCCAGTTATATTTTAATTTCAGAGAAGCAATGAAGAATCTTTTAATGTAACTATGTCTCAAAGATTTCATGGGATATACTTATACTAAAAATGCATTCATTATTTTTCTGGATTTCAAATTTAACTGAGTATCCTATATTTCAATCAACTAAATCTGGCAATGTGGAGGGTGAACATTGGAGCAGTAATGGAATGGAATAATGTAGAATTTAAGAGTGGAGGTGAGTTGCTAGTCTGAGAAGATAGGTATTCGGTACATGGTGGCTGCTCAATGGATATTTGTGGAAGGAAGGAAAGGAGGAAGGGGGGAAGGGAGAAGGCTATAAAACAATGCAGGCATCATAAATGGTACCAGGTACTTGAGGGATCAGAGGAGGATAAACCAATATTCACTAGAGAAGATGGCATTTGAGTGGTAGCTAAAATGTTTCTCCAGAGTCAAGCATGGTGGTACATGTCTATAATAATAGCAATTTGGGAGGCTGAGGCAGGTGGATCACAAGTTCAAGGCCCTTTCTCAAAAATCAAAAATGGGCTGGGGATGTAGCTTAGTGGTAGAACGTACCTGGGTTCAATCCCCAGGACCACAGACACACACACACACACACACACACACACACACACACACACAGTTTCCCCAGATAAAGATGCAAGAAAAAGGTAGAACACAAGATAAAAATGTGGTAAAGGGTGGGGTAAGGAGTTGGGAGATATTTGGGAGCAGATCATAGAGTCTGTATTAAGAAAACTAGGCAAGAAGGTGGTAATGCAAGAGGACACTAGAGCAACTGCCCAGCTATCATTTTGGTGCTTATTCAGTGGCTAAGGGGGGAAATGCATAGGGTTATTAGTTTTCATTATGATCAGAGATATGGAATTCTAAAATGTTTATTTATTTGCTTAAAGGCAAGGGCTAGATTATCTATATTAAAAAAGTTATTCTTGTGAAACCAAAACTCTAAAGATAACATTTTTGAAAAATAATAGAAAAACTGGAATAGTGATTTTAGTGGAGTAATATAGTGAGGGCAAAGGGAGGTAAGGTACCCTATTGTGCTGATCACTATTAAGGCTCTTAGTTTTTTTGGGTTTTTTTTTTTTGATACAAATTTAGTAGACATGGTGATAAGAGAACATTCGAGTTGTATATTTATTCACCTAAGAAATGCCTCCCTCTAGTCTTGGATGTACCCAAGGTCTGCAGTGATACAAAAATGAAATAAACATACTTACAATTAAGATAGACGTAAGAGGTTGGAAACTTACTTCTGGAAGGTGAGTTCCTAAAAACTAAATTTAGTGCTATGAGCCAAATCTAAGGCAGGTCCCTATTGAATGACTTGAAAACACACTAAACAGAAATGGTTATATGGCCACTTTGATCTAAATCATAGGGGAATGTTAGAAAGTTAAAGCTTATATTTTCCCTCCTTTTACATGCAATTTCCCTTCTCTCTCCCTTTCCCTCCCACCTCTCATCCCTGTTTAATGTTAATCTTCTTCTCATGCTCTTATCAAGAACTATGTAATGTTTTGAACAACCTACAATAAAAATTAATTAAAAAAAAAAAAGAAAGTTAAAGCTTGCAGAATATAGTCAAATAACAGGGCTTTTAAAAAGGAAGAGAGATGTAAAATACGAAGATGAGGACAAGCTGGAAAGGGGGCACTTGATGCCTGGACATGTGTCCCAGTTGTCATTAGGGGCACTTAAGAAGATGGACATCATCGGAAAACTTAAAGGGCAGACATAGTGCTTTAGTTGTTTTTTCCATTTTGTAACATTATTTTGGCTTATCTACCTTGATGATCCAGCTGCTTTTTGTTGTGTGCCAAAGACGTGGCATCCTGCCCATTTCTTTGACATTCCAGAACAAACTCCTGCCATTTATCATGGAAGACTAAAAACACACAAATTACAATAAATAGAATTTTTAATCCTCAAAGGACATAGTTGAGAGATCCCAGGAATGTATTATTGAAAGCTCTCATGTGCAACTGTACATTTCAAATGGCCCACATCAGTTTTCTGATTAACATGCGATTGTGATGTTGGAATCCTGGTTAACAAAAAATTTCTTGTGTAGTGTTACCCCTACCTTTCCTCTCCAACCCATGAATGGTCAGGATTCTTTTGTTATTACAAATAACTTCCCTGGCCTCTCCTAAGAAACATCTGGTGAGAGGAGTATGGGAGCCTGAGATATGCAGCCTCCTGGGCAGGTAAGGCTGTGATGCTGTCCTTACAGTGGGGATTGCTGTTGGACAAGTGGCCCTCTCTGGAAATTTGCCCTTAGAACAGAGATAGGCTGTTCTTTTGAAAGAGCTCCATAATCTGTCTCTCTCCTTTTCATGGTAGCTGGCTCTTCTGCCCATTTTTATTCTGTTTTGCCTATGGCTCCTTTCCTTCCCTTAAGTAATTTATGGCTACAGTACAGTGATATACATTTCAGTGAAAATTATGGAAAGTAATGGTATTTAGTTCATGTCTGAAATCTCAAATTCAAGATCTTTTTCTGCCATTTGTTAGGACATGACCTTGGCCTTGGCAACTTAAGCACTCAAAGTGCTCTGAGCTTTGGTTTTCTCATTCATAAACTGAATATTCATATTTCATGTATTAAGTGTCATGGGATTATTGAAGATTAAGTGAGAAAATGTAACTGAAATTCTATCCTAGGGCTATGATGATGATTGTGATTATTATTATTTAAAAGCCCAGTGGGTGGGCTAGTTCTTCATATGTAGAAAAATATAGGATTTCTCTTCAGAGTCTTACAGAACAAAAACCATCACTGACTTGCTTATTTGAATTTTTATAATGAACTACAAATGCAAGATAGATGGAATTTTTGAAGAAGCTCCTCACTATTGAGTTAATCTCATATAGTTTAAAAACTGTCACAATGTAAGTATTTTTAAAAAGGTATGTAATGGATCCTGAAAATACCTGAAATGCCCATCCTTTTATAGATGTTTAAGTATGCAATTTGTTCTAAATGTCTAATCTTGAATGATTAAATAATTTGCATACTGTTTTCAGTGGCATGAATTAAAGGCTAATTGAAGAATAATTTTTGCAGTAAAATTATATCATCTTTTATGTAGTACATTTAAAAATATTCTAGGCCAGTTCTAATTTTATAGTTTTATTATCTTAATTTAATGTACCAAGTAATTAAAAATTGCTACAAAGAAAAGAAGATGAAAATGATTTTAGTTAATTTCCCCTCAACAGAGTGAAAAGATGATAAGTGGAGTAATGGAACAGAGCCCAGCACAGTTCCTGGCACATAAAGATATTAATTAAGTGTTCCTTAATGAATAAGGAATGAATAATTTCTAAGTATTTCTAGATTTTAGAAAAGGCACCATTCTCAGTACCACATAAAATACAAAGAAGATAGGTTGACATCTTTATATTAAAATACCTCCATACAGAGGTTACACAAGCCAACTATTATTGAACCATGAGATTCTCAGGTTGCTCTGCTCGCTCTTGGAGATGGTTCTCAGGCCCAAGTCAGTTATACATGTTAAGAGACAATTCTCCATGGGTATCTTGCATTTTTATACCTCTCGCTGAGGCACTGACTGCTCCTTGTTCTGGACTCTCTTCAGGGGCATTTATATATACAAACAGCTTTGGAAGACAAAGACAGTCTCTCCCTGTAGAGCAGAGTGAAGATTTTGCTAGTTTGCATTTAGCCTCAGAAGATAGAGGTAGTGTCACCCTCCAGAATAAAGGGCAAATGTGCTTACTGCCTGTTCAGTTTAATAAGGCTGTTTATCGCTCACTGTAGCAGATTCGGGGTCCCTAAGCTCTAGCATCCTCTCCTGTCCTGTAACCTACTGGGTGTGCTGCTGTTCTCTGGTTCATATTGTGTCCTCCAGTGGGAATTGGGGCTTAGGAAGCTGGTGCAAAAAATGCAGATGTTCTATTGCTACTGTTACTGCTACTAAGTAATAAACTGCCCTTTTTCTCTACTCAGAAGCAAGTGGGCATCCGAAAGAAGGGGATGATGCGATGAGATTAAAAACCTTTCTAAGCAACTCAGTGAGACCCTGTCTTTAAATAAAATACAAAGTAGGGCTGGGGATGTGGCTCAGTGGTTGAGTGCCCCTGAGTTCAGTCCCTGGTTAAACAAAAACAAGATTTAACCCAGAGTGCTGGATAAAACTATGAAGCCTCCTGTGACCTCCACCTGATGGCAGTGGTTGGATGGAGGTGGACAGAGGCTGTAGAGGAAGAAGAAAGATTAAATTGATAGAGGGAAAAGAAATCATGAAGCTTCACATTAGCCTAAAGTCATTCATACTTATCGAAGCTGTAAATCACCATGTTGGCACCCAACATACTCAGCTTATTGACTTTTTTTTTTTTTTTGAGCTAAGAATATGTATTTTTATGAGCACTCTGCTTTGGGGCCTTAATGCCTTGGTTAGTTGCGTACATTGAGTGTTAGTGGCTGAAATTGAACCTGTTTGTTCTATGAAGACATGATGGCAATGTGGCATTTTTGGTCACTCTTCTTATAGTCTTCTTTTTTCATACCCTGCCCCACCCCAGTATTTATGGTTTATTAAAATATCTTCCCTGACACCATTCAGACCCCTCTACTGACGTGCCAGGCTGGTCAAAGAACTCTGGACCTGCACTGGGGTTGTGGCTCAGTGATTGAACACTTGCCTCGTATGCATGAAGCACTGGGTTCAATCCTCAGCACCACATAAAAAAATAAATAAATAAAATAAAGATATTGTGTCCATCTACAACTAAAAATTTTTTTTTAAAAAAGAACTTTGGACCTCTGAGGTCTCAGCTTCCTCTGACTCCCTTAGAGTTTGAATGTACTAAATGCCTCCTAGGACAAGCCCTTTGCCCTATTGTTGGAAGGCATATAGAATTTTTGCTAAGATGTACTGTAACTTCTTGTTAGCTGCTGCATGATACAACTGTTGTCTTTTATTTAATGCCACAGGGACTTTTATCCGCCGTCATCGGATTTCTCTCCCACCCCCTGATGATGATCAGTTTTATACTGTATATCATTTCAATATCAACACAGATGTTGTCTTCTATGGCCGGACATTCAAGATTTATGAATGTGATGCATTCACAAAAAACTTTTTGAAGAAAATAGGAGTGAAATTAAATCCCCCCGGACATTGTCCAGAAGATCCTTACATGAAGGTGCGGAGAGAGGTAAGAAATTGATGCGTCTGTGAGTTCTTGTCTTGGAGGGTTAGTAAAGGGTGTTCCTGATGCAGCTGTGAAAGAGCTTTTGGGGTCATCATTACTCGAGTTGTCCCGTTCTCCTTTGGGTTGAAGGGAAGGCTAAGAGTTGGCCTCAGAACAGGAATGATTGTTTAACTAACCACACATCCCAGTTTTTTTTGTGGAGTTTCTTTTCCAGGCAGGAGCATTCTGTGAGCTGCTTAGGTGAACAGTTTCTAGGAGCCCACGATTCCCTTTGTGATCACTTAGAGAATTTAAGTTGGGCCCACAGTTCTATGGCTTGTCCCTCCTGGGTTTAGTTACTTAACACTGGCTGGAAAAATCTTTGCTTCTCTGCTACTTACTTACTATATCAGTCCTTGTGGGTCTACCTTTTTCTTCCTCCTTAGAATTCCCATCTCTTCTTATGGTGACATTGAATGCTGAAATGTCCTGAAATAGTGAAGAGGGCCATGATTCTATTGTCTCCTTATTATGAAAAGATGCTTTTCTTCAAAGTCTGATCCCAGTTACTATAGGGAGTGAAGATTCAGTATTATTGTTATATTTCTGCAGATTTTAAATGATTCTTTGACCCAAATTTTATGTTTTCTAAAAGCATCTAAATACCCAAAAGGGGAAGTGTCATTGGAAGTCACATACCAAGCTAGTCTTCTTGCTGGGTCTGAATGCAAATCTCTTAAGTCTTACCTTGATTTTTGTTATTATCATTTGTTTCCCTTTTCTTTTTTATTGACATATGATTATACACAGTGAAATACAGACATTAAATATACTAATGGATGAATCTTAACAAATGCATATACCCATACAACTTACACCCAAATTGGGATGTTGAATATTTCCATCCCTCCAGAAAGTTCTCTTACACATTTTTCTAATTCGTTCCTCTCCCTACCCAGGGACAACCACTAGTCTCATTTTTATTCCTATAGATTCCTTTCATCTGATTTTTATTGTTTTAAAACTTATAATTCATTTCCTTACAGAAATATAACAAAATTTAAAATCAAATTCTCCTTTGATTTCTTGTTAAAAGCTGCATGTAGGATTGTTCATCTATACCTGTCTCCTAGTACTAGCCAAATTATCCTTTAATGTTATAGGCATACAAACCTCCTGAGAATTATACATACATATACATATATATGAATAAATAAAATTTATATAAAACTGATTCTGCAATATCTAAGATAAAATGAAGGTGTATCAGCATATAAAGAGATTTTTTTTTGGTTTAGGTTCATTTTTATTTTTTCCAAATGTCTTAGACAAAGGAGTCTAGATAAATACAAAGTCATTAGAAGCACCAGAGAGATCCTGAAGGAAATGGACTCATTGGAATTACCACCCCTTGCAAATGGCTCAACTCATTCACTACCAGTTGGTATTACATGATAGCAATTTTGAATGGTGATCTCTTATATGAAATTTCAAAAAGCACTGTAGGATTTTATAAGTTTATAAAGAAAAAAGAAGTATTATGCCAGGAATTGAGAATAAATACCAAGAACAGCCAAGATATGGTTTTAAATAATTTTCTTTCTGATTAGGAGGATCATTTTAGCATTTATTCCCTCAGGGAGAAAACTCTTCAGTGAATATAGAAACCTTGGACAATTAGTCAATATAACCTTTTATATTGACTTTTATGCATTTAGTTCTTTAGTGTTTGCTGCCTTGAAATGTAAAATTAGACAATTTAACTTGAACTGAAAAGGATCCCAATGGTATATAATCAATACTGCATTTCTAAGAGATCATCTAGTTCCCCCGCAATATTTTTTTTTAATCTATGAAAGTGGTGGTTCCCTAATTTTGTTTAAATATCAAGGATAAGACTGAAGACTCTCTGGAAAGTCATTGTATCTCCCCCCTGTCTTGGGGGGTAAGATTGTACTTAGACTGCCCTGGACAAATAGAACATTTCAAGAATTTCCAAAATGATTACATAACCCAATTTGGGACAATACTTCCCTTGCCAATGAATACTTCCTTATATAACAATCCTATTTAGCTTCATCAGTTAGAATGGAGGCAGTTTTGCTCCAAGATGGGGCTGAGAACATGCAAATGGAGGGGAGAGCTACACCAAAGAATACTGCAGAGCTCTCTGTTTCTGGGGCTGAGGATAAGTGACATAGGCTTCTGTGTGGAACAGAAGTTCTCCATTTGCTCCTCTTCCATTTCCAAAATACAATCATGAATATATCTTCTTTTTTACTTTCATAAAAATCTGAATGAGTCAGAAGCATTCACAGATATGAAGTTCCAGTGAAAAGACATATGATTTTATTTAGTTGAGTTATAATTAGCCTAGGATCAAATTCATAGTATTAAAGCATACAGGTCAATGAGTGCTGGAAAATGCATACAACTGAGTAATCCATTGGACTGGGACTGGAGATGTAGTAGAGTGGTAGAACATTTGTCTAGCATATGTGAGTCATGTGTTCAGTCTCCAGCACTGCAATGAAAAAAAAAAAAAGATGTAGAGTATTTCTATCACTCCAGAAAGTTCCTTTGTCCCCCTTTCTGATCAAATCCCCTATCTAGAAGTAATTCTATTTTGATTCCTGTCACCATAGATTAATTTTGTCCATTCTCAAACAAAAGCTTTAAGTCTTTGAGAAAAATCAGTTTTAAAAAACATTACAGAAGGATAATTTGGTGTATTAAAATAATGTTTAATAAAATAGGAAAAACTTCCTGATGCTTGTCAGTATACTTAAGGGTAAAACTTGTTATAGATGCATACATATGTAAGTCATAGCCAGTTGAAATCTTTAAAAATATCATAGAATAGTCAATAGAAAATGTATCTTTATGTCAATTTATTGCTTCCATCCCAGAAGTGACTATGCAAAACCTGCAACTATTTCTGACATTTTCTCCATTTGCAGAAACTAGACTGTGTAGATCCCTTTCGTCCTTATGAGTCCTTTGACACTCTGAAACAGTTCCTCCAATATGATGGGAAGGTTTTGCGATTCTTCTGCCTATGGGATGACTCAGACTCATTGTTTGGGGACCGGAGAGAACTCATTCTGCATTACTTCTTGTCTGACGATACTGTGGAAATCAAAGAAGTGGTACCACACAACTCAGGCCGAGATGCTATGTCATGGTTCCTCCGGAGGAGTAAGCTACCCAAGGTCAGCAGTGGATACACAACCATTTTCTAAGTTTGCTTGTGGGTCAAGAGATCTGAGTCACTATTGGGAATGTTGTGTGTTATGACTGTGTATTGACAGTTACCCTTTTATAATAGTGCAATTTAGAAAATTTTCATCTTGTGTCCTCTGTTAATATACATCTATGAAAGTAATCTACAGAATCTGACCCATTAGAATTGAAACATTCTGGATTTAAGGTAAGTAAAGGGAAAAAGTAAAATCTAAGAGAAAGCACATATTTGCCATTGAGTTCACAATCAGTCAAATGAAAGTAAAGGACTCCCTAGTAAAAGATTTGCTCATGGCCTTGGATGGGGCATCGTGTGTGTGGCCCCTGAAGCTCTCCTGAGGCGAACCCATGGTGTTGTTCTGGGTTGTGAATACTCATACAAATGTACCCGTGTTTGTGTGTACATGTGTACACACACACACACACGTACATAAGTATATGCACAGAAGTGAGTGATTCTTCCAAGTGTAGTGACTAGTTACCAACTAGCCACTAGTTAGTGTCAGTAACAGCTTTTGCATTTTATTTACTATTAAAAAGCATTTTCAGTGCTGGAGTTGTGGCTCAGGCAGAGTGCTTGCCTCACACATGTGAGGCACTGAGTTTGATCCTCAGCACCACATAAAAATAAATAAACAAAATAAAGATATTGTATCCATTTATAACTAAAAAATTTTAAAAAGATATTTTGTTAAAAAAGCATTGTCAGACTGTTTTCTACAAATACTTTTGGTCATTTGAGAGCTATTGTAACTTGGGTGCAGCAGGAGCAGCACAAAGGCAGGTTTGTATTAGAATTAGGGATCTGCCTCTTAATAGCTATGTGACCTTGGGCAAGTCACTTAACCTCTCTGAGCTTATTTTCCCATCTCTAAAATGCAGTTAACAGTGGTTCCCTCCTGAGGTAGATGTAAGGATTGAATAAGAAAAGATAGTAGACAACACTATCTAAGACTTAAGGTGTTAACACTCCTCCATGTTATATTTTATTTCTAATTTAGATAAAGTATTTTTAACTTAGTTCTTAGTGTTCCTGAAAAGGTTACTGTAACACTCATTTCCTATGCACACAACCGCTGGCCATTTGGTCCTCACAGAAGGTTCTCCCAGATTCTGTGAGCCTGCTGCCAGAAAGTCCTGCTGCGTTGCTTGGAGGCAGCGGGAGGCAGAATTCATTCCTGAGGGGGCCTCTGGGGTATGCACAGTAGGTGGCCAGGAGGAGCCAGGGAAGCCCATTTTTAGAATGACTTTGCAGATAGGCTAAATATAAAATAATAATGATATACCTGACATTTGCAGTATGCCTTGACATCAGTTACTTCATTTCTTTTATTTATTTATTTATTTATAAAATTGATTTTATTTTTTTAAAATACATGGCAGCAGAATGCATTACAATTTTTATTACACATAGAGAGCACAATTTTTCATATCTCTGGTTGTATATAAAGTATGTTCACACCAATTCATGTCTTCATACATGTACTTTGGATAATGATGACCATCACATTCCACCATCATTGCTAACCCCCTGCCCCCTCCCTTCCCCTCCCACCCCTCTGCCCTATGTAGAGTTCATCTATTCCTCCCATGCTTCTTCTCCCTATCCCATTATGGGTCAGTCACCTTATATTAGAGAAAACATTCGGCATTTGTTTTTTGGGGATTGGCTAACTTTACTTAACATTATCTTCTCCAACTCCATCCATTTACCTGCAAATGCCATGATTTTATTCTCTTTTATTGCTGAGTAATATTCCATTGTATATATATGCCACATTTCTTAATCCATTCATCTACTGACGGGCATGCAGGTTGGTTCCACGGTTTAGCTATTGTGACTTGCGCTGCTATAAACATTGATGTGGCAGTGTCCCTGTAGTATGCTGTTTTTAAGTCCTTTGGGTATAGACTGAGGAGAGGGATAGCTGGGTCAGTTACTTCATTTCATTTATTTGTTCAACACATATTTATTGAGGACCGACTGTGTGCTACCTTGGAGGTTACAGTGAGAAAGAAAATGGATTAAGTCCTGCTTCATGGAGTTTTGGTTCCTGGGGGGAGAGATACAAAACACATGGATATTCCCTTGAAACTCACAGCTTCTTTTCAGAAAGGAAGTAGTGAAAAAGATGAAGGAATTCAAGTTCTGAAAAGATAAATACATTGTCCCAAGTCCTGTAGCTAGTAAGTGGTAAAAAGAGAGTTTGCACCCAAGTGTACTGTTCTACGTTATGTGACCTACTTATGCCACATGCATCATAAATTTCACACATTTAGACTTCCATTTTATGTCACATGTATCAGGAAAGATTCAGATTTCTTGTCCATAAGTGATGCTTTTGATCTCGATCAATTCACATAGTTAATTAAGGTGTTTCCTGCAGCTCACACAACTGCTTGGGACCACCTGGAGCCCAGAATGCAGGACTGGGCAGTTCCCTGTCTTGCCACAGGCCGGGTTTTCTGTTAGAGGCTGATCCAAGTCTATTGCTCCTTCCACTTCACTATGCTAACTCTGTGGGCCAGCAGGTACTCTATTCACTGAGCTCAGGATGAGGCAGGGTGCTAATCAGAATAAAGAAGCCAAGGAGGCAGGGGTTCTTCCTTGGGGAGGGTTGTAGTTTAATGAAGAGAAAAGATGTCTGCTGATTAAAACATTAGAGAACCAGAGAAAGTGGTAGAACCCTGTGGTAGGTGCTGGTGAAGTTTGGGTTGAGGACAAGTAATGGATTGAACAGTTCTCAGTGTGTAGATGGCTACCTGTAGAATGGGAAGGGTTGAGGGCAAAACAGGGCTTTATCAGGGCCTTAAAGAATGCATGGAGTGTAGGCCAGCCCACAAGGGCTATGGCAGTGTAGGGAGGCGTGGTGGATTATGTGTCTTCCTCTGATGGTAGAGAAGAACCATATACTGCATATTTCCTACATGAGTCCCTGAAGTACACTGTCTCTGTGTTCAGAAGCCATCCGCCTTGCTTTGATTTTGTATTCCAGCATGGCCCACCCGGGATCTATCAACCAGGCCAGATAACAGACCGAACAGTTCTCAATGTGTACGGTGCCTTGGCAGAGAAGCGAGCGGATGGCTACCTGTTAGATAAATACAAGGTAAGGATCCTCATGTTTTATTACTGTTTTCAGTGTGTCTTCCCTGGAACCTGAACAGTGGGGTGAGTTACATATTCATCCCTGTGAGAGTATTAATGAAATCAATGAATACACAAATAAATACATTGTACTGGCATTTATCATATAAATAATGAGCCTGCATGCATACAGAAATACATGTATTGCATTGCTCTTTGCAAGTACTATAGTGCTAAAATAATGCTTTCAAATGTTAACATTGATTGGTTACTTTTGGATTTGATTTTTAAATTATAAATAATATAATTGAAGTGTTTTTTCCCCCTTTGGGAAGGGGTACCTAGTTCTTTTTAAGGTCCATGGTGCCAATGCTATGTTCCTTTGTTTTTCTTAGCTAGGAAAACTAGACCAAGAGTATTACAAAGATAGTGACCTGACTATAGGAACCTACATCAATGTGTGGGGAAGGAAAGTGCTCCTCTGCGACTGTGATGAATTTACAAAGTCTTATTTTAAGGCTAAATATGGAGTTGGTAAGTGATACTTATGCTAACTAGAGAATATTTTCCAATTTTGACTTTTTGTTCCTAGCTATGCTTTTACTTCTGAGTTTCAGATGTTAAGCTCATAATTGCTATTGTTTACTGTGCATTTGCTATCTCTGGGGCATTTGTTATATTACATATTCCTAACAACAATCCTTCATGGGTAGACTCATCCTCATTTTTAAAAAAATATTATTTTTAGTTGTAGATGGACACAAGACCTTTATTTTATTTTTATGTGGTGCTGAGGATTGAAGCCAGTGCCTTCATATGCAAGGTGAGCACTCCATCACTGAGCTACAACCAGCCCTCATTATCCCCATTTTTTAAAGGCAAAGAAATTGAGACTTAAAGGGACTCATTTTTCCAGTCATATAGCAAGCAAAGAATGAACCAAGATCTGAACTTGTCTTCCTGATCCCAGGGGTTTCTATTTTTTTCCCTTATGGCTGTCTGCCTCACTGTGATATGGGGTAAATGTTTAAGTTGGTCAAATAAAATGGAAATCTAAGTGCTTTTTATTCAATTCTTGCTTACTACAATAGAAACATTTCCTTGAATTCTCTAGGGAATTCTCTTGTGCCAGTTTGTTTCACCTTTCCTGATAAGGCTCAGCCAGGTTTCTAGCTTCTCCCTTCATAGATATCAATTCCATTCCAATCATATTAGTTCAGTTCAGAATAAAAAGTAGTTATTTATTAAGCACCTATTATATACAGGTCAGTGCAATAGACTCAGGAGATAGAGAAGGGTTGAGAAGGGGTTTCTAGGCTAGAAGGGAAGTTGGGACCTACAGTATGATACATGGTGTTATGAGAGTCCTAGAAACAGGTGGAGGATATGATGTAAAATCCGAAACCCAAGCCCTCATTTATTAAACTCCTACTTTTAGGAATTTAATAATAATAGGAAGGAATGCTGACCAGCTCTGCCCCCTTCCTAGGCCCTCTACCCAGGCTCCAAGTATGCTGCTAGGAGCTGATGAGAGTTTCTGACCTCCCAGGTCGGGGTTTAGAGCTGGGATAGGGATGCTTAGTCCTATAGGTAATCCCTCAGTATCCACAGAGGACTGGTCCCAATTCCCCCCATACCAATATCTCAAGATGCTCAAGTTTCTTATATATGAAATGGCATATAGTATTTGCATAGAACCTACACATATCCTCCTATGTATTTTATTTTGTTGATATTTTTGAGACTGGATGTTGTGAAATTGCTTCAGCTGATTTTGAACTTGCAATTCTCCTGCCTCAGCCTTCTAAAGAGCTGGGACTACAACTACATGTCACCATGTTGGGCTACTTTAAATCATCTTTAGATTACTGATGATATCTAATATAACATAAATGCTATGTAAGTAGTAGTTATACTATATTGTTTGGGGAACAGTGATAAGAAAAAAATATCGGAACATGTTCAATACAGACACAGTTTTCCCTGAATATTTTCAATCTGTGCTGGTTTAGTTCAAGCATGCAAAAGCCACAGATTTGAAAGGGTGACCATGCTTCCCTCTGAAGCTTGGAGCATTCATATAAACACACTTTCCTGAAGAGTGAGATGGAAGCCAGAAGGAATCACAGCTTCTTAAAAGATCGGGTGCTGCCCCGTGTGGTGGCTCATGCCTGTAATCCCAGTGGCTCGGGAGGCTAAGACAGGAGGATCTCAAATTCAAAGCCAGCCTCAGCAAAAGCAAGGTGCTAAGTAACTCTGTGAGACCCTGTCCTTAAATAAAATACAAAATAGGGCTGGGGATATGGCTCAGTTTTCAAGTGCCCCTGAGATCAATCCCCAGTACAAAAAAACCAAAAACAAAACAAAAAACAAAACTAAGAAACAAAAAACAAACAAACAAAAAAAAAAACTGGGTGATTTGTTTGTAGAGAGACAAAAGCCCACCTTATGTGTCTTGGTGTCCCTATTGTGTAGCATTCCTGGCCTCCTGGGAATTTTTATAGTGAAAGAGAAGGAACACAAAATATACAATGGGGTTAGATTAAAAAAGATTTTCAGTTTTACTCTTAGGTTCATTAAGGGAGCTTGTTCCGCTGCATCCGCATGCCACGTAAGTCAAATGTGTGGTTCCTACAGGAACCAAATTAGGGGTCTCTTATTTTCTAAAATTGGTCCTCTTTAGTGGAAATGGTTGAGCATAGTTGTTTTGGGGTCAAAACAACTGGTTAAGACAGGAATGTGCAAGTGTAGAAGCTGCTAGTGACCCTTAGATCATTGGGGAAAAGAATTTGGCCTTTGATAAATGTAGATACCTGTTTAGAATCAATAAGTCTTCAATGCAAGTTGAAAATTTGATGATGGGCCACTGAAATCTATAACTTACATCTGAAGATTACTTTTATATAAAGGTCATGGTGAAAGATTGAAAGATTACCCTAATATAAAGGATGTGGTAAAGATTCTAAAACATCATATAATTCCTTAAACTTAGAGCACAGCATTTGGTTGATATTTGTCAGCTTGATTTTGAGAATATAAAATTTGCATCTGGGAAAATGAATATCATGCCGGAGAGAATTGGTACATCATTTGTGTCTTAGCAGCTTCTACAGGAATTTTCAGAGGCCCTGTAAATCCCTTGTGTGCTCCAAATCGAGTTATCCTGGGTAAATGTATCAGCTTCAAATGTCTGTAGTCTGGTTCAGTTGAGTCTTAGTGCTTAATTTCTTTGTGTCTACAGCTTTTGTTCACTATAGACTTACTCTATTATGTTAAAAAAGTAGTTTGTTTCTTTAAAGCGAACATGAGCATTTTGCATTTAAACACAAAATTATGCAAACTCAAAATTATGATGCATTTCATAGTCACACGGATTTTTTTATATTTCTCATAACATATGTTAAAATATCCTGCTTAACAGACATTATTATTATACAACATTTCTTGAGTTACAACAGTGTACTCAGTGTAACTAATGACTAGAAATTATATCTATGATTGAGTATAAGGGGAATGGATCAATATTCTCTGATCATCTTTACATTTGCTTTTCCTGATTTTGGGGGATAAAGTTAAATTAATATACTTAATGTTATTTAGATATAGTTCTTTCTGACATTTAAAAAAATTGAATCAATGATCTTTATTTTTCTTCATTAGCGGCTGTGACATGTTGGTAAAAATATTTTTAAGGATTAATAAATGCAGTCAAATGCCATAACAGTTGGCATAAGCATTAAATAATTTCAATGAAGAACAACAGACATTTGACTCTTGAAAAGATGAGATTCTTACATACTTTAAGGATTCTAAGGAGAAGGAGATTTCATTGATTTCTTGCCCATCACAGTCCAGTGTTACTCCTCCATTAGGCAGTGTGGTCATCCCTTTAGTCCTGGCTTGCCTGCTGGGTTATAGCAGGTCACTCCCTCAATGTTTGAAGTGGTTGAACACAGACAAGCTGGTGGAAATATGTCAGTCTTATAGTCTGAAGGTTGGAAAAAGCTCCAGTGGCTTCAGCAGGTATTTCTTCCACTAAAGGAACAGGGATTTGAAAGTAAATCATTCTTACCTAGAAATTTCTGCCTTGGGTTATTATTTATTTTTCTATAAGAGCATTTTCTTGTCATTGATTCTTAGTGGCTGATATCACCCAACTAGTAACAAGATCATTCATCCCTATTGCCTTTGAACACTTAGTAGGCTATACTCAGATTAAGGCTGACCAAAAGTCCTAAAGCATCTTTAATTTTGTAAGTCATTTCTAGCTCTCTCTGAGCTTTTGGCACTAGAAGCAGCAGAACATCTAAAATGAAATGTTTAATGATCACTTGAGCAAATTTGCCATCCTAACTTGTAGCAACAGGGATAGAATTGGCTTGTGATTTCACCAGATGACCTTGATGGACCCTAACAATTTTGCTTCTTTTACCTTCCCTATGAAGAGAAGATGGTTGAGGGTTAGAGGGTTTCTAAGGATTTTATAGCTCTAACATTGTGTGATTCACTGATCATTTGACCCCTAAGTAAATGTTTCACTGAAATACTTTGACCTAGGCCTTGAGTAAAAGAGAGATGAATTTACCTTGAAGCTATTGAAGCTAAATCTTCAAGGTTCTTCCTTTACGGGGGTCCCAACCCAAAGACCTGGCCTAATTTTGTCTCAATAATTTGTCATTTTTAATTTTTATTTTTTTCCTGCAGTACCAGAGGATGAAACCCAGAGCCTCACCCATGCTAGGAAAATGCTCTACCACTGAGCTACATCTCTAGCCCTTGTTATTTTTTATTTTGAGACAGTGTCTTGCTAAGTTGCTCAGGCTGGCCTTGAACTTTGAATCCTCCTCTTTAGAGTGGCTGGGACTGCTGGCTCATGCCACTGTTTGCAGCTGACATTCTTCATTTTTAAAAAAAATTTTTTTTAGTTGTTGATAGACCTTTATTTTATTTATTTATACATAGTGCTGAGAATTGAACCCAGTGCCTCACACATGCCAGGAAAATGCGCCGCCGCTGATCCATAGCCCCAGCCTCGATATTCTTTATCTTAAAGAGCTTCTTCCAAATCAAATAAGCTGTAGGTCTCCCAGAGCCTGGGTCCATCTCTGGGTTATAAGAACATAAGATAAACTTTGAGGTAATTGAAGACTTTTCTCAGAAGTGCTTCCAACTGAGAAGGTGAATAGAAAATCATTATGAAGGAACAGTAAGACTCCTTTTTATACCTCATCTTTCTGCAGTTTATTGGAATACAATCAATCATGGATAGGCATTCAGTCTTATGTATTTTTGCAAGTCATTTGGGAACAGAGAAGTCAGAACATTTGAAAGACAGGCAATGACTCAGGATCTAGTAAAGTACCAGTTACAGAAGACATTTGGGGATACTTTGTATAAAAATGGATACTTTACATTTATTCAACAAATATTTTTAAATACCTGAACCATGCAAGAGGTTGGGATGTTGCAAAACCAGAGACATCCAACTCGTCATTCAGGCAGAAGTTCACAGCTTTGTGAATGTATACGTGTTACCCAGAAAAATATGGTTTAAAGTTGGGTCTTGAGCCATGGTTTCCAAAAATTGATGTATGTGGTGTTACAAAAGTCAGGGGTGATGGAGTGGATCAGTTCTCAGCTTTTATACACTAGATGGCACTGTGGGTGCAGAGGAAAACTCTAAATTGGTTCTTTTGTTACTTAAATCTGTTGCCAAAACTATGTAGTTGAGAAAACAACAGTGTGTTATAAAACCTGGGGTGGGGGGAAGGTAGCTGTTGAATACATTCTTAATTACTTTGCGATTAAGTGTGTGTCTTCCTGGTTTAGACCGCTTAGGTTAGTATGTAAAGTTGTATGTATATGTCCCCTGTTGTATAAAACCTCTTATGTCCCAATTTTCTAATAATCACATAGAGCTCTTTGTTATCTCTATGGTGCTTGCCTTGAAATGAAAATATCAGATGGTGGTGTGTTTGATGTAATGGTGAGCAATGGTAGAGTCTACTATAGTTCTATCTAATTCTGAGACTTGAACTTTCCTTTTTATTTCTAAGACTTTGCTTTAGTCATCACAGAAATAACAACAGGAGAGTTTCCCCCATATTGGCCGACTGGCTGCACCTTTTCTCTTTGTCAACATGTCTGCTGTGAACAGTTTCTATTAGGGTGGAATGGTATTCTTTTGCAGGGATTGTGCTTCGGGAAATTTCACACAAAGACTACTAGCAAGTCTGAGGAAAAGAGAAAGCTGAAAATGTTTTCATATCAGAGTTAGGAATGGCTCAAAATCCTTAGTTTTTTGATAATTCAGTAAAACAAAAGCAAAAACACCTCAAATTTTAGAGTTAGGTTGTCTTGGATAGTAAATTGATGCACATTTTCTCTTATGGTTATGTGCATTAAAATGTAATTTTCCTTCTATTAGAACAATAGAAGGAAATCTTTGCTTATCATATACAACCAAAATACCTATGGCATACTCAAGTTTGGGAAAGAATGGAAAGTAGGTTCTGTGGTTTGGTTTTGAGGAAAGATCCTGGTATCTTCTTTGCCATTAGTGATGGGGCAAACACAGTGACTTGGGGATATCTGGTCAGTATGCTATTTTTCTGGAAAGCACAGTTGCTTCTTGGAGATTGCACAACAGTGTAAATGAATACCTAAGAGCTTCTAGACTTTTACAGATATGTCCCCAGGTTTCTCTCTACGTCTCTTTCCTCATATGATAAGTGAAGAAAACCAGCAGTATTTACCACTCAGCACTCCCTTTGAGAGAGTAGGCAGTTGGGCATTAAAAAGTTTTTTGTTGTTTTATTTTGTTGCTTCTTTACACTTTATTCACCATTTGAATAAAATTATAGTCTTTCCTTGGGCAGGAACAAGAGTAACTTGGAGCACTGGTGGGTGAGAAGAAAGAGGTTTTATTTTGTGTTTATTTTTGAATTAGATTGTGAAGTGTCATGTCCTAGAGTTTGTTGGAGGCAAAGGAAGGGGCTGGAAAAGTGGGTCTAGGAGGAAGAACTGACGGGTGGGAAAGGGGAAAGGTAAAATAGTCAAGAGTCAGACCTATTTGGAAAAGAATTTTATTAGTGAGTGTTGTTTGAAGATAGGAGAGGGATAAATTACAGGTTAAAATATGGAATGGGGCATAAAGTTTCAAGTTTGAATTTTCATATCATTGGAAAAATCAGGGGAAGAACAAAAATATTCACAAATGGGGATGTGATGACAAAAGATAAATGTTTACTTATTTGACACAGATTCTTATTTTTTCTTTTGAACCAATGGCAATTATTAAGTGACTTCTGTGGTTTTTGTAAACATGATTGGAACCTACTCTCATAGGATTTTGCCGTGTTTTGTTTGAAAGAGTTTAAAATAGTCTACAAAGATCTCCATGTTCATCTTGAAATCATAACAAACCTTTCAAAACAACCATAATCAGGGCAAAAGAAAATATTTGATGTTTTGTTTTCCTTTGTTTTGTTATAGAGAACTTTACCTCCATTTCGTGCAAGGCTCCTCCTCTTCCAAAAATAGAAAGGAAATTTCCACCTTACACGGGCTTTGGGTCTGAAGAGGATTCTCTCCGTTCCTGCATAGGCCTTGTGCCCACACCTCACCAGAGGAACTTCAAGAAATTCATGGAAGAAGACAGGTGCTTGAGGGAACCATGATTTGAGTCCTATCTTTTCCAAATCTGTTTGGGATTTATGACAGTCCTCATGATAAAAAGAGGTGACACAAAGCTCATCTAAGCGCTGGGGTTGTAGCTTAGTGGTAAAGCACATGACTCGCATGCATGAGGCACTGGGTTTAATCCTTAGCACCACATAAAAATAAATAAATAAAAGTATTTAAAAAAATTTTTAAAAAGGAAAAAAAAAGCTCATCTAATTTCAAGTTCAAGGACATGTTGTTGTAGTCTTTTAGTGAAATTGATTAACTTATAGGTATTGCCAGGTTCCTACATGAATGTTTATTTTACAGTATCATCTGGGGAATCCTAAAGTCATATCATCCCCAATCTGTGGTGCCTTTTATTATCTATCTGCCTGTCTGTCTCTCTCCTGAAGATAATCCCTAGGAAAGGATGTAGAGGAAGGGGTCAGCAAACTTAAAAAGAGTCAGTGTAAATATTTTGGGCTTTGTAGGCCATATGGCCTGTCACAACTATCCAGATGTGCCATGAAAGCAGCCATAGACACAATGTAAACACATGTGTGACTGTGCTCCAAAAAAACTGTTTTTATGAACATTGACATTTGAATTTCATGTAATTTTTAGATATCACAAAATATTCTTCTTTTTATTTTTTCAACCATTTAAAAATGTAAAAACCACTCTTAGCTCAAAGATCATATCAACACAGGTGGCTAGCTGGATCTGGCCCATGGACTATATAGTTTGCCAGCCCTTGTTATAGAGATTTCAATGATATATAAGTGTTTTTCAAAATGTTATTTTGAAAAATAATTAATGTTGTTGTTTTGATTTGAGAGGTTTGGGTAAGTTCAGTAACAACAGATCGCTCACATGGCTGCATATAATTTCAAAAGATGGATGTTCAAAGTATCCCTACTATTCTATGAGGTAAAATCTGCTCCTGAGTCATGCATGTAGAATCTAGGCACTGCCTAGGGCTACTTTTTTTCTTCTGCAGGGAGAGCAGACTGTGGAGAAGAAATTCGGGGGAAAAGTGGTGGGGAAATACCGCAGCTGCTTCAATAGGATGCTGGCTAAAAGCTGAAGTTCTGCATGAGGGAAATAATGGGTCAGGAGATCCTGGGGAGAACAATGATAAAGGGAATGTGCAGTTAAGATTAGGAGAAGGAAATAAGACAGCACCCTGAATTTGGTCAAATTGAATGAGGTCAGATGCTGTTGTTGAACATTTGAAGGAGAGAGAACAATAGTTGTGCTATATCTGTAAAAATGGTTGAAATCTTTTTGAGACTTGTACAGAATGGTGGAAAGTATGCCCTTGCCATGATGTGATGTTTTGTCTTTCAAGAAATAATCTTTTATTTTTAAGGAGTTAGGGTTTTATTTATTTATTTTTATTTATTTTAGTTGTAGGTGGACATAATACCTTTATTTTATTTGTATATGGTGTTGAGGATCGAACCCAGTGCCTCACACGTGCCAGGCGAGTGCTGTACCACTGAGCCACAGCCCCAACCCAGGTTTTTATTTTCTAAACTCAGTGCTTCTCAAAGTGTGGTCCCCATACTTGTTAGAGTTGCTAATTCTGTGCCTCTCCCTCCAGACCAGTTGAGATGGAAAACTCTGGAGGTGGGGCCCAGCACTCTGTTTTCACAAGCCCTCCAGGGGATTCTGAGGCACATCAGTGTTTGAGAACCACTGATCATCACGTAAGAGAGACACTAACTTATTCTCCTTCCTCTCTTATTGATAACAGTGTGTACAATGAGGTTCCAGGGTAGGACTATTTGATGGACATTTCCCGCTAACTGATGTTTTTAAGGGTTGCCACCCAAAGGAGGTGCGCAGGAAAAATGTCCCTATTGTAAAAAGAGACAGAAGTTTTATTATAAGTAAACATGATGAAATATTATCTAGGGTGTTGCTTCTGGAACCCAGGGGTAAAGCAGTTCTTTGTGGGTAGTTGACTTAGTCTCTCTTTCTGTCTGCACTGGGTACAGTTGCCTACAGAACCCTGACTGCAGACAGCATTCTGTTTGTGTCACTTTATTGTGGCTAGAGAATTGTGGTATAGGCACAAATATCCCTAATTTCATTTCTTTCTGTCCACTGCTTGTTCTGTGCTAGGAATACACTTCTATCAAACTCCTCCCACACAGTGACCTTGTTTCCATAGTAACTGGCACATTCGGCTGGAGACTTATGCATGAGTTTGAATGACCCAAGGTTTCAAAACTGTGAGAACCTAAGGAAGATGATCTCACAAACCATATAAAGATAGTTTCTTAATGCAAATAAAGAAAATGTGAATTGGAACATGAAATTATTCATGACATATATTGATTTATTTATTGCTATCAAACAAATTTACTGGGTGCTATTGTTATGAGGTTAATGCTATCTACTATGAGTCATTGGAGGATATCATTTCAAATTAAAGCCTATGAGGTTTTTGATAGACATGGAGATCATCTTTATTGTCCAGGTAAACATCACTGTGATGACCTGCAGGGCACATTGTCTAGTCTGACTTGGGAGAACCAGAATAATTTCTTTGTCACTGTACCAGGCTGATTTAGTAACTTTGTTCTCTGTGTGCCCACAGTATTATGCTGATTATTTCTCTAATAATATTACTACTACTCTGTTATACCATTAAGCAATTAGTGGTTACTGTCTACTAAATACTTTATAATACTTAGTATCATTTTATCCTCAAAACAGCCTTGGAAAGTAGATAATTACTGCACTCATTCTCCACTTGAGGGAACTGAGGCTCAGAGAGGCTCTGCAACTTGCCCAAACTCAAAAAGTTAATTTTTAGTTGAGCTTGGATTTGAATCTCTTTTCTGGAGTATGCCTTTCTTATTGCAAAAGCTGTACTTATTACAGGTGTGAAGACTACTCATTTATGCAATTTATGGGCTCTCCCAAATCAAGAATTGTTTCTTGAGGTCAGGGACTGGCTTCATTGTTTCCCCAAGAGTTAGAACAATGCTGACTGCATACTTAGGGGCAGGTCAATATTTTATTCAATACGAAGAGTAATGGAGCCAGGTGTGGTGGCACATGCCTGGAATCCCAGTGGCTTAGGAGGCTGAGGCAGGAGGATCCTAAGTTTGAGGTCAGCCTCAGAAACTTAGGGAAGCTCTAAGTAACTTAGTGAGACCCTGACTCAAAATTAAAAAAAATAAAAAGGACTTGGAGTATAACTCAGTGGTAGAATGCCTCTGGGTTCAATCCCCAGTTACCTCCTCACCACAAAAAGAGGAGAGGATGAATAAGTGGACAGGGTAAGAGAGTAAATATCCACTAATCCATTTCTTAAAGATGGAAGGAAGGGACAGATGGCTTCCTACCAGGAAGGTTAATATCCCATACTTATGCTATTCATGACTATATAGCATCCAGAATTCATGATTTAATCTTTTTAAAAATATTTTAATGTATAGATGGACAAAATACCTTTATTTTATTTATTTATTTTTATATGGTACTGAGGATCAATCCCAGTGCCTCATTCGTGTGAGGCAAGTATACCACCATTGACCTACAACCCCAACCCTCATGATTTAATATTAGTTTCTCATTTGTTCCAGATATTGTCCATATGCTATCCCCATCAGCCATTTTCCCCCTCTTTAGATTTTTTTCCCCATCAATAAAAATAAGCCTTCATGTGTTTCCCAACCACAAGACTCTATAGCTCTAGCTACTTTTGAGGCTTTTAGTAGATGTGTAGCTCGGGATGATCCATTCATTTTCTTGATCAGCAAATATTTCCTGTCACCTGCTGCATGCCAAAGACCAATCTAGGTATTTGCCATAGTTGTGATACTTCTATGAACAAAAAGACACAAAGATCTAGGGTTGTGGCTCAGCAGTAGAGCACTGCCTACTAACATGTGTGAGGTACTGGGTTTGATCCTCAGCACCACATAAAAATAAATAAGATAAAGGTATAAAAAAATTCAATAACATAAAAATTATTTTTAAAAAGACAACAAAAACAGACACAAAGCCCTGCCTGCCTAGAACTTTCATTCTAGCTGAAAGAGGTACGTAAAAGATAAAGATAATAAATAATACATAAAGGCATTATTTAGTATATATAATGTATTCAATACCATGGAAAAGTAAAGAAAGTATTAAGTTGCTGTGAAGAAAATAAAGGGAATTTGGGAGTATGGGGTTGATGAATATCCCTGGTTGTAGTTTTAAATAGTGTGTTCTGATGCACCCGAGGGAAGAAAATGTGTTCCAGGCAAAAGAAACAGTCAGTGTAAAGGTCCTGAGCAAAAAGCATGCTTGGGATGTGCAAGAACCATCCAGAAGGTCGACTGGATGGAGTAGATGAGTAAAAGGCAGAATACACCTAAATAAGGTAAGAGAAGTAATGGGATGGGATCACAGAGGGCCTTATAAGGAATCTTTTGACTTTGAATGAGAAGGAGGGAATCCCTGGGACATTTTAGCAGAGAAGTGACTTGTTCTGACTTGCATATTGAAAGAATCCCTCAAACACAGTGTTGAGAGTAGACTGTAGAAGATAATGGTAGAATTGAGACCAGTTATAAGGCTACTGCTGTAGTCTAAGAGAAAAGTTATGGTGGCTCAGATCTGGGTGAATGCAGTGGAAGTGATGAAATTAAATAGTGGATTCTGGAAATATTTTGAGGGTAGAGCCAGTAGGATTTCCTGACAGATGAGATATGAGGTATAACAGGAGTGAGGAGCTAATGTTGTCTCTCAGGGTTTGGTCCTGAGCAACTGGAAGGGTGGAGTTGCCAGCCACTGAGATAGGAAAGACTGTAGATGAGTAAGTTTGAGGGCAAGAGCAGAAGTTCAGTTTTAGAACAAGTTTGAGATGTTTGTTAGCTATCAAGTGGAAATATTGAAAAGCAGTTGGATGTATGAGGATGAGGTACAAGAAAGAGGTCTGAGCTAGATAGAAATTTGGAAGGCATCCGTATGTACATAGTATTTTAAGTCATGATGCCAAGTTGTACTAGAGTCTTCAGACTGGATGAGATCATCAAGGGAGAAAATAGATACATAGAGACAAGTGCATGAATAAAACTTGGGATACCCCAAATTAATTGGGAAAAAGAAGAATAACCAGCAAAGGAGACAGAAAAGGAACAAAGAGGTAGGAGAGAGCAAACCCAAGAGAATGAAAAATTCCAGAAGTCAAGCGAAGCAAGAGTATCATGGAAGAAGGAGTGGTCATTTGTGCCAGTTGCTGCTGATTGGTCAAGTTAGATGTGGACAAAGGAAAAATTAAGCATTGGAATTGGCATTATGGAGGTCATTGTTAGCCTCTATAAGAACAGTTTAGGTAGAGCAGCCCTAATGGAAGTGTATTTAAAAGAAAATGGGAGACAAATTCAAGGTGGTGATTATAGAAAATTGTGTTATATAGTAAAAGTTAAGACATGACTCTTGGATCTAGGAATTTATATATTTGGAACAAAGGGAATAAACACAATTTGAAAACAACCAACTAAAAGTACAAGTCTATATAACACAAAATTGGGTCTGAATAGAAGATTAGCTGGAAGGGCAGAATATTGTGATAAAGAATGTTCAGAGAAGTTTGATAATTAGCTTCTTTGTCAAGGAAGTATATGAAGACTCTTGCAGTGGTTCTTACAGTGTACTCTGGGGACCACCTCATCAGAATCTCCTGGGGTGCGTACTAATAATTCAGGTTTCCAGAGTCAGCTGGATACTGAGTCCATATCTCTAGGGATGGGACTCTGGATTCTACATACTTAACAAGCTTCCCAGGTGACTTTTATACACAATAAACTTTGTGAACCGCTAGTCTTAAGATTTTATTGAGATTGTATTCTTGATTGATGAGATCGCCAGAACACTAGATTTAAGTGAAAATTGGGCATGTTGAAAAGTTCACACTTAACATATACACTTGTAAATTTATGTAAGTTCTATGAAGTTACATTAACAGTAGTATTCATTTGCCCAGTGACTAGACCTCATTTGAATATTTCAGGTATCTGAAAAGTTATGGGTTTTTCATGAGAGTGGGCTGGTAAATGTATTTGTTAATTATAAGTTCAATTATGTGCCAGAGAAGATAGTTGACAAAGCATAACTGGCCCCAGCACTATGTGAGGTCCTCCTGAGGCCTGAGAACTAGGCACTAAGAAAATATCAATGGCCTCTGGGATGTTTTGCCCAGGCTGCCTTGGAACTAGCTTTACAAATGGCTGCACTCTGTCTCACTTGAGGCCCCAAGCAGAGAATCTTGGCTCCATGCTTTCTCAGCCCAGGTTCTTGGATAATTTGAGAAAGGCACAGAGAAAAGCACTTTCTGCCTCAATGAACCAATATTACTATGCTTTTTATCACTGTGATTACAAAGAGTGCATTTTGGCATAGGAGACTCTTCAAGTAAGGACCTCTCTGATTAGAGTCATGACAGGGAAACGACAAAGGCTTGATTTGACTTTGTGCTCCTTCAGGCAGTGATTTTGATTTTTGAAGACCTCCCCAAGGCTTACTGTTTGTTACGAGGTCCACCTTTCACTAGCAAAGGTGCACAGACATGCTTCTGCTTAGAAACCATAAATTAACTTCTTCAGTGACCAACAAATCACCTCTGGGAACTTTTAATTCTACAGTTTGATCCCATGTTCAGCCTACTATTTTATTCATGCACAAAGTTTTAAGTTCAACCCCTAGTCTGTATGGGTATAACTTTCTTTAACCATTTATTGAGTATAGTACTTATAATGTAAAAAGTGCTATATTAGGTAGTCGTTAATGAGACACATTGCTTTCCCTTGGAAAATAGACCTGCAGTGGTTACTTGCAATGCAGGTGATAAGCTATAAAAAAAGAAGAGGCTGGGCTGGGGTTGTGGCTCTGTGGTAAAATGCTTGCCTTGCACGTATGAGGCCCTGGGTTCAATCCTCAGCACCACCTAAAAATAAATAAATAAAATGAAGATGTTGTGTCCATCTATAACTAAAAAATATTTTTTAAAAAAGGAAGAGGCATGACTGCTATTTGTTGTAGCATTTGAAAGGGAAAAGTTAATTTTGCTCCCAATAGAATCAGGAGTGATGCTGGGGAGATAGGAGGAGAAGTCAGGGAGGGTTGGGGATATAGAATACAAGGCAGAAGGGCCATGGGTGCCAGATAGTGAGTAGTAAAAAAATGGAGGTTGTCCCAGGCATGGACAGAGCACACCTTCTGGACTAGCTCAGGCAATGGAGCCAGGTGCTTGCCGTTCTGTTTGACATGATTACTGTGATTGGTGACAGGCATGTCATTACAGAACAACTGATGAATGTGATTGGTTTGAGCAGCATGTTTACAACATGTGTGTTGGATCCATTTACCCACGACATGTAATGAATAAGATGTGTTTTAATATACTGAGGCAATCTCTCTGTATTTAGATTGAGAACCTTAATAAGATGGTTGGACTCTCTGCACAGTTTAACCTCCTATTTTTAAAACCATAGCATGCCTGTTGCTGCCCACCCCCCAACCAACATGATATGTAGAAGACTACTTGTATAATGCTCTCTTATTTCTCTTCTGTTTAGCTATGGCAATGTAAGCAATATACTCCGGTTTTTTGCAAAACTAATCACAGACAAATGTGCTGATGTGGACAGGATGTTTGTTATTTCATATTTTCTCAGTGATGATACACTTTCAGTGTTTGAACCTATAGAGAGGAATTCAGGTAAGAGACACACTCTCAGAGTATTTTCCTAAGAACATTTAATTGCCTCTTCATTTTGAAGATTAGGGAATATGATTCAAGTCTGTAGCCTATATGATCCCTGGTAGTAGGTTTTTTTAAAAAATCAATAGGTTTCTTTTGGCAAAAAATGTTTAAAATGGTAGCTGAAATATACAAAATGATAAACAAGGAGCAATTATGGTTGTCTCAGAGATGGGGGGCCTGGGATAAGTCCCTTTTGCCACTATTCCCTCTTTTTCATGAGGTAGTTCTATGGAACCCAAATGTTTCAAAATCAAGGTCTGGCTGCCACCAGTGCCACTCTCAGCCAGCAAGCCAAGAGAAAGTATATACTCTTGAACTGCCTAACAGATTTTTGTTGATGCTCTGACAAGAATTCCAGATATATAAATTTAATCTTCAGGATCCATCTTTCTCTGGCCCTTCTGTCTATTAATGCTATTTGCACTCGGGCCTAATGGACTGCTCTCCACACTGTGCTGATTATATGGCCATTGCTGAGGAGAGCTGTTGATTTACCAAACTATGGAACTGAAAGACACTCTCTCTCTCATATATATATATATATATACATACATACACATACACACACATACATATATACACACACACACGTACACACACACACACATATATATACATATATATACATACACACACATATTATTTATATGGTGCTGAGGATTGAACGCAGTGCCTCACATGTGTGAAGCAAACACTCTGCCACTGAGCCCCAGCTCCAGCCCAGGACTCTGTTTTTTGTCTCAACATGTTTACATCATTTATCTGTGCTGAAAACACACATTTGGGAAGAATAATCAGTGATGTGCTGGTTAACTGACTCTGAAAAAAAATTTGAAAGTCCTGATTTGTACTGTTTGTCAGTTTCCTTGATGTGAATACCCCAATCATAGCCAGTTTTAAGAAGCCAACAGTTTAAAAAACTGGCTTGCAAAATCTTTGAAAATTCAACAATTGGCTCTTGTGAGCTGGTATGAGCCCTTAGCGCACCAACGAGTAATGAATAATTTGTATAACTAAATCAAGACTCCACAGTGATTTGAATAGTAGAAAATCTTACGATATGAAATTGAATAGGGATGAATATAAGTCATACTCTGAATAGTCAAAAAATCAATTGTATGCATCTAGAGTGGGGAAAATGTGGCAAGTAAATTGCAGCATGTATAAAACAGAAAGGGTGATACTAGTCAATGAAAAGCTTATAATAGTAGTGGCCATCACTCAGTACCTGCTATTGTCCTTTAAGAATTCTAAGAGGTTAAGTTTAGTAGTAGTTCTCCAAGAAACAAATATTGAGACAGGATTATCTCCAAGATATTCATTTAGGGGAAATGCTAGTGAGGAAAAATGTGGAGAGAGCCAGAGGAGACTGGGAGTCTCATCAGACTGTAGTACAGTTCTGACTCTGGTAAAGGACCAAGGGAAAGAAGAAGGGAGGTCTTAGACTGCAGTGGAATTCTAAGAAGGTTTCTGCAAGGCTGAGCCAAAGCTGCTAGTTGGAAGAGCCCTTGTCTTTATAGGAATGGGCCAATCTTAGCATCTCTGCCTTGTGTAGTCATTTGTTGGCAGAAGCCTGTGGGAAGTATGACCTCGGCATACACTCGAGGATGGATTTCAGAACATGACAGCTGGGGTCTTCTACCAGTCATGTTCCCTACAATAGGTAATTTGAGAGGTATACTTTCCTGGGCCCCCACAAATTTTGTTTCCATTTTACCAATGAGAATTTACAGAAGTTCAGAGAGGTTAAATAACTCTTAAAGATCATCCAGCAGGCAAGTGACAGAACCAGGATGTGATGTTGCTCTACTTGGCTTCAAGGCCTGTGTCTGTCCACCACTTGTGTTGTCAGAATGTGGTAGGAGGATCTGATAGTGATGTAGTAGTGACCACAAAATCTCATCTAGTCTCAGACTGTATTCACAGGTCTGTATATTTCAGTTCTGTATCAGAGTTTCCTGTGCAACTCCACTTGCTACTTTCCAAGAGGTCAAAAACCAATGCCTGGAAGAGAACACATGAGTTGTTGAGAATTCTGGGAAGTAAAACACATGATGAATTACTCAAAGAAGCAAAGATACTTTACCTGTAAAAAAAAGCGGGGGGAGGTTAGGGATATAGTGGTAGAGTGTTTGCCCAGCACACTTGAGGCCCTAGATTCCATCCCTAGTACTTCAAAATAAATTAAATTAAATTTTAAAAAATATGTAAAAAAAGTTAAAGGGACCCCCACAGTTGTATTCAAATACTTAAAAAATCTCCTTCACAGAGATGGGACAATTTACCCTTAATCTGCATGTCAGAATAAGTGCAAGATAAATAAGTAGAAATAAGCACAAGTGAGCATTTTCTAAATGGTACTATTCAAATGTGCTCCAAAGATGAGTAACCTTCTGATGTTACACACTCCCAGTATGCTGCAGGAATATTTATGTAGCAGGTCTTTGCTATGTGTTTATTTGATTAGGAAGGGAGAAAGAAGAAAAAGGCTAGAATACTATCCCATGTTTTTCTTTAACACACTCACCTAGGAAGTCTTATTTCTTTGTCCACTGCCTCATTCCTCCCTTTAGTCTGAAAATAATAGACAATATGAGTTCACAGGTAAGTTGTGTAGTCTGTGTTTGAGGATGAAGCAACTCTAAAGGCAAACCACATGGTTCTTTTAAGAATAAAGACTACCCATGAACTTTTCTCTCTTTCTCTAGGGCTCACTGGTGGGATGTTTTTGAAAAGAATTCGTGTTAAGAGGCCTGGACAAGAAATCTTTAAAAGTGAACTATCAGACTATATCAAGTCTGAGGAGCTGCATGTTGGAGCCAAACTGAACGTGAATGGCTACCTATTTCTTTTGCTCAACGCTGATGAGTACACCTTAAACTACATGGAGAATAATACAAACAGGGTGAATTTACTTTGTATAATTCTTCACTTGCCTCTCAGCCCTCTGCAATGTGTGTTTTTCTTTCTCTAGGGGCTTTTCTTCTTCATCTTGCCACTGTTTTACATTGTGCATTCACACATGTGGGCATGAATAATGGATCCGTGCAACTTGGCCACAGGTCCCATCACAGAGGCCAGGTCCTTGTCTCCTCTGTTTACACGCTTGGCTCTCCACTGCCCAGCATCACAGATTCCAGGAAGAGGCAGGAGGCTGGCCCAGGGTTGAATCAAGTTTCCTGCATTTTCTGCTGACACTAACAATGTTTTCAGAAAGAAATTCAGCAAGTATAGGAAAGGAAGACAATCCGGTGCCACACACTGTGCCATCCCAGTTAATTGGCACAGGCCAACAGAGAAGGCCAAGACCGGAACAAACAGAAACCCCAAGGGAACTCAATAGCTTCTGGGGTTGCAACTTCCTATAACTGTGGCCACCTGAGGCCTAAAAAAGAATTTAAGGAGGAATTGGCCCTAGTGAGCTCAAAAAGTTTTTTTTTTTTTTTAATTTGAATTAAGGTGGCAGATGGTTACCATTCTTAAAAGTGCTATTATGGCAGTTCTGTTCAGTAAAAATAACATTTGGGAAAAAAATCTTAATTTTGAATGTGGACTTATTCAGTGTGCAAACGTGTATTTGGGAATCATTGCCTAATATTGAAAAAAATCTGTCTGGAAATTTTTTATTTTAAAAGTTCACCTGTTACATAACAATATTTATGTGCCATTTATATACTACAGTACCAGTTTTGTCTTATTTACATATAAAATGCTCAAGGTTAAGTTGTTAGCATCAGTCTTTCCTTATAATACATGTGTATCCAATCTTCCATATCAATTTGGGACTTCTGAGAAGCAGAAGACAGAGTTATAAATGCAAGAGGTGTATTGGGGGGAAGACCTCTGAAGGACAAAGTGAGGGAGCAGAAGGAGACAGTGGGTGGATGGAGTCTTCAGACCAGAATTCAGGTCTAATTCCTGTTGAGGTTAGGAAGGAAGGGTGGATGGGAAGAACCTCA
The DNA here is from genome assembly GCF_048772815.1 of Callospermophilus lateralis. Lineage (NCBI taxonomy): Eukaryota > Metazoa > Chordata > Mammalia > Rodentia > Sciuridae > Callospermophilus > Callospermophilus lateralis. The sequence continues at coordinate 30,279,992 of NC_135325.1, read as the reverse complement.
TCTGGGCCATGCAGCTTTGAAACAGTCTCAGCCAGGCAGAGGGAGAGCCCAGAGCAAAGACTGCCCATTTGAGACACTCAGAGTCAGGCAGGAGTGCCCAGCTCTGCTCCCCCTGCTGTGTTCCATTACTGAGTGAGACAGCCAAGGGAGACTGTGGCATCATTAGGGATACTGCATTTGGACCGTGTGTAGATCTAGAAGTTGTGGCAGCTGGAGGCTGTTGGCTTGTGATGCTCTTCTCCATGGGGTCTCTCTTGATAGGAGGCCTGAGCAGCCTGGCTGCCACATCATCTCTCCATTTGTGATATTAGAGATTTGGGTTACCATAAAAGCATGAACCATCAGCTATATAAAATACTGAACTCAGGTAAGAAACTCTATAATTGGGGAGTTAAATTTCTGGAGACCAGCAGGCCTGGATTGGAAATCAGACCCCATACTTTGTAGCTGAGAGACCTAAGCCATGTATCTTCCCTGACCTTCATTTTCCTCATCTTTGAAATAAGAGTAACAAGAATGCCTGTTTCATAAATTTGCTAGAAAGATTAGATGTGATGATAATGTGTGACATGCTTAACTTTATGTGGCCTATAGAAAGTTCAGTTGTTGTAACTATTATAAATTAGCATTCTATTTCAAAATAGAGGGTGAACCTATGCCTTAATTTAAAATATACAGACAGTTCCCAATTTATGATTGTTCAACTTAGGGTTTTTTGACTTTATCGTGGCATAAAAGCAATATACATTCAGTAGAGACTGTACTTCAAATTTTGAGTTTTTCTCTTTCCCTGAGCTAATACTGTGCAGTCCTATCCTCTCTTGGCAATGCTGGGCAGTAGCCATAAGCCACAGTTCCCAGTCAACTCTGATCACTAGGGGAAACAACCCATTCTCTATAGTGTGCTGTGTTACTAAGCCAGGATATTTGCTGGGCTAGGTATATTCAGTGCACATTTTTATTTTAGGGTACCAGGGATTGAACTTGGGCACTCAAGCACTGAGCCACATCCCCAGCCCTATTTTGTATCTTATTTAGAGTTAGAGTTTCACTAAATTGCTTAGCGCCTTGCCATTGCTGAGGCTGGCTTTGTACTTGCAATCCTCCTGCCTCAGCCTCCTGAGCCACTGGGATTACAGGTGTGTGCCTGGGTTATTCAGTGTATTTTTTACTTACGATGTTTCCAAATTATATTGGGTTTATTGGAGCATAACCCCATTGAAAGTTTACCTGTATGTAAAAAGGTAGGTATAGTTTTTTTTTCCCTCTTTTTTCTTTTTTCCTCATGCTAGAGATTGAACCTGGGGTTTCAGGCATGCTAGGCAAGTGTTCTACCACTGAGTTGCACTCTTAGTCAAAACATATATAGTTTTAAGGAATAAAGAGCTTTTCTTCTTTCAGAATGATAAAAGCATGATAGGACATTATCTAGTATCAGCATCTCAAGTGAAAATTACATTATTTTAAAACTACTCTTAACAAGGGCATACTAGGCAGAGGAAGATTAATATACTCTTTAATACCAGTCCGAGGAGAGGAGTCTTTTCAAAAGAGCTAATAGATCCTATCATGGAAATAGATGAAAGGAAATGCAAAAAAGGAGAGGGAGTGGGGGCCTGCAGTAGGTGCCAAACCACCTGGATCATTTTGTGGTGGAAGAGAGGGAGCTTTATTCTAAATTACCACCAATGTTTTTATTCTAAAATTTCATCTTCTCATTTTTGATCTTTTAGCTGTAATTATTTATAACCTTGTGCTTTACTGAATTGAATAAGAAATATTCTTCCTAAGTCAAAAGGCTAATCATAGGGTAGGAGACAGGAACAGTAGGCTTTCTGCATGAGTATTACACTGCCTGTATGGATCTTTGACAACTAGCTGTGCTCTGATCAGTGCATTGCCTGGGTAGCCAGAAGTTTCTGGGGTTGTAGGGGGGCATTCTAAATATTTGGAGAAAATGAGGTTCTACTTATCCAATTTTGAATCCCCATTCTCTGCATTAGGGTTTGCCAAAATATTGGGCCCATGTCCAAGGTTATAGGGAGGAGGCTGAGGTAGAAGCAGATTGTTTTCTTATCTCTGTAGCCTGCTGTCTCTTAAGCTAATTTCTCTCAGATTTGGGGCCTAGGCTAATGACACTTGTTGTCTTAAAGGCATAGCTCAAGAGATAACAAAGCTAGCCATCTCTTCTCTGTGTTGGTCTCTATAGAAAGGCATTTCTAGCTAATTTTGGGTTTACCATGTACAGTATCTTTGCTGGCCATCATAAATATTGGGCTCCTGAAGTTTCAGGTATATTTAAATATGTCTTTTTCCTTTCATTTTTCTCTTCTAGTTTCCATTTAGCAGCATCGAATTTGCCCTACAAAAACTGAAAGACTTAGAATCGAAATCAAAAGATATCAAGCAGGTATTTGCAGCTGCTGACCCTAGACACACAAAGGTTTTGGATTATAATACATTCAGGTAAGCAATATTCTGCTAACAACAATCTGTTTCCAGCTCAAGATTGTCTGAAGAGCACAAAGAACAGTTGCTTTCTTAGTGTCTCCTAGTCAGTTGACTATAGGCTTTTTATTAGAAATTGGCATTTTGCATTTGTATTACTTTGTGGTCAAATTTGGGCTATTAATATTCTAGTAAGCTTTATATTATAAGTTTTTAGGTAGGAACGGAGACTGAAGAAAGACTAGGAAGTCAGATGCTCACATTGTCTTGTAAATCATGGTGTTGAAAGATCCAAGGAATGCTGGGAATGGTGCATCTGAATGATAAATGTAGAAAAACGTTCAGCTAAGAGTTCCCTCCAAAATCTGGGAGACAGAGAAGGGCTATATCCCTAGGAATGCAATAAAGTTGGAAAAGATAATGAAAACTTTACTGATTAGCAAGAGAAAAGGTGATGTGTATGTATCTGTGTATATGTTTTCTCATATATAGATTCTAAAAGACAAAAACATAGGAATTGAAGGGGAAAATCTGACCGTAGTTGGACGTTTCATAAAAAAAAAAATCATGAACAATAAAGGTTTTCTCTAAGGTAAAGCTGAATCCCATGATTGTTCAGTCAGTGACTGACCTAGGCAAACTTCCAAACAGCAGAAACACAAAGAAATTCAAATTCAGGGTCTAAGTACAATTGTGGGACTTCTTAGCTTGAAAACAAAGTGAACAGAGCCTTCAGGAGAATGTAAATTAAATCATGGATGGAGGACAAAGGGGACATTCTCTTTAGGCTGAGAATTCTGGCTTCTTAAAACAATAGTGGCTGAAAGCTATATAGTAAACTGGGCTTGATGCAGTCAAGATGTGCACTGAGAAATGAGGAAGCGAGCCCAGGCAAGGGTAGCAGGGAGGTCTTTCCAACTTTGTGTCTACAGTTGCCTGTTGCATCACTACCTGGTGGCCTGGAGCCACCAGGAGGCCCACTGTGCCCCAAGAGCTCATTTGTTGTTTTAACAAAGCTCTTTTGTGTCTCTAAAATGTTCTTTGGAGAGAAGCAGTCAGAGGACATATTTTTATTGTTTAGAATTCCCAACCTTCTGGGATCAATAAGAATTTATAGTCCTTTGTTATTGTTCATAGTCACATACACATATTCATGGTGTTTTGGAAAATAAATGGAGGCAGAGTAAAGAGCAAAGATAATTAATTACTCAGGCCATGGACTAATGGAAAGCAGTGGAGGAGAAAACAAGAAATTTCCATCAGAAATGAGGGAGCGGTTTTATTATTTTGTGTCCTTTTACAAAAGCATCCATTCTCCCAGTACTCTTGCAAAGTCTATTGGAAACGTTTTAGTGAGTTCATGGGGGCTTTGGGGGAAGCATTTAGGCCAGGCAGGATCTCCAACCAGGAGAAATTGCTCTGCAGATGGAGGCCTGACCTTAATTGTGGGTGGGATAAAGGACTACCACATTGCTATTGGAGGGGTGGCCTGAAGGCACTGCATGCTCAGAAAGAAAAAGCGCCCCATCCCAGAAATTCCTTAAGACTAAAATCACCTTAGGTTATGCCTGGCCTGAAGAAATCCTCCAGTGGCTTGCCATTGTCCTTACAATAAGATCCGAATATTTGACTGCAGCCAATAGGATTCTGTTTATAGTTCCAGCATCGACACTTCTTTTTCTCCAGCCCTGTTCTTTGGCCTCCTTGGTTGCTTTTCAGTTTCTCAAGCACATTCAGCTCTTTTTCTGCATCCATGCCTGTGCATGTGCACTTCCCTCTGCTGGGAAGGTCCCCATCATCATCCTTTCCATGTTAATCCTAGGACTCATCCCCAGAGGGGCTTTTTTTTTTTCTCTATCCTATCTAAAGTAATCAAGAAAAGAGATTTATGTAGCTCACAATTTGGGAGGTTCAAAGGCATGGTACCAGTATCATTTCAGCTCTGGTGAGGATCTCATATCAGATACAGCATCATGGTGGAGCACATGTAGGAGAGATCACATGGAAAAATAGAAAGCCATAGAGTGGGAAGGGACCAGTCTTTTCTCTTTCATAATAACCCTCTCATGAGAACTAACCAGGTCCAATTGATACTGGTCTTGAAAATCAGGATCTCAGGATCAGGCCCTCATTCCCCTGTTGTTAAAGATTAAATACCTGAGAACAGAGAGAGAGAGAGAGAGAGAGAGAGAGAGAGACAGACACACAACACACACACACACACACCCACACACACCCACCCACCCACACACACACACACACTCCTCCAGAGAGGAGGGAGCCCAGAGATGATACCTAAGGGAGTGGGGATATCTTGTCCCTTTATAGATTTCAGGTTCCCTAGGTTTCCTTTCTTCTCATGCTTACATGACCAAAAGGCAGGAAGAGATCCATCCAGGGGGTGATTGCTGTATTATATAAGTGTGATCCTCTCCCACCCCCCAGGCTATTGCTGTCTACCCATTTCCTTTTCTTTTTAAAAATTTGTTCTAATTAGTTATATATACATGACAGTAGAATGCATTTGACACATCATACATAAATGGAGTATAACTTTTCATTCTTCTGGTTGTACATGATGTAGAATCACACTGGTCCTGTAGTCATACATGCACATAGGGTAAGAATGTCTGATTCATCCTGCTATCCTTCTTACCCCCATACTCCCTCTCCTCCCTTCACTCCCCTCTGTCTAATCCAAAGTACCTCTATTTTCCCCTAGCCCCCCTCCGCCCCCATTGTGAATTAGCATCACATATTAGAGAAAATATTTGGCCTTTGGTTTTGGGGGATTGGCTTATTTTACTTAGCATGATATTCTCCAGCTCCATCCATTTACCTGCAAATGCCATAATTTCATTCTTGATTAAGGCTGAGTAATATTCCATTGTGTATATATACCACATTTTCTTGATCCATTCATCTGTTGAAGGGCATCTAAGTTGGTTTACCTATTGTGAACTGAGCTGCTATAAATAAACATTGATGTGGCTGCGTCACTGGTCACTGTAAGTATGCTGATTTTAAGTCCTTTTACCCATTTCCTTTTCTTTGATAATCAGCTACCAGTTCTTTGCCCCATCTCATGATGAGAGCTACATTAATCACTTCCTAGGGCAGTGCCCCCAGAGACCAAATCACCTCCCATTAGGCCTTACCTGGTAAAGGTCCTACCACCTCTCACATTACCATACTGGAAACCAGGGTTCTAAATACATCTGCACTTGAGGGGCAAATCACATATAAACTGTAGCAGTCTCCAAATGGGAGTATAGACCAGGAGTCAAGATGTCCTGGATCATATAACATGTTTGGGGTTGGATACTCACTGAGTTCTCTGGGCTTGGGTCTGCCACTGTGTTTGGCCCACAAGTGTGGGTCCCTGCACATTGTCTTCAGACCTCTCTTTTGCTCCCCACACCCTTGCCTATACAAAGACAAAGGAACTACATATCTAGTTACTTTTCATATCATATTCTAATCTTATCCTTTGCTCTAGCTAATATTTTTCTTTCTTTTATTTGTGTGTGTGGGGGGGGGCTCCTCTCATCAGAAGGTAATCTCTTGGAGAGTGGAGACCTTCTGTCTCTTGTTTTCTGCTTTAATCTTATCGCAGTGTTAATAAATGTTAGTTGAGTGGCTACATTTTGTTTAGCTTGACTGCTTTGGCTCTCACCAATAGGTTGATGTCTCCATTTTAGTTCCTCATTCTCAGACCCTTATCCAGAATGATAGACTTGAAAATACTGACATCTCTGGGATCTCTCCCCTTTGAATATTCCTTAGGTATCCTGAAATAACTTCCCTTAAATTGACCTCATTTTCTTCTTTCAGATAATTGCAGCTTGGGATGGTATCTTGGTAAAGTTTACTATATGTGTTCCCAGAACCCGGGCCTGGGTTCAGCTTGTCTCTCCCCTCCCTCCTATCTCCACCTCTCCCATCCATCATATGGAATTGAACCCTTTGGAAACTTTGCTTACCATCCATTCCCAGCTTCATTTGCAACACAGTTTCTTCTGACTCTCTGGAGAGCTGCAGAACTGATCTTTTCTTAACTCTCATCCTGCAAAGTTTTGTTATAGTGACCTTCCTGAAGTCTGATTAGGTCATTCTTGTGCTCTGAACTCTGCATCAGCTCCCCATTGCTTGCAGGACTAATTCCAGCTTCTCAGCATATCATGTGAGATCTGGTCCTTGTCTACCTCTTCCTCCTTATTTATATCTTGCTAGAAGGATACGTCTGTAGAAGCCACCATTTATTGAGCACTTACTATGGGCCAAGCAATGTGCCAAAATGTTTTATATCTACCATCCACTGGAAGCCCCCTGTTGAGTTGTTACTTGTTTATTTCCCTGCCTCCATGATCCTGCCAAGTACAATAGATGTTTGTTGAATAATTTAATGAATGATTCTATTTCTCAAGGAACATTCAGTCTACAGCTTGCAGCAAACAAATAAATAATTGATTATCTTGCGTCAGAGAAGGGCCATCTGTCTCTGGCTTACTGGAGTCAGGGAAAGATAGACCTGACCCTCACCAGTCAAGTGACTTGGGTAAGCCACATTCACCACCATGCATCTCATTCTTTGATCTGTATTATTAGTCCCTGTGGGCCTTTCTATATTTTGCTGTTCTGAAACTCTTAAATTATAGGTTTATAATACACTTATAAAGTGTTCCCTTTTCAAATTTGTGTGTTGAAATCATAGAGAAGAGTAGAGACAGGCAAAGGTGGATTGTTAGGCTTCTGTCCAGTGTAGCTACCTGGCCCTCTCAGTATATTCTTGGTGCCTCAGAGCCCAGACCTGCTGTGTTGTCCAAGCCCTGGCATTTCGCTTTCTTCTCTCAGTAAAACCTCAAAGATAGGAGCCAGTAAACTACCTCTGCACAATGGATTAACAGATAGGCCTCTCAGAGACATTGGTCTTAGGACTTGATGGATGCAGGGATAGGTCAAGAAACAGTAGAGAGTGGTTCTGCTTTGTTCACGTGGGCAGAGAAAATTTTTCTTTGGCTTTGTGAGGTCACCCACTCTGCCTCTACCTAGATCTGTTTCTCTGCAACCCTTTCTTTACAGTCTGAGATTTACCTATGAGAGCTTCTGATTTATCAAAAGAGAGCAGAGGGTCTTTCTCAGAGCGAGGGCACATTTCATCAGGGAGCAGGGCAGGGTCTAGGTTTGGCAGGGTTAGTATTTCACAAAATTGGGAACATGGGTAGGTGGGGCTTTCCAGAGCAGGCTCTGAATGGACTCTAAATTACATGTAGCTTCAGCAGTGAAGGCCCAATGCCAGGGAAGACATGGCCTGTCCCCCCCTCTGGCCACCTTTCTGAGCCTTGATCTGCCCATCAGAGTTGACATTTGACCCCATGTAACTTGTGCATATTTTGGTCCTCTGAGTGCTCATCTCTTCTCCCTACTTGGACAAAATTCTTAGAGGGCAGTGGCCATAATCATTTCACCCTTGTGTCTTTCCCAGATCCCTCCAGAACGAAGTGTATCAGGCTTCAGTGAATTATTACACAGTTCTTCCTCAGACCTCTATTATTAATCATGGGTCAGTAGTTCTTCTATGAACATCCATATAATAAATTCCTTCTAAGATTTAGAGCCTCGGGAAATGTTCTCACTTATAAAACTGAAATTCTTCCTGAGGGAGGTAGTGTACTATAAATAGATCAGATCACTGGTTTTGTAGTCGGCAAACCCAGATCTAAATCTCAGCTCTCTCATTTACCAGCTTGGTAGCCTTGGGTAAGTTGTTGAACAATTTTTTTCATTTAGAAAATAATGATAATAATGCCTACTACATAGAGCTGTTGTGATGAATAATAAATTTGATACAGTTTGTAAAATTCTTATTGTAGTCCACTGACTAGTGCATGGTAGATACTCAAAAAAGAAAGAAAGAAAAACAAAGAAAACACTTTATCCCAATTTGGTAACCTGGTGTCATCAAGAATAGTTATATGAATCTACATGCCATTTTCAGTATTTCAGTAAGCTATATTTTTACCTGTGATGGAGTCATCTAAAACATTAATAAATGAAGTTGGAAAAGAATCTCTTAAAAACTTTGAGGCCATGAACATGGAAAATAATAAACATCATTTGTGGATCCAGGTTGGGAAACATTAATATAATCTAACATGTTACTGTCCTTACTTCAAGGAAGCAGATTGTAAATTTAGTGTTTAGAACATGGTAGTGATCTCATTCTGATTTATCTAGGATGGTTATCTCTCCCTTTGAATGGCTCTGCTCTATCTTTATTTGGAGTACTCTGTGTACATTGCTGTTGGTGTTTTTATTGTAGGCTAACATCTTTTAAGGAAGCCACTAGTCTATGAATCTGTATGAACAGAAGCAAAAACAAAGATAAACAAACACATAAATTCTAAACACACTCAAACATAGGTTCTTATCATGAATCAAAGCATCTGCTTTGTCAGTACTCATAGCATATCTTTGAGAACAGCATTTTGAGCCTTCCTAAAAGCATTAAATATAAATAATGTGATGTGGTAGAAAGAAAGCTGGCCTGGGAATCAAAAAAGATGAAGGTTTTTTATTTACTTCTATCACTGCCTGGTGGTGTTGTTTGTAGTGGTGAGGGCTTAGTTTTAGAAAAGCAAAATCTTCTCTGGCTAGTTAGGCAGAAAAGGAATTTATTAAAAGGATTCTGGGGGCTGGGGATGTGGCTCAAGTGGTAGCGCGCTCGCCTGGCATGCTTGCGGCCCGGGTTCAATTCTTAGCACCACGTACAAACAAAGATGTTGTGTCCGCCGATAACTAAAAAATAAATATCAAAAAATTCTCTCTCTCTCTCTTTCCTCTCTCACTCTCTCTTTAAAAAAAAAAGGATTCTGGGTGGTTCACAGTATCTTTGGAAAGACCAGAGAAATAAGCTTGAGACTGAATTTTAGGAACAAAGCCCAGAACTGGGCTGTAGAAATATCTGATGAAAAAATGACCTCTGTTACCACTGTCCCTACCCATGAGTCCTTGCTACACTTGCATTATTGCTAAGAACTCCCTTTTTTTTTTTTTTGCAACCATCACTACCACCACTTTTGGCCACTTTTGCCTCTTGCCACCTCTGAGAGCTGAACCCCTCTGACACCAAACATGGACCCTATTGAGTTGGTTTTCTCCTGTTATTGCCTTCTCAATCAACATTTTCTGAAAACTTCATGATTAGTGGATTCTGGGTCATGTGCATGTTTCTAATTGCATGGAAGGCCAGGAAATTGAGCTGATGTCCCTCTTGGGGTGGCAGGGAACATAGTATGGGAATTTACCTAAATATAGAAAGGCTACTTTAAAGGTACCATTTGTACAAAAGTTTCAGTTAGGTTGATTAAGGTCTGGAGATCTATTTATTTGTACAGCATAGTGAATATAGTTAATAATACTGTATTCTTGAAAATTGCTGAGTGAATCTTACACACACACACAAAGGTAATTAGTGAGATGAGGGATCTGTTAATTAGCTTGATTTAACCACTGTACAATGCATACATACATCAAAACAATGTACAATGTAAATATATATAATTTTTACTTTTTTATACCTTTGTTTTTTTTTTTTTTTAGTTTTTTATGTGGTGCTGGAGTTCGAATCCAGTGTCTCACACATGCTGGGCAATTGCTCTACCACTGAGTCACAGGCCCAGCCCCACAACTTTTACTTTGTAATCATACTTTAATAAAACTGGGAAAAACTAAAATAAATGAGACCGTTTTCATTTGCTGTGAATGTTTTAGAGACAGTAAATCCAAACCAATATGAGCTAAACAGGGAACACAAATGTATATTGACATTAAGGATTAAACTCCTTGTTTGCGACCTAACCAAGCAACACACCTACCTAGTTTTAGTAATTGAAAATGCTGTTTTGACTTACCAAGCAGCTAAACAAGATTCAAAGCCCTTCCCTACACTTGGCTACTTTCTGAGTATAAATTGCTTTAATTAATTTATTTATTTTTGTGTGTTGCTGAGGGTCGAACCCAGTGCCTCACACATGCCAGGCAGGCACTCTACCACTGAGCCCAGCCCCAGCCCTATAAATTGCTTTAAATGAAGGTGTTGGATAAGATACAAGATTAAAGATTGAAAACTGGCAATTGTTTTTTTTTTCTTGTTGTTGTTTATTTTGTTTAGTGTTTTAAAGTTAGGAGTTCAAACATGAAAATTTATATATCTAGTACCTCTTGGAAAATAGAAATGGAGCTATATTTTCCCATGACAGTAATCAGTTGCAGGTGAGTGGCACCTGTCTTCATTCAATAGAACCACTTTGCATTTCTTCCCAGTCTCTATAATCTTTATTGTTTTATCCAGGGCTTAGATCATTATAAAACCCTCTTTTAGCCATAAAATTTTATTATTTTGTTACCCTAGGTATTATGGAAATAAGCATGTAGGAATCACTGCATAAATAACCCCGAATAGAACTAAAGGCTGATTTTTTAAAATTAGAAACCAAACATGACTGTGTGCCTAGAAAATTCACAATAACCAATTTAAAAATATAACTATTAAGAATATTTGGGGGCTGGGTTTGTAGCTCAGTGATAGAGCAATTGCCTAGCACAGGGGAGGCACTGGGTTGGATCCTCAGTCCACATTAAAAAAAATAAATAAATAAAAAATAAAGGTTATATTCTTAAAAAGTATTTGGAAAAGTAGCTAAATAGAATAAAATTATATACACAGCAGTAACCAATTAGGAAATGTATTGCAGAAGGGGATATTATTCACTGTATTACAAAATTAGGAAAGCCCTGGTAATAAATTGGACAGAGATGTGTAAGATTGAAATGAATACAATTTTAAAACTTTATGATTTCTCTGGATGGGAAGACAATATTGTAAAAATTCTAATCTGTCCAAATTAATTTGTAGATTTGAAACAATTGCAATCAATATTACAAAGTAGGTTTTTGTTATTGCTGTTGTTAGATTTGGTTTTGTTTCTCAGGGTTGAGGAGAGAAGTAGGCCCATTGAGTATGAAGGTCCCTTTTTATGAACTTTAAGATACGGAGAACATTTCAAATCACTGAATAAAGAATGGGTTATTAACAGAGATTTTGTTGACAATTAATTTGAAAATGTTTTATATATTTTTATTTTTGATGGAGCAGTTTCCAAAAACCATAAGGGAAAGATTGCCTGCAGAAAAATTTTATATTTCCCTAAAGCAAAAGATGCTATAAACAACCTTTAAAATATAAGGGACAGCCAGGTGTATGCCTGTAATCAGAGCAGCTCAGAGGCTAAGGAAGGAGGATTGCCAACCTCCACAATGGTGAGTTGCTAAGTAATTCAGACCCCGTCTGTAAATAAAATACAAAATAGGGCTGAGGATGTGGCTCAGTGGTTATGTGCCCCTGAGTTCAATCTGTGGTACCCCCCCCACCAAAAAAAAATAAACAAGGGACAGACTGAGAGAAGATATTTGCAACCAACATAAGAACTCTGGGGGATTAACATAAGGACTTAAAAAATCCTCCTATAAAATCTACAGATAAAAATGAGTCAAAGATAAGAATAGATAGTTCACTGAAGAAATACAAATGGTTTTTAAATGAAAACCTGCTCAATAATGATGCAAGCTGAAACAACAATAAAACATTATTTATACATATTATATTGGTACAATTTTAAGATAATAATGTAACTGACTCCAGGTGAGTGTGTGAGGTAATACTCTCATTTTCTATTGATAGAATTTAAATTATTCAGCATTTGGGAGGGCAATTGCCAGCATCTAGTACTGAAACACTTTTACTTAGTACTTGAACTTTAAAAAATTTTTATTGGGAAAATTGTGACAAATGGATTGACGTATGTGTGTTGCAAAGGGGTGCAAAAGCATGGCTGCATGCAGATACATACATGATATTTACTGCAGCAAACTTTGTAATAGCAAATATAGCAAATGGACAAATCAAATGCCCAACAGTTGGGAAATAGTTGGATATAGTCTACTGCATCATTATTCTTTAGCCATTAGAAAACCTGAAGTGAACAAATATGCATACCTGAAGAAATGTTCATTGTATCAGTCAGGATTGGCTACTTAATGCTGCAGTAACAGGCAATTCCAAAATCCCAGGGAATTAAATCAACAAAAGATTATTTCTTGCTCAATCTATGTAGCCATTGTGTTTGTCAAAGGAATTTTGTTCATAGTATCTCCTCAGGGACTGAAGCTGAGAATAGTCACTACCTTGAATGTTGCCAGTTACTTTGCCAGAGAAAGGAGAGAACTTCAGAGGGTTAAGTACAGCAAATTCTCACCTGGGAAGAAATACATATTATTTATACCCTCAGTTTACTGGCCAGTACTAGTAACAGGACCCCACACTGTGCTCAGAAGAAAAAGGGAAATCAAATTTTGGTAAACACCACTGACAGTTACCACATTATATTTCATGCTGTTTTCTAGATAAATCAAAATTCAGAACTAAGTATAATATGATCCTATTTATGCCAAAAGTTTAAAGGTTGTATGTGCATGTATATTTGTATAATTATTTCAAGGAATGTACATATATTAAAGAAATTCTCGGGGGCAACACACTTAAGATTGGGCCTCATTTTTGTTTTTGTTTTTGACAATGAGCAATTGTAGAAATAAACAAACAAACAAACAAAAATAAATTAAAATGAAATAAAACCCAAACAAATAAAACCAAAAAGCCTGGGCAAAGAGCTTTCTGAACATTTTTCAAAAATAACATTTTTATTTCTTTCTTCAATTTTCATAAAGAGCTAATGGCAGATGCTGGCAGAATGTTCTGGGCAAAAGTCAAGAGGCTCAGAATCATAATAGAGCACTTTATGGATTGTTGCAGTTGATGTTCTACTCTAATTATTCATGAGAGTCAAGTAATTTTTTAAATATATTTTCTTAGAATTTCTACATTGTGGGTCCAAATGTTTTATAATATGTAATTATAAAATTCTGGAACTTTAAATGTTGAGATAGAGGAATTTTTATAATTTTCAGATTCTAATGAGATTAGACCCAAAATCTTGTTCATTCATTTTAGCCCAGTAATTCATGAAGATTTTTAAATGTCAAAAAAAATTGAAAGGGTTAGGGTTAACATTAAGCAGAGTCATGAAGTGGGAGGGAAAGGGAGAGAAAAGGGAAATTGCTTGGAAATGGAAGGAGACCCTCATTGTTATACAAAATTACATATAAGAGTTTGTGAGGGGAATGGGGAAAAAATAAGGAGAGAAATGAATTATAGTAGATGGGGTAGAGAGAGAAGATGGGAGGGGAGGGGAGGGGGGATAGTAGAGGATAGGAAAGGTAGCAAAATACAACAGTTACTATTATGGTATTATGTAAAAATATGGATGTGTAACCGATGTGATTCTGCAATCTTTGTAATGTCTTGAATAACCAATAAAAAAATAAAATTGAAGTTAAAAAAAAAAATTGAAAGGATCAAACAATGAACACCCATATATCTACTTGTACCATGTAAGATTTACATCTTACTTTATTTGCTCTGTGTGTGTGTGTGTGTGTGTGTGTGTGTGTGTGTGTGTGTGTTAGTTACTGAGGATTGAACCCAGGGGTACTGTACCACTGCTCTATACCTTCATTCTTGCTAAGTTGCTGAGGCTGGCTTTAAACTTGCAATCCTCTTGCCTCAGCCTCCCAAATCACTTGGATTACAAGTATGCACCACCATGCCCAGCTTTTTTTTCCCTTTACTTTTTCACACATCTCTCCATTTATACATCCCTTCATCCTTCCATTAATTTATCTTAATTTTGGTACATTTCAAAGAAAATCACAGATAGTTACTTCCCTCTAAATATTTCAGTGCACTTGCCACTTATTTATAGTTTTTTTCCTTTGATATATAGCTCAGTGGTAGAGTGCTTGCCTAGCACGTGTGAGACCCTGGGTTCGATCCTCAGCACCACATAAAAATAAATAAAGGTATTGTGTCCATCTACAACTATTTTTTTTATTTTCAATAAAACACACAAACATTAAGTATACATTTGCTGAGTTTTACAAATGCATATATCTGTACAACCCAACTTTCTATTAAAACATAGAACATCACCATCACCAAACAAAATTTGAACACTCTCCATCCCAGTCAATCACTGCCCACATCTCCCATTCAAGAAGCAGCAACTGAGCTAGATGTGGTTGTGCACAAATATAATCTCACCAATTTAGGAGGCTGAGGCAGGTGTATCGAAAGTCCTAGGCCAGTCTCAGAAACTTAGTGAGGCACCAAGCAACTTAAAGTGACTTCCATCTCATAAAATGAAAAGGACTGGGGATGTAGATCAGTGGTAGAGCACCACTGGGTTCAATTCCCAATACCAGAAGGAAGAAAAAAAAGAACCTAGCATTCTGATTTTTTTCTCCATAGATTTATTTTCCTGTTCTAGGATTTCATACAAATAAAATTAGTCAGTATGTACATTTTGTGGCATCTTTTATTCATTTTTGTTTCTCCTAATTACATACCTAGGAATGGAATTGTTGGACCATAGAATAAGTATATGTTTTGTTTTTAAAAAAATCTTCCAGACCATTTACCAAAGTGGTTGTACTAGTTTATATTTCCAAGTCCAAATTGTCAATCTTTGTTTTCTGTAATCTGTTTAAGAAGCTTTTGGCTACCTGAGAGTCACCAAGATATTTTCTGTGTTTTTTTCTGTTTTATAATTTTGGTTTTCCTCTTTAAGTATATGATTCATCTCAAATTATTCTGTAGGTGAAGTGAAGTAGGATTGAGGTTTATCTTATATTCTTAAAACACATATTTGAAATACTCATATTATGGTCCAGAATATATTAAAAAAACCCTAAAGCTTTAAAATATAATTTTGAAATGGAAGAGTTTTTATAACTTTCAGATTCTTAGTAAATTAGTGACAATGTCTTACCATTCTTTTTCTTCTGTAGTATAGTTTTGACTATTAAAATTATAAATTCTCCTTGCAAAGGAAGCTGAAATTTTTTTTAGTATATTTATTTTTTAGTTGTAGTTGAACACAATGCCTTTATTTATTTATTTTTATGTAGTGCTGAGGATTGAACCCAGGGCCTCACATGCTCTAGGTGAGCACTCTACTGCTGAGCCATAGACCAAGCCCCATGAAAGACTGCTTTTTAAAAAATATTTTTCCTATTAATTTCCAGCAATTTCCATATGCAATACATTCCCATATCTTGAGACCAGAAGAATCCTCACTATTATCCCAGTTAACAGGTGAATGCTAATGATATTGTTAACTAAAGGAAACTGTGTACCATGTACAAATGGTGGATTGTAGTTTCCAAAGATGGTTGCAACAGTATTTCTCATTCATTATACTCACTTATAATGTTAACTTGATGCTCCTTCTACTGAAAGGTGGGACATTTTCCCCTTGAATCTTGAGTGAGTTTGTCACTCATATGTAACCAATAGAATGGGACAGGTAATGCTGTGTGACTTCTGAGGTCAGGTCAGAAAAGATGTAGATAATTATGTATCGTGTGCTGTGACACTTGCTTTTGGAACCCTGAACTACCATATAGAAAGTCCTACCACTTTGAGGCTATCATGCTATGAAGAAGTTCAGTCTATATTAAAAAATAAAACATATATAGATGGTAATTTAATTGGTAGACTCAGCTGAGATCTGTTGATGGCCCTTGCCATGAATGATTCAAGTCCCCAGTTGCAGAATTTTCCAAGTTAAAGCCTCAGACATTCTTCTGTGCTCTGTCTGAATTCCTGACCCACAGAATCCATGAACAGAACAAGGTTTTAGCCTTTTATTTTTAGGGTAATTTGTTTAACAGCAATATTAACTGGAGCAGTTCATCAATGCATTCCAAGGAATTAAAATAAACTAAGTATTTAATCTTTGATTTTTAGGGGACAATTTGATATCCTTTAAAATCCTGTGCCACACCTTGGAAGTTGCTGTTGTGAAAAGATCTGTTTTCATACATCTAATTATAATGCAGAACATGCAAAAATATTCTTTGTATTTAGACCTTTCATCTGGAAGTATAGTAGGAAACTTTCCTTCTTTCACCTGAATTGAGCCAAATAGAGGCAGAAGGTTTTATGAGTTTAGATGACTTTTCCATCACAATTATAGAACCAAGGAGTGAAACTTACTGCATGTACACTTAAAAATAAATTAAAATAAAATAAATCAACCATGGTCTTGGGAAAGAAGGTCATATCTTGTTGTTAATTTTGTCTGTTTTCTATTGGGACCATGCCACCTCTTTTGATTTGTTACTATAACATCATGATTAGTTCATGATCATAGATAGCAGGGTGAATTCTAATTTTTCTTCTTCAAATCTTCTCTGACTTTCTAGACTTTTAATCATTCATATCAATTTTATTACTACTTTTTCTAGCTCTATAAAAAGTTGAATTATGACTAAAATAATGTTGAATTTATAGGTTAATTTGGGGGCAGAATTTCTGTCACTCTGACATAGAGACTTCTCATCTATGAATATAGTATATCTTGTTTTATAATACTTTGTTGTTTTGTTGCTAGTGTAAATAATGGTTTTTTTTTACCTAAAAATTACATTTTTAGTTGATTGTTGATGGTGTGTCTGAATACTATTGATTTTTTTTAGTGTTTCTTTTATGTTGATCTCATTTTCTCTTTGAGTTCTTAGAGCCCATAAATTCTCTTAAATTTTATTTTGGTCCATATTATAAAAACTATAAAAATAACAGATTTGCATCTTCTTTTCTGATTCTTATGACATTTTTTCCCCTGTTATTATATTGGCTAGCACTTGCAATGCAACATATAAGATAAATAACATTTGGAGGTATTCTTATCTTTTTTCTGACTTTCAAAGGAATGTTTATAATATTTCACTATTAAGTACTTCGCTTGTCATAGATTTTTGGTAGACGCATATTTTCTTTAGGATTTTCACATCTTTGTTCGTAAAGGAGATGGGCCTGTACTTTTTCTTTCTCCTACCGTGTTCATCTACTTTAAATAGCAGTGTTTTATAATAGCTCTTTAAACGATTTTCACAACATTCACTCTGTGTTTCTTATGGCAGTTTGTAATAGGTAGGTATTGTCGATACTTTGAAGGTTTGCATAAATTGCCTGTCAAACCATATGATCCTTCCTGTCTTTAGTGGGTAGATTAATGACTCACTTTATGTAAGGGTATTACATTTTATTCCAACTCCCTATTTATTTTCAAGTTGCTGTTAAAATTTATATAGTTTTTAGAATTTCCATTTAATCTGATTTAAAATTTACTATAGTTTGTGTGTTTTTTAAAAATCAATTTTACTACAATTGTTTATTCTGCTAATTTTTTAGAGCAATGGATTTCAACATGTTAACCCTTTTTTAAAACTTTGTTTTCTATTTTATTAATTCGTACTCTTGTTTTTACTACCTCCTTCTTCATACTTTCTTTGTGTTTATTTTATTTTCTAACTTCTTAAATTGGACATTTGTTTCACTGATTTCAGTCTTTCTTTTCTAAGAAATGTACGTTAAGGCTTGAATGTGCCTTCCAAGTACTATTTTTACCTTTAGTGTGTTTGTTATCCTCCATATAAAATATTTTCTAGTATTATTATAATTTCTTTTGGGAGAAATAATTATATAAAAGTTTGTTTTGAAATTTCTAAATGTGTACAGGTTGGCTTTCTTTTAGTTCTTCACTTTTCATTACATTTAGGTATAAAACATGGTTTGCATGATATTGATTCTTTGATATTTATTGAGACTTGCTTTATAATTCTGGGAATAAAATTATTTTTTGAAATGAATTTATTTTTCTCTTTTGAAGTTTAAATGGGTAAATAATTCTAGAATTATACTTATTTTCCTTTGAGCTTTTGAAGACATTATTCTATTTTATCCTCCATTATGGACATCATAAGTCTCTTATTAATATAATTATTCCTTTGTAATCTTATGCCATTTTCCCTCTTGGTTGCATTTTCCTGTGTTTGGCTTTCTGCAGTTGTATTATAATATATCTTGGGACTATTTGTAATTCTTGAGTTTGAGAATATTCTGAGTCATATATCTCTTCCATTTTCTGTTTTCCTTCTTAAACTCTCACTTTTTCTCATTGTCTCTCTCATCTCTCATTTGTTCTTATTTGTTTTCCATTATTTGCTGTGTTCTTGACATTTTCCTTAAGTCTTTCATCTAGTTAATTGATTCAATAACTTTACTGTTATATTTACTGGTATGTTTCTGTGCTTTTCCATGGCATCACATACTCTTCTAATGGCTTCTCTGTTTTATCTCTTTAATAATTTTAAACACAATAATGTCATGGTTTATTACTGATTTTTGTTCTGTTGTCCCAAATTCAAGGGGTACCAGTAACCCTCTATTACATCTGCTGATTCTCATTCATGGAGGATTATTTCCTTTTATGTTTTATGAGCTCATCTTAAATTGTACTTTCTTTTTTCATTGCAGTGTTCCTTTGTTGCTTGGGTTGGCCCTTTAGAGTAGTTATTTTTATAAACTTTTTTTTTACAATTTTGAACTAATTGTGAACTTACAGCAAAGTTTTCAAAGTAGTACATAGAGTTCCATATACCCCTCCCCCAGCATATCCTCATATTAATATCTTACCATAGCATAATTATCAAAAGAAGAAAATTAACTTTGGACAATATTGTAACATAAAAACCTTTTTTGAAGTTTTCTGATTTTTTTAAATTTAAATTTTATTTTTTATTTTAGTACATTATAGTTATACATAATAGTGGGGTTTTTTGGTTTCTTTTGACATATTCATAAAAGCATATACAGGGCTGGGGTTGTGGCTCGGGGGCAGAGCACTTGCCTAGCATGTGTGAGGTAGTGGGTTTGATTATCAGCACTGCATGTAAATAAATAAAATAAAGGTCCATCAACAACTAAAAAAAAAAAAAAAGCATATACAGTAGTTTTCTCCATTTCAATCTCTGGTACTATCCCCTTACCTCCCCTCTTCCCTCTCCCCAAGCCCCTTCCCTACTCTATTGGTTGTCTTTCTATTTATTTTTTTAATTGATGCATTATAGTTACATAAAAAATTGGAATGCATTGTGATATATTTGTATATGCACATAGCATAATGTGGCCAACTTTATTCCCCAATTCTTCCCCTTTGCCTCCCCTCTTCCTTTACCCTTGGTCCTCTGCTTCTACTCTACTGCTCTCTCTTCTGTTTTCACAAGACCCCCTCCCCTTTTGTTCTCTAGCTTCCACATAGAGAGAAAACATTCAACCCTTGACTTTCTGAGTCTGGCTTATTTCACTTAGCATGATGTTCTCCAGTTCTATCCATTTACCAGAAAATGCCATAATTTCATTATTTTTTATGGCTGGGTAGAACTCCATTGTGGACTATATTTTCTTTGTCCATTCATCTGTGGCTAGACATTATAACTCGAATATTGTGGATTTTGCTGTTGTAAATATTGATATGCATGTATCACTATAGTATACTGATTTTGGTTCTTTTGGATAAATACCAAAGAATGGAATAGTTGGGTCATATGGTGTTTCCATTCCTAAGTCTTTTGAGGAATCTCTATACTGCTTTCCAGAGTAGTTGTACTAATGTGCAATTCTACCAGCAATGTACAAGCGTACCTTTTCCCCTACATCCTTGCCGGCAGTTACCATTATACACTAAGGTTCTTTTTCTGTTCCAGAATCCTACCCAGGATCACATAGTGCATTAGTCATTGTTTCTTCTTAGTCTTCTGTAATCTGTAACAGTTCCTCAGCCTTTCCTTGTTTTTATAACCTTGATACTTTAAAAAGAGTAGTGATCATTTATTTTGTAGAATGTCCTTCAATTTGGAGCTTTCTGATATTTTCTCATGGTTAGCCTGAGATAATGCGTTTTTGGAAGGAATACCACAGAAATGATGTTTTGTTCTTCTTTGTGGGTCACACTAAAGGGTTCTTAATGTCAGTGTTTTACTGCTGGTGATGTTTACCTTGATCCTTTGATTAATGTGGTAACTATCAGGTTTCTCAATTGTAAAGTCCTTTTGTAATTAATAAATAACTTGAGAGAGGTATTTTGAGACTATGCACATCCTAATTTTCCTCAAACTTTCACCCACTAATTTTAGCATCCAGAAGTAGAACTTTCAGAGTAGTTTTGTTTTTGCCTCTCTAGCCTGGTTTATAAACTGGCCAAATTTCATTTAATTTTGATGTTAATTTGTTGCTTTGGAGCTTTATATAGTGTGTGGGTAAAATAAATTTGTACTTCAAATTCATATTATGTAAAATGTTGGCTTAGAGTTCTCTCAGATAATATTTTTCATACCTCGAGACAAAGCTCTAAAAAGCCTCATTGTCATTTCTCTTGGCCAATGGGTAGAGTTTACTAATCCTTCTTTCACATCAGTTGCAGCCTTTTACAGTTCTAGCTTCTGGCACAGATTTCACATGTAGGAGTTCCAAATTGCTCCTGTCGGTGGCCTTAGCCTTGTGCCTGAGAGAGCATTAAAGTTTAAGTTCCTACCTGTTAAAGGGCTGATCCCCATGTCCCCACAGCTGCTCCCTATTAGCTTGCACACCTTCCCGTCTGGCTGTCAGCTCCTCCTTTGCCTGAAAACCTGGGGAAATTTCTCTCCTTTTTTGCAAGCTCAGCCAGGAGTTTGAGTTTTAATTGCCACCTCGTCTGCCATTTTGCCACACACAATCTCTCTACCATGCCATAAGACTCTCTAAAATTACATTGGGGAAAGTACTGACTAGACACATTATTATTAGGGAATGTCACATTATTATTAACACTTATGCTGAAGTGGATTTGGCTGTGATCATGTAGGCCTAGTTAAAATCGGCTCCACTATTTAAAAATCTTAATCACTCTCAGGCTTTTCTCTTTCTATTTTTGAAGCATATCCATTCTTATAACCTTGAGTTTTATGGGATGCTAGAAAAAATTCTTGGCATTTAAGAATAAATAAACCATATAATATTGTGCCAAAACAGATAGAGTATTTCTTATGTTTCTAAAGAGTGGAAAAAGGACCAAGTCTTTTTGGAGGTTTTATATATACATATATATTTATATTGTATTTATTTTATTTCTTTTTCCGTGATTATATTCTTGTGGGAGTGGGTAATCATTAACAGTGAAACTACTATTTCATCCAGAATACAATGTGCTAATGGTCTGTTTTCTACAGGAAGTTTCTATGAATAAAATCAAGCAGCTATGTGGCTACATAGATGCTAACAAATGACCCCATTAGTGCCACCTGTGCCTTCTTCTTTAATTAAATCTCAAAGTTTGTTTAATAAATTGGGAACAGTAAGTAAATGCTAATTTGTAGTTCCTCCAAGGGAGAATTATGATGTATAAAGTAGGATATAAAATAAGAGGACACTTTGGGGCAGGAGGGATGACATTTAGGCTCCCACAGGCAGACCTTGCCTTACTGATTTTCATTCAAGTAAATTTTGCAACCCAAGGTTCTATGTGTAGAAGGTGTGCCTCATTATGGTGTCGAACCATGTAAGTTCACTATTCATTCATTCAGTCAACATATATTCGATACCTATTCTGTGACAGGTCTCATGGTAGGCAAGAGGTTCAAAGATGAGTCACTTGCTTCCTATACCATTTTGGAGATGGTCTCCTTTGCTATCCAGTTTTCTCCTGCCTACTTCTACAGATATGGTCCAGATTACATTTCTTCTCTTAAGATGTTCTGACCACCCCCAGCTCACAGAAATCTTTGACTCTTTGAACTCATTGCATTTTACTTGGTACCACTCAGCATATCTTTTTATTTCCATATGCATATTAATTAAAGAATAAATGAATGATCAAAGGCAGTGCCCTTTGTTTGGATTCAATTTTCACTCAATAGTTAGGATCCAATTAATAGGGCATTCCTAGACTTACTTTGGCCTTTCTCAAAGGGCAATTCATTCTACCATTTACTAATAATTATAATAATAACTAACACTTATATGTTGCTTACTATGTGGCAAATGCTGCAGAAAATGCCACTGTATATTAACTTATTTATTCCACATAGCAGTCTTAAAAAGTGAATACTATCATAATTCGTTTTGCAGGTGAGGAAACTGAAGAATAGAGAGGTCAAGGAAACTACCCAGGACCAGGTATTAAGTTGCAGACCTGGGATTTACACTAGGCAGTCTAACAATTTCATTATATAAATTCAAGATTTAGATTCTAACTAGCTTGAACTTGCTTTGTAATTCTCAGATTCTTCATCTGTAAAATGAGAATAACTGAGGATGTTACTGGGGACATTAAATAAATTAACATATGTGAAACACCAAGCCAGAACATACCAGGGACACTTGTTTTATTCACTTTCCCTTTCCACTGGCCACAGGAAAGTTACACTCTGGGTCTAGAAAGCATGTGTATTCCCTGGATGGCCTAGCAGTTGCCTCCACCAATTGTGATACCTTTTTTCTTCTCAAAATTGTCTTCCTTTAGTCTACCTTTCTGGAAAGATGACTTCTGGGGTGGGGACAGTTGGGGTAGGTTTGAAAAAAAAACTTCCTGGGGTATATACTCCTTCAATTAATTTTTTATTTATTGCTATTTTGCCTTATTTCAGAAATGAATTTGAGATGTGTTACAAAGACATGGACAATTCTATAACATACAACAGATAAATAACAAAAGTAAAAGAAAACATAAAAGTAGAAAAGAATGGTGGGCCTAAAAGTGGGGCTGACAGTGTATTTACAGGCTCTAAAGTCAGGGGTATTTACTAGCAGTGAGCCACAGGCCTGGCTCTGAGCTTCCAAGGATTCAGCACAAAATAGGAAACCATGGGCTGGGGTTGTAGCTCAGTGGCAGAGTGCTTGCCTAGCATGTGTGAGGCACTGGGTTTGATTCTCAGCAACACATATAAATAAATAAATATTTTTTAAAAGTAAATACTATTTTAAAAAATAGGAAACCAGGATCACTTACAGGATTCATGGTGTTTTAACTGCAACACTAATCCTTTTGCCAAGAAGGAATCCTAATGCAGAGCCCAATAAAGACATTCTTCTCTGGCTGCTCACAAAGATGACCCTATGGTAGGTGGTCTCAGCATCTTGGGCCCCTGATACCCAGGGATGAGCCTCAGATGGCTATTCCTGATAGTATTACTTAGAAGAAAAATGTTAACTTCCCACCAGAATACTGTTTAGTCAAAACAATTGTGCTAGGAACATGAAGGTGCCCAGCTTCCTGAAGTTCAGCTTCATCTGGGGTGTGAATATGCTTCTTGCTGACTTCTGAATGAAGAAGAATGCAAGGGTGGGATTTGGGAGAGTGGATTAATCACTGGTTGGCATAGTTTCAATGTTTAATAAATGGTCTCAGAATCCTAGTATTGTACAAAAGAAGCATTTACTTAGCTCACAGGTCCAGAAGTTGGCTAGGGGTCATTTGATCTGGCCTGGGCCTAGATGGGGCTGTTCTGTTCTACATGTCTATCTATTCCAGAACAACCTGGTTCCAGTGTGGTGGAACCAGTTGTTGGGTACCATGAGACCAAAGAGGAAGAGAGACTCAGGGTTGCACTGAGTGCAATTTATTGGAGAGTTACATACAGTCTTGGGTGGCAGCAAAATAGGTGGATCCCTGCAATGTGGATCAGGAGGAGGGAAGTTTATATAATGGTCACAACAAAAGTGACTTCATCCAAGTTGGAATGTACCTGGTTTATCTCAAGCTAATATCAAGGATGTCAGGCATATTCAGCACCACCATCCCATGGTAAAGCTCCCACATAGCACTCTAATGATTTTGTCTATTTATAGTATGCTGGGAAACTATGTACAGAAAACAGACTAAGATTACTCAGGATGATCATGGTGGTTATGCCTCAAAATGGCTACAGTCAGGTCAAGCTGAATCCTTGTACTGTCTTTCTCCTCCAAAGAGCAGCAGGCTAAAACCCAGAAATGTTATTCTTACAGTATGGCAAAAGTACAGACAGGGAATGAAAAACATGGAAGACCTTGAAATCTACATGCTTAGAGTTCTGCATCCTTCTATTGGCCAAAATAAGTCTTGTGGCTGACCCCATTGTCAAGGAACAGAAAAGAAAATGTACCTCTTTAGAGTTTGGAACAACAGAGTCACCTGGGAAAAGGTCCAGATATGGGGAGAGTATGGAAAGGAGTGATGCAGTATTCCACAGAGGGGGTAGAATTCACTGTGGACAAAGCTCACTGTGTCCTGAGGTTCCCTGCTGCTGCCAGGCAGGTTTAATTTGCTCCTGTAGCAGGCTTAGACATGACATGGCCATGGCTGTGGCTAGTTGCTGTTGCAGAAAATCAGTGTGGTGCAAATTGAAGCCTGTGAGTGACAATTCTGTGACCTGGAAGGAACTGTGCACCAGCACCTGCCAGAGCTGCTCACTCCCTCCCTGAGCAGGGAATATGGCTGGGACCTGAAGTGGCAGGGAAGTTAGGGTTGTGATTCACAAGCAGCTTCCTCATTTTGTTTTATCTTAATTGACTCATGCTCATTTTTTTCTTTAATTTTTATAAGTAGAAATGTAAAACACTTAATAGATGGGCATATTTACTTTATTTTTTGATTTAGAGCCATATATGCTTTACAGAGGAAGCTATCAGCATATGGATTTCTTTTATTACTTTTAAAACTGCTATATTTAGGGCTGACGCTCTGTGGTTACACGCTAGGATTCATTACATAGATTTCAGGCACACAGTGTTTAAAACAAGGAGCCAGGAACAAGTTCCCATTATATTATCTGGACTGAAAATGATTTCTTACTGACATTGCAAAGTTTAAAAAGTTCCAGCCACTGTCAAAATTTGGTCATTTGGGTGGTTTGCCTAGGTTGTGTCTGTGACTTCTAATTCAGATAAGTGATTTAATCCTCAGCCCAGAGCTGCCTTCCCCCAAGCTCAGAATTCTTCATAGAAGACCCAGAACAAATCCAAAAATAAACCATGATGAAAATGTCAGAAAATTTTCTACTTCATATTCTGGTATGGAAGTAAATCATTTTACTCATTGATGGACTTATACTTTTTCCTTTTCTGAATTGTATCTTCATGTAGAAGACACAGTTGCCTTAATGACAAGTTGTTATTAAGTATAAGCCCAAGAAACTACAAAGTGGTCTCAGGAAAGGGCCACTGCTTAGGTCTTGCTTATTATGAACTATACAACTCTGGGGACACTGTGCATTGAGAGTCTTTTTTGGGATTTTCCTATCACTGGTTAGTGAATTGTGACAAAAATCTCACTTTCACTCTGCCACCTATCCTCTTCTTTCCTTACCAAACTTCCAACCCAAATGTGACTTCTTATTCTTCAAATCAAGTCTCTCTCTCTCTCTCTCTCTCTCTCTCTCTCTCTCTCTCTCTCTCTCTCTCTCCCTCCCTCTCCCTCCCTCTCTCTCTCTCTCTCTCTCTCTCTCTCTCTCTCTCCCTCCCTCCCTCCCTCCCTCCCTCCCTCCCTCTCTCTCTCTCTCTCTCTCTCTCTCTCTCTCTCTCTCTCTCTCTCTCTCTCCCCTTTGCAAATAAATGTGCCATCTTTTCATATTGGCACATTTATTTAAGATAAATGTGTTAAATCCTCCCTTTCCTTAACTGTTCTCTGCATATACACAGGCACATGTGTTTTTGTCCCCCATCTGTGACAGAGACTGTGGGATTTGTGATCCACAGCCACACACCGAGCCAGACTGCTCTAGGGACCTCTTTGTAAAGTTGAATGAACAGTGAAAAACTAAACGTGAATTCTCATGCAGATTCCAAGAGTGATTTGTTGGATGAAAATTGGTTTTTGTTTGTTTATTCTTAGAAACTAGTTATGTTATGATTCCAGCAAAATGTATCATAGTTTCAGCAAGAGCAGGCCATTTTGAGAAACAAACAGACCAAAACAGGGAAAATGTGTATTAAAACCTATAAAACACATATTTTCTGAATCAAAACTTGAAAGCAGAAGGCACTAATAGGAGACTGGACACCAGAGAAGACTCAATAGTAAACCAGAGAACTATCTTTAGAAACACTCCCAAATAGAACAAAATAAGAAAGGGATTGCAACAATGAGCTAGAAGAGAACAGAAATACAGCTAGAGAGGAAACTGAACAAATGAAGCTAAAGTGACATTCAAAGGTCATTTTCTAAGTAATTCTTTTTTTCCTTTTCTCTTTTGGGGAGGTGCTAGAACCCAGGGTCTTGTCTGTGCTTGGCATGCCCTCTACTACTGAACTGTGCCCATGGCCAACTAAAAAATTATTTTCTAATTGTGAAAGAAAAGTGTCTGTAAATTGAGAGGGTTCACTATTCAAAGCAAAATATATGAAAAGAGATCACAAAATAGAGCTTGGTAAAATTGTAGAGGAACATAGAAGAGACTCTTACAAAACAAAGCTTAAAAACACCAGCAGCAGCAGAAGAACCAGTGACCTAAAAACCAAAAAGCTATGACCGCAGGTAATGCAAGGAGGCACTGGATTAAATCTTCAGTGCTTTGAGGGTAAACAAACTGGGGACAAGATGTTTTTTTGTACATGGGTCAATAGAAATGTTCTAAAATCTTCAGAAAAACTGAAAATAGTTTCTTTCGTAAATTGCCCAAAGTAATGCATCACTTTAGAACATCAAGAAAAAAAATCAAAATGAAGAACTCAAGGGGGGCAACTAATCTTAAAAAGTTAGAACAACATTGAACATTTAAGCAGATTTGATACACATATACACACACATGTAAATTCCAAGGTAAAACATTTCAAAGTGGTGAATGATATTGTTAAAATTGGGGAGGGGGAGGCTGTACTAGGGATTGAACTCGGGGGCACTTGACTGCTGAGCCACATCCCCAGCCCTATTTTTTATTTTATTTAGA
This sequence comes from Callospermophilus lateralis, assembly GCF_048772815.1. Classification (NCBI taxonomy): domain Eukaryota; kingdom Metazoa; phylum Chordata; class Mammalia; order Rodentia; family Sciuridae; genus Callospermophilus; species Callospermophilus lateralis. The sequence continues at coordinate 30,252,623 of NC_135325.1, read as the reverse complement.
GACATGTTCTCACTGAGTTGCTTAGTGCTTCACTTTTGCTGAGGCTGACTTTGAACTCTGATCCTTCTGTCTCAGCCTCCTGAGCCACTGGAATTATAAGCATGTGCCATCACCACCTGGCGTGTTAAAAAAAATTTTAAAGACAAATGACATGGTTTATACCACAGATAAGTAACCAAGACTTAGGAAGAGACAGTAGGGGAATAAGGAGCTGAATTCCTCATATTTCAACTGAGAGTAAAATCATATTTCATTCTTATCTTTGATAATTAGGTATATAAGGATTTATAATATTTTAAGACATTTTCAAGTTAATCTTCCTAGAATTCCAGATGGAATTGCAGAATCTAGGAGCAATCCAAGTATATAGTCTTAATTGCAAAGGAAAAATAGAAAATAACAACATCAATACGTAAAAAATTGAAACATAAAACAAGATGGCCTGGCTGGGGAGAGGCCTAGGAGAAGTTTTGACCATAAATGTAATTTCCCTGATTGCCCCTGGAACTATTATGACAGAATCTATCTGCTCCATGTTGACATGTGATCCCCTGTTTTGCTTTTTCATTTAATTCCTTGAGTCTCAATTGCCATCTTACAGGTGAAACATACCTTACCCAAAATGCTTTAGACTAGAAGTGTTTCAGATTTCAGAGTTTTGGGGATTTTTGAATATTTGTATAGACTTTACCAGTTGAGAATCCCTAATTAAAAAAAAAAAACACCCAAATGTGAAATGGATTTCAGAGCATTTTGGATTTGGGGTTTTCCAATTAGGGATGCTCAGCCTGGATCAGGAATTATTCTTGTATAGTTTCTGTTAAATTTTTCTTGAGACCTCTTCTCTTCCCCTTCTTCCTTACTTGCTCAGGAACCCTAGGGATTTTACTTTGCCAAGAGAGGGTTAGACAACTGCCAAATACCACCATTGTGACTCTTTGATGTCATAAAGCTTCTGTGAAAGACAGGGTCTGCCAGGCTGATGGATCACCACTGGGATGACTTTGCAGGTCAGAAGGTCAAAGATTAGGATTTGATGCCCCTTTAAGTTGGGTGACATGAACTTGGCTATATGCTGAAAGGAAAGGATCACCAGGGAACAAGAAATCAAGGACACAGATGGCAGTAAAATGTGGTTTGCTCCTAGGTTCTGCAATTCCATTTGGAATTTTATGTGGATTAACTTGAAATTGCCTTAAAATATTATAAACCTCTATTTACCTAATTATCAAAGATAAGGATGAAACATGATTTTACTCTCAGATGAACAGTTGATGAATTAGCATGTAGTTAAGAATGAAGAAATAGGGGCTGTGGATGTGGCTCAAGCGGTAGCGCGCTCGCTTGGCATGTGGGGGGCCCTGGATTCGATCCTTAGAACCACATAAAAAATAAAATAAAGATGTTGTGTCCACCGAAAACTAAAAAAATAAATACTAAAAAAAATTCTATCTATCTCTTAAAAAAAAAAAAGAATGAAGAAATAGTTACGGATGGAGTCAAGACTCAGCAAGGCCTTTTCCCATCCCCCACATGGATGTCTCAAACTTTTCTCACTCTTAAGCTCTGAACCTCATCATTTCCCTCCCATTCATAATAAAAAACCTCATCTCCAGATAAGCAGAGAATAGAGAGATCCTGAGATATAAACTTCCAACCTGCCCCTACACCTATAACATTACACTCTTCCTTTTTCATCTCAGTAGAAGGGTGTTTCTTCCACTGTCCAAAGCTAGCTTCCATGATGGCATTGTTTCCTAGAAACTCAACAAGAGACCTAGTTGATGACTCTCAGCTCTTAGTTCTTGTCCTGTTCTTTCCATCGTCCCAGTGAGCCCTCAATGGCAGACCCACCTTCCCATTTCCTCCTTAGGGCTCTGTCTGATGTCAAACTCTGTTCCTATTGCTCTTTTGCTCAACATCCTTCAAGATATTCCCTTCATCAGTAAAAGAAAACTAGGGGGGGCATGGGCCACATGTGTGCCTGTCATGATTGGGTCCCACCTGCCAGCTCCCTATTTATCTCTTGCTTTGTTTTTGCTAAGTTCTAGTCATCCTAAGAATCCCAGAGATCTCAGTTCAAATCTTGGCTTCATCTTCTCACTATTGATGTGCCCTTGAGCACACAGATAAAAATAATGATATAAAATAATAATATAAATATAATCATGAAAGAATTATCATAAGGATTAAATAAGTTCATACATGTGAAACAGTTCAATGTCTGGCATACACTGAACACTTAATAACAATAGCTTCTGTTATTAATACTCTGTGCAGCCTCCACTCCCTACAATGTACCATCTTCTTGCCTTCTTTAGTATTCAAGGATATGGTTCTTTCTCCTATTCCTCCCGTCTTCCTCCTTCCCATCTTGTTTTCCACTTCTCTGATTAACAGATTATCATTCATCTTCAAGGTCTGCTCCACTACCACCTCTGCAGTGCATCCTACATGGCATAGACATGTGCTTGACTGGATGACAGGTCCTCTCTCTGAATTTATAGCCAGATCTTTATTGTAGCCCCTTTTTCTGTTCTGTTGAGTTTGCTTTCCTTCTTGTCTGTCATTAACTCTAGGATACAGGGATTGATGGCTGAAGATCAAATCTATTCCATTGCTGTCTTATTACTCCATCAACTGACCTGGAATTTAATACTCAATGTTTGTTGGATGGATAAATAGATACATGGGTAAGGGACCCATGTAGACAGAACACACTAGAAGAAATATAATGTCTTAACAAATAAGGTGAAGAGATGTTTATTAGTTATCAAATCATTAGTGATTAAAACAAACCATCACTTTTACCTGTCAAATTGGGAAACACTTTGAATATGGGTAATATCCATTGCATATGGGAGGGTAAAGGTAACTTAGCACCATGAGAACTGAAGCCAGCATACTACAATAATATATGCATAGTCATATATATAGCAGTGGAATACATGACATCCAAACTATGGAACCAGCCTAGGTGTCCATCAATGGATGAATGGATTTAAAAAAATGTAGCATATATGCACACTTGAGTTTTACTCAGCCATAAAGTTGAATGAAATTATGTCATTTGTAGGAAAATGAATGAAACTTGAGAGTGTTATATTAAGGGAAATAAGCCAAACTCAGAAATTCAAGGGTCATATGTTTTCTTTCATATGTAGAAGCTAGAGGGAGAAAAGGGGAAAATAAGGTGGGGAGATTTCACAAAAATGGAAGGGAGACCTATAGAATAGAGCAAGGGGACCAGAGGGAGTAAGGAGGGCAGGGAAAGAGAAACTGGGGAATGATACTGACCAAGTTATATTGCTATATTATGTGTGTGTGTATACTTACTATACATTAATTAAAAATTTAAAAATTAATAAATAATTACTGGCCCCCAAAAAGAATTTTTCTTTTGCTCTACTAATTGTACATCTGAAACATGGCCTAAAGGGAATAATTGTAAATACAGACAAATGTTTATGTAAATGGATGCTAATTATGACATTATTTATATAAAAATTTGAAATAAAACCTTGAAATATCCAATAATAGAAGTACGGTTTGGTATTTTGGTTTCAGAAGAATATGTGCAACATGAAAATATTGTATTAAGTGAAAAAAGTCGATTATAAAATAAGTTCACAACTATTAAAAAAAATGGCTAAAACCCCTGTATAGAAAATAGAACTCAAAGAAAGGTATCAGGGTATTTATTTAGTTATACTTGGAGTGTCAGAAGTGTGTATGGTTTTTCTTTTCATTTTCTTTCATTCTTTCTTTCTCTCTCTTTTTTTATGTGTGATGCTGATATGGAATTAGAACCTCTGACATGCAAAGAAGGAGCTCAACCACAGAGCAGCACCCCCAGCTCCTCTTTCCTTTTTTATCTCACTTTTATGAATTATCCAAATTTTCCATAATTGGAAATGTATTACTTTTATAATACAGTAAAGCCAATAAATTTGATATTTTAAAATGTGTTTCAAAAGTATGAAGAATCTGATTATATTATTCATAATTGTTTGAAATGAGTTAAGTCTTGAATTACTAAGTTGATTATAAGCTCCCAGAGGGCACAGGGCCCATCTGGTATTTAGCCCATTTGTGATCAGTAAGTACTGGTGGGTTTGTATGGAGTCACCCTGCACATAAGGACCCTTTATCGTTGCAGTGCTCCACTTGGTCTTGTAGGCCTCTAAAACATCTGGTAACCAAGCAAGAAACAGTTAAACACAAAAAGCCAAACAAGTGTAATTTGCTTGGAGACAGATGATCCCTGAACACAGCGTAGGTGTTAATGAAAAGGAAGGTGATAGAAAATGAGGAACTTTGCTTGAAAACAAAATGAATATTTACTCTTTCCTGCCCACATTGCAAGTTAGTCACCATTATCCAGACTTGCATTTGCTTTACCAAGAAGTGTTGACACAATTTAAAATTAAAAAACAATTCATTATTGCTTTAGTTCATTTAAATGCATACTATACCAAATTGCAGAGTAATTATAGATGCATGTTTTGAAGGATGTCTAAAATTTTGCCTCTATGAAGAAAAGACTGTTAATGTTTTATAGCAATCACTCTTAATGGCATGAGAATATCTTTTTGTTTGGCTACCTTTAAACAGCCCTGAAGTTGAGTGTACCAAGACATACTGAATTTCAAACTAAATAAATTAAAATTACCATATACATTCCACTACATGTCAAAACAGGAAAAGTTGTAGTATTTGATGTGAAATGAGGATGAGAGTAGTAATACAGAAAACAAGAACTGTGTACATTTATTTGGAGTAAGAGAACAGGGTCAATGATTTTCAATGTGACTGTACTTCTGTTTTAGAAAATTTATCAAAAAGTCATTTTTCAAAATAGATGAATTTGGCAGTAATTACTTATACTATCATAAGCTTCTTTCATTTCAAAAGGATTTATTTCAAGGTTCTTTGTGTTTGTTTGTCATTAAGAACTTGATAAAAATTAGAGGAATTTGCTGCTAAGATGTTTGGCTCCTTTGCCAATTAAATATGACCCAAATGAAGACAGCATCTCTTTATATGTAACAGAGAGTGAAAGAGGGCATTACATTTGATTTCTAAAAATTGAGTATTTGTGGAGCTTTTGAGACTGATCCAGTGTATAAAGTAATGCCCACCTGGAGCTTGATACTTTATCACTTCAGACTTACTCCTGAATATGACTGTTTAAAACAAGTGGACCATTTTCCCTTTATATGTTGAAGATAAATTCAAATATTTCAGAGTCATCAAAAACATTTCACATTCCTCTAAGATAAACTTAATTAAGAGAAGCTACGCTTTAAGTAGCTTCAGTTGAAATTAACTTCATTGTGAGATGATGAGAATTATAGAGAAATGCTCGCATTTAGTGAGCATTTGTAGTTCCAGGCACTATGCTAAATGCTTTTCATATCTTGATAACTTCATCCTCAATTTTGATCTGTTCAGAAAACTATTTATTATACAGGCCTTACTGTGTGCCAGGAGCCATTTAAGGTATTATGGATTTAGCAATGAACAAAATAAATCAATAGCCCTGCCCTCTGTGGAATTTACATTCTAGTTGTGGAGAAATAATGAAGATGATATGTAAAATAAGGACATTCTAGACCAGGTTAAAGTATAATGAATGGCATTGAGGAGAAGAAAGCAGGGAAGGGGCTAAAGTTGTAGAGGAAGGAGTTGAACAAAAGGCTTTATGGAGAAACTGATATCCAAGCAGGTGAGAAGACACCCTATAAGAGGTAAATGACCGAAGAATGTTTCATCCAGCTAGAAGGAATGGCAAGTGCAGAGACCCTGAGGTTGGAACATGCCTGGCTTGTTTGAGGAAAAGCAAGGAGAGCAGTGAGGTGCATTCAGAGGGGAAAGATGGGAGGGTCAGAGTGGATGAGTTTTGAGAGACAGAAGAGGAGGGGCCATCATGAGGCTTTTGGGTTCTGCTTTGAGAGAGATGGCAAGCCCTCAGGGGGTTTTGAACAGGATAATGGCATGATGTTTAGTAGGATCATCCTGGCTCCAATGGCAAAAGAAAATTCTGTGACACATATGATGATTACCAATTTTACCAATAAGGAACTAAGGCACAGAGAAGTTAAGTAATTTACCATAGTTTCCATTTACTAGTGAAATAATGAAACTGGACTTTTAATCCAGGACTGTGTAATTTGAAAGTTCACACTTTCCTCACTAGACCACATCACCTCCCAATTGAAAACAGGTTTTCAGTCTTGGCTGGAATGGATGATTTTCTTATGGTCTACAGTGACCCCCTTTGCCTCCTTTCCTCTGGAGTTCCTTGGACTCTCTGGCAAGGCCACTATGTTACACAACTCCAGAGAAAACCACTTATACAAAAAGTCTATAAATGCACTTTCTAAAGATGGACATTGCACAGTTCAAATGGCTATATGTAATGGCACTGTTCTCTGATGAAGCTGAAGAATTTGTAAACGGCTTTGAACTCCAGTTGGAGTCCAGTTTTGAACCCTTAACAAAGTCTGTTTGGTTAGACATTTGTATTGGCCCCACTTGGATGCATCTTTCCATCTCTCCTTCCTCCAACACAGCTCTCTGGCAGTGCACAAATCAAATAGTATGCCATACTAGGATGTAGTGACAGTAAGGCAGCAGTTTCAGATTAGGCCACAGGTGTAAGAGAAAGCCTGAGGGAGTGTAGGATGTGAGCAGGTGTGTGTGGCTTCTGATTAGAGGAAGGAAAACACATTTTATTCAATGAATATCAAATGGAACGGAATGAGAAAGAGTGCTACCTAGTTGTGATCAAAACTGCTGCTTGGTTTAATTTAGGCTCAACCAGATTTTCTTGTAAGCCTTTGGGCCTAGGTTTAGGCTCTTGAGGTCTTGTTTGTGCCAAAACTAATTTTTAAAGTTTATTTGAAAGACATTGCTTAGACTTTGAATGATTCAATATGTAAGAAAATACCGTGAGATTCAGAGCTTTAAAAGGAAGTTTTGATTCACTATTACTTGACTGGATGACTTTAATGGAATTATGTCTTATAAAACTGTTTAACATTTCATGTTTCAAAATTCTGCATAGTTACCTCAATAACCTAGAGCAGTTTGGCATTTTTTTCAGTTTTATGACTTTAATTACAAAAACAGAGAAAATCATGGCAGTATCCCTTATGAAAGTAACTAATAGTGCTATAATACAGTATTATACTGTATAAAATATGTTGGGTAAAGACAAAGGTAAATTGACCTTTGAATCCTTAATATTAGCTAATATCAACCAGCAAGCACATGATCAATACAATTCATAACCACTTTTTAAATGCATTTTTATTCCCCTTAAATGAGTGAGCAAGAAGTACTGAGATCAGATGATGGCATCAGATCTTATTTCAGTTCACTCTGAAGTTATAAGTGAGGAATGTCTATGCTTGATGGAATTTGGACCTTTGTTTTTGCAATTGCTACAAAGCAAAAGTGAAGTGTGCAAAAAAATGTTTGGTATTTTCCCAACGGGTTAAATGTAGAGTTACTGTATGACCCAGCAATCCTACTCCAGAGTACATATACCCAAAAGAACTGAAGACAGATGTTCAAACAAAATCTTTTACACACGTTCATAGCAGTACTATTGACAATAGTCAAAAGGTAGAAGTGCTGGGTTCAGTGGTGCACGCCTATAATCCCAGTGGCTTGGGAGGCTGAGGCAGGAGGATCACGAGTTCAAAGCCAGCTTCAGCAAAAGTGAGGTACTAAGCAACTCAGTGAGACCCTGTCTCTAAATAAAATACAAAATAGGGCTAGAGATGTGGCTCAGTGGTTGAGTGCCCCTGAGTTCAATCCCTAGTACCACCCCCCCCCAAAAAAAAAAGGGTAGAAACAACCCAAATATCCATCAGAGCAAATGGATAAGCCAAATGTAGTGCATTCATATAATGGTATATTTTTCAGTCATAAAAAAGAGTGAAATACCTAAGCATGTTACAGCATGAATGAACCCTGAAAACATGTATTAAGGAAGAAAAGCAAGTCACTAAAGACCACATATGATTCCATTTATATGAAATATCCAGAATTGTCAAATCCAGAGGTAGAAAACAAATTGGTGGTTGCTGGGTAGGAGAGAGGACTGTGGGGAGGAAGGAAAGGAGAGTAACTGCTTAATGGGCATGGGGTTTCTTTGAGATGATGTTTTGGAACTAGATAAAAGTGGTGGTTGCACAACATTGCCAATGTCATAAATGTCACAAATGGTGAATTTCATGCCATGTGTACTTTGTCACAATAAAAATGGAGTGTACTACTTTTAAAAAGATCCTAATTCTTTGAGGCCTATTAAAAGGTTTTTTTTTTGTTTTGTTTTGTTTTGTTTTTTTTTGGTACCAGGGATTGAACTCAGGGGTGCTTAACCGCTGAGCCACATCCCCAGCCCTTTTTAATATTTTGTCTAGAGATAGGGTCTCCCTTAGGGCCTTGCTAAGTTGCTGAGGCTGGCTTTGAACTCATGATCCTCCTGCCTCAGGATCCCAAGTGGCTTGGATTATAGGTGTGCGCCACCATGCCCAGCTAGATAAAATGGAGTAAGTCCTAAAAAAGGCACACATGGCAAATGCAGGGCAAAGTAGTGGCAGCCTGTTGAGATCTGCAAAGCGAGACTAAGATGCCATGGTTGAGATCCCTGGTTCAGCAATCTGCCTCCTGTGGGTATTGCAGCCACAGGGGTAGCTGTTGCAAGTCCTCTGATGCCCTGCAGGACTGATGACAGTTTTAAGTATGGCATAGCTTGTTAGAAGCTCTCACATAATGCCATGTAATGCTGTGGAATACTGAGCTGTTTAAAATCCAAGCATACAAAATCCCAGCAGATATAAATTTTAACTGCAGTGAAGCCAGGATAATTTCAGTTTATCCAATGAAAAGGAAAATAAACTTTTATGATCTGGTGGTACTATAATAAGTTTAGTTAAAGGTGCGTGGAAAGTTTCTAGTTATTGCTGCACATTTTTTTTCCTTGTCCTTGGGTGTGTGCCGCTTGCTCCTCTTCACACACTAGTCTACTTGCAAAAGGAAAAAGCTGTTTAAAAGGTTTTATTTCTGATAATGAAAGTAATATTTGATTGTTACAAAAGCTGAGAAAAATGAAAATACCTTTTAAAAAAAGAAATCTTGGCAATGAAGGATATTGCTATTGATGTTTTGGTCCATCTCTTCCCTGTGTTTCTTTCTCCTTATGACTCTATATGCACCTATATATTGAGTTTCACTGGGATCATGTTATATCAACATAGCGCAAACATCTCTTTTTTTTTCCAGTTGTAGATGGACACAATACCTTTATTTTATCTATTTATTTTTATGTGGTGCTGAGGATTGAACCCATTGCCTCACATGCTAGGCAGGTGCTCTAACACTGAGCCATAACCCCAGTCCCTGCCTAGACATCTTATACAAACAAATACCAATCAACATAGCATTAATAGTTGTAAAGTGTTTCGTTTTATGTATGATCATGACTGATTATTCCATGTCCAATTCTGCAAATGAGCCAGGGCTTTCCTTGTAGCACCTCTTCTATGATCAGTTACCCACCTTGTCAGAGATGGCTGGTGACTCAGTGTTTCTGAAATTATTTTCTCTTACTTTTTTGTGCTGGCTAAGGATAGTCCTCAAAGGAGAGGTAATGAATTGTCTTATTCCATTTTCTGTTGCTATTACAAGATACCTGAGACACAGGAATTTACAATAAATAGACACATGTTGGGCTCATGATTCTGGAGTGTGTGAAGTCCAAGAGCATGATGTGGGCATCTGCTTGGCATTTTGTGAAGGCCTTGCTACATCATGATATGGTGGGAGGTATCACATGGCACAACAGCAAGCTTACTATCTCAGGTCTCTCTTCCTCTTCTTATAAAGCTGCTAATGCCATCATAGGGGCCCTACCTTACCTTCATGACCTCATCTAATCCTGATTACCTCCTGAAAGTCTATCTTTTAATCATTAACACATGAATTGGAGGATTAGATTTCCAACCCATGAACTTTGGGGACACACATTCAAACTATAGCATGGATAGTAAAAGGAAGAGAGAGACATTAAAAAAAAATCAGCTCAAAATCCACTGCCTTTCGGAAGTTTCACCTGAGCTCCACTCCACTTCTATTCTATCTTCTTTCCCAACGGAGGACGGGGGGATAGAGGAATATACAGAAGCATGGGCTTTGAAGCCAGATGGCATTTTCATTCTGGATTTTGTGATATTGGGTGGATAACTTAACATTTCTGTGTCTCAATGTTCTCATCTGTAAAATGGGGATGATAATAGTACCTTACCTCTTAGGTCAGATGAGACAATCCATGCTAAATGTACCTGGCAGCAGATGACCAGGCAATATAGCAAGACCACAGTAAATGGTAGAGGTTGCTATTGCTATTACTCATTTCATTCAATTGGCTCTACAATCTTGCAGCTTTGAGATCTCATCTGTATGCTTGGAGTATGGACTGAAAAGTTCAGATGCCAGAGTATCTTTTATAGTGTTTTCCATAGAATGATCCCCTTGTCAGATTTCCTGATTGATTATCTGACCTGACTCTCTGAAATTGTGGGCTCCCCTTGATTGAATTTGGCCCTCATTTCCCATTAAAAATATAAAACCAAACCAAAAAACTCAAAACCTTGAGAAGTAGATATAGGTAAAATGCATTTCCTTTGGAAAGAACATTATGGTCTTTCTTAGACTCGATCTAAAGAAATTCTAGGGGAACCTAGATTTTTTTTTTTTTTTTTTTGTACTGGAGATTGAACCCAGGGGTGCTTAACCACTGACCCACAGCCATTTTTATTCTTTTATTTTTTATTTTTTTGTATTTCATTTAGAGACAGGGTCTCAGTAAGTTGTTTAGGGCCTCACTAAGTTGCTGAGGCTGGATAGAATTTGTAATTAATCCTCTTGCCTCGGCCTCCTGAGCCACTGGGATGACAGGTATGTGCCATTGTACCCAGCTAGAATTCTTAAATGATAGTGATAATGGCCAGAATTATCTAAAAGAACTAAAAGCCATTCTTCTGAAAAACCAATCTAGAATAAAATTTTATTTTCTTCCTTTATTTGGGGTTTTGGGGAGTTGAATTATTTGGGAGTTTTGGGAGTTGAATTATTTCAAGTAAGAAAGTTTTTCTTATGGAAGCTAATTCATGTAACCACCATAATATTTTTGCATTTTAATCACTTATATAATTCTTCCTAATGTGTGCTACATAGTCTATAGCTTCACACAGGACACTCTGAAAATAAAATAGTCTTGTTATGCTTTGGTCCTCCATTGTTAATATGTTGTTGTTATTTATTTTTTATCTCTGCCGAATAATCTCAATGCCATTTGCCTTCTAAAGAGTCAGACAAATGTATCCTTACATAACTCTTTTAACTTTCCTCTTATTTTTAAGTTTTTACTTTTTATTACAGAAATGTGCATAATTGCTTTCCCCATCCCCAAAACACAGTTCTGATTTATTGATTCATAAATTTTGTATCCTGGGAAACCAGAAACCTAAGTCAGTTACTATTTTGTGTAAGGAAGTTTAATAGACATTTTTAAAGTCATGAACTTAGTGACAGGTATTTTGACCATTCAAGGACAATTTACTTCTTGGTTGTAGGCTGTTACCTGAAAGAAATTTGACTCTGGAAAAAATGCCATTTTTCTTATAAACCATAGTACTGATGATTTCTCATTCTAGCATTTGTACCTTCCTGCTGCTCCTGAAGTATAAGAATTAAGTTAAAAGACGTTAATTTTCTTACCTCTATACTGTTGGTAAAAGTTTCATGAAATGAAATTTGGATCCTTTTAATAGAAGGAGAGGTGAAATATTCTTAGATATCATTTTCCTATTTCCTTTACAGAGATTTATTGATGAATGTAACATCTGGGAGGCTTATAGACCAGGAGGTTATCACCATTGCACGCCACTACCGTGTGCCTGAGGACATGAGTACAGATGTGAATATCTTAATTGCACGGGCCCATGAAAAGCTCAAGAAAAATATGTTTGAAAATTTTGACAGACTCATTTTTAACTGTGTGTATGAAGATCGAGAAAAGTAAGCTTCGTTTTATTGATTCTAATAAATCATTTAAATTTATGTGAACCTGAGTAATGAAGGAATTTATATTCATCCAAAAGGGCAAAAAGAAAATTGATATGTCTCATCATACTCTACCTTTTAGTAAAGCCACCTTAAATACTTAGGGGACAGGGGAGGCCCTATGCTTTAAAAGAATAGGCTCTCCCCTTTTATTTTCATTTGCTTCTAGAAGCTTTCAACTGAAGCATAGTAAATCAAGACATTAGCAGCTTTAATTCCAAGATATCTTCTTACATTGTTTTAGTACTAATTGGGATTTATAAATGTGACTTTTATAATACACAGGGCAGGGAATTTATAATTAAACTTTATACAGAATTTCTTTGAAATTATTCTTCTTGGGGCTGGCTTGTAGCTCAGTGGTAGAGTGCTTGCCTCGAATGTGTGAGGCACTGGGTTCGATTCTCAGCACCACATGTAAATAAAAAATAAAAGTCCATCAACAACTAAAATGAATAAATAAATAAAATTTAAAATAAATTATTTCTTCTTAAAAGTAATGATGTTTAGCACAATCTATTTCTAGTACACTGAACATGTGTGTGTACAGTTTTATTAAACCATTGTTATGTACAAATGGATCCAAACATCTCACTATGTTTTGGATTTCATCTTATCCATAGATCTGATATAGTGGGGAGACGTAAAAATTATTGATTTTATCTGGAGTTAGAAAAATCTTAGTTCTCACTCTAGCTTCTAGCCCTTTTACTACATACCACTGCCATTTCTCTTCCCTCTGACCCTTGTTCATCCCCAGACTTGAAGTCTACACCCAAATGGCCAGCTACATGCCCTAAGTATCTTTGAAGGTGCCATAGTTTCTCTAATCTATAATGCATCCTTACTGAAATATTATTTTTCATTAAAGCTTTAAGCTTCCTTGAACCTCCCAGAAGATCTTTGGACTGGTCTTTGCATAATTCTGGTTCTACTTTCAACCATGGTGGTGCCCCTTCCCCAGGGTGAGGAACCTGACCCTCCTGTGCTAAATGAAAACTTCTTGGGAGTATTGGGGTTGCTTAATCAGACAGCATGGGGTTCTTATAGATCCAACAACCTCTGATTGGAGATATCAACATTCTCATTGCAAAGAAAAGAGCCCACTTTCTTTCTTGTTGTTTCTCATTTTGCATGGTGCCTGGGAAAACATCGGCCAAGTGAGACTACTGAAATGACCATTGGGCCTCCTCTAGAGTCGTTTTGACTTGCATTGGACAAAATCAAAGTGAATGTTAAGGCCCCAGCTGGGTTTGGATCCAAAATAAAGACCAGAAAAATGCCCTCAAGTCATATCATACTTGTGTTGGAGGCTCTAGATGCCTGTCAAATTAGGAGATGTTTTCAGATATCAAAACTGTTTTTGACTAGTGGTCAAGAATGCAGATCGATTACTAAGAGCAACACTCGTGGTTACAGCCTTAATAGGCAGTACTATCACCAACCAAGAATCTGAATCTTGAAGGAGAGGCCTTCAAAAGGACAGAATCTGGTGACCTCTAAAATGGAAAAAGTTGGTGAAATGCAATATGACTGTTTTTCCTTACTATGAACTCCAATACAAGTTCTCATACTTACTTTCATGTGCATATTTTTAGGACATATCACATTTGTATTTTTTTCTTATAACATGCAATTTTACCAGAGAGACACAAAGTATGTAAAAGTCAATACATTTTGTTTTAATGCAGAAAACATGTATTACCCACCAGAGACATCCAAAGGCTGTGCAAGTCCTCCAGATTACCTTTGAGTGATGATCTTCTAGGAAACTTACTATCCAGGTAAGTAAGATATCCCCATGATGGAATTCTTCTGCATATTATTGTTTTAGAGACAATTTCTGCTTTTACATCTCCCTTTAATTACCCTTCAATTGACCACAACTATTTTGATTATATCATTGAAGAGCCACTTCCATTTAAATACTATAAAAGGAGAAGTTCGTCATGATTTTAAATGTTAGAGAGCCTATTATGAATTATTATCATTTTGACATTATCACACACTTACATATATATAGGTTTCTGAGACAAAATTAAATGTACAACTTGATTGATTATGAGAACATTAGATGTAAAATTTGGGGTAGGTTTTTCAAAGCAGTAGTTCCTGATGACTAAAAACATGTGGTAAAAGGATCTAGGGTTATTAGCATAGGACTTGCTGGAGCACTATATATAAAATAATTTACAGATTATGATGCCATAAAAGGAAAGCATAATGAATTGCTTTCTAAAACACATTGCTTCTGTTGAACATGACTTCTGACTTTCTGGCAGCACCTGTCCCATTCCTCAGATTCTGGTCATCTTTTATGTTTCCTATGGTATTGCTCCAGCTCCTCCACTGACTTAGAGATAATTTTGACATTTTTGGCTTCATGCTAGGCATTGTAATCATTGCTTTGGATGCATTATTTTATTTATTTTTTGAGAATAACGTAGTGTGGTCAGAACTATTATCCTTCCTGTCTTACACATGAGGATGTTGAGGTTTAGAGAAATAAGGTATTTTGCCTAGTCTTACAGTCTAGAAGAAGCAGCATTGTGACTTGATTCCTGAACCTTTTATATGTACATGCCTTGATTCTAACAAATTTTCTTTTGTACTAGAGATCAAACCCAGGACCTTGTACATGCTATGTAAGTGCTCTACCCCTGAGCTAAAACCCTAGCCCACTTCTATCAATTTTGAATAATTGTCAATAGCCAATATATTAGGATGTCTTAAGAGTTCTACCTCCTTCCTGCTGCCTATACCCACTGTCCTCTTCATTATCATTATCATTACACTTGTTCTGATCTACATTTCTTCTTGACTATTTCAGGTCCTCCACCTTGGTCTTTCTTCCACCAGTGTCTAAATTTTTAAATCTACCTTTACAGACTACAACTAAATATCTTCTAAGAGCAAAAATATCATTGTGTCACTCTTCTACTCACAAACCTTTTGTAGTATCTCATTGCTTCCTAAGCCCCAAATCTTTAGTTTTAAACTACTTTTCCTCCTTCTCCATCATGGGATTTAGGGTTTCCAGTTGGAGTGTTGTTCTCAAGCAGGGATTAGGTGGGGTGTCCTTTGTCTGAGACTAAAGGAGAAACCAAAGGAACAGATAAAAACAAATTCCCATTTGGAGAACTAGGGTCCAAGCGTCAGGAGGAGAATCAAGAGAAGGGCAAAGCCTGTTGGATGTGTGTGTGTATATGCATTAGATTGACCTGGAGTAATTTTCTAGACTATCGGTTCTATTTGTTTTGTTTGTTTGTTAGTTTTAGCTCATTTTCTTTTATTTTCTAGTAGTAGTATGAAGGATAAGTAAGTCATCCTGGTGTAAAAGACCTGAGATGAAGTACGCATGCCTAGGAGTAAGGATTCTCTGTAGTTATCACATTCCCAAAGCACTCATTCATTTTCCCGATATGCCAGTGAAATTGGGCCATATAGCATTTTATACATATTTCTCATGTTTTCCTACTTTTTTGCCTTTTCTCTGGCTATTTCTTTCATAGGAAATAGCTCCTAATTTTCTTCACCTACTGAAAGCCAGCTCTTCCTTCAAGACCCATTTCAAATGCCACCATATCCATGAATCCCTCTCACATTTGCTTGGTTGATGATTGAAGTGATTGTGTCCTAAGATTTCTCACAACACTATTTATGTTTCTCTTTTTATCCCTTACCTTATAATGAAGAGTTGTGACTTGACTTTTGATCCATTCAGATGCAAACACCTGCTTCTAACCCCTTTAATTTACCACCAGTAAACAATCAATGAATTGTCACATCTTGGCAGTTTTACTCCCCTACCTTGTTTTTCATATTCTTTGAATTTACTTACTAGCTATGTGATCTCGAGCAAGAGTTTTGACCTGCTTAAATCTCAGATTTCTTACCTCTAAAAAGAGTGTTATTGGAAATGGAAGGAGACCCTCATTGTTACACAAAATTACATATAAGAGGAAATGAGGGGAAAGGGGAAAAAAACCGAGAGAGAAATGAATTACAATAGATGGGGTAGAGAGAGAAGATGGGAGGGGAGGGGAGGGGAGAGGGGATAGTAGAGGATAGGAAAGGCAGCAGAACACAACAGACACTAGTATGGCAGTATGTAAAAACGTGGATGTGTAACCGATGTGATTCTGCAATCTGTATACGGGGTAAAAATGGGAGTTCATAACCCACTTGAATCAAATGTATGAAATACGATATGTCAAGAGCTTTATAATGTTTTGAACAACTAATAATAAAAAAATAAAATAAAAATAAAAAGAGTGTTATGATTTGGTTCGGAATGTCTCCCAAAAGCTCATGTGTTGAAGTCTTGGTCTCCAATGTAGTAATGTCCAGAGGTGGGGCTTTTAAGAAGTGACTGGATCATGAGGGCTCTGACCTCACCAGTGGATTAGTCCACTGAGGGATGAATAATTTAAATGGACTATTGGGAGGAGGTGGAAACTGAAGACAAGAGGGGCATTTTTGAAGGAAGTAGGTCACTGAAGGTATGCCCTTGGGGACAAGACATCTTGTCCCTGACCTCTTCCCCACCCTTCCTTCCTGAATGCCATGAGTTGAGCAGCTTCCCTCTACCACCTCCTTTCACCACAATGTGCTACCTCACTTCAGATCCAAAGCAATAGACTGGCCAACCATGGACTGAAACTGGAAGCCAAAATAAACTTTTTCGTCCTTTAAGTTGTTTGTCAGGTATTTTGGTCACAGCAAAAAAAGTTGACTAACACAAACAGACAACAGTATTTACTTCCTACTGATTCAAAGGAGTAATTGAGATAATGTATATAAAGTACCCAACACAGCACCTGATGCTAACTATTGACTAGGGTCCAAGAGAGAAGTTGAAGTCAGGGACCATAGACCACACAGTCTGACTTAGAAATGAACTGGGAGAATCCTGTGTCCTTCTTTATGAAGGAAGCCTTGTTTTTCAATAGTTGGATCTGGATGCTTTTCACACATTAAGCTGTCTTCTAGTCAGGAAGCTGGGATGTTTATTAGATTATCTCTTGATGGGCCTGAGGACGAGTTGTCCTAGAAAGTCCAGTAATGTGGGAGCCTGGCCTCTGGAGGACCTAGAGGTTTCTTAGCCAGTGCTGAGGCCACCAAGTCATCATCCTCCCATTCTCTCAGCAGACTGTTTTGTCTTTGCCTTTACAATTTGACATTAAATGCAAAAAAAAAAAAAAGATTCTGCAACTTGCTTTCAAAGTTGTTTCTGTCTCTAAACACATCTGCCTCCCTGCCCAGCTTAGCTTTGAGGAGTTCACCCCTCTCCGCTGCTAAGCAGACCATGTTCAGTCTAACTTTGCCTCTAATTGTGCGGTGACCCTTCTCCACACTCAGGGGAAACTTCAGACTAATCAGATTAGAAAATGTCTCATTCCCATTCCCTTCTCCTTCCAATATGCCCTGCCATGATTTGGGTCACATGCTTGGTGTTTTGCATCATCTCCTCAGATTCCTTTCAAAGACTGCCCTAATTCCTAATGGGCCCATCAGCCTGCAGCTTACATTTATATTCTGCATTCTTATTGTTCCCCACAGACTCCACAGAGCTTTACAGAGCCTTGACCAGAGTCTCTTTCTGCACAGCCTCCTCATGGCATGCTAAGCCAGAACCCCCTCTGACGTCTGCAGTCTCCCATGGGAGGCAGGCATGGAGTTTGTTGATTTTGTTCAGTGCACACTCTGCCCAAGGGTAGATTTACCTGCTTTGTGATAAACCCAGGCAGTTGTCAAGTGGCACTGTTGCATGGATTCAGATCACAAGATGAAAGACTGTATGACTGAAGATTTGGGTACTTTCTTTCACCCACTGGTTGTTACCCAATTGTTTCTCCTGACCTGGTGTTTTGGTACTAAGATTTCTTGTCTGCTCCGTTCCCATTGTTATTGTAATTCAGCTAGGCCCTTTCCTAATTAGCACAATTCAAGCCAAGATCCGGACCTCAAAATCCTTTCACCTTCAGTTGCTCCAGTCCCCATCAGTTTGTATGGGTGAGAGCTAGTATGAGGTCACCTTACACACTACACAAATTCATTTCACTAATGCACAGAACATCAGACTTAAATGTTCTTTGTAGCAGTGTCTATTACCCATTAATAATAGGAGTGACACTTTGCCTTGAGATAGTGCTAAGGACCTAAGAATATTTTGTACATTCTTGAGCATATTAAAAGGTGTATTTTAATTGATGGTCGCCATTATTCCTCATTTCATAAATGCAAACATGGAGGTCTAAGGAGAGTCTCTCACTGCAAGAACATGCTTAAGTTCAAAGTGAGTCTCAAATGGAATTAGAACAAAAACTCCCTAAGATGCCCTCAATCTTTGTTTCTATCTCAGCTCCTAGGGGTAGGGACTATGTCTCATTCATCTTTGCAGCCTCACAGACTTATCCTGTGCTGATATATTGTTCATGGAGGAGAAAACCCTGGGCTTGGGATCCACCAGACCTGACTCTGAAGTCTAGTTCTGCTGCTTCTGGTTATGTGGTCTTGGTGTATTTCCTCAACCCCTCTGAGCCTTAATTTGAATGTAAATGCTCCTCACTACTAATAGGCAAGAAATTCTGACTCTCAAACCATAAAAGATGAAGAGAGTTCTGAGGTCATTCCATCCTGAGTTTCTTGTGGGACTGGAGTATAAATAGGTGGCTTCCTCCCCTAATTGAGGCCTTCTGAATCTAGACTTGGAATAACTAGAAATTCAAGTGCAACTCTTTCCCTATCAGCTCTGCCCCAAGCCAGTCTTTTATAGCTGGCTTTGGGTTCCATGGAATGCCTTAGAACTGGCCTCCCAAGAGAGTTGGTGCCTCATCCAGAAAGATCTATTAAAATGGAAAAAGTTAACAGGGCTTTAAAATCATCTCATTATGTTCTCCCCAGCCCTGCCCCCGACCCCTCCCAGAAGCAGGGTTTGGACGCATATATAATTTCACCCAACAATACCTGGCAATGAGGCTGAAGGACAGCATTAAGCCATGTGGCTGCTGATGTTTCAGACTGATGTACTGATAAAGTTTTCAGAGAAGAGTGCTTGCTTTCTCAGTCTCTCTCTCTCTCTCTCTCTCTCTCTCTCTCTCTCTCTCTCTCTCTCTCTCTCTCTTCACTATGCCCCCTTTCTTTCTTCTTCTTTGTGTCACACATGCATACCTACCCACCCAGATGAATTTTGTCCTTCCAGATGTAAGGTGTTTTATAGTCAAATTTGTAGTTCTTTTACATAATCCCAAACTCTGTAGACCAACAGAGCACAGTATGCACAGTCCATACTTGGCAGCTGTAACCCACCTTGCCAAAGAGCTCTGTGTTGAATCCACAATTGGAATTTAGAGGCCTAGCTATTTAGAGATAACCAGTTACTCATTGGCAGCTTGAGCAATGCCATTTTGCCAGCCCAAACTTTTTGTGACTAGTCAATGCAGTGGCCCAGAACTCTAGTTTTTTTTTTTTCAAGTTTTCTGGCCTGGAAGAATTTTACAAGGTGTCTCAGGGTGCACCTCCAGGTTTGCTGGTAATGATCTGAAACCAAACATAACTAAGTGAGTCAAATATGGATTTTCTCTGTCTTCTCTCCTTTCCAACCCATTCCCCTAAAGTAATGAGATAGCCTTTGCAAAAGAGAGGAAGCAGATTCCTCTTCAGTAAAATATAGCCTCCACTAAATCTTTTTTCTTAACCTCTGTAGAAGGTAGAAATAAAGCAGCTCAGCATTATTCCCTGTGGCAAGGAGATGGATGGCTTCTGCAGTTTTCAAGTCATTCATCATTTTTGGAAGGGGGAGCATGAACATCAGTCAAATGTCCCATTAGACTCACTTCTAAGAACTCCCACCTAGCAAAGCATCAGGGAGCATGTTTGGGGGTCATTATTATTTAGAGAGGAACCAGAGAAATTGCCTTCCCTCCCACTTCTTGCACAAACATGTCTCATGGTTTGTGTAGTGAAGGTAATAGTAGATTGCTGAAGTTTCAAAGGGAAAGAAGAATTTATGGAGGCTTTAGGAAAACACTTTAGCACTGTGAACTGGAACTTGAAAGTAAGGAGGCTGACTTTTTAACAAGCATAGAAACACTTAAAAGCCAGAATTAGCATTGCCCTTTAGGGCAGTCACCCTGGAAGGCTCTGCACTGATTCCAACAATGTTGCCATAGAAAGTTCTTCTTTGGAATTGCCTTCAAAGACTTTTAAAATGAATTTCTTCCAGAGTAGCAAATCTCTGTTATTTGACTGTGGATCAGAGTTTTAGCAAGACCCAAATGTTCTTTGGAGAGGAATAAAGTAGGGAACTCAGGTGGAGAATCTGGATCATATTTTTTAGTGAAAGCCCAACATGACAATGAAATAAGGTAATATATTTTCTATACAATTCACAGGCTTTTCCAAACTATTTTGAAAGGATGGCTGGGATTTGGCAAATGATGTATTTAGTCATGGGCCAGAGGGAGGCCTCCATGATGAGTGACAGGGGTAATAACCTTTGAGGCTAACTATAGGCATTGAGTAGCCTGCTTGTCCTCATTTACCTGATGTTCAAACCTTTCTCCATCTCTGAATTGTTTCTCCTGATTTCTTTTCCAACCTGCTCTGTTTTTAGAACAGGAGATCTCCCTTGTATCCTAGGGCTCTCTCATAACTTCATGTTACAGGTATAGTGTGTATCAGAGTATAGAATAGCAAATGATGGCAGGAAAAATCTCACCATATCAGTGGTCCATGGAAGAAGCTAAATGCAGAATTTGAGAGCAGGGAGGAAGACTCAGAGACTAATTCCAAGTGAGCAAACTCCCAACTAGTAGCACTCCTTTCTTTCCAAGATGGATGTTTCCATGTTTACTACCTAGAAAAGCACATTTTAGGATCTGTCACCTGCTTTTAACACCCCTTACATTTTTAATTTAAACATAATAAAAATAATCCAATCATTCTGATAAGCTTATTCCATCTATGGCATTCTCTGGCCATATCAATGGCTGCCTTTAACCCCTCTAGCTGCTTTTGCAGGCATTTAGGATGTGCATAATATTTTTTCTTGATTTATCATTTATAGATACTATCTCCTGTTGTGATGATTGAGAATTTAGCATAATCTTGGTTTTCATTACTACTTGTTCTTTCTGTATGTTCTCAGGATCTGATCTTTATCTCTGATGTTCTGGAACTTCATGATAGGGACTTTAATATTTGGAGACAGAGGCTTGCTAAGTTGCCCAGGCTGGCCTTTTATTTGTTATCCTCCTGCCTCAGCCTTCAAGTGTTCATATGTGAATTCAGTGTGGTTACCACTTTATGGGCTCTTCTACTTTGCAGGCTCTTCCCTTTGTTTCTGAGAATTTTTTTATTATTTAATAATTTCCTCTGTTCCATTTTCGTTTTTATCTTATGAGAACTCCTATTATTAAGATTTCATATCTCCCACATTTGGACATTTTCTGTCTCAAATTTTCTCATTTTCATTAGATGTATTTATCAGGGGATTTCCTCCACTTTGTGTTCCAAACCATCTAACTGCATCATTCTACCACTCTCATATTTTTTAATTCCAAGCACATGTTTTTAGGCCACATATTTCCTTTTTTGTAGTCCTCTGTTCTCTTTTCAGGGGAATAATATATCCTTTTAGCTCACATCTTGCCCTCTGCTCCCTGAACTGTCTGTTTCTCTTGTTCTCCTGTTCTCCCCCCACCCACCCCCCATTACTGTTTTGACTTCTGTCCTTAATGTTGGACACTTTGGTTGGGCAGGGGAGTCTTGTTGATTGGTGGGTTTCATTGCACAATCAATCAGCTTCTGAAGCTCCTTCTTCATTGGGGAATCCTCAGAAGCTGAAATCTGGAGATTTCTCTGTAAACATTTACGGTATTGAGAAAAGAATCTTATATTTTCCTTTCCCTAGTAGAAAAGAGGGTGGGATCAGAGAAGGTAGGAGAGTTTAAACATGGCCACTGATGTTCTGGAAAGAGGAAAGGGGAAGGAAGGGGGCTGAGTGCTCTCAAATTCAGGTTCTTCTCTGTCTCCATTATGCCATCTCTCCATGACTGCAGTCTCTTTAGAATTAGTCAAATAGAGCTATCCTTTACTTCCTAAAGGGAGAAACACAGTGTGGAAGAAGATACTTGGGGGTCCCTCCACTCTTGCTTTAATTAGAATTCCCAACAGTCCTTGTTTTCAATGCCACGCTTTATCCCTGCCTTTATTGGCACCTGAATGTTGCACTTAGGAGTCTCTTAGGAATTTTGCAGGCCACATGGATTGGTCTCTCAATGATACTTTCCCTTTCATCCCCTGCCAGATAGACACTTTGAGCTCAGTTTCCTTTCCTCTGCTCTACCAAGTCAGTTACCAATCCTCGATCTGCTTTTCACCTTAAAAAATTGTTTTAAGTGGTACTAGGTATTGAACCCAGGGGCACCCTGCTACTGACTTACATTCCCAGCCTTTTTGGCTTTTTTAAAATATTTTGAGACAGAGACTTGCTAAGTTGCCCAGGTTGGCCTTGAATTTGTTATCCTCCTGCCTCAGCCTTCAAGTAGCTGGGATCATACGCATGTACCACTGCACCCAGTTCATCTTGCAAAAATTTTTGAAATCTCTTTTCCACTTTTATCTGTTCCAGCTATCTTCATCATTGTATTTCTTCCTTTTTATCCCCACTTTTATTCCTTTTCAGGTGAAAAGTAGGATTTGGTGGAAAAGGGAGAAAAATATTTGCGATCAATCCATTATGATTTACTGCAAGTCTGTCCACTTCCCAAAAGCACAGAATTTTTTTCAAGAAACATCAGCTAGCTGGTTTTATCCCTTTTATTGAAATATTCTTTGTTCTTTTCTCTCCTTTGCCCCTTGGGGAAATTCCCACATACATCAAGGTCTTCTAAGACAAAACTGAAAAGAAAAACTTGGAGCATTTTACCACATTAGCTAACTCTTTCTTTAAGCCTAGCTCTGGGATTTGGGTAAGATGACATCTTTCATTTCTTGTCAAAAAAAATTTATACATCATTTGTGAGCTACATACAGTTTTTATTTATGGCTTTTGATCCTTCTCAAGTGTAATCTGATTCAGAAATATCCTTTCCAAATGGGCAAATGGTTAGACATATTGAGTCTGACACATTATGAGCTAGACAGGGAAAAGGGCTGGGTAAATATGAACAAATATCAGTGAGTGGTAACAAATAATAGAAATAATAGGACTTCCTGTGGTGACTTCCAGAAGTTTTCTGTGAGTTCCAACACTGTCATCCAGGACAAGTGCAAATTCAGACAGAGACTCAGATAAGAGGGACTCCAGGAAGATCTTCCTAAGGAATTATAATTTTATTTTTGGTACCAGGGATTGAACTCAGGGGTACTTAACCATTGAGCCACATCCCAGCCCTTTTTTGTACTTTAGAGACAGGGTTTTGCTGAGTTGCTCAGGACCTTGCTAAGTTGCTAAGGCTGGCTTTGAACTCATGATTCTACTGTCTCAGCCTCCCAAACCACTGGGATTACAGGCATGCACCACCACACCTGGCTAGGAATTGTAATTTGAATTGAGAGTTCAGACAAAGGGACCAGAAGACACAACTGCTTTACATTTCTAGGAGCCATCTTGGCATGTTCAGGGAACCAGAAGAAGGCCAGTAGACCTGGAACATTGTAACAAGAAGAGAGTTTTCAGGTGAGAACATGTGATCAGAGAAGTCTGCAGAAGCCAGATTCAGTTGAGTTTGTAAACCCTGATGAGAGTTCAGCTTGTGTTCTAAGTATATTGGGAAGTCATTGGAGGACTTCAAGCAAGAAAGTGATCGAGCAAATCTATGTTACAGAAAGATCACTCTGGTGAAGGATAGTCTATTGCAATATAGATAGAAATAGCAAGACCAAGATGGTAAACTGTTGCTAAAATCCTGGTGAGAGATGATAGTGGCTTGGGATTTGGGAGAAGTGAAAGAGATGGAAAGAAGTAGATAGATCTGTACTATGCTTATGGTAGTAGAACCCAAAGAACTGCTTATTGGATTGTATATGAGGAGTGAAGTCTGATGTGATCCTATTTCTAGTTGGTAGTCTTTTGAGTGGTTTCCCAATTACTGAAATAGTACACTTCTAAACTCTAGGATTGTGTGAGTAACTCATGTGGGAATTTACTGACAATTAAATTCTGTACAATACAAACAGATAGAAACAATTATTTCATTGATGATCTCACCCAGTATCCCAGTTTTGTGCCTTTAAATAGCATCTATATAGCTAATGACTTCCACACTTAAATCTTGAAATGGACCTCTTCCTTGAACTTCAGACTCATAGCCCAAATTGTTCACTTCCCATCAAAGTGTAACATAGCCCAAACTGAACTTGGGGTCTTGATTCTCAATGTTTACATCCTGCATCTTTCTCATCTCAGTTAAGGCAGTTCTATCTTTTCAGTTGCTCAAGCAAAAGCCTTGAAGTCATCTTGAATTTTTCCTTTCCTACATACTATATACAGTCCTTTAGGAATTCCACATTCTAAATACATTCGGAGTTTGTCACTTTCCATTGCCACCACCCTCAGTCTAAGCTACCATTACTCCTTGTGTGGATTAGTGCAAGAGACTGCTAGCTGTCCTTCCACTTCCACCTTGACCGCTTTATTCTACTCTTAGTATTTCAGTTAATGTCCTCTTTTATAAATGTCTTAGGTCCTATCTTGGTCTGTTCAGGCTGCTACAGCAGAATACCATAAACTGGGTAGAAGTATATATTTTGTTACAGTACAGGAGGCTGGGAAGTCCAAGATCAAGGAGCTCTTACATTAAGTATTTAGAGAAGGACCACTTCCCAGCTTATAGATGGCTCCTTCTTGCTATGTTTTCACATGGCAAAAAGTGCAAAGGAGCTCTCAGTGGTCTCTTCTATAAGGACACTAACCTCATTCATGAGGTCTCTGTTTTCATGATCTGAACACCTCTCCCCAAATGCCATCTCCTAATATCATCACATTGGTGATTATATTTCAGCATATGAGTTTCCAGGGGACATGATCTTTCAGAACATTGCAGGTCCCCTAACTGTTCTGTACAGTATGGTCCAGTGACTCTTAGTTTTCCTCAGAATAAAAGTCAAAGGCTCTATATGATCTCCTTCTCTGACTTCAGCTTCTACTCAGAGTGTTAGCAAATGCTTTCTTTAAGGCTCCCTGCTAAAGGAAAGCTTCTCAGAAGATATCTTTAATTGATTGAGTTTTAGTTCTTCCCCCCAAATATACACAAATGAAAGAAATAATGGTCCTACATTTTGGCTACAAATATTTCCATAAACAGAGCATGTCCTTTAAGGAGTTGAAATGATGAGTAAGACAAAATTTAAAGGGTAAAGAGTGGTAGGGGGTGGCAAATTGGAGTTGTATCCCAGAAGCCTTGGCCAAGAAATGTACAGAAAAGAATTACAGAATTTCTGTTCCCCTCCTCAGATCACTCTGTTTATCCCACTTTGTTTAGTTTGATGAGTCTATGTTATATTATTATATTAGACTATAACATTAATTTGTTGGTGCTGATTTTTATTAGTTTATAAATGTGAGTTATTATTTTCTTACCATGTTTTGAAGAACGAAGAAAAATCTGACTTATTATGAGTGTTATTTTAAAGGCAGGTGCCTGGAACATAGTGCTTAAAAGAATGTCTTAGTGATGTATGTCATTTCCTTCAAGAATGGTATTACATGATTAATAGATAACTGGCTTTTAAAACTGACATAATTTTTTCAAGTTTAGGATCAGTGGTATTGAGGTATTGTACTAAGAAGTATTTAGACAATGTTTAGGTCATTATAGCAATTGAATTGAAATTATTGTATCTTGATGGCAAAAACAAAGTTAAGGATGAATTTTTAGCCAGAGTCCATAATTAAGAAATAGTTGTCACAAAAATATATAAATCATGCAAGTAGTCTAAAAAATATTGGTTATTTTGAACCTAGACATTTGTGGTGCATGATAATGATTTGTTAAATTTTTTCAAAATTTAAATGTACTTTTTCTGATTATAAATTTAAAACAATTCACATGATACATAAAAGTGTAAAGAAAAAGCCAAAATCATAATTTCTCTTTCCAGAGATAGCTGTTCTTATGTAAGCCTATTGTTAGAACCAGATTTTTTCTATGCCTTTTAAAATAAATATAAATTTAAAATAGGATCATAATTGTACGTACATTTTATAACCTCCTTTCTGTTCAACAATATACCCAAAACATATTTCTGTGATAGCAAATACGGATCTAAATAAGCCCTTTTAATGGCTATATAACAAATAATAAGGATACCTTTTATTTTTCCCAAAAATATACTAGTAGACAAAATTAATCTAGGCTTGTTTTAAAGATTTAAAAGGTATTAAGAAATATAAAGACATTTTATTTTACTAGCATTTGATGCCAATCATTAAACTAAAAAGGCCTTCAAATATTCTTAAGAAAATATAATGAGGATCTTAGTTACTAAGTATGGAAATTTGTTTCTTTGACAACTCTAGCACATGTTTATTGAATACTACTAAGAACCCGCATTGATCTAGGTGCTAAGAATACTTTGGCAAATTAGATAGGTGAGACCCCTGCTCCCACAGAATTTATATTCTTGAAGATGGTGAGTAGATAATAAACTAATAAAAATAAGAAAAAATATCAGATACTGAAATATACATGAGAATGTAAACTGGCATTTGAGTCCTGAATTTTGCAGACTAAGTCAAGTCATTTATTTGCAGGTTTGAAGATAGTGAACATCAAATAAATTATGAGTCATTTTTCTCTGCCCTGAACTGGAGAATGAATCCAATGCCTGAATTGTCGGCCCCATCGTACCTTAAAGAGGTAAATAGCACCTGTTTTTAAAACCAGCTGTGGATACCTCCTTTGCATTTTTTTAATTCATAGCAGTTTTATTCATAATAGCCAAAATTAGAAACAACTCAAATAATATTTATTAATAGGCACTATCTTGCATTTTTAACATCCTGTATCTTTAAATTATTTTTCAATGTAAAATATCAACATCAGTGCTTTTGGAAAGAGTGTTTATGTGTTTCTTGGTATTTATGTTAAAGGCTAATTCACTTTCCATGCTGAGCAAACATCTGTTCTCTAAGAGCATGACTTTTTTATGCAGCTGAATTTTTTAACCTCAGTTGCATCCAATTATATAGAAAAAGGGATAATAGTTTACAGTTATAAATAGATATAAACACTGTTATCAGAGGATTCTGGTAACATCATTATAAGCCACAAGAGCAAATCTCAAATGGTGCCTGTCTTGAATCCCCAGCATAACTGTGGCTGTACATACAGGTTTGCCATGTGAAACAACAGAAGATGGAGGTGCACATTTTATGGCGGGGTCAAATTTAAAATAAAAACTCAGTAGAAAACTGCTTGGTTATGGAAAACAAGTTCATGTGATCAGATGGTGCTCTCAACATTGTGGAATTGTCTGAATTCTCTAAGTCCGCTTTGGACCAATTATCTTTAAGGAGTGAGTGAGTGGGTGGTAGTTTGTTTACATTTTAACATGCTCCAGAAATTGATTTTCTTGGGAAAGGCCCTTGGTAAAGCAAATGTCATGTGGTTGATACTGCCAGAAAGGAGGCATTTATTCCTGCTGACCAGTTCATTCTGGCCTGAGCTGATCTAGTGTCCCTGGGAGTTCCTTCAGGCATGCAACTACTCTGGAGTTTCAAGGGCAGCCTTAGAACTTCCAGATGGTTGAGGGACAGTGGTGGCCTTTGGAGTTGAACAGAACTGGAGTTGAATTCTGTCACTGTCACTTACTTAGCTGAGTGACTTCGAATCAGGTAAGTTACTTATTTTATTCATTTATAGATTTAATCCTCAGACAAATCAGAATTAAGTGTCCACTCTTAGCAGGTTCTCTGCTTTATGCTGGTGTCTAAAGATAAAGGTCATCATTACTATCCTTGAGGAACCCACTGCTGATGAGGAATCAGTACACTCATGATTTGGAATATGGATTGATATAGCTGTGTGCGTGCATGTGTGCACATGTGTGTTGCTGGGGGTGGGGAGTTGGAACCCTGGGCCTTGTGCATGCTTGGCAACTGCTCTGCCATTGATATACATCCCCAGCCCAAGAAGCCGCTTCTAAATCAGACAGGAAGTATTCTTGGGGAGGTGATGAGTAGTAACAGTAGCAAGGTAGGAAAGTGATGTGATATGGAAAAGGCATTCTCAACAGAGCTCTCTGGGACATGGGGCAGACTGGTACTTGAACAGAGCCAGGAGGAATTGGTGTGACTGGAGTGAAGGCACATAGGGAGGAGTGAAGGATGACTGGAGTTGCCTACAAATTGGTGAGGTTTGAATGTTGTCCTGAATATTATCTGGAGACCACTAACAAATATGTATTTTTTCATTTTAATTTTTTAAATTAATTATTTTAAAATGATACATACTTATGGGGTACATTGTATTAATTTGATACATGTATATAATATATAATGACAGTCAGGGCAGTTAGCATTTCCAAGTCCTTAAACATTTTTTAAAATAAATCATTTATTTTTGCAGTGTTGGGAATCAAACCCAGGCCTTGTGCATGCTAGGCAAGAGCTCTACCACTGAACTACATCCCTGGTGCTTAAATAAATAAATAAATAAATAAATAAATAAATAAATAAATAAATTATATATATATATATATATATATATATATATATATATATATATATGTCTATATATGCATTATTGGCAAATTTTAAGAAAGAAAGTGACATGATCAGGTGTGCCCTTCACAGGGAGCTTGCTCTGGCAAGGTGGTGGGTACACTGGAGAAAACAGGTAAAGACAGGCAGATCCATTGTGAGATTTTTGGCTATTCTGTCATCAGGGAACCCATTAGGAGGCTTTTGATGTCACAGCAAACACAGCATTTACTGTGTGCCAACCATTGACCTAAGATCTTAAAAACTCTTTGCTTATTTAACCCTCATAGAAACCCTATGAGGTAGGTACTTTTATTATTCCCATTGTAGAGATGAGGAAGTTAGAAAAAGAACAAGTATATGGTAGAGTCAGATTCTTAATTCAGGTCTAGTCTATTGCCAACAATAAAAGAAAAACATTGACTGGGGGTATAGTTCAGTGGTAGAGTGTGTATTCAGAATGCATGAAGCCCTGGATTCAATCCCCATCACCAAAAAACAAAGTAGAAGAAGAAGAAAAATATCTTTTAAATTATTATTGAAGATACTGGATTCAGTGAACCCATATCCAAATATCACCACAAAAGCAAATTAATACTGTCATTTTCCCTGGTAATCTTTTAAACCTTATCCATGTGAATATTTAATTTTATATATAAAAATGTTTAGACATAGAATTTGTTTTATTTGTATATATAAAATACTAAAATATGAACAAATTATGTAAAATTGTAAAGTAAATTTTTATGTATAAAATTATGAAATGCAAATTTTATATATAAACTGTTGAATTCAGTTGATGTTCTACCTTTTCATTTAACATCCTAGTATTCTATGTTGGTTGTTATCCATTTATTCTATTAGTTCCATGTCTAGGTCATTCTACCCTTTTCTGAGCCTGCCCAAATCAGTCCTGGGCCTGACCATTATGGACCACAGTAGTGTGTTCCCTAGCTTTCAGCGTCTAGTTGGATTGACCAATGGGATGCACCAGCAGAAAAGTTGAAGGTGGGAAGAGAGGGAAATCATTTCCCTTCCTGCCAGTTATATCCTCCTCCTACCAAGATTCATAGATTCTGTGTGGAGATTCTGTCCATATAGCTGTCACTCCAGGTTCCAACATTATGTACCCCTTTAGACCCAGGTAGTTGTAATGGCTCCCTGCTGTTACAACTCTTGGGGACTGGAGAATCCTCTGTTGATTTTCCTAAACACTTCCCACAACTTTGTAAAATATTGTCAGCCCTCTGTATCCATAGGTTCTGCATTCATGGATTCAAACAACCATGGATAGAAAATATTCAAGAAAAAAAAAAACACTGTGCTTGTGCTGAACGCATGCAGGCTTGTTTCCTTGTCATTATTCCCTAAACAATACAGTACAACAACTATTTACATTGTGTTAACCACTATAAATCATCTAGAGATGATTTAAAGTGTGTGGGAAGATGTGCAAAGATCTGATACAAATACTGTGTCATTTTATGTAAGAGACTTGAGCTGTTAGTGGATTTTGGTATCTGTGGGGAGTCTGGTAACAAATCCCCCTCAGATACTGAATGATGACTGTAGTCACTTTATTTATTAAGCTTGTCTATTTACGCTGTTTGTGTGTTGTCCTCTATTTCCCTTGGGACCCTCAATGATACATGTACTTATTTTCACTAGTTAGCAAAAGCCTTTGTTGTTCCTTGATTTGCTTTCTACTTCTCTCTTCTTCCATTCCACCCAATCCACTATCCAATTCACCTCTGAGATTTCATCTTTTTTTTTGCACTAAAATGTATCATACCACATACATTTATCTGTAGTGTGCTTTTCCTAATCATGGAAAATTCCTCTAGCTTAATATGTATAGACCTAAGCCATTGTTTATTAGGTATATATGGATATACAGTAATCTGTTAAACACTCTATTAATAGGCATTTTTGTTGTTTTTATGTTTTTGCCTCAAAAATGTGGTATCTTATTACTTTAATTTTTATTTTCCTGATGACTGTTGAGTTTGAATGAAATATAATCAATTTTCTATACTACAACCCAGGGTAAGTTACATGTATTTTTCACAACAACCCAGCATGCACATACATAATGAACAAAAGTTTCATGAAAGAATGCTGTTGTAACTACTTATGGCATTATATATATAGTTAGATTTGTTTTCTTTTTTCCTTTCTCTCTTCCTCCATTTATCTCTTCCATTGTTTTTTTCTCTCCTCTCTCCCATCCTCTTTCTTTTGAATGTTGTTTCTGACTCATTAAATTTATTTCCTGACCCACAAAAAGATCACCACCCACACTGGGGGTGGAGTCACTTTGCATGGGAGGGTCAAAGATTCACTCCTCCTGCAGTCACTTCTTCCTCATTTTATGACTTACCAACTCTGTCAACTGAGACAGTTACTGAGCCTCAGGTGCTTTAGAGAGAGAGTGTAGGGCAGAGGTCTGGAACCATAGGGATTTGATTTCAAATGCTTGACTCCATCATCAACTAACTGGGTGACTTTGTACAAGTTAGTCAACCTTTCAGGTTTACCCATCTCAAAAATGGAGATAAGAGTATCTCTCCAATAAGGTTGTTGTAAGGAACTGAGTCAATATACATGAGGCACTTATTGTGATACCTTTCCCATAGTGGGGCTTAAATTAGGTTCTGTCATTGTTTATAAAATGGAAATGCCTTACCTTCCTCAAGTCAGGGTAGTTGGCCCTGAGCAGTCCCTTCCAAGGCTAAGATAGAGAGTTTTCTGTGCTTAACAGTAAGCGTTAGAACAGTTATAGGCTGAAAATGTCCCATTAGAAAGAGCCTGTTCTTTAGCAGCAAGCTCTTCCTAATTATTACTCATTTATGGTGAGATGAATTTTACTCATATGGTCCCATCAGTTCTGCTTACTGAGCCTAGAAAGATATCAGTCTGCCAGAGACATTTGGAAGGGAACACTGTGTGTGTGTGTGTGTGTGTGTGTGTGTGTGTGTGTGTGTATAAAATTGTAGTTGGACACAATACCTTTATTTTATTTATTTATTTTTATGTGGTGCTAAGGATTGAACCCAGGGTCTTGCACGTGCTAGGTGAGTGCTGTACCACTGAGCCACAACCCCAGCCCAACCACTTTTTTTAGATCAATTAAAAAGAACTGAAAACAAGTATCAAATGCTACCCAATCAATATAACCCATAATGAGAACTTAATCAGATTCCGAAGCACTCTGGTATTGCTAAGCTTGTCATTGTTTCGTCAGGAGGATATAAGATAGCTTGGGAATGTTATGAGTGAATCTATAATCTCATGTAAAAATACTTAGTTATGAATGGGTCAAGCACAGTGTTACATAGTTCATACAGTAGAATTGGTAGTGAAGAATATATGTATGCTTAAATGTTAATATCTAATAATGCCTCCAGATAGTTGTGGATCAGATCTTGTCACAGGTTGGGTTCTCCAGAGAGCAGGTGGAACCTAACATGCAGATGTTTACTTGAGAGTATCCTTGGAATTAACTCCTGTGGAAAGTAGGGGAAAGAATCAGGAGTGAGCAGAGGGAGAAGTTGAGGTGTAGTATATACCTAAAGACAGCTTGTCTGACCCATAGAGAGCTCTGGAGCTAGAATCATCTTTCAGAGTTATCCTGAGTTGGGCCAAACTAGCCTGGTCTTTTTTTTTTTTTTTTTTTTTTTTTGCATGTGTGTGGTGCTGGGGGTACTCTACCAACTGAGCTATATCCCCAGCCCCTGGCCTTTTAAAAAAAATTCTGTGAGTTGGTTCAAGAAAAGAAATAACCTTAGACAGTATGGCTCTTTGCAACCAAGACATCTTTGTAGTTGAGGTAATCCTTTCAGGGGAATCCCTGTCCTTCCTCAGGACTTAGGCCACCAAGTGCTTCCTCAAGGAGATTCTAGATGGCACATCACAGCTTAGTAACCAGCCACTCTTGAAGCCCCTGTTGGTTGTTTTTTGGTGTCAGTTGGGAGCCTGGTAGTATGAGCCAGCCTCCTCCATTGTTGTCAGATCTTCCATGCATGGCAGGGAACTAATAGGAGAGTGATTATGCCACAATAGGCCATGGAGGGATTAGACCAGATTTGCCAGTCCCTGGGCCTGGTTGGGCAGAAAAAAAATCTCTCACTTATACTTTAAGGAATCACCAACATTTGGGGAGTCTGCCCTAGTCAAAAATGACATGTGGAGCTTCAAGGCAAGATTCACCAGGTTGTGGCAGTGTCCTAGCACTGAGTACAAAGTGATGAGATTAAAGATCTTCTGAGAATAAGGAA
Organism: Callospermophilus lateralis; assembly: GCF_048772815.1. NCBI lineage: Eukaryota > Metazoa > Chordata > Mammalia > Rodentia > Sciuridae > Callospermophilus > Callospermophilus lateralis. Next base: position 30,219,497 of record NC_135325.1, on the reverse strand, counting down.
TAACAAGCTGAGTTTCTGTGTGGAAGCAGGACGTAGGTGGAGGCCTGGGATTGGAAAGCCACACACTTTGTCCATTGTATGAGATGGACAGGCTGACAGTGGCTAAAGTTCCAGAAATGACATAAAAAATGACATGGACAGCTCTCTAGAAGTTTCACTCAGAACTCATAGATTTACTTATGGGCTGAATGTTTTCTCAGTATGACCTCTTCTGTGTACCAAAGAACACACTGAGAAATGAAAAAGGACTTCTTGAGTGATGAAACCTGAGTGCTAGATTCAACATATTCTGCCTGCATCAGGTGTTAATGGATAGGATTAATGTTTAGGTAAGGATCTAGAGCACCTTCATAGTACATGGAGTGGGCCAGGAGAGGACAAAAACCAGGAACAGGACCAGGGCTTTGTCTAACCTGAGGCTGAGAGGTGGTTTGGTACACAGATATGGGATCAAAAGGAGTTGGGTATCAGGGAATTCCAGAAGGGCATATCTCCAAAATAGCACAGTGATAGGAATCTAGAAGTTAGCACCATTCAGCAATCAGAGGGAGCCAGTCGATAGACTCTCAAGCTTTCATCCTCACCAAGGATTGAGCATGATGAGTCCCTGTTCCAGTGAGGTAACACCAGGAAATGCACACAGCTCAAAGGGGTCATGGAGATGATTTGATGAAAGAGGGTGGAACACTCAGAGAGTAGCAATGGTAGAAAGCTTTTAGCATGCTTAGGCCTGGGAAAGCAGGCAGGGACCAGCATTACTAGAGCCTAGCAAAGGATTTGGAGCAGTAGTTGGAGAACATAATCATTGAACTACTGCTACTGTAGCCACCACCAAATCGAGGGCCAAAAGGGAAGGAGCAGGGCAAGGAGGAGGAAAGTCAGTGTGACATCTCTCTTCTCTTACTCACTCCTTTTCCCCCATCTCCTGATACCACCTCCCATTAGCTGAACCCTAGAAGCCAGAAATTAAGGAAGCTGGTGTAATTCACATAGGTCATCCTCCCAGGGCAAGGAGCAGGGTGAAGTTTCTTGAGTGATAAATGGAGAATTACCCAGCTCAATCTGTTACCAGAATAAAGACCTTATCTCAGGAGAACAAGCCCCATAGCCTAGCCAGAGTATAAAGTCAGACCAGACTAATAAATAGCTCCTGGAGCTTGGTCTACTGGATGTCAGGACCAGTGCTCAGATGTAGCTTCCCTACATGTGATAGTCACGTGGCCTCAGATAATAGAAGTGGATTCCAATAGCAAACAAACAAAATGTAAAGAGAACTATGTTATAGCTAATCTATCTTTGATTAGTCCTGCTGCCCTTTGGTAACAGATTTTTTTTTCCTGCATAGATGGATATTGGCTGTAGCCTACATCCAGTGGCCTATAGCCTGGATTCTTGGGGGTGGGGGATATTCCTTGGTCATCACTCTGTCTGGCCCCTCAACAGCCCATGGGTCTGTAATTTACCTCTCACTCCATTATGTGACTATCTATGGTGTCAGCATGTTGCCCTGGTGCTATCACAGCCTGGAGACCCCATTCCCATTCTATTGTGCTTGCTCGCAGATGGTAGCTATAAAGCTGGCAGAATAGGTCCCACTGTTTTGAGCCTGTCTGGTTAATCTCAGAAGTCGCGTTTTAAAAAATAACACTAAATTGGTTCTCATATAAACTTTATAACTTGCACTGTATGACTGGTGTCTTATCTTGTGACATTTCTGAGAAAAATTGGACATGGCTTCATTTTACAAGCACTGTAACTGCAAAAGTATTAGCAGTTGGCTCTAAAGCTCCCTCTTTCTCACAACAGGATAATATATGGCCTTAGCAGTGGAAAGTAGTGGGTGACTGGGTACACCTTGGAATAAATCTTTGGACATCCTACTTATGGAGGATCTCCTTTTGGCATTTAGAGCACAGAATGCCCTGTGACATTTTATTATCCTAACATCTTGCCCAAATAAATATCATTCCTAATTTGTACATTGGAAGCTAAGACTCAAGAGGCATTCCTAAAAGTAAGGCATATATAGTTAGGGGCTAGTGCCAACTTTTAAAATGAGAAGTTATTTGTAGTATTTGTGATTGAATTTAAGAATTGAAATAAAAGGTTATTATCCATTTTCATTAGATTGAAAAAAGTAACTGGTAAACACATGCTGACTACCTAACATAGAGCAATAACCTAGTCGGAGATGCTGTTTCTGGAATCTAATATGATCTGAAGCATTGGAACATTAGGCTAAAGTTCAAAAATTCCATGTTTCCTTGAAAACTTACTTTACCTGTAATGTACTTCTAAGGAAGGTTTTTCTGTTTATAATTGACAGCTTTCTTAGCTACACTTACATGTAAATTACATCTATTGAAGCTTTGTCTAGGGCATAGGGAAGTGAAGGTGAAAAATTGCTATTGCCCATAATAAGACAGAAAATTACTAGCAAATTTTTTGTTGTTTTAAATTTTCTTTCTTTTTTTTAAGCTGTAGATTGACACAATACCTTTACTTTATTTATTTCAATGCGGTGCTGAGGATTGAACCCAGTGCGTCACATGTGCTAGGCAAGCACTCTTCCACTGAGCTATACCCCAGCCCAACCTTTTGGTTTTATATATGAGCTTTTCCTTATGTTACCAGAATGCTCTTGATTATCTCAAGAAGTATTTGCAAGATCCCCTTCCCAAAATGAATTTTAATTTGCTTTGTTAAAATTTAATTGCTTTTATATTTTTGTACCTAATTTGATTATTTCTAAGGTCATGTCACCCTTATTAGAAGGAAGGGAGTCCAAGAAAACCATAATTTTGATTTCATATATGCTACTATTGGACTTTTCTACAATACATAGATATTTTCCATAGAAACATTCTTTTCCAAGCTAGTAGAAGGGAGTAACATGATGAAGTCACTAACATGACTCTATCAGCCTTGCAGTTGGGAAGAATAAAAATAACCTTGTTTCAGTGAAGCGTGGAATTTAATTGGCTCCCGATCTTTTCCCCTCATGCATCTGGTGGCCAGTACTACAGTAGAAAAATTTGAAACTAAAAGAAGACATAATCCAATTAAATTTCCTTTTAAAAATGTCAAAGCAAATAAATCCAGGGCCTATTAGCTCACACACAGCTTTGCTATTCTCACTGGGCAGCTGCTGTTTACTGGGTTTTCATCCAGTGCCATCTTTGCTTCCCATTTCAAGGGTGTATGATTTTTTACAGATCGACAGCTACAGTTTTTTTTTTTTTTTATCATTGATGAACGAGTAATTTATTGCCAACTTCTTTGACATCTTAAGTGGTTCTAGTGACAGCCAGCTTGGAATATGTCATAGGACCCTCTCAGAGATGATGATTCCCAGTCATTTTAGAATCACAATTTTATATCATTGAATGTCATTCTGTATTTCATAGTTTTTCCCTCTTCTAGAAAATGCTATGTGGCACATATTATTCAATACTCCAGATTACATTAAATTTTGTTCTGAGATTTGGGGACTGTCTGGAAGTCACATTGGAGTCTCTGGATTCACCGTCAGTTTGCCAGAAAGTTGCTTTGTTCCAAGCTCTGCTGTAACTTTCAAAGGCATGCCCTTAAATATTTATTTATTTATTTGTTTGTTTATTTATTTATGATACCGGGGATTGAACCCAGAGACACTTAACCACTGAGCCACATTCCCATCCCTGTTTTATTTTTTATTTTGAGACAGAGTCTTGATAAGTTGCTGAGTCTGGCTTTGAACTCACAGTCCTCCTGCTTCAGCCTCCTGATCCACTGGAATTACAGGCATATGCAACTGTTGCCTGAGGAATAGTTGCACATGTGTGTACTCATGTAAATCACCATCAAGTCACTGGGATTACAAGTGTGCACACCATGCCTGGCAACATGCTCTTAATTTTGATACATGCAAAATTGCTTAGTGTCTTCATCTGATTTCCTCTAGAAGCAATGTTGAAGACAAGGATTTGAGCTTATACAGTTTTGCAGGAAAGAACCATTAGGAAGGGATTAGAAGTACTGAGAAAGTGAAGGGAGGGAGCTACTTAAAGAGCACATTATCAAACCAGGTATAAGTGTGGATGACTGGAGTTTAGGGCTGCTAGGAAATGCTGGGATCCAGCAGCCAACATATTCCTCAGAGTTATCCCATCCAAAGTGCAAAGGAGCTGCAGTATTCATCTGTCAACTCACTTCAGTCATTGGTTGAGGACTGCTCTCAAAGTGGGGGAAAGAAAATAACTCCCTGGCACTTTTGGCTTGTCCCAGAGGCAGTCAGAGTGGGCCTCAGAGGCCAAGTAGAATCTCAACGCCAAAGGAACACTGGAGTATGACCAAGTGGAAAGTGTAAGAGGGTAGGAAGGAGCACTGGCAGAGCCTATGACACATAGATTTCAAAACCGTATCACCAAGGACCTGTCTTGCAGAGATGGAAGCAGGCTCATCTTCATCTGGAATGGGAGGGATCAACTTCTGTGGATGAATCCCCCTGTTGTAGAATTACCCACTTAAGTGTTATTCCCACTTAACTTACATGCATGGGCTAGGATGTAGCTCAGTGGTAGAGTGCTTGCCTAGAATGCACAAGGTCCAGGTTCAATCTCAATGAAAAAAACAAATAAAATCTTACATGCACTTCTGGGAAAACCACGTGATCTGGAGTTTTCTTTGTATTTTATAGTGTAGGATAAATAAAAGGTCAGTATTTTAACTCACTGCCTAGATTTTCATATGGCTTGTATAATGTTTGGAACACTTACAGATTTATTAGAAAGAACAACACTGATAGGTGGTAGTTTGGGGATATATACATACATAGATACACACACACACATATGTGTGTGTGTGTGTGTATTTGACAGGACTGGGAATTGATCTCAGGTGCTCTACCTCTAAGTTATATCCTTAAACTCTATCTCTGAGCTACATCTCCCTGTTTATTTTATTCTTGAGACGAGGTCTTGCTAAGTTGTTAAGGCTGACCTTGAACCTGGGATCCTTCAGCCTCAGCTTCCCAAGTCTCTGAGATAATAGGTAGCTTGTACCACCACACCACTCCTAGCAGGGATTTATTATGTTGCCCAAATCCTCTTTATTTTTACAAAGGGACCAGCCATGCAATTCCTTTAGGTAGATCCAATTATAGGCAAAATTATGAAAAAAGGTACATTTCCTTCTACTTTATTGATGTCCTACTCCATTGCCTGAGCCTCTGAAAACTCCCTGTTTTACTCTATTTTTGGGTAGCCTGAGGGCATCTCCCTAAAATTGGGGGTTGGCAGTGGATGGATCCTGGGTTCCTGAAGCACTATAAATGTGTCTATGGCATTTATCAAATATTTGAGACAGAAAAAAGTCACTCTTATCTAGAAACTGGAGAACAGTGAGAAAGGGAAAAATGATCAAGTGAAGTGATATTGATTCTAAACAAAGAGTATAGTGGAGCTAGAGTAGTCAGGAAGGCTTTCAGGGTGCTATAGGGAGCAGTCAGGATTTAAAGAAATAAACTATTATCTTAAGCTACCCTTAATTTCAAACCTCCTAGGTCTTTACTTGAGTTTCATTTTGCCCAAGTCTGATTATTGCTAATAAATTTGATTCTCATTTCCAACTCCTGAGTTATTATTCCAGTATAAGTTCTTCTATTTCTTCTCTTTTATTATTAGCATGTAAATCATGATTCCATGTTAAAAAAATCCACTTTTACTAACAAGTTCTGAGGAGGATCCTTTAGTACTGACTTATTTCATAAGAGGATACATTCCTTGAATAGCCCATCATAATTAAATGAGTTATATGTGTTTTATTCATTTTATATTAAAAACTTTATAAAATACCTATCAGGAGATAGCAATTTTGAATCTGGATGTTTGTACCATTCCCCTATAATAAGATTAAACTAGAAAATACCACTTCAGAGCAAAAATTGCCCTAAATTTTGTAATCAGCTTTTTGAGAATGTGTTCAATAGGAGTTGAATGTCTTGATCTCAGCCTTCATTGATTAAAATATATTGCTTAATATGTTCACAATGGTTCACTACTTTTTGGTGTGAGGAAGCCCATTTCATTAAGTTCCATATGATATGAATCACACAAAGCACCCTTTAGAAAGAATTCAGAAGGGTCATTTCCTTCTTTACATCGCCAGTTGTTGGACTGGGCTCAGTCTCTGAGAGGTGGCATTCTTGAGAGGAAAAAAAAAAGTTTCAATTCAAGAATATTGTTTTCTACTTAACTTTTCTTGCTGAAAATGACAGAACCAAATGTAGCTATGTGGTATGGGGGTTAGCTACTTCTGAACAGGCCCACTCCATTGCTGTCTTGGAGGGCAGCCTAGTAGATAAGCATAGCTCTGGAGCCTTACAGCCAGGGATAGGATCTAAGCTTCTCCACTGACTGATGGTTTGGTTTTAGATAAGCTATTTCGTCCTTCTATGACTTGTTTCTCTCTTTTATAAATAGGCATCATAATATCATCTTCCTCTTGGGGACTTTCTGTGACGATTAAACAATGGGATTCATGTAAAACACTTAAAAGAGCTTCTATCATATACTAAATATCCAATAAATGTCTTATTATTAGTACTAGATATTGAGAAGATTCCTATAACCCTGCAAAAATATTCAACTAGTTCATCATCATAAATCATCTCTTAAATTAAGATTTGGGGCTTTAAAGAGGCCAGTACTTGGGGTTCTGATTCCACATTGATCTTATCAATTGCCATAATTTTACAGATCACTCATATTCCAGTGACTTCCACATCTTTGTATAGTCTGGATGTGAGCTGTGTACTCTAGAGAACTGTATTTCCAGGTGTTTACCAGAATCTTCACTGTGACGTCCTATAGGAACTTGAAATAAAAATGTCCAAAATTGAACATACTGCCTCCCTCTGATCCTTATTTCTCCACTGAAATTTCTTTTAACTCTTTTTCTTTCTGCTTTCCTTATTTTATTCATGCTATTGCTCTGGGTTTCATATTTCCCCTGCCCCAAAATTCATATCTACCCTCAGAATGTGACCTTATTTGGAAATAGGATCATTGTAGATATCATCCATTAAAATGAGGTTATACTGGGTTAGACTGTCAATCCAATGATTGGAGTCCTCATAAGATAGCCACATAAAGAATATAGACATATAAAAAACACCATGTGAACACAGAAGCAGAGAACTGTCTCAGCAAATCAAGGAACTCCAAAGATGGTTGACAACCTCTACAAGCTAGGGGAGGGGCATGGGCCTATCCTGCTGACACCTTGGTTTTAGATTACTGGCCTCCTAAACTGGGAAAGAATCAATTTCTGTTGATTTAAGCCACCCAGGTTATTGTAATTTATTACCACAGCCCTAGGAAACTAATATGGACACTGTCAACTATTACTAAATTTAGAATTATTTTTTGTTGGTTCTTTTTAGTTATACATGATAGTAGAATCTATTTTGACATAATTATAAAAGCATGGAATACATATTCTTCTAATTTAGTCCCTAGTATGTCTAATTCTCTTTCCTTTCCAATAACTCCGTTCCCTTCCATTTATTGATTGTTCTGTCATGTATCCAGTTATTTTTAAATTAATTTCTTATGTATGTACATGATAGTGAGGTTCATGGTGGTATATATGTACATAGGAAGTTATGTCAGGTTCATTCTCCTCCATTCCCTCCATTCCCCTTTGTCTACTCCACTGAACTTTTATTCTTGCCCCTCCCCACTTATTGTGCATTAGCTTCCACATATCAGAGCAATGTTTCAGCCTTTAGTTTTTTGGGATTGGTTTATTTCACTTAGCATGATAGTCTCCAGATCCATCCATTTACTGGCAAATGTCATAAAGTCATTCTTCTTTATGGCTGAGTAATACTCTGTTGTGTATATGTATTACATTTTATTTATCCAATCATCTGTTGAAGGGCACCTAAGTCTGTTCCATAGCTTAGCTATTGTGAATTGTGTTGCTATTTTAAATCCTTTTCATATATACCAAGGAGTGGGATAACTGGATCAAATAGTGGTTCCATTCCTAGTTTTTTGGGGAATCTTTATGTTCCTTTCCAGAGTAGGTTTTTAATTAAAAACAGGTGAAAACCTGTGTGGCAATCCTTTCTTGCCTCCTCATAGCTGTGGTATTTCTTGGATTACAGCTACATAATCCCAATCTCTGCCTTTGTCATCATATGTCATTCTCCCCTTGTGTCTTGTGGCCATCTTCTTTTAAGGATACCAGTCTTATTGCAGTAATGCTCTACCCTACTCCAATATGACCTCATCTTCCTCATCTTAATCTACCTGATTACATCTTCAAAAACCTGATTTCCAAATAAAGTCACTCTCTAAGATATGGAGGGTCAGGACCTCAACATATCTTTTTGTGGGGTACATTATTCAAACAATATTACTACCCCTTTCTTTTATCACCATTTCAAATCTTACCTTCTTATTATTCTGTGTTTTCCTGCAGTAGAATATTTCACACATAGCCCCTCTTCTCCAGCCCAGATTCACCTGTTCTGGTTTATGGTGCAGTCATCTTTCCTCAGGACTGTCACAGTCTCCATCAAATTGGTTTCTCTATTTCATTTTACTCGCCATACACCCAACAAGTTATCTAATCAGTTTCTGATCAGATTCCTGCTGTTCCTCTGGAAAAGACCAACCAGTAGCTTCCTCTCTTCACAGTCTCAAGTATGAACTATCTCAAAAGGCCCTTACAGACCACACTGGGCTACTCATTCTTTCTTGAAAATAGATATTGAGGTCTTTAGGCCTTTGCTTATTTTATTCCCTATGCCTAGAGCACCCTTCAGTGCTTTAACCCCCTGCAGACATGCTCCTCATCCCATAAGGCCCAACTGAAACCTTGCTGACTCAGTGTGCTTCCAGAATTCCATCACATAGACTTATTGAGCCTTTCCCTGTGTTTCTGTGACACCTTGTGACTGTGGATACTAATGTAACACCAGTGGAGATTTAAAACCGTTTTGTAGGCTAGGAGTGTGGCTCAGTGGTAGAGCACTTGCCTAGCATGCACCTGGCCCTCAGTTCTATCCCTAGCACTACAAGAAACAAAACGAAAGAAGAAATAGAACATTTTATATAATACAATTAACCTTGATAATAGAAATATAAGCAACTGCAGTTATGGACTTTCCCTCTGTTGATATTAATATTAATTGACCATTGTAGCATATGCAAAAGTTTTCACATATATACACACATACACATACAGTTATATGTCACTTAATGATAGGGATATGCATCATTAGGTGATTTTACTGTTGTATGAGAATCCTAAGAGTATGCTTTACACAAACTTAGATGTTACTGCTAGTACATTCCTGGGCCATATGCTGTTTGTGTATGTGTGTGTATACATATAGTACAGCCTATTACTCTAGAGCCCTAATGAATAAAGTGATATGAGATTAAATCAAGCACAAAAGAAAATAATGAAATCAAGAGGCATGGTAAACACAAGATATGAGGCCACCATAGCATATGGTACATTGTTTTACAGTAAACTTTTAAGTAGAAGGAGTACACTCTAATGATTAAAATTTTAGTAAATGCATAAACCAGCAACATGGTCATTTATTATCGTTATCCAACACTATATACTAACTGTACATACTTATGTACATTAGTGTATGTGCTATACCTTTATCTGACTGGCAGCAAACTAGGTTTGTTTAAACAAGCATCACAAATGTATGAGTAATGTGTTGTGTCACAATATCATGACAGCTATGACTTTACAATGTAGTAGGAGTTTTTCAGCTCCATTATAATCTTATGGGATCACTGTCAGATATGCAGTACATCATTGGCAAAAACACTGTTATGTAGCACATGACTGTATATATAAGGTAGCCTATCCCTAAAAGGATACTGTGAGTGATCCAGTGCTCTTTTAACAGCTTATTGAAGAAATGGGACCCAAGCTCCCAGTATAGCTACCAGTTTGAATTTTTAAAATTGAATTCTTAAGGCTGGGGATGTAGCTCAGTTTTAGAGTGTTCACCTAGCATGCACAAGGCCCTGGGCTCAATTCCCAGCAACATTTAAAAATAAACAGGAAAAAAGTTGAGTTCTTAATAAAGTATAGCAGGAGCTATGACTACAGTAGTGCTGCCTAACAAACAACTCCCAAAATTTTAGTGGTTCACAAGACATGTTTATTTTTCTTGCCCATGGGCCTATAAGTCAGGTGAGCTTGGATGGCTATAACTGGGCTGAGCTCCAGGTTGCAAGTAGGCCTGGTTTTCTATAGAGCCAGCAGTATCCAGGGCCATGCTCTTTTCATGGTGGTAGCAAAAGTATAGCAGGCCAGCACTAACAGTGCACAAGCCACAGCCATTCATGTAGCCAAGCCCATATCAAAGGGACAGGAAAACATTCCTCCTCTTCTGTGGGAGGGTATGCAGTCACATGACAGAGTGTGGACCTTTTTAATTCTAAAAGAGGCAGCAAGTGAAGGATCAAGATACAGAAGTTAGGATTGGGGATGTAGCTGAGTGGTAGAGCATTTGCCTAGCATGCACAAAATCCAGGATTCAACCCCAGCACTGGAAGAAAAAAAGAGAGAGAGAAAGAGGAAAGAATCTAATATACCAAAGTCCTCATGATCCTGAAGTGGACAGCAAAGAATTATGTTTTGAAAATAAACTGTTTACCAAATGGCAAGAAACAATTTGATGTTGAATTTTCAAAACTGTGTTTTGAAATGTGGCTCTAATTATATCCATCTTTGTTTTTTCCTAGAAATGTGAAGATGTTTGGCTCGGAATGCCATCACCTATTCCTGTGAAATTCATTAGATACTTAGACCTTTTGAGGGATGTGTTTGGCTTAGAGGAGGAGGAACCATGACACTTTGAATCAACTTCCTTTGATGTACCTCTCTAATTTTGCCAATTTTATTTTAGTAGATATAATTTTATTAAATGCAAAAGAAACAAGGTTCATATTGAATAGAAATCTATAAATCACAATTAATCTTTTGTCATCTTAGTTTTTCAGAGCATCATATTATATTACTAATGTACCAGCACTATTAAAAATGCCATTTAAAGAAATGTTGAACATTTTTATCATATGTATGATTTATGAATACCAAAGAATCTTATGATAATTTTTCCATCCAATGTATTTTGATTTATTGCAATATAAAAATAAAATAGTTTTTGACAGCTATATATGACAATTTAAAATCAAATTATATCAGAGCAATAAGTTGTGATTCTAGTAAACATTTTTAAAATCTTTTTGACATGTGTTTATTACTTATATAATTAAGTTTTATGGCAACTCACCTCATCAAAATAAGTCTTAAACCTCTCTAGAGTGAATGTATTTATTTTCTGAAATTAGTAAAGTTATGGGAAGAAAAGGAACCTCCTCCCTGCCAGCACACACACACTTGGGTGAAAAATTGAAACATATGCAGTGTTTGTATTTTTAATGCCCTTTTTGAATCTAAAGTCAGCTTGTTAGCCTAGGAATATATGCATGTGTATATAATTATAGTATGACCAAAAGTGTATTATGCTAAAATATTTAAGGATGTGAATGCTGAAGATTTCAAGAATCTGTTTTGGTTTATTTTACATACATACCAACAGCCCCCAGGCCCAGACGTTTAAGTATTCTAAAACTACATCTCCCTGGTTCTATGTTTATTTTTCTTCAGCAGAATTCTTGTGATAGAGTCTACATTTGATTAAAACTCATGGCCATAGACTTCTGGGAACTTAGTATTAGAAATCTTCTGCAGTCTACCTGAATCCTCATTGTTGCCTGCTGGGTATCATAAATCCATTTGCTCAGTGTTCTCAGAGATGGCACAACCCTGTCAGGAAGGGACTGCACCAGTCACCTTTCAGTAGCTGCTCTGAGAGGACAAGATGCTGATGACATTTCAGGGACCCCGCCTGTCTCCTTATTCTTTCATTCCACATTTGTAGCATCTTGCCTAGAAGTGAGCTGGTTTCTTGGCACTCAGGTGGACCAATTTTGCTCAACAACAATGGATTTTTCATCTTTTTTTAAAACTGAGCTAATCAATAGATGACTTTTCTATACAAGCCATCTAGGATAATTAATTATACATGTACCATTGTTAAAATAGACTCCACAGAACTTCTAATAAACCAGTATATTCAAGATACTAGAAGCATCTACCCATAAACCCTAAGTTTGACTATGTGAGTTCTGTCCCAGGATTTTTATATTTTTCGAAGACAACTGACAGTGCCAAGCCATTTTGTCACTTTAAGATTTTCTATTCCCCAGAGAGCAAGCATTTAGAATGATGACACTTTCCTGGAACTTTTCAAGCTGACACATTTGTCACTTACCTATTCAACTCTTTACTTGGTTATCTTTTCCTCAGGAGTTGAGATATATAGATAATTTAGCCTTTATACCAGCTTGTAATTACTTCATTTGAGAAGCAGAAGGAGAAAAGAAAGGGAAGGAAATGAAAGAGAACACTCCTGAGTTTTGAGGGTAACAACTACTTACTTATTCTCTTGCATAGATGTGTATTATTGCCCTGATCATTCCTAGTTCAAGCCCACAAAACAATGAAATAGCCATTATAGGAATCATGCCAATAAACATGATACATTGCAGCCATACAGACACTTTAAATAATTATTCTTATACTGAAGGAGATTTATAATTTAGAGATAATATCCCCATTAGTAAAGGAGCCATATACTGAAGGAGCCATATACTGAAGGAGATTTATAATTTAGAGATAATATCCCCATTAGTAAAGTTTATGACCCAATAAACAGCTCCCACTAGTTAATAAATGCCAAAGCCATAAAAACAAAGACTATTAATGTAATAGAATTTCTGTACCTCCCTCTCTTGCTGGTGGTCTGAAGATACTGAAGGGACATGCTATCTTAGGAAAAACATTTATTCTCCTTATGTAAATATCAATGAATTGTCTTATAATCCATCTGGAAAGCTCCCAGCCCCATTTGGTTCCAGGTGGTCCCCCAATTCTGCTTAGGTTTCAAGCAGAGATAACTGGTTTTCAGCACAAAGAAATCCTGTGACTCAAATCTTTGGGGGAGGTGGGGAGAAGGGCTGGGATCTCTGCCTCTTCCCTCTGAAAAAGAGAAAACCTTAACTATTGTCATTGTTCCAAGGTAATAATTTGGAAAGAAGTTTCACACCTTTGCATAGACTTATATTTTTAGCTCCTGACATTTTCTCATTTTAATGGAAAAGTTAAGTGCTGCCTATGGCTGTCTGGGTGGGTTGAAGGTTAATATAGGCAAACTTTTGTCCTAAGAACTAATTGTTTGTTAGTATTCTCCGAACTGTGGAAATGGTTGATGAAGTCATATGAAAGCCCAAATCAAGTCAGGTCTTTTCATTACAAAACAGATTAAAAGCCATTGAAGTTCACATTAAGTAGTTTGCTGAGTCACTGTTGTGAAATATGGATGTTGTCAGAAGATGACTAATTTGCAGTATTAATTTGCCCTTTTATTCCCTTTTTCACCTGTTACCTAACCATTTGAAAAGTACTGTGGAGAAGTCTACTGGCTGACTTAGTACTCACCAAAATGGTTAAACTTTTACACAGTAGAAAGGAAATGCAGAGCACTTTAAATTTCATGCTTTCTAGTAGTTTGAACATTTTGCCTACTTTATTCTGTGTATTGCCTTTGATTCAATTAATGTCAAATATACCATTCTTGGTATTTTTTTTAATGCTATGCTATTTGAAGTTTTGTTATTTGGGGTTGAAAAGCTTCTCGTCTTTCTGGATCCCTCAGTCATGAGTTTAAGATATTTAATTTGCCCTTCCTTCTTTCAAATAGCAGAGAATTATTGATGAATAAAATGAGATTCTCTCAAATTCAAAAAGAAAAGCCATGTAATTCTTGCCTTTCCAACTTGGATTTATCTTAATTTGAGTGGGAGTTATTTCATGGCCTTTTCTGTGTGTTTCTCTCCCGACTTTCCCTTCCTCCACACATTATGATTTTGCTCATTATAAGTTTAATAGTTGGAGATTTAATGGAACAGTAGGCCTTCCCACAAAATATTTATGACATTGAATAATGCAGAATCCATTAAATAATGAATTGCCCTGTTCCCAATTATATGTATATTCTCTTTAGTTATGAGTATAGATCCCTGAATTTTGAACACCCTTCACGATTGGTCTGTAAATGACCTTTCAGAAAAACAGCTTCCAAATGATGGCAGAAACAGATACTCCAGTAATACTTCTCTGCCCTCCTGTTTGCTTGGGCAAAGTCTGAATTGCTTCAAGCTGAAGGCAGGTTAAGACCTTTGCAAAAATGAGTCTTTTCAAGTTGACTGAGCATCTTCAGAGACACAGTGCTTTTCAATTCCCAAGAGAATGTAATGTGTAAAAATGGAAAGCCCACTGAGGCAAGATCAATGAAGCTATTGAGCAAAATAATAAACCTGGAGCAAACATCATTATTACAAAGGGCAGTGCTGACTGGGCGATTAGTTTAAGAGAATTTTGCAGCTCACCTCCACCTGCTGCCTTCCACCAGGTTACATATTGGTTTATATATACATTTTTCACTCAAAGTCAGTTACATTTCCCCAAAACTAACAGTTCTGAGACACCTTTGTCAACAGAGTGGCCAGAATGTGCATCTTCTTTGCATCTGTTCCTGGTGCCCAGTAAAATTCCTTCCAAGGGAACCCATTATGTGTCTGATGTGTGACATATACAGGAATCCAGGGGTCAGCACTACTGCTCAGAAGCAACTGGTAATGGCTAAAAAATGTGACTGATGAAAAACTCCACGGTGGCTCTGCAAGCCGAGAATTAATGGCTGTCTGGAATCAGTAGGAGTCTTTACTTCTAAATACTCATTAGTTAAAGCAGTGAGGCCTGATGTTATGCAAGTTAGAGAAGGAAGGGGGGGACCGCCCCTCCCCATTGTCTATTTTGAACAGAATATGCACATTTAACTCAAAGTGGTGAATGGTTCAAATACATCAAACCAACTATTCATCAATCTCCCAGCTTCCTGAGCACCGCTTTGCATCTGTGTAGCCAACAATAGAGGAAATTCTTGTTATGACCCCACTCACTATAATATTAAAATCCAGAGGAGCTGTAGCTTGGTGAAAACACAAGAATGCATTCTCCTTTAGAAATTCTTCCCCCAAAGTCATCTTTGTGTTTCCTTTTTCCTATTTTGCCTGTAGAAGAACATCTGACTCAAAAAGGAGCTTGATAAAAATTACTTTTGCCTGCTTTTTGTCTCCTGTGCTTCCACTGCTCTTCATTATTGCTGTGAGGCCACACATGGAATACAGAACAGGAGCCCAAAAGCCATTTCAGGCTGCTGCAGATATCCCCAGTTTTAACAATCACCCGAGCCAGCAGAGGGAGAAAGGAAGTGGCGAGAGAGGACAATTGGCTAGGGGAATTGGGAGGAGATTGGGGGCCACCTTGTGTGCATAACTCACCTTAGAGTTTGAGCTTGAAGGTGGGGAGTGAGAAGTTACTAAAAGAGTTTTAATATTGGGTATGAAAACATCATGGCTATATTTGAAAATCTCTGGCTGCTTTGTGTATGTGTGAACCTTAAGTGTCAAGCAAGTTTGGCGATGAGAAGGTTGACTAAAAGATTTTTTTTTTTTTTTTGCCAGGGGCTGGGGTTATGGCTCAGCAGTAGAGTGCTTGCCTCACATGTGTGAGGCACTGGCTTCGATCCTCAGCATCACATAAAAAATAAATAAACAAAAATATTGCATTCATCTACAACTAAAACCAAATATTTTTAATTAAAAAAGAGATCATTGCCAGAGAAATGATGGATGGTTTGGATTAATGTAATGTTGGTGAGGTTGGTGAGAAATGGAGAGATTCATGACACATTTAGGATGTAGGAGATGAGGGAGATAAAAAAAATCAAAATTATGATTGGGTCTTTTTTTTTTTGTTTTGTTTTGGTACTAGGTTGTACCCAGGGTCCATGGACCACTGAGCTGCATCTCCAGTCCTTTTTATTTTGAGACCAGCTCTTGTTAAGTTGCCTAGGCTGACCTTGAACTTAATATCCTTCTGCCCCAGCTTTCCAAATCTCTGTAATTACAGGTATATGCCACCATCCCCAGTTTGATTGGGTCAGTTTTGACAGACAGCTGGGCAAATAGTGTTGCTATTCACTGTACTGGGAAAGATCAGAGAAAAAAATAGGAGAATTCTGCCTAAAGCATGCTAAGTTAAGGTGCCTGTGGAATAGATAAAGTGGCCTCATCGGAGTGTGGATGGCAATTGTGAGTCTGGATAAGTTAACCCAGGAGGAGCATGTTGTCTGAGAATCACTGTGCCTGGCATATTACCAACTAATAATTTTGAAAAGAAAAAAAAAAAAACAGCTTCTTTGACATACAGTGAACTACACACACACACACACACACACACACACACACTTATTTTTTTGTACTGGGGATTGAACCCAGAGGATACTGAACCACATCCCCAGCTGGTTTTTGTTTTATTTTGAGACAGGTTCTCACTAAGTTGCTTAGGACCTCACTAAATTGCTGAGGCTGACCTCAAATGAGCTAGCCTCCTGCCTCAGCCTCCCAAATTGCCAGGGTTGCGGTTGTGGCCACCACACCTGGCTTGAACTACACATATTTAAAGATTGTACAAAGTTCAATGTCCTTCACATTTTCACCAATACTTGGTATGGTCAGTCCTTTTAATTTTAGGCATTCTAATAGGTGTGTAGTAGTGTCTTATTGTGTGGTGGTTTCTCATTAAGTTTTGAGAGTTCTTTATTATTCTGGATTTAGACCTTCTATCTGATATGTGAATTCCAAAGATTTTCTCCCCAACTCTGATTGTCATTTCATTCTCTTAACAGAGTTTTTTTTTTGGGGGGGGGCAAGCTAAAGTTTTTTATTTTAATGAAGTTTATTCTTTGAATATACTCTTTTCTGGATTTGTCAAGGGACATAGGTGTCTCCAGAGAAGGTTCTAAGGAGTTCCCAGAAAGAAGGGGGAACTTGACTCAGGAGCAGCGGGGATTCTTTGAAGATGTGATGGAAAGGAATTTTAGCACTTGCCAGACAGAGGCTTATTTAGGAGCATAGAGATGCATTCAAGGGAGAATTCAGGCCATGTGGAGAGTGAGAGATGTGGTTTGGAGGTTCCCAGCTCTTCTTTTAAAGGAATCTTGTTGAGAGCCAACTCTCACATATGGGAAGGTATGTAGAAATGATATCAGTCTGGTAATCTCAAAATGGGTGCTAGTGGTCTGGTCAATCTCAGGATCCTCAGGACAATGTGGTCACCATTATATGATCAATAGAGCTGTAAAGTTGCCTAAATTATAGGTTCCTCAAAATATCATATCTCTTTTTACTTATTCTATTTATGGTGGGGGGGTTAATTCACAATGTTCAAAGTAATTATCATAAGTGAATAAATTTACAGTTAACTCTAAGATATACAAGTTTAAAAGGAGGAGGTCATGAACTGAAATTGATTTCTATCCATGTATGAGTTTGTCAGAATGAACCCAACTACTATTTATTACTATAAAGCTCTAATAAAAATAATTAGTAAAAGAAAAAAATCTACAGATTTTTTTCTAGGAATTTGAGGGTGACTAGCCTGGGAAAGAGACTGGCTTAGGGAATGACAGGACTGGAAAAGTATGCAGAACTTCTCAATTGAAATGTTATTTCCTTGTCCTTTATGTCTCTTTTCTTTCTATTTTTAAAAAATTCTTCTATCCTACCTCAATTTATATGTCGGTTACAATCACACTGCTTGTTCACTGTAGCTTTATAATAAGTCTCAAAACCAGTAGTGTTAATTCTCCAACTTTGTCTTCTTTTGCATAGTAGTTTTGGCTATTCTAGACCATTTGCATTCCATATGAGTTTTAGTATTGATACTAAAATTCCAGTAGGATTTTGATTGGGTTTGCACTGAATCTTCAGATCAATTTGAGGAGGATTAATATATTAAATATATTAAAAGTATTGAGTCTGCTGGGTGTGATGGTGCACACACCTTTAATCCCAAGAGCAGCTTGGGAGACTGAGGCAGGGGGATTGCAAGTTCAAAGCCAGCCTTAGCTACTTAGTGAGGCACAAAGCAACTCAGCAAGACCCTGCCTCTAAATAGAATATAAAATATCTATATCTATAGATAGATAGATAGGTAGATATCTACATATCTATATTGAGCCTTCTGACACATGAACATAGTATATTATTTAATTTACTTAAGGCTTCTTTATCTTAACAATGTTTTGTAGATTTTAGTGTACAGATATTGCATGTATTATGTGTTAATGCTAATTTTTTAAAATTTCAATCTCTGTTGCTAGAAAATAGAAATAAAATTGATTTGTATACACTGACATTAATTAATCTTAATAAACTCATTTACTAGTCTTCCAGCTTTTTTGTAGGTAGCATTAGATTTTTTTTATATGGAGAATTCACATAGATGATCACAGATGATCAGATTTTATACATAAGTAAAGTTTTGCTTCTTCATTTCAAATAGATGTACCTTTTATTTTCTTCTCTTATTTTATTGAACTGGTTAGAACTTCTAATACAATGTGAATGAAAGTTGTAAGGATGGACATCCCTTTCTTCTTATAGAACTTAAGAGGAAAATATTTTGTTTTTCCTCATTGGGTATAATGTTCATACTAGTATTTTGGTAGATGTCTTTTATCAGGCTTAGGAAGCTCCTTTCTGTTCCTACTGTACTGAAAGAAAAATCGGTAGTGGATTTTGTCACATGCTTTTGCTATATCTATTAAAATGATCGTATGTTTTTTCAATTTTGTTAATATAGTAAATGATATGATTTTTAAAATGTTTTATTATGGTGGAATTCATATCACATAAAATTAAATTATAAAATTCAGTGGCATTTAGTACATTTCCAGTTGTAAAATCACTACTTCTGGTTCCAAAACATTTTCACCAACCCAAAATGAAACCTCATGCCCATTAAACAGTTATTCCTATTATCTTCTATCCTCAGAACCTGCCAACCCCAATCTGATTTCTGTGTTTATGAATTTACCTATTCTAAATAGTCCATGTAAATAGAATCTGTGACCTTTGAATCTTCTTTCACTTAGCATTTGTCTGAGTGTAGGAGTGTGTGTGTGTGTGTGTGTGTGTGTGTATGTGTGTGTGTGTTTTGATAGAATTAAACCCAGGGCCTCATGTGTGATAGGCAAGTGCTCTATCCCTGATCTGTAACCAACCCGGCATAATGATTTTGATGTTTATCCATATTGTAGCATGTATTGGCACTTCATTCTTTTTCATGACTGAATAATATTCCATATTATGTCTGTATCATAATTTCTTTATCCATTCATCCATTGATGTACATTTGGATTGTTTCTATCTTTTGGTTATTGTAAATACTGCTGCTATGAATATGTGTTACATGTATTTGTTTGAGTACTTGTTTTCAGTTCTTTTGAAAAAAAATAAAATAATCCTAGGTCATAGGATTATTTTACATTTAACTTTTTGAGGAACTGCCAAACTATTTTTGACATAACAGCCAGCAATGTAGGAGGGTTCAAAGGTTTCCATATCCTTGCCAATACTTGTTATTTCCCTTTTTATTATAGAAATGCGGGTGAGTATAAACTGGTAGCTCATTATGGTTTTGATTTGTATTTCTCTAACAACTAATGATGTTGGCCATCTTTTCATGTGTTTCTTGGCCATTTGTGTATCTTCTTTGGAGAAATGTTTACTGCAGCCTTTTGCCCACTGTTGTTTGAAAATGACCTTAAGTTTTAAATGTTAAACCAGCTGCATTGCTGGAATAAACCCTGCTAGGTCATGATGTTTTATTCTTCTTAAGTATCACTCGGTTCAATTTGTTAAAATTTTGTGTGAAATGTTTCTTCTATATTCATAAAGGATAGTGATCTGAAGTTTTCTTGTCGTTATTTGGTTTGGGTTTCTTGATTACATTGCCCTCAAAGAATGAGTTGAGAAATATTTCTTTACAAATGTATGGAGGAATTCATGAATTAGTATTTTTTAAATATTATTTTTAGTTGTAAATGGACACAATATTTTTATTATGTTTTTATTTTTATTTTTATGTGACACTGAGAATCAAACCCAGTGCTTCACACGTGTGAGGCAAGCTCTCTTCTGCTGAGCCACAACCCCAGCCCATGAATTAGTATTATTCCTTCCTTAAACATTTGATAGAATTAAACTAGTGAAACCATCTGAACCTGCAGTTTGCTTTGAGGGAAGATTTGTTTGTTTAAATCCTCAAATTCTTTAATAAGTACAGGGTTTTTTCTTGGTGTGTGTGTGTGTGTGTGTGTGTGTGTGTGTGTGTGTGTGTGTATGCTGGGGATTGAATGCAGGGCCTTGCCCATGCTAGGCAAGTGCTTACCATTGAGCTATACTCTCAGCCCAATGTAAGGCTTTTCAGGTTACATATTTCTTGTGCTGTTGAGTTTGGTAGTTTGTGTCTTTAAAGAAGTCTGTTTGTTTCATGATGTCTGTTTAATTTATTAACTTAAAGTTATTCATTAATATTCAATTTTTTTTCCTTTTACTATTTGAAGGCTCTCTAACGATGTCATCTCTCTCTTCCTGATACTATAATTTCTCTATTCTTTTCTTCTCCACGGTCAGTCTGGCTAGAGATTAATCAGTTTTATTGATCTCAAAGTAGAAGCTTGTCATTTTGTTAAATCTCTCTAGTGTTTTTCTGTTTCATCAGCTTCTGCTCTGATCATTATCATTTCCTTCTTCTATTTACTTTGGGTTTAATTTGTTCTTCTTTTTCGGTTTCTTAGATTGAAAACCAAAGTCATTGATTCAAAGTCTTTTTTTTTTTTTCTAATGTCGGTACTATGAAACCCTCCTAAATCCTGCATTAATGGTATCTCACATATTTTTGATGTACTGTGTTTTCATTTTCATTTGATTGCTCAGTTACTTCCTTATTTCTCTGATTTATCCTTTGATTTATAGGTTATTCAGAAGTGTGCTATTTAGTTTCAAATATTTGGGGATTGTCCAAGGATCTTTCTGATAATTTTTAATTTAATTCCTTGTGGTCAGAGAACATATTTGTATGACATATGTTTTTAGTTCATTTAAACTAGTTTTAAGGCCCAGAATATGGCCTATCTTTTTTTTAAGTTGTTGATGGACCTTTTATTTAATTAATTTATTTATAGGTGGTGCTGGGAATCAAACCCAGTGCCTCACACATGCTAAGTGAGCACTCTACCACTGAGCTACAACCCCAGCCATGGCCTATCTTGATTAATGTACTACCATGTGCACTTGAAAAAGGATGTGTTATCCTATAATTCTTTTGTGGGATGTTCTATAAGTGTCCATTAGGTCAAGTTGTTCATATCTTCTATATCTTGTTAATTTTTGTCTACTTGTTCCAACACTTATTCAGAGGATGGTGCTGAAATTTCTGACTATAGTTATTGTTCTCAGTTTTGGTTTCATATATTTTGAAATTCTGTTTTTACCTGCATAAACATTTAGAAGTGATAAGTCCTCTTGATTATCATTATATAATGAATTTCCTTATCCCTGATAATATTCTTTGCCTTAAAGTGTATATTGTCTGTAGGACTGGGGTTGTGGCTCAGTGGTAGAGCACTTGCCTAGCGTGTGTGAGGCACTGGGTTCAATTCTCAGCACTGCACATAAATAAATAAAATAAAGGTACATTGATAACTAAAAATATTTTTTAAACATATATTGTATGAATAAATAAAAAGATGGAGTCAGAGTACAATCTTCTGGCCATGACATACCAGGTCAACTTTGACATGTTGACTTTGACCACTTACAGAAGATGCAAAATGTAGGAAAAAATTAAAAGAAGAGAGAAATCTAACAAGGGTATTGAACCTCTGAGACCCCTCATGTAAGGCCACTTTTGCTGAATTGATATGTGAGCTTCCAGCAAAGATTAAAATAACATTTTACATGAAAAAATATATTGTGTGATAATAAAGCAACTCTAGATTTCTTTTTATTGATATTACCATGGTGTATTTTTTTCTGTCATGCTGGAGATGGAACCCAGGGCCTTACACATCTAGACAAGTGCTGTATCCTCAACCCAGCTCTTTTTCTTTTGACATATGTGTATTTTTATATTTGAAATTCCTTTAGTATAGATTGCATTTGGTTAGGTCTTGCTTTTTTAAACAATGTTATGACTGCTGCCTTTTAATTTGTGTATTTATATTACCTAGATTTAATTTACTTATTGATATGGTTAGATTTAAATCTACCATCTTGCTGTTGTTTCCTAGTTGCTCAATTTTTTGTTTCCTTTTATCTTATTTTCTTTCTTCCTTTGAGTTAATCGTATTTTTGTTACAATTTCATTTTACCTTCTTTGTTGGATTATTAGCTGTTGTTGGGAGAAAAATGTTTTCTCTACCATTTTATATTCGGTGTTTGGGGGCCTGCAAATTGAATTGAAACAGACAGATCACTAATCTAAGGGGAAAACATATTTACTTATGTACATACACATGACTGCTCACAAAGAAATGTAACTTAAGGAAGCAGTTATAATTTAAAGCTTACATCCCATCTTCACAGGAGATAGAAAGGGACAAAGGGGCACTTCTGGGAGAATAAATGACTTATTAGAAGGGAGGGAGAAAGGGTACTTATGGAGAAACAAATGACTTTTGGAAAGATAAATGGGTCTGTGGGAGAATAGATGAGAAAAAATAGTTTCCTGATGGCAGTTTCACGCCAGGGTATGAAACCCATATAGAAATGCTTATAGTAGCTTTATTCATAACAGCTCAGACAACCCAGCTGTCCTTCAATGGGTTAATGTTTAACTGGAGCACATCCATATTGTGGAATACCACTCAGTAATAAAAGCCAATGAATTATTGATGCAATGTGACAACCTGGATGTGTCTACAGAGAATTAAACTGTATATAGAAAGCCAACCTCAAAAGCTTACATATAGTATGTGTTAGTCAGATTTTCATTGCTGTGACAAAATACCTGAGGGAAAACAAAGGAGTAAAGATTGTTTTGGTTCATGGTTTTAGAGGTTTCAGTCCATGGTTACTTGGCTCTGTTGATTCTGTGCCTATGGAGAGGTAGAACATCATGAAAGAAGGGCATGACACAGACTGTTCACCTCATGGAAACTGGGAAGCAGGGAGAAAGATTAAGAGAGAAGGAAGATAGAGTCCTCAAGGGTACATCCTAAGCATCTACTCCTTTCAACTAGGTCCTACTTCCTATAGTATCTTCTACTTCTCCATAGTCCATTCAACTATGAACTCATCAACAAACTGATCCATTGATGCAATCAGAGGCTTCATTATCCAATCACTTCCCCAAAGCCCTACCTCTAAATATTGCTGCAATGAGGACCAAGTCTTTGAGAATATTCCAGATCCAAACTGTAACACTGCATTATTCCATTTATAGAACATTCTTAAAATGACAAAATTATAAAAATGAAAAGCAGATCAGTGGTTGCCAGAGGTTACCAGGTGGTATGAAAAATGAGATGAGGGGAAATGGGTGTGGCTATAAAACGGCAGCATGAAGAACCTTTGTGATGATGTAAATCTCTATCTTCACTGTTGATATCAGTACCCTGATCGTGATATAGTATTATAGTTTTTAAATATGTTACCATTGGGGGAACTGTGGAAATGATACATGAGATCTCTTTGTAATATTTATTAGAACTGCATGTGAATTTATTATATAAAAATAAAAGGTTTAATTTTAAAAAATTTAATAGAAGACAAGGACTTTTCCAGATATAGAAAAAGTGAAAGCATACATCAAGAGCACTTCTCTCCAAATTGATCGGATTCAATGCCAGCCCAATCACAATGTGAGTAAGCATTTTTGTAGAAATTGACAAACTGATTCTAAAATTCACATGAAATTAAAGATAGTCCTTCAAACAGGAGAAAAATGGATTCAGTGGGAAATTTTACCAAATATTTAGTCAAAAAATAATAACCACTTTTGTATAAACTCTTCCAGAAAATTCTCAATTCATTGTGAGTTGAGCATTACTTTAATACAACAACCAAAACAAACTTTTGGGGAGGGGGTGGAACACTGATGCAGCATCTCTTTTCTTTCTTTCTTTTTCTTTCTTTTTTTTTTGGTGCTGGGGTGTGCATATGCCAGGCAACTGGTCTACCTCTGAGCTACACCTGTAACCCTTCTTATATTTGAGACAACGTCTCATCAAGTTGTTGAGGCTGATCTCAAACTTGCCATCCTCCTGCCTCAGCCTCCTGAGTAGTTGGGACCCTCCTTAGTCAGGCACAACATTTCTTAATAAAATTTTAGAAAAATAAATCCATTAATCTTTAAAAGTGATACTACATTATGACCATGTAGAATTTAACTTAGGAAGGCCGTTGGTTCGATATTGAAAAACCGATCTTGTCACT
Source organism: Callospermophilus lateralis (assembly GCF_048772815.1). Lineage (NCBI taxonomy): Eukaryota > Metazoa > Chordata > Mammalia > Rodentia > Sciuridae > Callospermophilus > Callospermophilus lateralis. The sequence goes on along the minus strand of NC_135325.1, from coordinate 30,194,997 downwards.
AGCAGATCAAAAAGGGAAAATAATTTTCAATGAATTTTTATAAATGAATTTTGACAAAATCCAGAATTCTTGAATTTGAAAAATTCTAGCAAAGAAGAAGGGAACTTTTTCAATATGATAAGAAGCACCTACACAAATACCTGCAACTAACATCATACGTAAAGATGAAAGACTGCTTTCCTTCTAAGATCAGGAAACATCTAGAAGGTAGAAGCTTATTGCTTCTAGTCAGCATTTTATTGCATGGTATACAGATGGCAAATAAACTTAAGAGGATGTTCAACATGAATAGTTTAGGGAAAGGCACATTAAAACCATAACAAGATTCCTATAAATACCTAATAGAAATCTAATATTACATCACAGCCAGTTTGGGCAATGTAGGGAGTCACTGGTACACTGTGTGAGAATGTAGGCTGGTACAACAACGTGGGAAATAGGTTGTTTCTTAAAATGCTCAACATACATTTTCAGAGTGATTCTATGCCTAGGTAGTAACCCAAGACAAATGAAATCTCATTTACATATAAAGACTTGTATATTAATGCTATAGCAGTTTTATTTGTAATAGCCAAAATCTCGAAGCCAGACATATTTCTATCTACAGGTAAATGAATACATTGTAGTATATCCAAATGATACATGCATCAACATAGATGAATCTCAAAATAAACATGCCAAGTCAAAAAAAGCCAGAAATTAAAGCACACATTCTGTATGATTCTATTTATATAAATTTCCAAAGAATGCAAACTTTTTTATGCTGACAGAAAGTACATTAGTTCTGTTTATCATGCATCAATTATATTTCAATAAAGTTGTAAAAATAAAAGAGAAAACACCTAGCCCTGTGTAGTGGTGTGTGCCTGTAATTCCAGATACTCAGGAGGCTGAGGCAGGAGGATCACTTGAGCCCAGTAATTGAAGGCCAGCTTGGGCAACAGAGTGAGACCCTATCTCAAACAGACCCTACAACATGTATGGAATGTGAATAACATTGTATTTAAAGATAAATAAATCCATGGTGGGGCTGTGGTTGTGGCTCAGAGGTAGAGTGCTCACCTAGCACGTGCAAGTCGCTGGGTTTGAGCCTCAGCACCACAAAAAACTAAATTAATTGATTAATTAAATAAAGGTTTTAAACACATAAATCCATAGTCTTACATTTATAAAGAAGAGTGTAAATTGTTTGTATCAATTAGGTAAAGATCAAAAGCTCAAGGAAGAAAATCACAAATATAAAATCAGAAAGAAATAACAAACAGCACAGTAATCAGAATTTTGTAATAAGCTCCTGTTGGTTATAAAAAACATCACAAAATGTAAACATCTTCCCATATAATGAAATGGAGAATGATACTTGCAATAGAGATTATAGATAGGAGTCTTATTAAATCATAGGAGAAGTAGGGCAATCATGCACACTTGTAATCCTGGTGACTGAGAATGGGTGCACCGAGACAGGAAGATCACAATTTCAAGGCCATCCTCAGCAACTTAGTGAGACTTTGTCACAAAACAAAAGAGGACTGGGGATGTGAACCCAGGGCCTTACTCAGTGGTAAAGCACCCCTGGGTTCAATTCCCTGTACCAAAAATAAAATAAAACCAAGGACAATATACATAAGACTGTATGCTAAGTAAATCTTTTTATATCTTCTTTTGCAGCACTGGGGATAGAACCCAGGGCCTTACGTGTGCTAAGCATGTGCTCTACTATTGAGCCACACTCTAGCCCCATACTTAAATCCTGTTGTTGCATTGCCCCGGGACCATCTCATCCAGCTTGTCCCATTCAGGATTCCTCTGTCCAATGGTCCTTCATTTGCAGCAACACTTCCAGGGCTGGTGACATTGGGGCAGGGACAGTGTACAGATATTTCAAGGTAATATATTTACGGTAGAGAAGATTCTGATTATTTAGAAGTTCTTCTCTAGTGAGCTGTAGTTGAAGTCTTCTAAATGTACTATAGTTCCCCTCATGGCTCTTAGGCCAGCTAAATGTGAAGGTATTTCTCACCTCCAAATATCCAAAGACAGTCACATAGGTCCCCACCTCAACTGATCTTGTGTCACAGTTTTCAGATCCTTTGAGATCTCCTTCACCTTGGCTGTGCTATTCAAAGTGTCTATGGACATTGACATCACCTGGGAGTTGTAGCAATTTAAAATCTGAGGCTCAACCCCAATCCTCCTGAATGAAATGTGCAGTTAACAAGATCTTCAGATGGTTTATGTGCTCATTAGAATTTATTTATTTATTTTTATATTTTAATTAGATGTTTATGGCTATACATAGTAGTTGGGTTCACCCCTAGAAACTCAGACATGCATGGAAATCAATTTCAGTTCATGATTTCCCCTTTCTCACCTCCCTTTCCCCTGCTGTCCTGTCCTCTTCTCCTTCCTCTACTAGATTTCCTTCTGCTCATCTCTTAATTTATATTTGATTGGTTCTTTATGTAATCTTATCCTTTGTCCTCCTTTCCTTTATTTTACTCTAGCTTCCGCATATGAGAAAACAATATTTGACCTTTCAGTTTCTGAGTTTAGCTAATTTCACTTAGCATGATATTCTCCATTTTCATTCATTTATTAGTAAATGCCATAAGTTCATTTTTTAATGGCTGAGTACAACTCTATTGTGTGTGTGTATGTGTGTGTTTTTCTTAATCCATTCATCTATTGGTGAGCATCTGGGTTAATTCCATATTTGACTATTGTAAGTTGTGCTGCTATAAACATGGATGTGGCTGTATTGCTATAGTATGTCAATTTTATATCTTTTGGGAAAATACCCAGGAGTGGGATAGCTGGATCATGTGGTGGTGGTTCCATCCTTAGTTTTCTGAGAAATCTCCATACTGCTTTCCAGAGTGACTGTGCTATCCTGCAGTCTCACCAACAATGTACAAGTGTAATTTTCCCCTCACAACCTTACCAGCATTTATTATTGTTTGTATTCTTTTTTTTTAAAGAGAGAGAGAGAGAGAGAGAGAGAGAGAGAGAGAGAGAGAGAGAGAGAGAGAGAGAATATCTTTTTTGTTCATGGACACAACACAATGCCTTTTATGTGATGCTGAGAATCAAACCCGGGTTGCACCTGTGCTAGGCGAGCACTCTACCACTGAGCCACAATCCCAGCCCCTGTTGTTTGTATTCTTGATCATTGCTATTCTGACTAGAGATGGAATCTTAATGTAGTTTTGATTTGCATTTTCCTGATTGCTAGAGATTTAAAATATTTTTTTCATGTATTTATTGGCCTTTTGTCTTTCCTCTATTGAGAAGTTTCTGTTTCATTCTTTTGCCCATTTGTTGATTGGGTTATTTGTGGGGGAAATATATATATATATATTTGATGCTAAGTTTTTTGAGTTCCTTGTATGTTCTGGATATTAATTTCCTACTGGAGGAGTAGATGGACAAGATTTGCTCCCATTATGTAGGAGCTCTCTTTACATTATTAATTGTTTCCTTAGCTGTGCAAAAGCTTTTTGGTTTGATGGCATCCCACTTATTGATTGTTGGTTTTATTTCTTGCACTTTGGGGGTCTTGTTAAGGAAGTCAGTACCAGCACCTATATGATGGAGTGTTGAACTTATGTTTTCTTCTAGCAGTAGTAAGGTTTCTGGTTTAATTCCTAACTCTTTGATCCATTTTGATTTGAGTTTTGTACAAGGTGAAAGATAGGGGTCTAATTTCATTTTTCTATATACAGCTATCCAGTTTTCTTATGTGGTCATTAGAATCTAGGAAATATTGGTCTTGAGGAGGAGACATTCTTATTTGTCATTTAATGGGTGCTCTCCAGATTGAAGGATATTCCAGTGTTCTTGCAATATACTAAGTGATCATTAGAATTTCTGATAAAGTTGATGGGTGTGGTGACTCACACCTATAATCCCAGCAGCTGGGGAATCTGAGGCAGGAGGATTGCAAGTTCAAAGCCAGGCTTAGCAATGGTGAGGCTAAGCAACTCAGTGAGACTCTGTCTCTAAATAAAATACAAAATAGGGCTGGGGATGTGGTTCAGTAGTCGAGTGCCCTTGGGTTGAATCCCTGGTACCCCCCACCCCCAAGAAAAGAACTTCTGATGAAGTCATTCAAACATGGAAACTAATATTTATGAAGCTTGTTGCTTTCTTCAAACCACTGTTGTCAGGCACTGTTAAGTGGGAGACAAGTGTGAAATATTAAGTCAGTGCAAAGGTCTAAGAGTTTGAGAATCCAGTTGTCATAACACATAAGTGATAAATGGCAAAATGATTCTATAGGCAATGCCAGCTTTTGAGGCTCAGAGGAGAAAGAGTTCATTGGAGAACAGGGTGTTTACAGAGGAGTTGGCTTGTCTCCAAGCTTATAAGGATTAAACACTCATGGTAGGGGCACAGCTGTGGCCAGCTCGTCACTGGAAATGGTCATGGCATGTGAGAAACAATGTGGTCAGGGACAGGGGTTCTCGAACTTTAAGGAGCATCAGCATCATTGGGAATTCTTGTTAAAATACAACTCTCTGAGTTTTTGAGATTTTTCTGAGCTTTTTATCTAGTTGGTCTGGAAGGAGGCCCAAGAACATGCATTTCTAGCAAGTGTCTAGGTGATGCTGATGCCAATGGTCTGGGAGAGACACTGGAGAACCATTGCTTTCATTGAAATCATATGGGAAATGGAGCCATTTGGGGTTTTATCACTTTAATTTAGGTGGCAAGGATTTTTTTCTTTTTGATGGTTCTCTTGGAGAAATGGAGAATGATAATAGCCATGTTACAAGTTTTTGAGATGAGAAAGGCAATAAAGATTGATGGACGCCCTTTAGTATATGGCCTGGTATATTGCCAGTGCTCCATAGTTGAGCTTCATTCCATTCCCTCCCCCAGAGTGATTCAATTTGACATTAGCTACAACTTCTTTGGGAGTGAAAGGATAATGTTTTGAGTGTGAAGGTCACTTGGGAGGGGGCCTGTGGCCTTTTTGGAGAATATGAGTGAATCTTCTATATTATTAACACATATTGGATAGTGTCTTCTAGATGGCTATGTTGACCCATCTTTTATTCTGTTGACAATTTATATTGCCTGACAAAGAGTCAAAGCAAATACTTTAAGAATTAGAGACACCGATGACATTTCAGGTACACTGCCTAAAGGACTTATTTGTGAAATGGAAATCAGCACTTATAGTCCACCATGGAAATATGTAAATGTATTTCTAATTTAATAGAACTGAAATTTCTAAGGTAACCAACCACCTTAGACTTGTTATTTTTAAATATTCAAGCAAGCCTATGTATTTGGTAGAATATGAAGATAGACCTTTCCCCTTTCTGTATCTAATAGAAATCCTTTAATTTAAACATCAGGAACAAAATGATTTGGCAACTGAATGTGTTTCCCTATCAGGACTTCCTATGTGATACCCAGATTGAGGCAGGAAATTGTGCCACCATGAGACCTTGACACCTGCATGGGAATCTGTTTATTAGATTATAGCTGATGGCTAGTTTGGCACACAGAAAACTTTTGATGGTTAAGATACCAAACAGGTAGGTTTTGGTTGATGTAGAGGAAAGAAAGAAAGGGTTATTATGGAGCAGGAGTTTGCTCAGTTGAGTTTGGGGCATTTAGGGACCATCCTCGGGATCATGGACATCTGAAGGAAGGAACTCAGATAGGGAATGAATTAGGAAATGGGATAAACTTTTACCACTTGGTAGTTTAATGTAATGTTTCTGAAGTAGGCTTAGGGCCTGTTCTTATTATTTCTTTATCATCTCAATAACTGAACTTTAACAGAGAAAATATGTCACCTCCCAGATTATGTGTCTTTCCTGGCTCTACTGGTTGCCTTCTGGATCAAATTTAAACTGCCTATTTCAAGACCAGCCAGCATCCCTCCACTCCAGTGGTATATTGTATAAATAGCCATCATGGGCAATTAGTGTCTCTGATTTTCTTCTTTCTAAATAATGTGGTTGAGGATTGTTTAATATATTTCAGTTTTTCTCCCCAAATCATGTCAAGTAAATTATGTTTTCTTATGCTTTGCAAAGTTCATGTATATATCACTTCAACTGTGATTAAAAAGGATAAGTTTTTTTTTTTAAAAAAGGGATATGAACCAGCTACTCACTAACATTTTATAAACATAAGACTGTTTTGATCAGAAATTCCTTAGGAAAAATGTCTATACATTTTTTTAAAAAAAGAAAGAAGACATTTTTATATAGTGAATGTTAAGTTACCATGTAACATTAAATGAGAATTTTCAGTGACTTATTTTTCTTGTCTTTCTTGCCTACCCACACAACCAATGTCACACATGTTTGCTTCTCTGAGTCACTTTGAGCAATCCATAAATCTGCACTCTTACAACCTTGATAGTAGAAGAGCAAAAAGTCTGCCTAAAAATTGAGGAACAGAATGCTCTCAACTCATTTATGATCCTGGTGCTCCATGCTATTGGGTTCTCAAGGAATTAATTCTTTGGGCTGGATGCCTGAAGCAAAGATAGATAGAGAAAGGGGGGGGTCATTTAGCACTTGGGAGGAGTGGCACTTTCTGCAAGTATCAGAGTATAGTCACAGTGACCACATCCAGGAGTCTTAAAAGACATCTAGGGACCAGCTTGGCATACATTCCGTAAGACTACTCATTTGGGGTACCAGGATGCTCCAATTCCATCATTTTCTCCTATATTCTATTATATTTAAAAATCGTTGCAGGGCAGGTGGCCATTGTTGACCTAAAAATGGCAAAAGGGCTCAAGTTTTATCCAAAATTGATAATCTCAAAAGACTCCACCCACAGAGACCTTGGCCATTTTGTAACTAACTGAGGTCAATACCTGCCATGCAGCATCTCCTCCTAGTATCCATGGTCCTCCCAGGGCTATTTCTACTCACCTTCTGCCTACTCCCTGCTTAAATTTCTTAAGTTCATCTGGTGACACAAACTTCTGTTGGTTAAGGATAACCCAGGATCCTGACATTCCAAGCCCCAAAGAATTGGCTCAGCCCAGTACAAAGCTCTGTCCTCCAGAGAGCCCGAGTTGGAGAAGGTAGGTTTGGTCCCATTTGTGCAGAAGAGCAGGACATGAAGAGAATGGGTTAGATCAGAGAGCAGAAGCTATTAATGCCCCATCAAAGAATCCTCAGCTCTCTCCATTCCATGCACCCTGACCAGAAGGCTTACTAATTCTAGTGCCTGGGACCCCATCTGCAGACTTTCTCTGATTCTCAGAGTGAGGCTAGACTGGTACACAGGGCACAGTGGAAGCAATGGGCAGTTAATTGGTCTAGAAGTGGTCTCCAACCAGTCACAGGAAGAAAGTGATAGCTAATCCCCCCAGTCCTTCATTCAAGTAAGACCACTCTGAGGTACATTCTATGCAGTCTTGAGAGACTCCTGGTAAGACTGAGCCCCAACTTCTGGAGCAGTAATCTTATTAACTCACCCTGTTTTCCTTTCCTTTCTTTCCCTGTCTTACTCATTGCCTTCCATACTACAGCCTCCTAGCATTGATCTTCAAATCTTTGTCTTAGGGTTTGCTTCTGAGGGAAACAAATCTAAGAGCTAAAACATAGAATGTGTGAGGTGGTGGCTGCTCACACCAGCTGAGACCAAACTGTGGCAGCTCTAAATGCCATGTCGAGGTGAGTCTATTCCATGGTGACCAGGTACAGAGTATTTGATTAGACTCCTATGCTAGAGGAACATTCTGGAAACACAAAGAGGAATGGATTAGAGCAGTGGTTCTCAAAGTAGATCTATGAAGATAAGAATCATCTAAGAAATTTTTAGTAACTCAGATTCTTGTCTCTACCCCAGACCTACTAAATAAGACAAGAAACCCATTTTAATAAGGCTCCAGATGATTCCAACACCCTTAAAGTTTGAGAACCACTGGATTAGAGGATGAAGGAGAAATGGTTGGCAGAACACTGATGAGAGACTATAAGGACCTGAGCTTTCAGTTTGGATTCAATTCTCCTTGTTCTTTTTGTCTTGGACTGTAAAGTATACAGAGTGTGCCCAGCAAATATTGTGGCCTAATGTCTCCTGTGTCATGATCAGGCTATTGGGAGCTATAATGAGAGGGGTGAGGAGAAATCCATATGCTGAGGTGACTTCATTCATGAGGTTCAGCCACTACAGACCCCAGGGCATTTAGAGCATTTCCCTTTTCTCAGTTCTGGTGTTGTTGGTGGTGGTGGTGAGGTTCCCCTAAAGAAATCAACATTGGCCAAATTTGAGGTCTTCTTTGGAATAAATAACAGCTACTCTCTCTTCAGAAATCCAGATCCCATGGCTTATGTATATGGAGCCTGAGAAGTATTATAAGTCTGAGAATAAAATCTCCATAAAGTGGGCAATAAAAGCTTTTTAACAGAAATTAGTTCCTGAGAAAGGGAACACTGTGTGTTATGGGAAGGGGGAGGAATGGAGTTTGGGAACATGGAAGGGGGTCTCCTGCTAAGTTCCCTGGAATCCCAAATTGGTTTGTGTTAATTTGAGAACTAATCCAAATTATTTGTTGTTTCTTGACAACCTTTTCTTTCTTATTTTCAGAGTCAGCTCCACCAGGGTCTAGTTTCTAAGTCAGGAGTTTCAGAACCCCCAAATTATGCCTTGCAACCTTGCTCAGTGGTGTCCCAGACTCTTGGTGCCTGCCTGTGGGTCTGTGGGAACTCAGAGTCCCCCAGCAGTCCCCAGGGCTGGGGTGGGTAAGGGAGCCATGGTTGGCAATGGTCTATCCCCACTGGGGCACCAGCTCTGGGAACAACAAGGCCTTTGACTGAGGCCTTCACAGGAAATTTTCTCCAGGCCAAAAGAGTAATTGGGAAGGTAGTTTTGTGGGTTGGTTTCTGAGCCAGAGTTGAAACCAGGGCTGTAGCAAGTCTGAAAGAAACCTGGCAAAGGAGGAAAAGGCTCTCCTTGTGCCAGGAACTGCACAAACCCACGACCAATCACACAGCACTAAAGCAGAGAGGAAATGTTTCTGACTTACGGTAAAGATGGCTCCACCATGTAGTGATTTACCCAAAGTGGTGGAGGCCAGGGTTCTGCTTGGTGGAATGTGGCCCATTGCAGGAAAGCCTGGCTGGAATGATTTCTAGATAATTTATCTTTGATGGGAGGGAAAAGTAGATCTTTTTTCAAGAGGAAGTAAAGAGGAGTTCGTAATCAGAAAAACCTTAAAAGGGTTTTGTACGCCCCCTTAACCAGCCAGATTGAGTTATTGCTTTAGCCATGTCATATCAGATTAATGTGAAAATAAAGATGTATATATATAAAAATTTACTAGGCATATGGATATTTTTCATAAACAAAGAAATAATTAGCTTAGCTTGAAGAGCAGGCCATGGTTGGCTACACCAAGGGGCTTTTCAAGTCAGCCAGGGTTGCTTTGTAGATTAAATACAAAGCTGTTGTAAAATGAGTAAGCACAAAACCTTATGTCAGATAGAAAGACTAATGGGGCCAGTGTCGGCTCTGGGCTGGAGAGAACAAATCCACGGGGCCAACCAGGTCCCTTTAAAGCTCCCATGGCAGAGGGGCCTCTGGTTGTGTCCACTGCTCTCCACCGAGTCCTTGGCTTTTGCAGCAATGTTTCTGGTTGTCATAACAACCAGCCATGGACCGATCAATCTGGATACTGAGCAGCCTACCCAGTCCAGTCATTAAAAACTAACAGGTTTTAGTGATTTGGGTATGTTTCATGATTGATGTGAACGAGTCTGGCAGTTATCAACTTGAGGGTGGTCAAAGAACCAGGGAAAAGGTCACAGAGATTGGCTCTTCCATCTTCTTTTTTTCTCTAGGTCTGAGGCCCAGAAGGAGAAAGTGACACCCAAGTCACCTAGCGAGTATGTGGTAGAACGTGAATGAAACTCCCAAGCCATAATTCTCTACCTCTCTTTACCATCTAATCAACCCACAGCACCTACTCTTAAATCCACAGAAATTTTTTACAAAGCCATTTTAAAAATTCTGTTCCTTTCCAACAGAAGTTAATTCCCCAAAGACATATCTTAATTAAGCCAGCATAAGAAAAATAGCTGCAATAACTATAAAAATGATGCAAGATAAAGACAGGCATTCTTTGCAGCTTAATTTATTATGACTTTAAAAGGGTTGCTACAGCTTGCCTTGATTCTGTGAAACATAGTACATTTTTGCAATTCCCTTCAGTTATAAATTAATATAGGCCATTAGGGATGAGGCTAACGGTAGATGAAGACTTTCTCATGGGGAATACACAGCACCTGAAAAAATGAACAACTGTGGTGTACAGACCCCCAACCAGTTCGACAAATGATACAACTTGTCATAAAACTAGTCCCCCAAAGAGACATATTAATTTTTAATACATAAACCCAGCCACTTTTTATTTATTTATTTTTCCCTTTCCTCGCAATGTTCTACCCAGAGGAATTCTGGGATAGATAGATGATAGATAGATATTAGGTATATGATTGATTGATTGATAGATAGATAGATTGATAGATAGATAGATAGAGAGAGAGCTGTGATAGGCTGATCTTAAGCCAATCCGCATGCATACCTTATGCTGGCACTTGACTCTTCTTTCCTTTTAAAAGTCCAAGTTCACAGCTGAGATCTTTTCAGGCTGGTTAGCTATTATCAACATATCCAAAAGTTTCCCTTTCAGAAATATAAGAAAACAGTATCTTTCTAATTCCCAGTGTAACAAAATTAAATCTAGGGAGCTTAAAAAAGCAGGGATTAAATAAAATAATGTATCAGAAGGGTCTTTTCCTCCCTCACAGGGGCCCACATGATTGCTGAGAAGCTGGAGGGACCTAAGTGTCTCACTCGGGGAGGCTTGAGATAAAAGACCAACCTTATGCCCTATAGATTTCTGGTTAGAACTGTAGCCACTTTGAATCTAAAAAAAAAATATATCTAAGTCCAAATCTGAAATTGACAATGGCCTTCTGAATTCAGATAAGCAAGGCCATATCTCTGAGGACTATTTCCCTGCAGAAAATACCTGGGTGAGTTGCTAATTTCAAAGTCTGATCCCCCTCTCCCTGCTGCCACCATCAGTGTGGGCTTCACTGTCCTTAGGACTTTTATTCAAGAGATTTAAATGTCTGAGATGCTGTATTTCTTCACCCAGGAAAATAAGTGTAGCCTGTCTTGGTGTAAACAAAATAATCAACCCCTGCAATAAATTAACGCAGAAGGATGAGCGTGCATCTGGCATTAGGGATTCCGATTTATGGCAGCAGCCCTGGGCTCCCAAATACCCTGCCTCGCCTGCCCGCACACCAGCACAGCTGAAGGAAAGCGATAAATGATTGGAAGTGGATGTACCCTTGGGGAACAGCATTGTGACGGATAGACAGCTGTGGGTATCACATCATACACAGTGATCATCTGGGCTGCCCACGGTTTCCGTGTATGCATGAAGGGAGCTGCCATTTAGAATATCATCCACTGAATGGAAGGTTAGTTTGATTTTTCTCAGTTTATTTCAGAAAGGGAACAATGGGCCAGGGAGTCTGCTTGTGATAAATCACAGTAATGACCCAGTGTACCCAAGCTTGGTCCAATCCAGAGGTGAAGCTGATGTAGACCAGAAACAAAGCATAAAATTGATTTACCATAACTTAATTTTTCCCTAAAAAAGGTCAATGTCTCCCTGAAGGAATTTTCCTTTTATCTGAATAACTGTGTCAGAAAATGAGATCAGGACAGAAGGAAGCTAGCAAGTCACCCATTTGTGACCCTGAGAAACACAGGTCTGGTGTCTTTTGGGGACAATTCAATATGGCATGTGATTATCTTAAAGTAAGAGAAAGAACTGTAAAGGGAATCTGTCCTTTTAAATTCTTTTTTTTGTGTGGGGTGGGGCAAGGACTGAACTCAGGGACCCTTGAACACTGAGCCACATCCCCAGCCCTATTTTGTATTTTATTTAGAGACAGGGTCTCACTGAGTTGCTTAGCGCCTTGCTTTTGCTGAGGCTGGCTTTGAACTTGCAACCCTCCTTCTTCAGCCTTCAAAGTCACTGGGATTACAGGGATGCGCCACCGTGCCTGGCTTTCTTTTAGAATTTTTTTTTTTTGGTACCAGGCATTGAACTCAGGGATGCTTAACCTCTGAGCCTGGCTCCTTTTAAATTCATTTCTGCTTTTGTATTTGGTCATGCAAGAACTTGGCTATACTAGGAACAATGGTTGAAACACAAAATGACTTTGACTTATTGGTGATTCTTTATATCAATTGAGAAAACATAGTATATGGAATTGAATATACTTGTGGTCTACCCTCAGAACAATGGCCTCTGAATGTCAGTTTTCTTCTGTATTCCCAGCATCCTGAGTACATAGGAGACCTTGACAAATGTGTGTTGAATGAATGTGTTCTTTTCTTTTCCCCCGAAACTGAGGATTGAACCCAGTTTAATCAGTACCACTAAACTATATCCCCAGCCCCCTTATTTTTTCCCCAACACTTTAAAAAAATATATTATCTCATTTTGAGATGACCTAAGTTGCTGAGGCTGGCCTTGAACTTGTGATCCTCCTGCCCTGGATTCTCAAGTAGCTGGGATGAAAGTTATGCCACACCATACCCCTCTGTGAATGGGTTCTTGTGTTAAAAGGGATCTTAGAGATCACCTGCCAAGGCCTCTGCTTCCCTATTTCAAAGAGAAGACCAAGGTACATGTATAGTGGCGGAAGGGAGGATGAAGTGATTTATCAACCACATGTATTAGTCAGCTTTCTTCACTATAATGAAATAACTGACACATTCTACTTATGAAGAAAAGAGGTTTATTGAGCTCACAGTTCTAGAGGTTCAAAGCCCAAATTGCATGCATAATTTCTGTGGCATGGGCTGCCCCTGTCATCTCATGACAACAATGACAGTAATATGTGTTGGAGCAAGTAGTCAAATCTTGAGTCAAAAAACAAAGAGAAGCAAGTGGGGCCAAACTTGCTACCTTTCTAACAACCCTGTACTGAGAATTTTCAAAGGGTTGCATGAGAGCAATCTCATGTCTCCAATGGCATCAGGACCTCCCACTCGGCCCCACCTCTTAAAGGATCCACCACTCCGTACTACTGCCACCCAGGGCCCAGACTTCTATCTAGCACATGAACTTTGAGGGGAGCACAGTTAAACCATATCCTAACCATAGACCATGTAACTGATAAGGAGCAAAAATGAGACCAGAACCAGTTCCTCTGATTGTCTACCCAGTGTTCTTTCTGCCATCACATAATGCCTCAGCCACCAAATTCTGGAACTCCTTTCTTAACCTGTTTGTTTTAGCTTTATTTAAATTAGCTAATATTTTATTGTTTTAACTACTTTATGGCTTTCATTTCCTTGTCATCTCAAATTTTATAGTTTGTAGCTGGGCACAGTAGCACATGCTTATAATCCCAGCAACTTCAGAGGCCAAGGCAGGAAGAACAGAAGTTTGAGGCCAGCCTGGGCAACTCAGTGAGACCCTATTTTGAGATGTAACTAAGTAGTAAAGCAGCCCTGGGTTCAATTCCCAGCACCAAAAAAAAAAAAAAAAAAAAGGAATTAATTAATTAATTAATTATCAGACCTTGCTTGATTATAGGCCATAAGACTCCCATTTCAGAAAGAAGCTCTGTCCTCTTCCTAGAAGGAAGAAATGTTGCACAGCAATGCCAATAGAGTCTAATAAACAGGCCTTGCTGGGTTTCCCCTCATTCTATACCATTGGCTTGCTTGGGATGTAGCTCAGTGATATAGTGCTTACCTAGCACATGCAAGGCCCTGGGTTCAACCCCCAGCACCCCTGCCTCAAAGATATTCTATTAGTTCATGCCCCTTTGATCCAATAACCTTTCTACATGATTGTTCATGCTTTATCTAACCTAAACATATGGACATGGCATCCTAGGTCTTTGGATCTTCAATCTGAAGGCTTTTGTGTCATATAAAACTAAGACCAAATAAATTTGTATATCTTTTCTCCTGTGAATCTGCCTATTGCCAATTTATTTCAGAAGATTCAAATATAGAACCTTCAGAGGGAAAATGTGAACTTCCTACAACCCTTCAGGAAGCTTATTTGTGCCACATCTGTAATCCCAGTTCTTGGGAGGCTGGGGCAGGAGGACCAAAAGTTCAAGGCCAGTCTCAGCAACTTAGTGAGACCCTGTCTCAAAATAAAAAGTAAAGGGCTGCGGTTGTGGCTCAGTGGTAGAGTGCTTACCTGGCATGCATCAGGAACTGGGTTTGATCCTCAGGACCATATAAAAATGAATAAATAAAATAAAGGCATTATATCCATCTACAACTAAAAAAATAAATAAATAATTTAAAAAATAAAAGTAAAAAGAGAATATAGAACTAAAGGACTGTGAATGTAGCTCAGTGGTAGAGCACCTCTGGGTTCAATCCCCAGTACTGCCAATAAACAAACAAACAAACAAACAAAACAAAAAACAAATAAAAGCTTTGCTGAGGCCATACATGCTAAGATGTGGAGCAGAAAAGCAGAGAAAGAACCACCATCTACTGAACCCAAAGGTTTTGCATATATTTTCTCATTTACCCTTGCACCTACATGGATGAAGTAGTCATGTTTATATGATTCGAAAGATGAGAAAATAGAGTGTCAGAGAGGCTTAGTAGCTTACAAAATTCACAAAGCTAGTAAATAGCAGAGCTGGGATTCTAGAACAGGCATTCTCCTGCTGGTGTGTGTGGCCAACTTCTGCATACTACATTGCCTTCTACAGCCTGGCAATGCAGGTCATGGGAGTCAGGGGACCCCAGAGGTGAGAAAGGTCCCTGAGATTGAGAGTTTCCAGAAAGCATTTCAGATACAGGTGGGCATTATTTCTGTTAATTCCCCCATAACCATAGGGGCCATGCAAAGGTAGATTCTAGGCCTTCATGTGATTTATTGGTAGCAATTGACCCAAGTCCTCACCCCCTCCCCCTTACAATACTCTTCTTACCAGGCAGGATACTTGGCTCTCTGAGTTTTCATCCTCTCTCTGGTCACAAGAATGAGCTCTTCAGTTCCTTGACCTCTAATTGGTAGAGTACCCTGGGCCTCAATTCTTGGGCCTCTTTTCTGTTTTATCTAAATCCATTTGTTTGGTAGTGATCTTGTTCCATATGAATCATTTTTATATCATTAATATATCATTTTAATTGTTAAAATATAATGAATCTCTCTCTCTCTCTCTCTCTCTCTCTCTCTCTCTCACACACACACACACACACACACACACACACACACGCACGCACACGCATGCATGAACAAAGCTTTCAAGGCCAACCAAGATGAAGTAAACCCACTGAGTCTATCATTCCCACTGATTACATCTGAAAATTCTGGACAGAATACACAAAGTAACTGCCAAAGGACTCTAAAAAGTACACAATAGTAGGTGGACAGGGGAGGGAATTCAAACCTAAAGGACCAGTACCAGTGAGATTGTTGTTCTGTTTTTTTTTTTTTTTTCTCTGTCTCCTGATTTGACATGAGGGTGGATTGGTGGCCTGAGTCACAAAATTTGGAGGTGATTCTAATAAAAATCCTAGTCTTTCTGGCTAGAGGACTGGGGAAAGAGGTCTCTAAGAGCAAGAGAGTTCAGGAGCAGCCTTACATGTTTCCTTATTCTTTTATTCTCTCTTGGTTCTGTCCTGAGGCTATCCCCGGTTAGATCTCCACTGCTGTGATGACAACTAGTCCTGCCTCCAAAAATTTCTACCACCTCCCTGTAATACCATCAGCTGGGGGCCAAGTTTTTGGGGACACTTAAGAGCCAGCCCATAGCACAGACACATGCAAAAACCGGGTTTAGCCAAATATTTGGGCACATGATCCAACAAGCTGACACGTAAAACTAACCATCACATCCCCTAATCTGACTTTAAGGGGGGTCATTTCTATGTCTGAGGGACCCTAGAAGGGGCTCCACCTTAGCTCTGGCCTAGACTATACTTAGTTGGTCACCTTAGGACACTTCCTCCCAAGAAGGTCCTGAGGAAATCACCTTTGAAGGTCCCCCTCAACTCTGGACACCCCAAACCCTTCCCAAGGTGAAAACAAACTCATTACCCAAAGCCAGGGCAGAGCAGCCAGCAGTGAGAGCTGAAAAGCAACTCCAAGTGTGGAGAACAATGAAACAGGGGTCATCTGGGAAAGTGCCATCTAAAAGACTTGGTGTGATGCAGCCTGAAGGAGAGTTGTAGATGGCTCTCAAGTCAGACTCACCTAGATGCACACATGAGCCCTCCTCGTAGGACAGGCCAAGTCAGCCAATCTTTCCAAGCCTCCTTTTCCTGGCAGGTAGGAAGGAGACGACAAAGTCTCACTAGGCACTCCTGGCCCACACAACAGGGCTGCCTCTCACAGTCCTCATGTTGTTTGAAATAAGCCAGGAGAAAGAGAGCATCCCACTATGATTCCACTTCTATGCACTTCCAGACCAGGCAAAAGGAACCTATGAGGTCTACCGGGGTCAGGCTTCCACAGTGTATATATGTATCAAAATTCAACTTATTGTATCCTTAAGATCTGTGCATATTACTGGACAATGTATTTTAATAAAAATTTCAAAAAAAAAAAAAAAACATCTTGTTGGGCTATTGTGAGGAATGAATGAAATAGTATCAGGCGAATTGTCAAGTAGAGAACCCAAACACACAGCAGGTATTCAAGAAATGATGGATAAAATATTTTTCTTAAAAGACTTAAATTAATGCCTGCATCATCCACAAATCCAAGAGGATTTCAGAGCAGGGAGAGATGGGACTTCTATTTTTGTAATCCCCTGGCTTCACTGGCCATGCAGACAGGTACTGCAGATGAAAACTGGTAATAGGCATGGACCCAGACCTGAGATAGCTTGGGGCAGAGTCACAGTTCCTAGGAGACCAAGGAGAGGCCTGGCTAGGGATTCCCACTCTAGAGGAAATAGGCTACAGTTTAGAGACTCAGAGAGAGATTGAAATGGGGTGTAGGAGTGAGGGGGCAGGACAAGGCTCTACCTTCTGGAAATCAGTGTCAATACTGGGCTTATGTAGGAGATGGAGGCCAGATTCTAGAACAAAGCAAGAAGAAAATAAAGGCCTTTGTGAGTACATAGCCTGAGCATTAAGCCTATCTCAGAGCCTGGGATGAAAGCAATCCTGAAGGAATCAAGTTGGCTCTACTATCACTCAAGCTATCTAGAATTGTCCCAGATTTAACATAAGAGCAACATTTCTAAAAGGTTAGCATGCACATGAATCCTCTTGGGATATTGTTAAAAGGCAGATTTATGGGCAGCAGGGAGTACTGAGGATTGAACTCAGGGGCACTCAACCACCAAGCCACATTCCCAGCCCTATGTTGTATTTTATTTAGAGACAGGTCTCACCCAATTGCTTAGTGCCTCACTTTTGCTGAGACTGACCTTGAACTCATGATCCTCCTGCCTCAGCCTCCAGAGCCACTGGGATTACAGGTATGCACCACTGGGCCTGGCTAAAATGCAGATTTTGATTCAGCTGGTCTGAGATGATGCCCCAAATTCTGCATCTCTAACAAGCTCCCAGGTGATGCCCATGCTTTTTTGGTTCACAGATCACACTGAAGTTAGCAAGAACATTAGAGAAGATGCTCTTTGTGGTAGCAATAAGATGACTGACATGATCCACTGGATCTCTTCAAATATCTGTTTCCTCTGACTCTGAGCTCAGAGAGAGGGCAATAACACCTTCTCCCCTTCACACAAAACACTAAAACCATAGAAGTCAATATTCTAGGAGGCATTCTAAGAACCCTGCTCCTATTTATTCTGGATTTAAAACACTGCTATAGATGGTGTTACAAGGAGATTTATAGCTTTTAATCTTCTCATATAGCACAACTGCTAAATACAGTATAATATATGTGACAGGAATTAGTCCAGAATTTATTTAAGACTTTTCCCCCTCAGTTCATATGTCAAAAAATTGCCATTTCCAATTATTTATTAGCAGCGTGATGTTTTTCAAGGTGGATGCATTACTCTTGTTATCTGCTTTCAATTAGCTGAGAATTTACTATGCTCAGCCAAATGTCCATTCATCAGCAAATTCCACATTCCTGGCAGTCTGATTAACTTCCCAGGGCTCTTCCTTTATAGTTGAAATAAATGAGGCTGTCTATGTCTCATGCTTTCTTGCTTATGGAAGGAAACAGAATAGATTTTGAATGGAGAAGAAGAAAGGAGGAGGAAGAGGAGAAGGAAGAAGTAAAGGAGGAGGAGGAAGAGCTAGAGGAAGAGGAAGGAAGAAGAAAAACCCTCAAGCAACCAGGAGAGATTCAGATGAAGACACACACCTATCCACAAACTACTCCACCTTAGAGCAAATTCAGCCATATCAAAACCCAGCAGCTCAGAGGTATAAGCCCTTCAGTGGAAGGTTAAAAGGCTTGAACTTGGCCTTTCATTCCCTGCTGTAGGGCCTGATGTAATGGGAGATGCTCAAGCTTTGGAACCAGTGAGGCTTCACTCTATATCTCCTCAGCCCCTGAAAACCTGAGCACCTTGGGTAAGTTATTCAACCTCCATTTTAAACTCTCCTAAGTTTTGTCCTCTTGAAAATCAGGACAGTAATGAGTCATCTGCAGATTGGTCATGAGTTTAAGAGACATTGTGTTTATGTAATGACAATGTCAGCTGAAATAACCCTGCCATTGAGTTTCAAACACAATTTGGTCAGATGTCATGCCATTTGGGCAGATGGTTCATGAAATAAGAACACAATATTATAAAATAGAGCAAATGAAGAAGCACAAGCTATTGGAAATTAAAGTAGGGTGCTTAAAATTTTTAGTACAAGATTGAGGATGTAGTTCAGTGGTAGAGTGCATGCTTAGCATATGAAAAGCCCTGGGTTCCATTCCCAGTATTAAACAAAATTTTTTTTGGTAAAAGGGTGCCAGATAAAGTTGAAAATAATGTCTCAAGGAAAAAATCAGGGTGTGGTGATGCACACCTGTAATCCCACCAACTCGGGAGGCTGAGGCAGGAGGATCTCTGAGTTCAAAGCCAGCCTCAGCAACTTAGTGAGGCCCTAAGCAACTCATTGAGACCCTGTCTCTAAATAAAATATAAAGAAGGGCTGAGGGTGGCTCAGTGGTTAAGTGCTCCTGGGTTTAATCCCCAGTACCAAAAAAAGAAGAAAAAGAAAAGAGAAGAATAACAACAAACAAACAAAACTAAGGAATGAAGCACAGGAGAAAACAATAAGAAAATCAGGTGAGAGGTACATTTTATCTATCTCATCACTTCCCCTACCCCAAAGCAGGTCTGGTATTCAGCAAATACTAAGGTGAGAGCTCCCTCAGGTACCCATATGTACTATGTGTGAAACCTTTCTCTGTGTGTATTTCACTGATGTAGGGCTCTAATGCAATGTCTGAGCTACTCAGACGGAAGTTTCTTTGAGGACTGATTTTCAAAGAGCACATTGAAGAAACGCTGGGATATCAAGAGCCAAGTTTAAGATGGGTTCCTCAAAGAGAGGCCAGAGCCAAGAGAGGGCTACATGATCTGAAGAAACCAATACAAGAGAATTTAAGTTTTCTTTTATTACCACCCCTCCCATGCATCCAAGAAGAAAGGAAAGAGAGCAACAGATCAACAGAGACAGGGAGAAGGCCAAAGGAGAGCTAAATCACGTATTTGACAGCTGGAGTTATAGTTTTCAATGGCCATGGAAGTTCCTAAGTGTATGGGTGGCTAATATTCATTGTAAGTGTGTGAATTGTTGCAGGGAAGACTTCCTCTTTCTCTCCGGACTGTCAGCAATAAAATCAGCTACACACACATGACTTTGTGTGAATGGGTTGATTTTTCTTAAGACAGGGTCTCTCTATGTTGATTAGGCTGGTCTGGAACAATAAATGGGATGGCATCAAACTAAAAAGCTTCTTCAAAGCAAAGGACACAATCAAGAGCATGAAAAGAGAACCCACAGAATGGGAAAAAATCTTTACCACCTGCTTCTCAGATATGGCCTTAATATCCAGGATCTACAAATAACTAAAAAAAAAACAAAAAACAAAAAACAAAAAACCTTAGCACCAAAAATAAAAAAATAACCCCATCAATAAATGGGCAAAACAACTAAATAGACTCTTCTTAAAAGAAATGGTCAATAAGTATATGAAAAAATGTTCAACACCTCTAGCAATTACAGAAATGCAAATTAAAACTACACTGAGGTTCCCCTCTCACTCCAATCAAGAATGCAAGTAACATAAATGCTGGTGAAGATGTGGGGGAAAGGGTGCACGCATACATCATTGGTGGGACTGAAAATTGGTGCAACCACCCTGGAAAGCATTATGGAGATTCCTCAAAAAATCTAGGTAAAGAATCACCTTATGACACAGCTATCTCACTCCTCAGTATATATTCAAAATATTTAAAATTAGCACACTACAGTGACGCAGCCACATCAATATTTACAACAGCACAATTCACAATAGCTAAGCTATGGATCCAACCTAGGTGCCCTTCAACAGATGAAAGGATAAAGAAAATGTAGTGTATATGTATATATATATATATATATATATATATATATATATATATATATATATACACACACACACACACACACACACACACACACACACACATACCATAATGGAGTATTATTCATCCATAAATAAGAATGATTTTATGGTGTTTGCCAGTAAATGGGTAGAACTAGAAACTATCATGCTAAGTGAAAGAAGCCAATCCCCCAAATCAAAGATCGAATGTTTTCTCTGAAATGCACAAACTAATCCAAAATAAGGGGGGATAAAAAATGCAAGAAAGATCAGTAGAAGAGACAAAGGAAAATGAAGGGAAGGAAGGAGGAATGGGATAGGGAAAGACAGTGGAATGAACCAGACATCACTTTCCTATGTGCATATATGAATACACCACAGTGAATCTCACCATCATGTACATCCACAAGACACTGATTTAAAAAAAAAATACGTAAATAGCACAAAGTACAGCAGAGCAGAGGGAAGGGAATAGGGGGAGACAAGAGAAGAAAAGGGGGAGTACTGAGGACTGAATCAGAACAAAATATATTCTATGCTTTTATAATTATGTCAGAATGGATCCTAGTGTTATGTGTAATTCAAAAGAAATAATACAAAACTGAGAATGTAGTTCAGTGGGAGAGTACTTGCCTAGTATGTGTCAGGCCCTGGGTCCCATACCCAGCATGGTGGCATTAGGGTAGGTGGGAAGGCAGAATGATTTGCAATTCTAGGCCATAAAAGGTGACATGGCTTCTATTTAGTTACCCCCAAACAGTCCTTCTTCAATGGTCTTCTTGAGATGCACCCTGTTGGCTGCTCTTCTGAGCCCAGGTAAAACCCCAGACATCATGGAATCATGCCCATTTTGCCCTATGTAAGCCAGATTCTCTGCTTCAGTCACTCAGAGCAACACTAACCAAAGTGTGAATTCAAGAGGACATATGTGATGACGTGGCTTATGACTTCTCCCTAAGTACTAGGAGCTCCTTGAGGTCAAAGACATGCCACTTTCTTCATTTTCATGTATCTAGGGTCTAAAACAGTGCCTGGCATATAGTAGGAGCTCATTGATTTCCCATTACTCATTTATAAATGGATCACTCTCAGCAAAGCCTCTTATTTACTATGTGTCCAGTGTCCATTATTCACTTTCTCAGAACAAATATTGTCTGATACAAGGCTTAGTGGTCAGACTTTCAGGCTTAGAGTTTAGCCTTCTTTTTTTTTAGAGAGAGTGAGAGAGGGGGAAAGAAGGCGAGAGAGAGAGAGAATTTTTTTTAATATTTATTTTTTAGTATTCGGCGGACACAACATCTCTGTTTGTATGTGGTGCTGAGGATCGAACCCGGGCCACACGCATGGCAGGCGAGCGCGCTACCGCTTGAGCCACATCCCCAGCCCCGAGTTTAGCCTTCTTGAATGTGAAGTCTCTGCTGTGCTTCTTTTTGGTTGTGTGATCTTAGGTAAGCTAATTGTCTTTCTGTACCTCATCCTCATCTGTAAAATGGGCACAATGATTAGACCTACTTTTTAGAGTTACTGGGAGTATTAGATACCTGTATATGTCATAGGCTTAGGACATCATTAACATTTAGTGAGCATCCAATAACTGCTAGCTATTTTATCATTGATGTTATTATTCTATTATTATTACAAGGCAATGCCTCCAGGAACCAAATTACAAGTCCACCCTTATAAAACCAGCTCCCAAAGGAAGTCCCCAGCTCTAAGCCAGCTGTTACCTCCACTTGACTGTTTTATTTGTTGGCTTTAGAGACTAGGGGACTTATTGAATTTGCTACTCACCACACATCTGCATGTATCATGCAGTGGGGGACTTATAAAAACTGTCACTTTTAACCCAATGAATCTTGGGTACATAAGAATCACCAGGGGAGCTTGATTAAAATGTAGATTCTAAAGCTCTGCTTTAGCCAGCCTGGAGTAAGGCCCAGAAATGTGTTCATTTAATAAGCCTCCCTCGGTCACTCCAACACAGGGGTCCTTGGAAATTCTGTCTCAGCAGACAATCTCCTTAAAGCAAGAGCCACCCAAACCTTGAATCATCAACAATCACTCAAATAGATGAACTTTCCCCCAACTTCTTTAACATAGGGCATCCAAAAGAGTCAAGAACTATAAACAGGATAAATGTATATTTAAATAATATCTCAGTTCTATTTAAAATAATATACTCACTATACTTTTTTTTCAAACTCCAGAAATCTTCTAAGACAAAGTGTTCTGAAACTTAAAGCAATGGCTTCAATAGTTCATCTGTAAAAAGTCATAAATAAATAGTATGTTAATAGGTGACAATAACTACACTATAGAATGTCTCCAATATCTGCAAATGTAGGGAAAAGAATGTATTCACAAGTAAATAATTATAAATGCATTTATAAATTTATAAATAAAAATATAAATAAGCTGGGCAGGAGGATTGCGAGTTCAAAGCCAGCCTCAGCAAAAGTGAGGCCCTAAGGAACTCAGTGAGACCCTGTCTCTAAATAAAATGCAAAATAGGGCTGGGGATGTGGCTCAGTAGGTGAGTGCCCCTAAGTTCAGTCCCCAGTACCAAAAAATAAATAGACTTCAGAGTGATCTGAAAGCCTAAAAACACAAAGAAAATACTATAATTACTAGAGGTTGAGGGGAAAATACCTTGACATATTATTTGAAAACCATAACTAACATACTTGATAATAAATTTATCCAATGGTTCCTGGATATTCGGATCCTTGTAGGATGTCATTACATCATGGCTCACTGTGGTTACATCATTCAGATAGATCAGGGACCACACACATCATGTCTTCCTCCTTCCCTCCCTTCCTCCGTTTCTTTGTTTTCCTTCTCACAATCATTTTCTGAGCACCTACAATATGCACAGCACTCTGCTAGACCTGTGTGTGCTGTGTGTGTGTGTGGGGGGGTGGGTATGGGTGTACATGTGAGTCCATTCTCCTTGGGGTATAAAATATAAATATCAGACACACCTAAATTTATTAGAAACGCTCATCTGAGTTAGAAGAGTGATTCAGAAAATTCTTGTTGTGAAATTCTAGGGCAGAGATGTCAAATTATTTAGGACATTTTACAGGGACAGATCATTTTCAAGGCATTTGATTGTACTATGTGAAAACTTGCTTCAAGGCCGGGCATGGTGTGCACACCTGTAATCCAAGTGACTCAGGAGGCTGAAGCAGGAGGATCAGAAGTTCAAGACCAGTTTCAGCAATTTAGCAAGGCCCTAAGCAAGTTAGCGAGACCCTAACATAAATAAAAAACATAAAAAGGCCTGGGTCTGTGGCTCAGTGTTTAAGCACCCCTGGGGTAAATCCGTCATATCAAACAAAACAAAACATCTTGCTTCAACAGTCTCTCTGTGTAGGATATACTCTATAATCACAAACAAGCTCAATAGCAGGCCATGAATGAGCCTTATGATACAGTGAGAGCATTTGTTTAATTTGGAAATTTTCAAATGAGAGCAGATTCTTGATTCAAGGTGATTGTATTTAATTCTCCACACCATGAGACTTGGCCCCCACCTCAGGGATAAGGACAATGAATGACATGTCACACAGTTTCTGACAGGCTGGATATTGCTATAGGTACAGAAGTAAAATTTTCCATCTTATTTGTCCTAGTTCCTCCCATATCGATCACTTTGGGTGGTAAAGAGAGGGAAAAAGTATGGCAACTTTAGCCTCCACAAAGCAGGAGAAAAGAGAAATGCCTTGTTCAAAATTATAATTCATCATCCAATTCAAAGGAACCTGCTGGAAAAAGCCTCGGGCTTTTACAGAACTCATGCCTATTCCCACTCTCCATGAGAATTTGCCTGAAGCAGAGTTTCTCAACTTCAGCCACCATTGCCATTTAGGTCTTTTTGATTCTTTGTTGTGGGTGACTGTCCTGTGCACTGTAGGATGTGTACCAACATCCCTGGCCTCTACTCACTAGATGCCTGTAGCACTCGCCCCGAGTTGTGACAGACAAATATGTCTCTAGACATTGCCAAATGACTGCTGGGTGCTCAAAATTTCCCCTGGGGTGCTTTAAAAAGTGCTGATGCCTAGGATCCACCTCCAAAGTGTCCAATCCAATTAATGTGGATGTGGCCTGGGCTTCAAGGCTTTTGAACACTTCCCAAGGGCTGATCTCAGATTTGCCTACTAATTTTGACTCTGATAGGGACCAGTACTCAGATTTAATATCTGATGCCATGTTGCTTTAGTAATGGCCCTAGTCTGCATCCACCTGTTTGAATAGGCTTAGAATCAGTCTCCAGCCCATGTACCCAGCACCTGACCTTCAATCTACTTACGTTAGTCTTTCAAATCAGAACTCTATATTTTCCATAACTTTTTCATTCATTTATCATATCTTACCAAAGAAATTCAGACATCAACCTCAGGCCATTGGGATGCCACTTAAAAGCAAGGGATCTTTGTAACAGTTCCTCAAAACACCTTAAGAAGAAGGTGCTATTGTTATGACGTCTTAGGGTTGTTCCCTAAGACTCATATGTTGGAAGTTTGATCCTCAGTGTGGTGATGCTAAGAGGTGATGGGGCCTTTAAAAGAGGAGGAGCCTAGTGGGAGGTTGTTAGGTTATTGGAGGTATGCCCTTAGAAGGGATTAGGACTCCAGTCTCTCTGGTTTCCTATCTTGCTGTATCATCTGTCCCTCTCCCATGCACTCCCACTGTTGTGAAGTCATTGCCATGAGGTCCTGACCAGAGCCAAGTCAAGGCAGGTGCCATGCCCTTAGATCTCCATAATTGTGAATTAATATGCCTCTTTTCTTTATAAAGTTCCCAGCCTCAGGCATTTTGTTACAGTAATGGAAAACAGACTATACAGAAGGCTTCTGTTTCCAGTCCTTCTTGTGAAAGTAAGGGCCATGCGTGGGGTGCATGCAAATGTGTTCAGGAGAAAGCACTGAGAAGTAAAGGTGAGGAGAAAACTTACACCTATTCGTCTCCTCTTGAAATTTCCTTGGACCAGCTCTGGGATGGCAACATGCCAAGATAATGAGCATCCATACTAACCCTTCCATTAACCTAACCTCATCTGAATGAATTGCAACTTCAATCTACCATCTAAACCTTTCAATTCACTCTACCTCTAGCTCTACATCCAACAGAAATGTCTGCTTATATTATCAAAAGGTAAGTACTAGAATGTTTGTGGCAGTTCTTTCCATAATAGGTGAAACTAGAAACTATCCAAATGCCCACCATCAGCAGAATGGATAAGTAAGTTGAGATACATTCTCACAAAGGTATACTATAGAGCTATGACAATAAATTACTCAGAACTGCACACAACATATTGGTGAATTTTACAGATATTACATTAAGAAAATAGAAGCCAAACCCAAAAAGTATGTGTGTGTGTGTGTGTGTGTGTGTGTGTGTGTGTGTGTATATATATATATATATATATATATATATATATAGAGAGAGAGAGAGAGAGAGAGAGATAGTATATAATCTCCAAAATAGTTAAAACATATTGATAATGTTAGATGTCAGGATGGAGGTAACCCTGGGGAATTGGTATAGTGACTAGTAAGTATGGAAGTCAAGCTTTGCTTTTTTTAATTTTGTCAATGCATTATAGCTTTATGTAATAGTGGGTTTCATTGTTATATAATCATATGTGTATGGAATATAATTTGCTCCATTGCAGTCCCTAGTACCTCCTCCATCCCCCTTCTCCCCTCTCATCCTCCACCTTTGCTTTTTGATCCAGGTATGGCTTATGTGACTGTGTTCACTTTGAGAATATTGATTGAACTGCACATTTATAATTTATGGACTTTTCCCTTTGTATATTATACATCAATCAAATATTTAAAACTTAAAAATTACTTTCTCAGTCTCACCTGCTGTATTGTTACTCCCCAGTTGGGAGATAGAGGGCCTTGATGTTACTGTGTCTGGAGGCAAGTACCAGAAAGCTCCTCTTGTCCTTGTCATCATCCCTGTTTCACCAGTATAGCTCCCTGCTTAGGGGCATAGACTGGAAGCAATCAGCACTGAAGTGAGAGGACTCAGTGTCTCCTGGTCCATTTGATGGGGCTAGGACAATTCTAGCGACTATTGACCTCTGGAGACTACAAACAGAATAATCTAAACTGAGCAGAGAACTGTGGGATTCTTTTTCTTTTAATCTCCATTGTTTATCCCTAAATCGACAATCTTGCAGCAATGACACAGTCAGGCTGTGACTCTAGGGTGGGATCCACTGGTGTGGCCTTTTGGCATTCACCACCCCAGCACATCTCACTCCAGGCTACACAGCAGCTAATGTGTTTTTCCCACAGATGACCCCATTGTATTCATCCCAACATCTGGGTGATATTCTGGATTGCACGCAAATATGAATCGGAGTGTTTATTTTACTAGCAGAGTACACCTGCAGCCCAAATAGTGTATGCTGAGCAGCTGTTGATGACTATAAATTGAGACCTGGGTGAGGAGTTGTAAACCCTAGAGGTTCATCCTTAGCAAGAAGGATCCAAGACTTTCAAATTCAATCAATCTGGACACTATTGAGAAAAGAGAGACATCATTACAGACAGATAATGGTTTGAAATCTCAGCCAGTGATGATTGGGGAAGCAGATGTAAGCCAGGATGATTTTTATATGTTTCGATAGCCCCTGCCGGGTGGGAGATTAAATAAGCAAAAGGTCTGATTGGTAACCACATTTGGGCCACTGAGCAATTGCAGAGAGGTAGAAGCAATCATACTGTCTGTGCTTGCCAGAGAAAAGGAATGGGGTTAAACTGCTAAAGGCAATCTGTTTTGTCACATATCTTTATGTACTCAGACATTCTAAAACCCAGTTATGTAATTCTCCTAAGGTGCTGCCAATTTGAGACAGGGACTGCCCTGTTTTCAATGTATGCAGTTGTTCAGCCAGTCATTCTGACATTTAAAAAATTCTTTTTAGAGCATATTTGTGTGTGAGGTGCTGGGAATACAATAATGAAAGATATGACCTCTGTCCTCATGGAGTCCACCATCCAATTGGTTTTGATTGCTGCACAATCAACCACCCCACAACTTGGAGTCTCAATACAAGGTGGGTGAATTTCTTAGTCAGTTAGAGCTACTATAACAAATACCATAGACTGGGTGGTTTAAACAACAGACATCACAGTTCAGTGACTGAGAAGTTCAACACCAGGGTGTCAGTATATTTGTTTGTTGGTGAGATCTCTCTTCTGGGTTTATAGACAGATAGCCAAGGCCCACTTACTCACACATCTGGCAGTTGATGCAGGAGAGACACCAACAGCTGAGAGATGGACAGCTGGAGTTCCCTGGGCATATCTCTCTAGCTCTCTGTGATGTTTCCAAGTGGCCCTCTAGCATGGTGGCCTCTAAATAGTCAGCCTTCTTTCCCAAATGTTCCAGGATCCCAAAGGAGAGGTCTCGAGAGCCAGACAGAAATCATGTTGCCTTTTATGAGATACATAGCATCCTTCTCCTGAATTCTAGGTTTAGAGGCAGCCTGCCCAGGTTCAAGGGGAAAAGAAAGGCTCCACCACTTGGAAGATTGGCAAGAACACATTGGCCTCCAAAATACTGCTGTAGCTCCTTTTTAAAGCTTTGCTTGTGGTTAAAATATTTATAAAACATAAAATGTGCCATCTTGATCATTTTTTAATATACAGTTCTGTAGGATTAAGTACATTCACATAGTGGTGATCTCTGGAACCCTTCACTTGAAAAACTGAAACTCTGTACCCATTAAACACGAATTCCCCATTCTCCCTTCCCCCAGCTTCTAACAACCACCCTTGTACTTTCTGTCTCTGTGAGTATGAGTCTTCTAGATTCCCATATAAGTGGAATCATGCAGTGTTCGTCTTTTTGTGACTGGCTTATCTCACTGAGCATAAGGCCCTCAAGGTTTATGCTTGCTGTTGCATTTGTCAGAATTTTCTTCCATTTTAAGGTTGAATAATATTCCATTGTATAGATAGGCCACATGTGGCCGCCATTTTGAATATGATCTACCATACTACAGGAGAGCAGAGACCAGTCAACACAATTCCAGCATAGTGAGGTGAGTGGCTGTAACCAGAAACACAGCAGGACACTGTGAGAGCACAGAGGAGTGGGAAAGGCTTCCTGCAGGAGGTCATTCACTTTAGACAGGCAGGCATTATGAACAAGCCTTCCAGAACTACACCTTCTTAAGGCAGAGCTGACAGGAAGCACAAATTCCCTGGGGCAAGAACTCTGCAGTGCATTTGGAATTGCTGCTGATGTACTCACATGGAGCTTGTACAACTCATAAGGAGCAGGAAATTAATGTGTCCTGGGGTGAACTTTTGACCCACAGGAGATAGGAGATGGTAGATTCTTGTCCCTTCCTCCTCTGAAACATTGCAAGATGCAGTCTTTGTTCAGTAGCTTTTTTGAAGCCAATTCATCAGCTGGAACAATCAGCTTCACTTGATACTAGAGAGGGGCCCTTCAGTAACATACACTGTTGGATCTCCACCTTCCCCTGCCTCTCTTCCTTTGTCCTCACCCCAACTTCCTGAGGTTGCACATTCTAATATAATAATAATGAGTTTTACCCCAGACTCTAATTTCTGGGGAAATCTAGAGCTTCAGAAGGTATGATCAGTTTCAACATTCTGACTTCTGTACACGGGGTTGATTATGTGGAGGCAGGTATGGAAGTCAAGACAAACACATTAAGAGGCTCTTGTAGTTGTCCAGGTAAGAGATAATGATGCCTGAGATGAGAAGGACAGGGACACTAGACCCTGTGTCTTGGAGGCACAGATGACAAGAATGGCTAATGGATGAGATGTGACATAACAGAAAAATCAAGACTGACTCCTAGTTTGATGGTGTGGGAAATTAGTCAATCAATGATGGTACTTTTTCCCAAGACAGAGAATTCTGGAATAAGAGAAGACTTAATAAATACTTTTAAATGTTCATCATATGTTTTTGGAGCATCTACTCTGTTCTAGAGCAGGCATCCAGAATATGCTGCTGTGACGTAAGGATTATTTTGAGCTAAAGACATTTGAGAATTAGCAGTTACAGGAAGAAGCTTTTTTCCTGAACTCCTGGTACTTTTCTAAAAGTATACCCTTCCCCAATAATTCAATTGCCATAAATCCCTTTCCTTGGAGTTTTACAACTACCAGGGAGGACTGACTCATCACCAAAGAGGAGAAATCAGCAGTAGTGAAGATAAGAAATAGCCTAAACAGAAAATGTCGTAAAACTATCACATTCCCCCATCTATTCTTCTAAGAGCCCCTAAAAGTCATTTGTTTTCCCAGAAGTGCCCCTCTGTCCTTCCTCATCTCTTATTAAGATGGTACATAAGTCCCAAATTCTAACACCTCTTGTGACAATTTTTGTCAACTCCCATGTATATGTATGTAATTAAATCTGTTTTCTTGTCTTGCAAATCTTTTTAATTTTTTAAAATTTTTTTGGTCAATTTAATTTGCAGGTCCCCTCAAAGAGAACATAAGAGGATAGAAGAAAAGTTTCTCCTTCTCAACATTAGTCAGTTTGTTAGGTATGTGGGAACCAAACCCAAAGGCCCTGTCCCTTCAAAAAGAGCTGAGCAATGATAATACTGCAAAAAGCCATGAAAATATCATGACAGGGCATCAAATGTCACCTCTGGGGAGGGGTAAAGAGTCAGGGAAAGAACCCTGGAAAAGCTTAAGTGAAGTACTGAAGAATGAGAATGAGTTAGCTAAAAGAAAAGCAGGGAAAGAAGGTGATTCAGGTAGCCAATGCAAATATTGAGGAATGTGGGAAGGCATGGCCCTTATCATTAAGAATGTTTGTGGTGCAGGGTAAGAGGAAGGGCAGCTATGAAAGGAGAACCTGGAGGCAAAGCCATTCTAGGCATGCTGAGACATTAGCCCTTTTGCATGACTGCTCAGGGGAGCTTCTAGCAGTGTTCCTAAAACCACACATATACTTCACTAGTTTGTGTTTTTGCTCAATGGGTTTTCTCAGCCTAGAACATTCTAGACCCCATTCCCATGCCCACGTCCTGACTCTGCTTTTAAAGTCTTCATCCCTGACTGCCTGCTCTGCCGGATCCCTGCCTCCCCACCCCACAAGCTATGGTTTACTGATGCTCCCAGATCCATAATGCCATGAGTCAGCTGGGATTTCACCTCTCCTTTCTCTCCCAGCCTTACTCCTTAAAATTTGGACTCTGTCCTTCAGATTATAGGCCAACCGAAGACCAGAGGAATATAGATTCTGTTTACTAAATGGCTAAACTGGTTGCCTTTGAAATATGAGAGAAGGTTAGAATCAGGAAAAAAAGATGCCATCCATGTATACCAGGGAAGAAAACAAATCCCTGCAGCCAGATAAAAGGAGAGGGTGAAGAGTCATCAAAGATGGCTCTCATCACTCCTGAGTTGAGAACATGGAGATACTCTCCCCTTGAATCCAAGCAGTATCCTTTTTTTTAGTACTAGGGATTGAACCCAGGGGCACTTTACCACTGAGCCACATCCCCAGCCCTTTTTATTTCTTAGTGACAGGATCTCACTAAGTTGCTAAAGATCTCACTAAGTTTCTGAGGCTGGCCTCGAACTTGCAATCCTCCTGCCCTAGCCTCCCAAGTCGCTGGGATTACAGGTGTGCATGTCACTATGACCAGCTGGATCCCGCCTATGTTTAGTTTTCGGGCCATGGTGTCAGAGCTGACTGTTCAACACAGTGATGTAGGCAGCTGTCCCCATAGATCCACTAGAACAAGACCACCAACCTTTTTTTACACAGCACAACAAACGGCGTTCATTGAAAGGCTGATATGTTCTGCCAATTGCAGACCCAGCCTGGCTCTGAACCAATGGCTGGAGGGAGAAGGTGAAAGTTTCCATGTCTCCTTTTCTGCTCTTATTCCCTCTTGCACATATGGGATTTATTCTTTATAGGTTTAGAAGTTACATTGAAAATAACTCAAATGACCAAAACGTTTCATTGAACAACCCGTAATAAAGATAAAAGCCACCTGTGCTGGGGGAGGGACCAACAGCCAACTCTAAATTGCCCTGGTGTTTGGAACTTCCTGAATGGAATTCTCAAGCGCTTTCCCAACAATTTAAATTAGAGCTCATCTGTCCGGAGTTGATTAGAACTAGTCCAAAAATGGGGTCACCATATTTCAATCAAACAAAGAAGTGAAGAAAAACAAAACTTCCTGAAAAGACAAACAAAATCACAACTATATACAATGGATAACATGGACTTGCCTTATTTTTGTACAGAATCTGGTAGCCTATGTGTCCATTTATACATATACATATGCATACAGTTTCCCACTTAGTGCATTTTGGAATCCCTAAGATTATGACCCTCTCTAAAAGAATAGCAATATAAAGATGGGACTTTTATGGTCATCTCTATAGTTAGATTGACCTCATAAAACATTGCAAATTATATACATGCATATACACATACACCAGATTCTTAACTTACGTAATTGTATGGGAATTTCCAGAGTTATATTGGTTGAGAATTTGGCTTCAGTTTCTCTTATTATAGAAATTCCCATAGACTAGCATGAGATGAGACTACACACACATCACCACAAAGCTTCATGGGGTGAGAATCTGGCCCTCAGAATACAGGATAACATCCATCCAAAGCCTGATGAAATGAGTAAATGCTTTTGGTGTCTGGACCTCTATGAATCACTGTGACCCAGTATGGAAAGCCATAGGTTGCCTGTCCATCCTGTAGGAGCATAAGCTATTCTTGCCTCAGTCTCCCTGTCTGTGAAATGGGTGGGCCTATCTCTTTCTCCCCTCAAGTTCTGAACATTCTCTGCTGTTTATGAAGAGGATACCCAGAAAACAGGCATTACGAGCAGGAGCCAGGCATTTGTTGCTAGGGAAAATGGATTTATTTGCTAGGTTCATGAGTGCCAACACCACTAATTGAATTTGTGCCAAAACATGCATTTAAAAAAAAATGTTGTTCTGTTCCATTCATTATTTATAGAACATCACCTAAGGGCAGTGCGTGCTATGAGCCAAAAATCTCATCCTGCATTTTATCAGAAACCCATTGCAGGGAAGGAAAGAAGGGAAAGGGAGGGAGACAATAAAATGAGACTTCTGGAAAAATCTAAAGGAACTTGTTTGGCGTGTTTTGTCTGGACAGCCATGCCCACAGGGCGACTCGATAATAATCTCCAAATGCAAGGGGTTTGGAGAGCAGCATTCTTTCTCACCAGGAAAGACAGAAAAAGGCAAACCCCCATTGCAGCATGAAAGACTTAGGGTAGTTATAAGAGAAACTTCATTATCAGGAGCCATTACCCAGAAAAACTGAGAACAAAGGAAGATCTTTAGATGAGAGAAGGGTCTCATGTCCGTCAGTCAGTGTCAGGGTGAGAAGGTCCATCTGATGTTTCCCCAACCCTGAGACAATAGATATCCCTAGAGATCAGCAATGCACCAGGGGATTGTTCTGGTTTAGTCAAGTGCCGTCCTCAGGGCAGGATGGCATGTTAGAAGTGTGGGTGTTCGTGGGAGAGAGCTCGCTGTGGATATCACACTTGGCAAATGACTTATCCTCTCTGCACCCATTTAAGCACCTGAAAAATGAGGATGATCATTCAACACCACCACTGCCCCAAGCACTGCCACAGAACGTACCATTGCTAATGGAGGAGGTGAGCTTACTATAATGAGAAGAAATAAATAAGTGAAATATTCAGCAAGTCAGATGCTAAGTGCCAAGTGGGTAAATTAAGCAATGAAGGGGGATGAGAGAAAGACACTTCGATTTTAAGTAGGGTGCTGGGGACAGGTCTCATGCTGAGATGGCAGTTTCTGAGGAAAGACTGGAAGTGCAAAAGTGAGCTAAGAGGTTGTAGTGAATGGAATATGCTCCCCAAAATATATGTCCATGTTTGAATCCCCAGAATCTGTGACTGCAACTTTATTTGGAGAAAGAGTCTTTGTAGATTTTATTAAGTTTAGGCACTTGAGATGATATCATCCTGGGTTATCTGGGTGGACCCCAAATCCAGTGGAAGATTCTCTTACAGGAGAAATAAGAGAGGAAGACAGAGCAGAAGGCCATATGGAAATGGTGGCAGAAATTGGAGCAATGTGGTCACAAGCCACAGGAATGCCTGGAGTCACCAAAAGCTGGAATAGGCAAGAGAAGATTTTCTTCTTGAGACTTCAGAAGGCACATGGCCTTGTGACACCTAGATTTCTGACTCTGGCTTTCAGAGCTATGGCAGAATCAATTTTTTCAGCTACCATGCTTATTATAGTCATTTATTATGACAACCCTAGGAGACTCATACAGAAGGAATCTAAGGGAAGAATCATTAAACAGAGAGAAGGGCAGGTGAAAAGGTCCTGAGGCAGGTCTTCAGTCTGCCTGCTTAGAAAGGAGCTAGGAAGCCTGTGTGTTTGGGGTGGAGGGAAGGAAAGATGGGTTTTCTGTAGTTGAAGATTCTAGAGGCATTATCTCTGACAGCAAGCACTTCCCACAACTGGGTAGCAAGTCCTTGAGGAAGCAGAGGGTGCATGTCCATATCTAACACAAGCCTCGAGCCCAAGTGAGAAAGCTATCACTAAATGATGATGGGTCAGGTGGGTAAGACTGAAAGTAGTGACATTCTGACTAGGTTTCCGAGGGATAATAAGAACTGGATTTCTAGTAGCTTGGATGTGCATAAGATAGAGGTCAAGGATGACTTTGGTCTGAGCAACTAGAAAAATGGAACTGCCATCCACTGAAATGGGCAAGGCTGGAGATGGGACAGGTTTGGGAAAAAGGCTCAGGAGTTCGGTTTCAGGCAGGTTAGGTTTAAGATGCTTATTAAAATCTAAGGGCAGATAACAGATAGTCAGATATATGACACAAGAGAGATGTCTGCAAAACTTTCCTCTGTTCATATATGAACACACGACCAGTGAAACTCCACACCATGTACAACACAAGAATGGGAAGTGATACTCCATGTATGTGTGATAGGTCAAAATGCACTCTACTGTCATGTGTATCTAAAAGGAGCAAATAAAAAATTATTTAAAAACTTACTTTAGCATTTCTTATAATGCTTATATCCTGGCAATAAATTCTCCTAAAGAGAGAGAAGAGGGGGTGTTGATATGTCTGATCTGCAGAGATAAATTGGGAAAAAATCATAAATTTATTGTTAAATCTTTCTCACTTTCATACTGAGAATTGAATCCAGGGCCTCATGCTCACTAGGCAAGCATTCTACCACATGGCTACATTTCTAGCCTTTTTTATTTATTTATTTTTTATTTTGAGGCAGAGCCTTACTGAATTGCTGAGGCTGGCCTCCAACTTGCAATCCTCCTGTCTCAGCCTCCCGAGTTGCTGGGATTACAGGGTACCTCACTATGCCCTCCCCAAATTCTCTTTTCAGTTTCATGAGTTTTGAAAAAGGCACAGAGTTCTCTAACCTCCACCACCACAGTCAAGAATCAGAACTGTTCCATTATCGAAGGATTGGGATTCCCTCATATTGCCCCTGTCATCAAACCATCCCCCTTAGCCCTAGACTTTGGCAACCACAGAAGTATTCTCTGTCCTTTTAATTTTCCCTTTTCCAAAATGTCATATAAAGAAAATCACACAGTGTGTGTCATTTTGAAGCTGACTTCTCTCAGCATAATCCTTTTGAGATTCAATCATGTTGCTGTGCTTATCAATATTTCATTACTTCTTTGCTGAACAATATCTACTATGCAGAGGTACCCTATTTTGTTCACTCATTTGTCCATTGGAGGACATCTGGGTTGTCTCCGTTTACTGGCAATTATGAAAAAGCTGCTGCAAGTTTTATGGGAACAAAAGCTTTCAGTTTTCTTGCGTATATAACTAGGAGTGAGATTACTAGGTCATATGGTAAGTGTGTGTTTAACTTTGTAAGATACTGTCAAGCTGTTTTCCAAAGTAACTGTGCCATTTTGCATTTCCAATAGCAACATCAGATATACATTTATTTACTTATTTGATGTTCTAATTGGTGGTGGGAGTATCTCACTGTGGTTTTCATTTGTGTTTTCCTAATGACTAATGATATGGAGTGTCCTGTGTGTGTGTGTGTGTGTGTGTGTGTGTGTGTGTGTGTATGTGCGAGCACATGCGCATGTGTTGTTGGGGATGGAACCCAGGGCCTATTGCATGTTAGGCCAGAGCTCTACCTTGTGCCATATCCCCCATCCATCTGTTGAATGTCTTTTTATGTGCTTATTTTCCATCCAAATATCTTCTTTGGTGAAGCATTCATTCAAGTCTTTGACCACTTTTATTGGGTTATTTGCTTTGGTGGAAGATGGAAAATTTTTTATAGAGCACTTAAAAGTCCTTTGTCAGATATGTGATTTGCAAATATATTCTCTAAGCCTGTAGCTCATCTTTTTATTCCTTTAAAAGTGCTTTTGGCAGAACAGAAGTTTTAAATTTTGATGAGGCCCAGTTTATTCTCTTTTTTTTTCTTTTTTAGGTTATTTTTTTGGTGTTGTACCCAAGAACTCATTGCCTAATTCAAGGTTACAAAGGTCTTCTCCTTTATTGGCTTTTGAAAGTCTTAAAGATCTAGGTTTGACATTTAGGTCAATGAATCATTTAATTTTTTGTATAAGCTGAGGTATAGTCAAGGTAGATTTTTTTTGGCTTATGGGTATTCACTTTGTCCATTTAGGCAGCTATAAGAAGATGCTATAAACTAGGTGGCTATAAATGAAAAAGAAATGTATTGCTCACAGTATTGGAGGCTGGGAAGTTCCAGATAAGGCACTGGTAGATTTGATGTCTGGTGAGCTCTTGTTTCTCATAGGTGGCACCTTCTTGCTATGTTCTCATAGAAGTGACAAGAATTCTCTTTTATAAAAGCATTATTCGGAGGGCTTCTTATGACCGAATCACCTCCCAAGGCCCCTACCATCTAGTACTATCACCTCAGATGCTATGTTTCAACACATAAATTTGTGGGGGGAACACAAACATTTAGACTTTAACAGGTATCCAATTATCCAAGCACATTTGTTGAAGCTGTCCTTTATTTCTATCTCTGTGCGCACCCCCCCCCCCCCCCGCCTCTCTCCTTGGAATTAAATCCAGGGCACTTTCTCCACTGAGCTACATCCCCAGTCCTTTCTTTGAAATTTTGAGACATGGTCTCACCAAGTTTCTGAGGCTAGCCTCAAACTTGCTATCCTTCTGCCTCAATCTCATGAGTTACTAGGATTACAGATATGCACCCCCATACCCAACTATGTATGTTTAATCCTCCTTTCTCAGGGTTGGGGGAGTAGCTCAGTGGCAGATTCCTTACCTACCATATGGGAGGGCTTAAGTTCCATTCCCAGCACCAAAACAATAAAATAAAATAAAATTGATCTGTTTTCAGCTTCACTGTCTTCTTTTCCTGTCATCTCTATTCTGTGTTGAATCATACCAGTGGTTTTAGTTGTTAGTGTTTTCTTTTGTTTTATTTTGCCACACTGGAGATTAAACCCAGTGGTACGTTACTCCCCAGCCCCTTTTATTTCTTTATTTTGAGACAGGGCCTCACAAAGTGGCCGAGGCTGGCCTCAAACTTGTAAGCCTCCTACCTCAGCCTCCTGAGCCACTGGGATTACTGCCATGTGCCACTGAGCCCAGATTTTTTCTTTTTTTTTTTTTTATCTGAGATATTATATTTTTCAGTCCTGAAATTTCCACTTGTCTCTGTTTTTATACTTTGTATTTCTCTCTTGATAGCTTCTGTCTTTTCATTCATTTCAGGACTCTTTGCCCTAACTTCATGGAACATGCTTATAGTAGCTACTTTAAAGTTTTTGCTCATTCTAACATCTGGACCCTCACCATGTTGGCATCTGTTCAATGTCCTTTCCCTTGTGAATTGGTCAGATTTTCCTGGTTCCTTGTATGTATGTTGAATATTTTAGATTTCATTTTGGGCACGTTGACTATTACGCTGTGAGACTGAGTCCTGTTAAAATCTTCTTGAGGATATCAGTAGATTTTGTTGTTTTAGCAGGATATCAACATGATTGGGTTAAGACCACAAGTTTTGTACCACTTCCTCTGGTCAGTGCTTCAAATGTCATTTCAGGATTGAATGTCATTATTTCTCTTGTGTGTGACCCTCAGGAGTTTGTGTGGGACTCAGGGGTCAACCATTCCTATTATGACTTCTTTCTAAA
Organism: Callospermophilus lateralis; assembly: GCF_048772815.1. Classification (NCBI taxonomy): domain Eukaryota; kingdom Metazoa; phylum Chordata; class Mammalia; order Rodentia; family Sciuridae; genus Callospermophilus; species Callospermophilus lateralis. The sequence goes on along the minus strand of NC_135325.1, from coordinate 30,157,194 downwards.
GACTTTACGAGGTTTCTTTGGGCCTGAGCTGCTCATGCGCAGCTGACTCGTGGTGAGCACAGGATTTGAGTCAGTGCATTCCCAGAATTAGGAAGATTCCCTTTTCCAACTCCCTCTTCACTAAGTTCCCTCTGTACTCTCTGGCTTCCAAGGCCCCTTTCCCCGAATTCGTTTGGCTGGAAAAATGGGTTTTCCACCAAGTTGTAACCCTCCCCCAACAAGAACTACCCTCAGTGTGAAGCAGCAAGAGACAGAGAAAAAAAATGATGTATACACTGTGGAAGCCTGACCCCGGTAGACCTCATAGGTTCCTTTTGCCTGGTCTGGAAGTGCATAGAAGTGGAATCATAGTGGGATGCTCTCTTTCGTCTGGCTTATTTCAAACAACATGAGGACTGTGAGAGGCAGCCCTGTTGTGTGGGCCAGGAGTGCCTAGTGAGACATTGTCGTCTCCTTCCTACCTGCCAGGAAAAGGAGGCTTGGAAAGATTGGCTGACTTGGCCTGTCCTACGAGGAGGGCTCATGTGTGCATCTAGGTGAGTCTGACTTGAGAGCCATCTACAACTCTCCTTCAGGCTGCATCACACCAAGTCTTTTAGATGGCACTTTCCCAAATGACCCCTGTTTTATTGTTCTCCACACTTGGAGTTGCTTTTCAGCTCTCACTGCTGGCTGCTCTGCCCTGGCTTTGGGTAATGAGTTTGTTTTCACCTTGGGAAGGGTTTGGGGTGTCCAGACTTGAGGGGGACCTTCAAAGGTGATTTCCTCAGGACCTTCTTGGGAGGAAGTGTCCTAAGGTGACCAACTAAGTATAGTCTAGGCCAGAGCTAAGGTGGAGCCCCTTCTAGGGTCCCTCAGACATAGAAATGACCCCCCTTAAAGTCAGATTAGGGGATGTGATGGTTAGTTTTATGTGTCAGCTTGTTGGATCATGTGCCCAAATATTTGGCTAAACCCGGTTTTTGCATGTGTCTGTGCTATGGGCTGGCTCTTAAGTGTCCCCAAAAGCTTGGCCCCCAGCTGATGGTACTATAGGGAGGTCATAGAAATTTTTGGAGGCAGGACTAGTTGGAGGAAGTAGGTCTTTGCGGGGGGATGCCTTTAAAGGGAATATCTTGTCCCAGGCCCCTATTTTCTCTATGTCTGTCTTTTCATGTCTCTCTGTCTCTGACTGGCTGCCATGAGGTGGAACAGCTCTTCATCACCACACCTTGCCCACTGTGCTGTTCTGCCTCACCACAGGCCCAGAAACAATGGAGCCATGTGACCCATAGACTGAGACATCTGATACTATGAGCCCAAATAAATCTTTCCTACTATAAATTATTTTCTCAGGTATTTTGTCTTGGCAATGGAAAGCTGAGTAATACCGTCTGTATAAACATTGCTAGGTGAGATTATCATGTGATTTGGTAGACTGAGTACAGCAGATGGTCCTCTTCATTCTGGGTGGGCATGGTACAATTTGTTGAGGGCCTGAATAGAACAAGAATGTGGAGAAAGGAAGAATTTGCTAGAAAAAGCTAGAACATTAGTCTTCTGGGACTTACACTGTCTGCTCTCCTGGCCCTGAGGCCTTTGAACTCAGATTGAACCATTGGCTCTCCTGGTTCTCTCTCTCTCTCTCTCTCTCTCTCTCTCTCTCTGGGTGTGTGTGTGTGTGTGTGTGTGTGTGTGTGTGTGTGTATCTCCTATTGGTTCTGTTTCTCTGGAAAGCCCCAACATAGGACACATTTTAATGTCCTATTAATAATAATGCCCTAATCATTTCATCAATATTTTCTGAAAAGAGACAGAGAGCCTTCATCTGTCAGAAGAGAAGAGAATCACAATGCTCATACCATGACCCTCACTGAATTTACAGGCTGACCACATCAGAAAATAATGCAAAATGATTTGTAAACTGTAAAATGTTCTATGAAACTAAAATGTTGTTGCAGTTCCTTACCTTTAGTTTCTGGGTTGTTTCAAAGTGAAACTTCTGCTCAAAGGATAAATTTCCAATCCTACATCTGGAAAGAACAATTTGACTACAATGCTGGTGCTATGTGACTTCTTTTTGTTGCCACTGGGACTTCCTTTTATGAATATAAATATATATATACTTATTTTATTACTCCTATACGAATTTCCTCCCAAGATAACCTAGCCAACAAGTTTGTTTCAGTTTTTCCATTTAATGTGAAATAGAAATGGAGAATAATTAAAATAATTAGTAAAGAATGAGTTATGTGCTGGGCACAGTGGTGCACACCTGTAATCCCAGCAGCTCAGGAGGCTGAGGCAGGAGGATCATGAGTTCAAAACCAGCTTCAGCAATGGCAAGGTGCTAAGCAACTCAGTGAGACCCTGTCTTTAAATAAAATACAAAATAGGGCTGAGAATGTGGCTCAGTAGTTGAGTGCCCCTGAGTTCAATCCCCGTACCAAAAAAACAAAAAACAAAAAACAAAAAAAACAATGAGTTATGCAAAAAAGTTGCTTTCCTGTGCCATTTCAGGATGAGAAAAGAATAAGAAAAATCTGGGATTTAGGTTGAGTATAAGGAAAACTTTCCTTACAGAAATAATTATTTCATTAGAATGGATTAATATTAGGAACATGCTTGGCAATTTTTTTCAATTCACAATAGTTAATCACCTCCAATAAGATTAAACTCATAATCTCCTTAGAAACCATTATTAGAGTATTCCTATTTTCTTTTTTGCCTATTGTCTAATCCTAGTTTCTTTCTTAGATTTTATAGAGTATTTCATCATCCCTGTAGTTTTTCATGAGGTCTTTCTGAATTTTTAAATGGTAGAATTACCATGTGCAATATTCGTGCATATCATGGTTTCTTATGGCCCTTGATTAGATGACACAGCTACTTAGCTAACATGTTTGGGAGTTAAGTGTGCAGGTGTCTTAGTCATGTAAGGGCGTGACTGCCTTGAGTTTTATTGTATTGAATTTACTTTGTTTTGAATCTGAGCAATTATCTTTGCTGATCTCCTTCCTCTTGGTTTCTGGCTATTTCCCTAATTTTATTAGGAGATTTGGATAGTGTGGTCCCCAGATGGTAACTTCTTCCCTGGTTCCTCCCATGCGCAGAATGTTGTATTGTGCAAACATGTTAAGCAGATTTATTATTCTATTCCCCAGGTCACTGATAGGCTCAAGTATAACAGAGTCAAAACTGACCCAAAGGGGCATCATTCAAGAGTGAGGCCTCACACTCTCTTGTCATTAGTAGTAAAGTATAGCTGTTCAGAGTACTGTGTTTATTTGTTGAGCTTTGGGAAAGCTACCTAGTAGCTTTTGGTGGGCAATTTAGATGAAGGTACTCTATAAATATCAGAGCCTTGTGTTGTTTCCAAACTGCTGTGAGCACAGTAATATGAAAGTTTGGATGGACAGACCTACATTTTAAAAGCAAGCTCTACCACTTACTAGCTAAAGCATCTTGGGCAAGTCAAACTATTCCCTTTCTGTGAATTATAGAAATGGTGAGTCCAGTGAATATTGAATATGTCACACATTTAGTCTTTAATTATCAATTTGTTCCAGAGCCCAGGGAAATGTTTGTATGCACCAAACTAAATTTGGTTTGAATTTGAACTTGGAGGTTGTTCCAATGGATTCAAACAGATTAAAAAGTCACGAACAAGAGATGTTGGGATAAGAAAAAGTGTCCTGTTTAAATTCAGCCTTTCATGGCTTTCCAGTTTGTAAAAGAGACATCTTACAGAGCTGCTGAGAGTCACCTTCAGATGAGCATTATTTACCATCTTTATTATAATGGCTCAGAGTATAAGTTTCCAACACAGAAATTAATGGATTTAGGCATTGATCATCAATGGCTGGTGACATCACAAAGAGACAGCTAAGTTATATTTTTCCTATTGAAAGAATGTACAACCATTTATGAACTAGTCTTGTCAAAAAGAACAAACCAAAATCTGATCTAACCTCTAGATCTCATTACCAAGTTATAAGAAATAAGAAGACAGGGAACATGTTAAATGACATCATGGAGATGTAATCAACACAATCCAGACCACAGGGAGTCTACAGAACAAATAATCCTGTGTCTTTTAAAAGGTTTTTTAAATTTTTTCTAATTACTTATACATGAAAGTAGAATGCATTTTGACACATTGTACACAAATGGAGCACAACTTCTCATTCCTTTGGCTGTACATAGTGGAGAGTCACAACAGTAGATGATCCTGTGTTTTTACACATTGAAAAGAAACAAAGAAAGAAAGAGAATGGAAGAAGAAAAGAAAGAAGACAAGGCACCTACAAAATTTAAAAGATATAAAAGGCAAATTATTCAAGCATGGTATGTTGACTTTATTTAGATTCCAGTTGAAACTAAAGAATAGTTAAAAATTATGAGATAAATGGATAGTTGAGCAATGACTAGAGTTTGATTATCTTAAACTATTAATTTTACGGTGATTTTTTAAAAGAGTTTATCATTTGTAGATAAAGACAAAAATATTTATAGAGAAGATGTTCTGATCACATCTGTCTGTGATTTGCAGCACAATAATATGGGGAGGGAGAAATGAATGATGGTGTAGATGAAAGAAGATTGGTAATTATCAAAGTTGTTTAGTAGAATTCATTGTACTCTTGTCTTTACTTCTGTATTTCTTTACTGTGATGGGTTCCATATTTAAATTATGTTCAATATTCTATATGTGCTTAGACAAAGGTGAATTAACTCAGTAGAGAGTTTATAAGACTTGAAAGATCTCACTCAAGATTCAGAAATCAATGGGTAGCAGAGTCAAGTTCTGTTGAGTTCAACGTTTTCTGTATTAAGATTTGCACTATTTGCTGGGCCTGGTGGTACATCTCTGTAATCCCAAAGGCTTGGGAGACTGAGGCAGGAGGAACACGAGTTCAAAGCCAGCCTCAGTAATGGCGAGGTGCTAAACAACTCAGTGAGACCCTTTCTCTAAATAAAATACAAAACAGGGCTGGGGATGTGGCTCAGTGGTCGAGTGCCCCTGAGTTCATTTCCCAGTACCCTCCCACCCCCCAAAAAAAGATTTGCACTATTTAGTCCCCAAGTGATACATCTACTGGGTCTAGCTGAAAGAGAGGCTAAGGATGAAACAAAACAAAACAAGCTTTCATTTGTTGATTGGTGTCTTTGCACCAGGCACTTAAACACATATTTTTTCATTTTAACCCTAACTTGAGGTAGGCATTATTATCCCTAGTGTGTACAAATTGTGAAACTGAGGCTGAGAAAAAATAAAATTATTTGCTCAGAGTCACATAGCCAGTAAGCAAAGGGTCTGGGATATTCACCTAGTTCAATGTCAAAACATCCTGAAGGTACTCTCAGGAGAGTAGAAAAAGAAATATATATAAACAGTAAATAATAATTAGTATGACAATGTCATTATTGACATTTGCATGATGTGTTGCTTTTAAAGGGTTGGGGACTAGCACACTTTCATTTATTCAACAAACTAGGAATCTCCAAAGTTGTGTTTTAACATAGTCCTTATTAGAAATGCTCTTGGTGGGGCTGGGGCTGTGGCTCAGTGGTAGAGTGCTTGCGTAGCACATGCGAGGCCCTGGGTTTGATCCTCAGCACCATATAAAGGTAAGTAAATAAAATAAAGATATTTTGTACAACTTAAAAAAGTAAATATTGAAAAAAGAAATGTTTTTGGTGTTTCATACCAAATCCCTGTAGCAGTTTCCACACAGAGTCCTACCCTAAGGATCAACCACTTTCTACTGCTTTCTGGAACTTAGCCCACACTGGGAAGACCAGAAGTGAGGGTGTGTGAAGGCAGTTAACACTTCCATGGGTTGGGAGTCAATAGATAAATGCCAGGACACATTTGGTTATATATCAGGGTGTCCCTAATAGGACTGAACCTCAGTGACCTGCAGAAGTAACCAGTTGAATAATGCATGGGCTTTTCCTCCACATTCCTTCACCCTTGCTTCTAGGATCACCTGTCAGATGAAATCCCTGCATCCAGTTTCTTTCCTCATCTCTCCTTCTGGTGGAACTTGGAATGTATTAAAAAAATCATGCCAGGCCCAGTGCTGCACACCTGTAATCCCAATGACTCAGGAGGCTGAGGCAGGAGGGTCATGAGTTCAAAGCGAGCCTCAGCAATTTAGTGAGGCTCTAAGCAACTCAGTGAGACCCTGTCTCTAAATAAAATAGAAAAAATGGCTGGGAATGTGGCTCAGTAGTTAAATGCCCCTGGGGTCAATCCCTGGCATCCGCCCCCAAAAACAAATCATGAGCCCACTCCAAATATTTGCATATTTATTTATTTATAAATTGTATTCCTGATTACCTCATTTTATATACTCTAAAACATACACTAAGAAATCCCAAGAGGGTGAAATAGACATAAAATAAGCAATAATAACTTTTTTTAGATTTATATTTTTAGTTCATTTGTTATACTGTACATAAGAGATAGTAAAATCATATTCAGTACTTAACAAAACTTACAAAAGATAAATATGCATACTCTAAATGTTTTACTGATGGGATGCACATTTTAAAAATGAGAATCACTTCCTTAGACTGTGGTCATTCTGTTTTTTAAAAATAGACTTCATACTTAGGGCAGTTTTAGGTTCACAGCAAAATTGAGTAGAAAGTACAAATTTCCCACATACCACCTGCTCCCACTCAGTATCCCTACTATGCTTATCCTACACCAGAGAGATATATTTGTAAATGATCAAAGAACATTGATACACGATCATCATCCAAAGTCCATGGTTTATAGTAGGGTTCACTGTTAGTATTCTACATTCTATGGGTCTAGACAAATATACAGTTGCATGTATCTTCAATTATGGTCTCATATGGAATATTTCCAGTTTCCTCAAAATCCTCTATGCTCCACTTATTCATCCCTCTTTCCATCTTATACCCAGTAACCACTGACCATTTTATTGTCTCCATAGTTTTGGCCTTTTCTAGAATGTTCTACAGTTGGAATCATATAATATGTAGGCTTTTCAGATGGGCTACTTAGTAGTATGTACTTAAGGTTGTCTTTTTATGGCTTGATAGATCATTTCATTTTAGTATTGAAAAAATTGCATCATGTGAATGAACCACAGTTTATCCATTTACCCACTGAAGGAATCTTGGTCGCTTCCAATTATGAATAAAGCTGCTACAAATATTTGTGTGAAGGTTTTTGTGAGGATATAAGTTTTCAACTTATTTGGATAAATACCAAGGAGTGTGACTGCTATATTTTTGGTAACAGTCTGTTTAGTTTTGTAAGAAACTTCCAGACTATCTTTCAACATGAACCTATCACTTTTCATTCTCACCAGCAATTAATGAGAGTTCCTATTGCTCCACATTCTCTCTAGCATTTGGTATTGTGGTCAATATTTTAGATTTTTGCTGTTCTAATAGTTGTGCAATGGTATCCTATTATTGTTTTAATTTGCAATTCCCAAATGATATATGATATTGAGCATATGTTTGTATGTTCATTTGCCACCTGCTTATCTTTTTTGGTGAAAAGTCTGTTCAGATCTTGTGTCCATTATTTAATCAGGCTGTTCATTTTCTTATTGTTGAGTTTTAAGAGATCTTTGTATATTTTGGATAATAGTTATTTATCAGATATTTCATTTGAAAATATTTTTCCCCAGCCTGTGGCCTGTCTTCTCATTCTCTCTTTTTAAAAATATTTATTTTTGAGTTATAGATGGATACAATATCTTTTTAAAATTTTTATGTGGTGCTGAGGCTTGAACCCAGTGCCTCACACATGCTAGTCAAGCATTCTACCTCTGACCAACAACCCCAGCTTCTCATTCTCTTGACAGTGTCTTTTATAGAGTCTTTTATTATTTATATTGTATTTATTTATTTATTTATTAGTACTAGGAATTAATTGAACCTAAAGCCTTACACTTGTGAGGCAACCAAATTATCACTTAGATACATCCAGCCTAGAAGATTTAATTTTAACAAAGTCCAGCTTATCAATTATTCCTTTTAGGGATACATCTTTAATGTATCTAAAAATTCATTACCAAATCCAAGGTTATTCAGAGTTTCTCCTATGTTATGTTCTTGGAGTTTTATAGTTTTTCATTTACCTCTAAGTATGTGATTCATTTTGAATTAATTTTTGTGAAGAATATATGATTTGTGTCTAGATCAATTTTTCTTTTTTTAAAATTTTTTTTTAGTTGTAGGTGGACACAAAATCTTTCTTTTCTTTTCTTTCCTTCCTTCCTTCCTTCCCTCCCTCCCTCCCTCTTTCTTTCTTTCTTTCTTTCTTTCTTTCTTTCTTTCTTTCTTTCTTTCTTTCTTTCTTTCTTTCTTTCTTTCTTTCTTTCTTTCTTTCTTTCTTTTATGTGGTGCTGAGGATTGAACCCAGGGCCTTGCATGTGCAAAGCTAGCACTCTACCACTGAGCCACAACCCCAACCCTAGATCCATTTTTTCTTACATGTGAATATCTGGGTTATTCTAGCAACCACTTATTGAAAAGATCATCTTTTCTCCATTATCTGGTCTTTTCTTCTTTGTCAACGATCAGTTGCCTATGTATGTGTGGCTCGATTTCTGAGCTCTCTATTCTGTTCTATTGATCTATTTGTGTATTCTTTTGCTAATACACTGTCTTGCTTACTATGGCTTTATAGTAAGTCTTGAAGTATGTAGTTCAGTCCTCCAATTTTGTTCTTCTACTTTAACATTGTGTTGGCTATTCTGTGTCTTCCACATCTTCATTATAAAATTTAGACTCATTTTTTTCAATATTCACAAAATGTTCTGGGATTTTCAATTATCGGCTGCATTGAGTAATAACATAATATATATATATATATATATATATATATATATATATTTAAAAGCCACATATTAATTTTATTGATCAGGATTCTCCAGAGAAACAGAATCCATAGAAGAAAAATATATAGTTAGATAGATACCAAAGCAAGATGATAACCATGTATCAAAACTTTGAGCTGAACCATTCATTATGGCCTGTATTTGGGTGTGTACATCTTGCAAGGCCATGGATACATTTCCTGGTTTATCTGGGGTATGTAAACAGCATTCTGTTTGGGTATATCCATAGATAGATAGATAGATATCCTATTGGCTCACATGAAGGAATTGGCTCACATGATAATAAAGGATGAGGAGTCCCATGTTCTGCCACTTACATGCTGGAGGCCCAGGGAAACCCATGGTGTAGTTCTGAGTCTGAAGACCTAAAAGTCAGGGGAGCTGATGGTATAAATTCCAGTCCAAAGGCAAGAGAAAATTGAAACCTAACTTAACCAGGCAAGCAGGAAGAGGCCAAATTCTCCCTTCCTCCATGTTTTGTTTTCTATAGGTCTTCAATGGATGGGATGATGCCTACCAGCATTGGAGAAGACAACCTACTTTACTGAACCCACCAATTTAAGTGCTTATATCATCCAGAAATATCCTCATAGACACATCCAGAAATAACATTTAATCTGGGCACCCAGCAGCCCAGTCAACATGATACACAAAATCACATCAGTTAAGTAGATTTTTATTGAAATTTGGCTAGTGAATTTCTATCAGACTGTTCTAAAAACAGGGGGAAATGCAGCATTTTGCAGATATCTCCATTTTGAAGATACTTAAACAAGATTTGAAATTTCATGGTTATGTTTTTTATAGTTGTTCAGATATAAAATTTTAAGTATCACCCACATATATCATTTTTTGCGACCAGAAGTAACACAATGAAGTAAGCAACACAATGAAGACAATTTCCAAACATTTAGGCTCTCTCCATAGCATAAGCTTCTTTCAAAAGGTAGCTTATTTATTACTTGTTTTCTTTAAAAATATTTTTCTAAAAGATATAGATCATGTAATTTTACCAAAAGTTTCTGCTAGATAATAAAAGTTGGGATCACTTGTCAATCTCAGAAAAGTTCAGCAAACTTAGTGCCCTGATTTAATGTAAAAGAAATGTGCAGCTCCTTACAATATACAGGTAGCAATTCAACAAGCAAGGATGTCATGGCCATCCCATTGTATTTTTTAAAAAATGTTTCCTTTAAGGAAGATAAAATTCACGTAACATAAAATTAATGTTTTAACCATTTAAAGTGTACAATGAAGTGGTTTTGAGTGTTTTCACAGTGTTGTACAATCACCACCATTGTCTAATTCCAGAACATTTCCATCAGCCCCCAAAGAAACACTGTGCCTCTTAAATAGTCACTGCCACCCTATCCTGCTCCAACTCTCTAGCAACCACCAATCTGCTTTCTGTTCCCATTAAATTTTGAAGACCCATAAGGTACCTACTGTGTGTCACATGTGACCTTGCAAAGCCAACTTAACTTCCTACTTTTTAAAAATTAACAATATTATAGCATTTCTCATGATTTCTTTCTGAAGTCTGCAACAAACCATTACTAAATACAGTTCCTAGAATGCTTTGGGTTTTCAGTAAATCATTGTTGGATGAATTTCCTTCCCCATTTTAAAACCTCTCTTTCTTCCCCTTCTCTCTTCCTGACTCTCTGTTTCTGTCTGTCGTGTCTCTCTCTGTCTCTGTCTCTGTCTCTGTCTCTCTCTCACACACACACACACACACACACACACACACACACCCTCCTTTAAGATTTTAGGTTAGCTTTCTTCATTCTAGCTCACACACTCCCCTACTCCCCACATTCATGCTTAGAGCACAACATGCTGACCTAGAATGGGAGCCCCTATGACTAATGGAAACCTCCCTAGGGGCATCTCACAGTCCTTGGTATCTGAGGTTTGTTTGGTCCCCTCCCCAGGATGTAGACCTCTTTTATTCTCAGAAGGCCAAAAATATGGCCCCTTCTGGGTTTCCCTGGATCTCTATACTTCAGCTTTAACATACTTTCCTAGTCAGGTTCAACTAAAATTTTGTTGTTACTACAGCAAAATGCCTGAGGAAACTCACTTAGGAAAAAAAAAGGTTTATTTAGTTCAGAGTTTGGAGATTCAAACTTAAAGATGACGTCGCTCATTGATTTGGCCTCTGATGAGAGTGGTGTTTGGCAATGGCAAGAGCATATGTTGGAGTGAGTGGTTACATTATAAGCCAGTAAGCAGAGAGACAAAGAATGAGCTAGGGCATCTCACCATCCCCTTCAGTGCATGCCTCCACTAACCTAAGAACCTACCATTAGGCCCCACCTCCTAAAGGTTTCACCACGTTTCAGTAGCACCACTGTGGGGACTAAGTTTTATATATTGACCTTTTGGGGACACTCATTCAAACATATCCCTTCACTTTTCCTATGATCCCAATGGCACACCACATAACAAACTTGAGGTCCCCTAATGCCAGCTTTCTTTGAGGTGAAAAGCTCAGAGTCTGCTTGTCAGCTGGAAACAGGAAAATGAAAGGGGAAAAATACATGATGAGAGGAAGGACAAAAATTAATACTTTAAAAGTTATCTCATCACAGTTAGATAGAAATTGAATAGATTGCTTGGAAGAAACATTTCCATTCAGGGATGTTGAAATAGGTATACTCTATATTTTTCATGTATAAAAATCAGTCCATTGCTCTTAGATTTCTTTGGTTTCACCAACAAGCAACCATAGTATCCCTTATGGAAGAGCCAGTGTTCACGTCTGACAGAAATACCAATATAGAACAATTACAGCTTTGAGCGTTAGCTTGGGATTGGGGTTGGGATGTATAATACAGGAGTTTAATCAGAATATTGGTCAGAAGAGGAAGTGAAGCCTCACATATGATAGCCCAGGTTTGATTCTTCAAACTCACGTAGAGTCATCTTGTTACATAGGGAGAAGAAAGTTCCAGAAATTTCTAACAACTATCCTTTCCTCTTGTACTATGTGGCAATCAGGAACCTCTTTTACAGTGCAAGCCAGAAGAGAAATTCCATTTGCATTGAAGAGGGCCTACACCACCTTTGTGGTCTGGAGTGAACTCATGTGGGCAATTCTGGAATAATCTGGAACCCAGCACTTTTGCTGTCCCTGCACAGTGTCTACTGAAAGCCCAGTTGAGGGCAGGCCTGAATCTTGGCCAATATTATATTTCTCTATGCCTTGCATAGCACTTTGCATATAGGAAGTGTTTAAACAATCTTATTTGAATGAATAAATACATCAGGAGAATAATCAATGAAATGTAAGAACAAAACAAAGAGCAAAGGTATGTTTAAAAAAACACAATGGTCAAAATCATCTCAATATCCAGGGGGGGTGCTGTTCATCAGCAACAACCCTCCCTCAGCAGAAACAGAAGAGAATTTAGTCCAGAACTCATTTCAAATTGGGAATCACTGCAGCTACACTGACCACAGGAAGGAAAACTGGCAACTTCAGACCAAGAAAAGCCATGCCCAGCCCCGTGGAGTTCCAGCTCTAAATCTATGCCTCTTCCACCTCCTGACAATTGTGGCTGATTTATTCCCCCTTTTTAGGATCTGAGGCTTCCCACATTGCTAATACATTACTCATTTTAGCTATATAGACAGCAAGGTCAAACAAATGACCTATTAGAGCTCAGAAGTGACTGATGGCCATGTAGACCTGGCTTTCACTCAGAGGGGTCATCTTGTTCTCTTAAGTAAATTTATAACTTTGCAAATTTTCATTTCCACCTCACTTCCCCCTCCACTACCTCCCAGTGCCCCCACCCTGGGGGCTGGGTAAATTATATTGCCTGCTAATTGAGCACACTGCTGCTACAGCTCAGTAATGAGTCAGAAGGATTTGGCTGTGTCTGCTCTTCTGGCTTACCCCCTCTCATAAACATTCAGAGTGACAAACTTTTTCTTTGGCTTGGGGTCATAAAGAGAAAAAAAATTTCTTAAGTTTTTTTTTTTTCCAACTTAAGACTTCAGTGAAATATTTTCCACCATCCTCAGCAAGACATAATACTTTATGTCATGAATAACTTAATGAGAAAAATATGGATGCCCCCTGAGACTGGGGGACCTAGTAGGTATTTTGCTCCACTGAGGATCACTTATTCTTTGAGTCTTTTGGGGTGTCTGAGAAGTCTCTAGTTTGGGTATAGTTCCAGGGCACTGGGGATTAGCCTGCCTTTCTCTTTAGCTGTCTGCTGTTGCATTTACCTTGAACTTGGACAGCCCTTTCCACGCCACCCTCAGAACTGTGTGAGGAGTTGTTAAGTGGGTGAATGGCTCAAGCAAGGATTACAAAGTGCCAACTACCATTTACTTTAATATAGCCCTTTTCATATTTCATTTCATCTCTAGATCAAACATGTGCTTACCTAAAGAAGAGCATCCAGATTCTTAGTTGGGCATTTAGTTGGTTCTCTACCATCTGGCCACAACCCACCTTGGCAACCTTATTTTCCACAATCCTTTTCCAGCCTTAAGCAAACAGTACTATGGCCACTGCTTGAACTCTCTTCCTGCTGAAAATGCTCTTCCTTTAAACCATTCTAAATGCTTTCCCTTTAGAGTGAGTTGATAGGGACAATAGCTAATAATTTTCTGTTCCTTCCCACTGATATTCTTAAAATATTTACTCAACATTTTTTGGTATGTGTGATAGAAGGAAAAACTATTTTCCTCATTAATAAAAATAATACAAAGAAACAGATTCATTTTCTAATTCCTTTCCAAAGGCTGAACAGAGTCAATGTTCTGAAAAAAGTCAACAGAATTTTCTGTCTATTAAGTAGTCACTGTTCTCTCTTTGGTTTTCTTTCATAATTTCCCAAGTCACATAACTTTTCTGGAAGCATATTATGAAACCAAAATGCAGCTTATTAAAACTATCTGTCCTGGTAGACAATCCTCACCAAACCTTATTTGGGTTCAGGAGCTCATTTGATTATAACTAGCCTTGGGTGATTGTACTTTTGCGTTTTTGTCACAAAATATTCAATGGAAATAGATGAACAAGACACACACACACACACACACACACACACACATACATTGATCCTACAAATCTGCGGTTCACATCCATGCATCCAACCAACCCTGGATTGTAAACATTGTAAAAAGAAATTTTATATTGTTACTGACATGTACCATATAGGGAGATCTAGTAGGGATTGCATCTATACTGAACATAAACATATTTTTGTCATCATTCCCTAAACAATATAGTATAACAACTATTATGTAGTATTTACATTGTATTAGGTGTTATACATATTCTAGAGATGATTTGAAGTATAGGGCAGGATGTGCATAGCTTATATGCAAATACTGCACCAATATTTCACCTACCTCTAATGGATTTACACATCCATGGTATCCAACATAGGGGGTGGTCCTGGAACCAATCCTTCACAGATACTGTTAGTGTTTGGATGTGAGATGTCCCCCAAAAGCTCATGTGTGAGACAGTGTGAGAAGGTTTAGAGGAGAAATGATTGAGTTGTAAGAGCCTTAACCTAATCAGCGAGTTAATCCCCTGACAGGATTGACTGAGTGGTAACTGAAGGCAGGTAGGGTGTGGCTGGAGGAGGTGGGTCATTGGGGGCATATTTTTGAGGTATATATTTTGTATCTGGTGAACAGAGCTCTTTGCTTTCTGATCATCATGTGAGACACTTCCCTCTACTACACTCTTCCACAATGATGTTCTGCCTTATCTTGAGCTCTAAGAAATGGAGCCTGCTATCTATGGACTGAGACCTCTGAAATTGAGAGCCCCCAAATAAACTTTTCCTCCTCTAAAATTGTTCTTGTCAGATCTTTTGGTCACAGCAGTGAAAAAGCCGACTTAAACAAATACTGATGGACAATTACAATATGAAATATTATATCAAATGTTTTATACATATATTAGGACTCTATCCTCTTAGGCGAAGGCAAAATCAATTTACATTTCTTCAATTTAGTAAGAATATACATAGGCAAACCTGAGTTTAAACCTGAGTTTTAGTAAGAATACACATAGGCAAACCTTTAAGTTACAATTTTCCATTGGACTTTGGCTTTGCTAAATGCATTATGTATCTGGCCTGTATATACCTCAACCTCTCACCTTTTTTTTTTTTAAATCTCCCTCAGCTTTAAGTTCTCCAACAAGATTCCAGCATGTTCTACAATTAGAGATTTACTACTCAAAGTGTGGGCCACAGACTAAAGGCATTGATATCACCTACGAGCTTTTTAGAAATGCTTTGGACCCTACCCAAGAGCTCCTGAATCAAAGGTGACTTGTTTGTGTATTAAAATTTAAGAAGCTCTGGACCAGATTACACTGTGTAATCTGGTCTTCTTTTTTTTTAATTTTTTTTTTTTTAGTTCTCGGTGGACACAACATCTTTGTTTGTATGTGGTGCTGAGGATCGAACCCGGGTCACACACTTGCCAGGCGAGCGCACTACCGCTTGAGCCACATCCCCAGCCCTCTGGTATTCTTTTGGTTGCTTCTCACGTGTGAGTTTGGGATTCTAGAGAGCAGGCACCATGTTTTCTGATTCTTTTGTCTCCTCCACAACACTTAGCTAGTCACAAAGGTGTTGAAGGCACTTTTTGTCCACTTTTTTATTTGAGTTCAGCTTTTGAATAAGAGAAAGAAGAAAATAAATATTCCTTTCATAGCTCTAGCACTGTGGCTTAACTTTACAAGTTCAAGTTAGACTTTTTTTCCAGGAAGTAAAAGAGCTATTTTTCCTTCAAGGCCTATCATTTCTATAATTCTGTAATTGAGCTCCAAAGGCTGTTTTTAATTTGACCTCAAGTGCAATTCATGAAGACAACTTTGACAATACAAGTTTTCCTTAGGGCAAAAATACTCCCATTGGAAATCTAGAAAGTATCCTATTGAGTAAAAGACTTCTTAATTTACTGTAAAAAGTGTATTTAGAAAAGCAAATAGTCTATGTCAGAACATAGAACTGTCCACTATTATGAAATCTAATGAAAAAGAAAAAGTAAACGGAGCCTTTTTAAAAAATTTTAAAATAACAAAGCCAACAGCTCTGAACTTCCTTGGTGGGTCTGCTTGCAGCATGAACCAAATGTAATCATGCAAGGAACCTAATTCACTAGTACCTTTGGAAAACTGGGATTTCAGGGCATGACTTCAGTCTTAGTTGTATAAGGGCAGAAGGCATTAAATCTCTCTTTGGATTATGTGTGGAGAGTTATTATTTGTACTGGGAACTCATCCTGGGGAAGGATAGAGCTAAAAGGTATGTGGCTTTCAGATCTTCATTGGTCATTACAGAAATGGTCTGTGGTCCTGTCCCCAAGAACTTACTTTTGAGCTCCTTGATAAAGAGAGTTTGATAGTGTGGATATAAGAATGACTTCAGAAGAACTAAACAATGTTGTGGTTAAACCACCAAGGCTGACTAAAAGTGATGACTATTTAAAAAGAAAATATTTCCTTTCTTTGTGAATAAAATAAGACAGAGATCTGCTCTTAAGTCTGAACCTAGGTGGGAACATAAGCCAGAGCTTTGGAATAAGAAAGAAGGCACACAAGGGAGAGAGGTCAATGAGCCATTTATGAAAAGGGGTGCTCTCTGGGGCATGATCTGATATTAGGTGGGATTATCACAAGCTGCCAAGGCCCCATTCACCCCAAACTTTGACAGCCCAGAAACTGATGTGGAATGATGAACAGAGAGTAATGAACATACATTCATTCATAAGAACAAACATCCATTCAGTCATGAGAACAAATACACATTCATCAATGAAAACAAGTATTCATTCATGAGATACCTACTACTATGTGCCAGAAATTGTGATAGGTGCTAGGGACAGAGAAAGGAATAAGACACCATTCTTACTTTTGAAAAGCTCCCAGGGACTGAGGAAGCAGGAAGATTGCAAGTTTGAGGCTAGCCTCAGCAATTTAGCAAGGCCTTAAGCAACTTAGTGAGACTGTCTCAAAATGAAAAGCAAAAAATGTTTGGGGATATAGCTCAGTGGTAATGTAACCCTGGGTTCAATCACCAGTAGGAAGGAATGGGGAGTGGGGGAAAGGAAGCAAGGGAGAAAGAAAGAAAATTAACAGAAAAATAAAGTTTTGGAGGCTTGGATAAAAGATATCTAGAAGCTACTGTAGAAAGTCCTGGTGTAAAGCCATATCTAAGGAATTATAGCACTCCAGAAATAATATTTAATATCTTGGGGCATCATCAGGGAAGGCTTTCTGATTATTTTGATTATTTGTCTTGATTCTTCACCTCTCCTGATAGCTGTGCCTTTTGGCATGTAACTTTGCTGTTCTTCCCACAGAGTATATTTTTTCTCTACACTTTGACTTTAGACTTGACCATATGACATGTTTTGCCAATGACATGTCAGCAAATATAACTCAAGCAGGGCTTCAAAATGTGGCTGCATGGCCAGACCTGCACTCACATGTTTCAGATACTGTCATGAGAACATGCTTTAACTAGCTACTATTCCAGGAAGAAGGTGAAACACACTTGGAGTGCCCTTGAGCCAGCTGGACCTGCAGCTTGAAGTGAGACTGAGTTCTTTAGCTTACTGCCAGCTCTCCCTACTACACACTACCCAATAGACATGTAAGCAGAATGGGTGAAAAAAGGGAAGGAGAGCTAGGCACATGCAATTATTTTTAAGAGAGAGAGAGAGAGAGAGAGAGAGAGAGAGAGAGAGAGAGAGAGAGAATTTTTTAATATTTATTTTTCAGTTTTCGGTGGACACAACATCTTTATTTTATTTTATGTGGTGCTGAGGATTGAACCCAGCATCCCGTGCATGCCAGGTGAGCACGTTACCACTTGAGCCACATCCCCAGCCTGGCACATGTAATTATTAAATACTCACTTTGGGTAATGCATGGTCTTGGGGGCCTAAGCAAGAGAACAATAATAATAAGATGCTAGATAAGAATTTGACTAATAATAGTACTAGCTTGTGTTAGTCAGCTTTCCATCACTGAGACAAAACACCTGAGATAAGAAACTTATAAAGAGGAAAGGTTTGTTATTTGAAACCTTGAGGTTTCAGGCCATGGTTGCTTGGCCTTATTGCTTTGGACCTGTGGTGATATAGTACATCATGGCAGGAGTATGTGATGGGGGAGGCCAGTCCACTTCATGGTGACGAGGAAGCAGAGGAAGAGATTGGCATCCCACAATCCCATTCAGAGGCACATCCCCCAATGACCTAATGTCCTCACAATAGGCCCCACCTATTTAAGGTGAATCCTTCTCTCTAATTGCCATAGGCTGGGGACCAGGCCTTCCAGATATGAATCTTTGGGAAACTTTCCAAGAATAGAACTATAGCTTAACTTTAGCTTCCATTATCAAATATTTCTTGTTAATATTTTTTTAGTTGTAGATGGACACAATACATTTATTTACTTATTTTTATGTGGTGCTGAGGATTGAACCCAGGGCCTCACATGTGTAAGGCAGGTGCTCTGCCACTGAGCTACAACCCTAGCCCCTCAAATATTTCTTGTAGACCAACCCTTGTGACAAAAAATTGGCATTTTCCCATTAGCCCTCACAATAACTCTTTAATTAAGACTGCTGTCACTCCCATTTTATAGATGAGGCACCTAAAGCCCAGAGAATTTTACATCTTACCTAGGTCACAGAAAACATAACAGCAGTGATTTGAACCCACTTATCTGCCTCCAAAGCTCCATCTCTGAGCTACTTGGCTACTGAGAAGTGACTTAGGCCAGGCTTAAATGTGTCTGATGTTCCCTGCCAGCCTATTCCCACCTATCTATGGCTTGGACCCCATTCTGCCCTGGAATCAACGCAGGCTTGGCCTGACATAGGAGTTCCCTCACCAACAGTGTGAAACACCTCTTACCAGTACACATAGCAGGAGAGACCATTATGTACCTGGAACTATTCTTAGCATTTTACAGCAATCCCTTCTTATCTGCAGAAGATATGTTCCAATACCCCTAGTGGATGCCTGAAACCACAGACAGTACTGAACCTATCTATACTGTATTCTTTCCTACACATACGTACCTATGATGAAGTTTAATTTGTAAATTAGACACAGTAAAAGATTAACAACCATAACTACTAATAAAATAGGAAAAATTGTAACAATATACTATAATAAAGTTTTTAAAAATTAATCAAATTTTCCATTTATTTATTTATTTATCTATTTATTTATTTGGGGTAATGTTGAATTGAACCTAGGGGCACTTCATGACTGAGTTATATCTCCAGCTTTCTTATTTTTTATTCTGAGACAATGTCTTGATAGGTTGTCTAGGCTGGCTTTGAATGTGTGATCCTCCTGCCTCAACCTCCTGAGTTGCTGGGATTACAGGGGTGGGTCACCACATCTGGCCTATTTAATATTTTTGAACCATATTTGATTACAGGTAACTGAAACTATGGAAAGTAAAGCCATGGATAAAGGGACACTACTGTACATGGCTTAACTCATGTTAATAACTACCTTTTGAGATAGGTACAATTATTATTCTGCCCAATAGTGTTCTTGCTTTGTCAGCTGGGGAAACTTATCATCTTGTTTATTTCATACATTGTTACTGAGCCCTTAATGTGCAATTAGGGAGCATGTAAATCAGACTTTCATGGAGCTTACAATTCTAGGGTAGTTTCAGTCATCCCTCTTCCCCAAGCCTAGCCCCATCATTCAAGCTCACTTGTGTCTGCTCCAATAGACACAATTAACCCTGCTGTCTGGGAGCCTCATTGCCTTCCTGCCCCAACTTTGGACAAATTATTTTCTATGCCCATTTTGATTTAGAGATGTGTTCCCTCGAAGGAGAGAGGCACATATGCTGAGCCCAGAAGGTTTTGCCTCCAATTCCCCCTTCAGCCCTTCTTGTCTTACTCTTTTCTCATGACCAGGAATTCCCAGCATTCCCTAGGGTTGGACTCTTGTGGAAATGGCAGAAGCACAGATCACTTTTACTGTACCTCCTTCGAGAGCAGTGTTCCTGGGTGAGATATTCTGGTAATTGGCCACTTTGAACCTGTGTAGTAGAAGCTTCCCCTACTTCAGGTCAACTCTCACTAGCCATATGAATGGAAGCAAAATACATTTTGCCCCCCAAACCCACAGCAGAAGAAGTCAAGAACCACAAAAATGGAATTTGGAATGTAAGAAGTATGTATATGGAAGGATTCTCAGAAGATTCCTCCCTCCACCAAAGTCCCCTAAAGTAGCTGAATTGTGAGGCTTTTATAATGGTGTCCCTTTTGGATATGGCAGCCTGCCCCTGATTCACAATATTTCCCAGAACACTTACTTCAAGTGTGGGCTTTCTCAGAGTTCCTATGAGATAGGGCCCCTGGTCACATTAGCAGAAAAATGTGGCCTGAGCCACAGACTGCTGAATCTAGCTGTTTTCATGAAGAATAATTTAATATTCAAATATGCAGTAATTAAACAGCAACTCTTCCTCCTGCTCCTCACCCTTTCCTCCCTGACCCATCTCGCTGCTAGAAGCAGGCCATGAATCCTGCAATTGTAAGGTTGAGTGGGCCAAACACATGACCAGCACAGTTAAACTAGGCAGCAGAGGAAAAAAGTACAGTACAGCTCACTGGGTCATAATATCTCATAAATCATGTTGATTTTTCCCATAGTCAAATGGTCATGCCACGTTCTGGTTTTCAGTCAGATTTATGAGTGTGTTCTCCACATGAGATTCATACCATGATGGACTAATTGGCACAAAACACAAAGAAACACAGAGCACTTAGGAACCAAAATATAAAGATCCTGCTGACCCCGGTCAGGCTCTCTTCCCTGACAAGTTAGTTATTTTGATTCCCATTTGGGGACAACTCCGGTCACTAATGGCTTTTCAGTGTCCTAATGAAATCAAGGGAGGGAGAAGGCACCCAAGTTGATGGAGTTATCTTCCAAGGGATTTTTTTCTTGGAAAGTGATTTTGGCACATTCCATAAAAGTTGTCCTGGTCTTCACTAGATGACCTGGGCCAATAAGAACAGAATTGGTGAGAAGAGACAATAACAACAGATAGGCATGGCCTTAAAAGAGGAGCTAAGAATCACTGGTGTGGAAATCTTGAAGGCTAGTTGCTTTCTGGTTCCTGGGAAGTCCAATCCATTTTTTTCCACTTTTTTTTTCTTTCTTTCTTTTTCTTTTTTTTTTTTTTTGGTACTGGGGATTGAACTCAGGGGCACTCAACCACTGAGCCACATCCCCAGCCCTATTTTGTACTTTATTTAGAGACAGGGTCTCACTGAGTTGCTTAGGGCCTTGCTAAATTACTGAGGCTGGCTTTGAACTCGTGATCCTCCCAGCTCAGCCTCCTGAGGCACTGGTATTTCAGGCATGTGCCACTGTGCCTGGTTCTGATTCTTTTTTCCCCACAGTTCTAAAGAAAGCACCAGGAACATAGGGAGCATCAGGGACATAGAGAGCACTTTTATATCTCTTTGGCTTCACAAAATCCCCCAGAACTGTGAGTAGAATGAGGATTATGATTAGGACTATCTCTGCCTAGAGTTGGTGGAGGGAAGCAGAAACCGCCATATCTTATAGGGAGATATTGCGAGGTCAGTCTAGACTACCACAATAATGCAAATATGGCAATAAAGAGACTCATGGGAGATATTTTATTTCCCAGTATATATTAAAGTTATGTTTGCACTATATGGTAGTCTATTTAGTGTGCAAAAGCATTATGTCTTAAAAATGTAATACTTTAATTTGAAAATACTTCATTGCTGTTGGCCTTAGTGGCCCTCTACAACTTAGCAAGACCCTGTATCTTGGGAATGTAGCTCAGTGGTAAAGCACCCCTGGTTTCACCCCCCAGTACCACACACACACACACACACACACACACACACACACACACACAAGTGCATTGCTGCCATATGTAGTGGTGCATTCCTGTAATCCCAGATATTTGGAGGCTAAGGTACGAAAATTACAAGTTTGAGGCCCACAACTTAGTGAGGCCTTAAGCAACTTAGCAAGACCCTGTTTCAAAATAAAAATAAAATAAAATAAAAAGACCTGGGGTTGTAGCTCAGTGGGAAAGTGCCCTTGAGTTCAATCTCCAGTACTCCCCCCAAAATGCTATTGATCATTTGAGGTTTTGGAAAACTGGCAGTGATAAACTTGCTGAATGTAGGGCCTCCACAAACCTTCAATTTTTGAAAAATGCAATATTGGTGAAAAGCAATAAATAAAAGTTCAATAAGAGGTATGCCCATGACTTGGAGAAAACAGATGCTTTTCTTTTTGAGCATCGTAGGCATACATCAAATACAATCACCACGAAGTAGAGAGGCTTCTTTAAACCACAAGGAAAAGGAAGAGGTTGGGTTGCATTTTATTTCCTACTTTTATTTTTTTTTTATGGTGCTGGCAATCAAACCCAGGGCCTAATGCATGCTAAGAAAGTGCTCTACCACTGAACTATACCCTCAGCTCCTAAATTTAGATGCATTTGGGGTCATATCAGCTTTTGCTCAGGTATTTTTAATCCCATGTGTCGCATCCTGTATTTTTCACTTAAATGCCTTTTGCTTTGTTCTTCTAGCTTCAATTAAAAAAAAGTAATAAATATAGGAAGCCTGATTTACCCCAAGCTGGGAAACAATTAATAATGCATTGTAGGATCGTGACAAAATTCTGGATTTATGATGAGGTTACCATCATTCACATGGCTGTGTATTTTGCTAAAGGCTTTTGTGGAGAGACAGTCTAATTTAACCAATTTACGACTTCAGATTTACTATTTTATGATCAGTCAGGTAACTGCCTGTGCAAAATTTTCACAGAATAAGATTTGAAGCTCTTTGGATAGTCTTCTAGGATGTGATTAAAATATATGATAGAATATGACCTAAAAAAAATAAAGATGACTCAGGGGGAGAGTGTTTAAACCCTGTTACAAAATATACACTCCTTCCCTCCCTCTTTTCCTACCTTGCAATCACAGCATTTTTATTAATATAAAATGAGGTTAAAATAAGCCCCAGACAGCCTTGAAGTAGATTAAAACCACACACACAAAAGACCATTTGCTTAAAGGGATGTGCCCAAGGGAAAGCACATCCAACCTGGCCTGGGGAATGAGTCATGGGGAGGTGGCACAATTGCTTATGTTTTTAGCTATTTTTAGCCCAAGCTGATAGATCCATTTCTTTCTGCTCCCCTCTCATGCCCCCTGTCACTCTAGTATGAGGAGCCCCAGGCCATTGTCCTCAATGCTCTAGGACTGGCTCTGTTTAGGCTTCTCTCATGATCAGAGACACATGAGCTGAAGTCTCCTTAAAAATAGGAAGTTCTCCTATTGGAGTCTATTTTTTTATTTGTGACTTATGTGCCAGAAATAGACTTCCGTGGCTCTTATAGATGTTAACCACTTGAAACATTCTCATTTGTATGTGTACGCAATACAAGAGGAGAAACCTGGAAGAATTCATCTGTTTTCCCCATCTCTAACTTCTGCATGGTCACACAAAGGACAAGGTCTAACCGGTTTGTAACTTTTACTGAGTCCACATGACCCCAACTCGGTTGAAAATTTTCCAGAGACATACAATAGAAAGAACGATATGTTCATTGGAAAGATTAACAGCTCTGTTTATGCAGTGTTTTCTGTGAGAAAGGAGCATGTTTGCTTCGCTGCATCACTGTAAATTACCGTCACGTCACAGAAAATAAGCAAATGTTAATGTAGTTGGGCGCAGATTTTTTTGTCCTTGTTGTTACATAATCTAGAAAATGCAAAACACTGGACTCTTCGGATGTTGCAGGCAAGTCAAAGGAATTTTCCAGAATCCCTTAAGGAGTTGTGTATACCCCCTCAAACAACAGGATGAAGACTCTTTTATTAGATCCAGGGTCTGTGCTCATGGGCCCTGGAGATGTTTGGCTGCCTTGCTGATCCATATCACCCATGTTTACTTCTGCTAGAGTGGAATGTGTCTATAAGCCAAGATGCACTCACAACTTTTCATTGGTTGGGGGTGCTCTGTGAACCCTCACACACTCATTTTAACTAAAGAAGCAGGATTTAAGAAGCATCCTTTTTCTGAGCTGAAATTGGCTTGCTTTCCTGTTTGTTTATAATAGCTTCCAGAGAATTACTTCTTCCTTGTTCTGGTCCCTAGAAAATAGCCTCCCTTGAGCTTTTTTCCACTGTCCACAGTCAGCCCCTACTGTCCTTAGTAGACTAAGCCTTGTATCAAATGTCTCTTGTTCTCTTCAGCTGAATCTGGTTAACCTGTCAGTCCCTTCCAGGGACTTCTAGAACTCATGTCTCTCTTGGGATCCACTGTGCTCCTTAGAGCATGCTCAGGTTGGGGATTAAGACAGAAAACTAAGGGGACCATAGTCTCTTAGTTTGTTTTTCTTGGCCCAGCTGCCACATCCTGGGATCTTCCAGGGCAAGTTCAACTCCTCAGTCCCTTCACTGTTAAAAAGTGATAACCATCATTGTTACATGAGAGAGAAGTCTTATGATCCTGAGATGAAGTCAATCATTCTAAGTGCAGAACCATAAAAAGATCATCAAGAATTCAGATTTGTTTCTTTTGTACCAGGGATTGAACCCAAGGGTGCTTTACCACTGAGCCACATCCCCAGCCCCCCTTTTTTTTTTTTAATTATTTTGAGATAGGTTCTCTCTAAGTTGCTTTATAGCCGCGCTAAATTGCTGAGGCTGGCCTCAAACTTGTGATCCTTCTGCCTCAGCCTCCGAAACCACTGGAATTACCATCGTGTGCCATCACATCCAGCAAGAATTCAGAGACTTTATATTCATTGACTAGACTCTATCAAAGAACTTCAAGGAAAGAAAACACAGGTCAATCTATAACATCATTATGGGGATATGGGGATTTTAACATCTTTTTGTTGTTGTTGTTATTACAGAGGATTGAACAACCCATGACACTTAATCTCTGAGCCTCATCCCCAGCCCTTTTTATTATTTTTGTTTTGTTTGGTTTGGTTTTGGTTTTGGTGGTGCTGGGAATTCAACCCAGAGCTTTGTGCATGTGAGGCAAGTACTCTACCAATTGAGCTATATCCCCAGCCCCTTTTTAATATTTTATTTAGATACAGGGTCTTGCTGAGTTGCTTAGGGCCTTGCTAAGTTGCTGAGGCTGGCTTTGAACCAATGCTCCTCTTGCCTCAGCCTCCCAAGCCACTTGGATTACAGGCATGCACCACCACACCTGGCACTGTCATTGAGACTAACACAAATAGCCTCTTCTGCCAAAGTATCCTGCTTCTGATGGAGGCTGGGGTAAGATGGAAAGGCTGTCATGAATAACTAGGAGGGTCATGTCCATCTTAATGAATGAAAATTAAAAAGATACTGAGGGGATGCACCGATCTAAATTAAAAAAGAGGTGTTATAGAGTTGTGATGGAAAACAGTATGGTGGTTCTCCAATACAAATTAAAAATACAATTACCTTATGATTCAGCAATTCCACTTCTGGGCATATGATCAAAAGAGTTGAAAGAACGGAGTTAAAGAGACATACCTACAAAACATTCATAGTAGCATTAGACAAAATGGGCAAAATGTGGAGGTATCCCAAATATCCTTCTCATGGATGAATGGATAAAGAAAATGTAGTATACACATATAATGAAGTATTTATTCAGCCTTAAAAAGGGAAGGAAAGCCCAGCATGGTGGCACCTGCCTGTAATCCCAGTGGCTGGGGAGGCTGAGGCAGGAGGATCGTGAGTTCAAAACCAACCTCAGCAAAAGCAAGGCGCTAAGCAACTCAGTGAAACCCTGTCTCTAAACAAAATACAAAAAAGGGCTGGGGATGTGGCTCCATGGTTGAGTGTCCACGAGTTCAATTCGTGACAACACCTCCCCCCAAAAAAGGGAAGAAATGTCTGAAACAGACTGTCACATAAGTGAACCTTGAAGACATTATACCAAATGAAAGAAGTCAGCCACGAAAGGATAAATGCTGTATGATTCCGCCTATAGTCAGAAACAGGAAGTAGAATGGTAGTTGCCAGAGGTTGGAGAGAAGGGGAAGTGGGCAGTCATTTAATGGGGACAGAGTGCCAGTTTTGCAACATAAGAGTTCTGAAGATTGGTTGCTCCACAATGCAAATACACTTAATGTCACTTAACTGTATACTTATACATGGTTGAGATGGTAAATTTTATATATTTTACCATGATGAAATCCTTTTCATTTTAAAAAGTAAAAAATAACTGGAAATAACTTGGTAGGGAGGGAAGCTTTGGTCTTTTCCAGGCCACAGTGCACAAGTGTCCATCCATTACAGTACAAGGCATTGTTCTTTATCTGGTCTGGGAGCAACATCCTGAAAGTTAAAGGCAGTTCTGGTTGACTCCAGGGATTTGTACCTTGGCCATAGAAGGTGTTTTTGACAAGGCAGGCAGTTAGGCTTCATCTCTGAGATTCCTGAACATTCTTAGGTGCCATCCCTTGTGGTAATACAGGAAGAAAAAAGACAAGTCCTTGCTCTAAGGACTGAACGGATCAACAGCTGACTCTGCTCACTTGTTTGCCAACTGTGTGAAGATTTCAGGCCCTGCTGGAAGCCTCCACACTTCTAGAAAGGGCAAGAATTTTTTCACAACTTTATGAGGGGAAAGCACCCAAACAGATGGCTTCCTATTCAGATGGTTGCTACAGTGAACTCCCAGTTTTCCCTTTGAGAGGCTGAGATACAAGTTACCACTTCATGGAATTCCTTGAAGATCTTAAAAAAAAAATGCAGAAAGCAGTATTTTTATTCCTCTCTTTCTGGATGATTTCCTTTTGTCCTCCCAAAGAAGACCAATATGGGATTGGCTAGAGGGTCCTCAGCATCTCCTCCAAAAAGACATAAAGAGATTCTACTAATTTCCCCTAATTGAAAAAGAAAATCAAGCCAAACGATTCCTAAGCAGGCTGAGCTCTCTCAGGCCCTCTGGGACGGAGTGAGGGTGAAGCTGGGCAGTTCTAATTTCTTCCATTACCACCTTTCTGGGCCCTGGGAGTAGATGACTCTGACAATGTGACCCAAACATCAAACAGAACCTTTCCCATGGTTTCTCTAAGCACAATCAAGACAGACTGGAACTTTGAGAAAGCTTTATATAATTCTAAGGAAAAACAAAAGATAAACACAGATAGTGGTACAAAGTTTCAAGAATAGGTTTTGGACCCTGGTTTGGGCAGTGTGTTTTCATATTCCTTTTCATGGACTGTGTTGGGATTTGTGTCCTCAAACCAAATTGTCAAGCTCTTCTCTGACTCTTATTCTTCTGGTTCTGTTGTCATGTGGATGATGCCATCATGAAGCCTGCTACCCAGGGACTTGATCAGCCTAACACATCTTTGTGTGAACTGGACGAAGATGCCCTCTCTGGGTGATGCAGCCATTCCTGATCTTGAGTAGATGACAGCCTGAATTTCAGGTTCTGCTAACTCCACTGACCAAGTACTCTTACACAGTGAACAACCTACTCAACTGTATTTAGTGGCCCTATCCATCACCTAGGGCTTTTCAAGATAATTTGATCTTTTTATAACCAAGACTGCACATTCCAAGTTTCCTTTAATTACCTAAGACCTAGCTTTCACATCTGGTTTGTGGTCTAAAGAAATGCTTCTTCTCTCAACAACTGTCATTAAAAATGACATCCCAGATATGAAGAAAAAGGAACAATTTTACACTGTTGGTATAAATTAGTACAACCACTATAGAAATCAGTATGGAGGTTCCTCAAAAGACTAGGCATGGAATCACCATATGATCCAGCTATATAACTTCTGGGTATTTACCCTGAAAAATTAAAGGCATCTTACTTCAGTGATACACGCATACCCATGTTTATAATGGCACAATTCACAATAGCCAATCTATGGAACCAGCTTAGGTATCCATCAATGGATGGATGGATAAAGAAAATGTCAAACACACACACACACACACACACACAACACACACACACACACACACACACAAAATATAGTCTTATTCAGCCATAAAGAAAAATGAAATTATGGCATTTGCAGGAAAATGAATAAAACTAGAGACTATCATGTTACCTCTGTTTACTGGTGATAAGTCCTTGCTTCCCCGAATGCTGAAGTATAGCACCAGAGAAGCAAGCTGAGGCAAGTGGAGAGTGGACAGTGGAAGGCTTTATTAAAGGACAGCAGAAAAGACCTCTCCCCAGAGGAAGAAGGGGACCCGAAAGATGGAATCCTTGGAAGGCAGAGGTCTTCCCTTTTTTATAGCTAAGGTCTTCTTTCAGCTTTCCCACACTCATGTCCTTTGTTTCCCTTTATCTTGCAGTGATAGAATGCAGGTGGGAAGGCCCAAAAGGTGGGAGATAGGTGGGCTGGAGGAGTAATCTGGGCAGGAAGGGCCTGGGGCAGCTTTGATGAGCACCTCCCTGTTTGCTGGGAGCTGTTTCAGTAACATTTCCTTAGGATGGGTTCTGGGCCTTGGGGACATTAACATTTCAATTTCCCCAAGTGCTGTTCTGGTTTCCTGGACTCCCTTCTCAATAATGGCCTCCGTTTTATTTATCTTACTCAATATTAGACCCGATTTACCTAACTACACTAACTACCTATCTGTAAATCTGGCTTCAATCATGTTAGGCAAAAAAGCCAAACTCAGAAGGTTGTTAAGTGTTATATGTTTTCTCTCATATGCAGAAGCTAAAGAGGAAAAAGAAAAATGAAGGTGGAGGGAGTAGATCTCATGAAAATCAAAGGGAGATTTGTAGAGGAAAGGGACCAAGGGGTGGAAGGCAGGGAGGGAGAGGAGAAGTGCTGGTGAATAATATTGACCAAATTATATTGTTATATTGTGTGCATGTATGAATATATAACAACAAATCCCATCAATGTGTACAACAATAATGCACCAATAAAAATGTGGGGAAAGAAGGGGGCTGGGAGTGTTAGAGAGTAAAGCACTTGCCTAATGTGTGAGGTACTAGGTTCAATCCTCAGCACCACATCAAAAATAAATAAATAAAATAAAGGCATTGTGTCCATCTACAACTAAAAATTTTAAAAATGAGGAAAAAGATGACATCCCAGGATTTTGCACCTTCTAAAGATGTTTTTGTCAGCCTACCAATATGTCTTCATTTAATATGGTGACTATGTACTTAATTCAATAATTGTATATTTGGAGTCATAAAGACATTGTTCCCTCATTGAGAGGAGTTTTTAAAACTTGTTTTAAGGTCGTTGGATAATATTTGAACTCAGTTTGGGCTTCTAAGGGGCAGGTCCCCTCCTAACAACCTGGCTCCTCAGCCACTCAGCATGCATGGTGACTTGGTGTGGAGTCGCTGTATTAACTGCCATCCAAGTCTACAAAGGTTGAGAAAGATGTGTTTTTTGAGCAAAGCAGATAAGCTTTGCATCTAGGATCAACATGCTGAATTTCAGCAAAACACACAGCCTGCTGTGTCCTGCTGTACTCACTCTTCACACTCTCCAAGACTCTTACAAAAGCAAAGGATTGCTCCTTGTAGAAAAGCTCAGAAAAGCTGTGCCCTGACTATGTATTCATGGCTGTGTAGGTGGTACTTGAGATAATCTTGCCCTGCCCAGGTTCTCCTGGGGCTTAAAAGGATACCTAGTGACAAAAGAAACCCTTAAAACAAATGACTTAATCAACAACATAGACAAAGAGTTCTAAATTTACAAATGGGCTATGCTAGAAAACATTTTCCAGAAGTCATGTTATTGAGCTACCTAGGTTTTCAGGTTATTCTGCCCCTTCTCCAACAAATAGTGTACACTCTAGTTGGGATTCTGTTGTAATATTTTTAACAGAAAACAATAGGAATATTATTAGCACAAATAAGATCATTTTGTTGAGAAAAAGCTTTTGCAAAATGAGTGATTAAGAAAAACATTTTCAATGATGTTTTGTTTTTAATGATTTGGAATGCTGGGGTTTAGAGAAATGCATGCACGGAAACATTTCAAAAAGGTAACTGTTGATTGGAGTTCTTCCAGGTTTGTTTAAAGTCCTCTAGAGGTTAATTATAATGATTTTCCAGGTTGCTTTACTTTGCCTTCTGTATCCCTCAGGTCAGTGCATGGCTGGTGTGAAGGGGGTGTTTGGAGCTTGCAAATGGGAGACACAGAAAAATAGGAGGGAAGGGAGACTAAACTGAAATTATATAAAGTGACAGAAAGAGACAGGGCAAAGAGGAACAAAGAGAGACACAAAATGACCCGAGATGAAATTAACTGAAATGTGCATAATCATCTCCGAGGCAAGCAGGGACATAGTGATGAAGTACTAATGTCCACCCCTGAAGTCTTTTCTGTTACACCAGGCACTCTTTCACCTCAAGTCACTGCAGTTGCTGATCAGAGCTGTCACCAGGTGTGGACAGGCAAAGGGAAAGTTAAGAAATAGCTAATTCATTGTTCCTAGGAATATGACATCCCTGCACTAAGTGTTTATGGCTTGGGAAATAATTTTTCCTGGTTAAGCAAATCAATTAACAGAAAACATGTAGAACAGCAATTTACCAGTACTAGTTAACATTTATTAAACTCTGATTGTGAGCCAAACAGTTAGCTAAGTGCGAAACACTATTGTTTCCTTCTTTCTTGCGTCAACCGTGCAGGCTCCATACTCCAATTCTCTCCATTGTGCAACAGAGCAAAATAGGTCACAGAGAAAATACAGAGCTGGTCTCAAAGTTAGAGCTTGGAAGTGAAAGAATTGAGTTTAAACATGGAGTCTCAGTCCAAAGCTATATTCTACAGTCCTCATGGAAACGCAGGGGAGCTAATAAATGATTTGTAATCAAAGTGATAAAATAAATTAGCACATTTCAAATGGCAACAGTGTTTCTGCGGCTCTGTCAACTGTTTAGCTGTGTTTTTTGGTGGAAGCAGCTCAGGGATGATAATTCAAGATCCATCCCTCACTTCCTTTACCTCCTGCCCTGCTCCAATCAATACATAAGCATTTATTAACCCCTTACTCTGGGTAAGACACTATGCTAAATACCAGAGATATAATGGTGCAGAAGACCCAGGCCTTGCTCTCAAGGAGCCCCCAAAGTAGTGAACAGACTCCTAAAACAGAATGTTATTTAGGCAGAATATTAGTCCATTTTCTGTTGCTCATAATACAATACCAGAGACTGGGTAAATAATAAAGAAAAGAGCTGTATTTGGGCTCATGTTTGTGGAGGTCCAATGCTAAGGGCCACATCTAGTGATGGTCTTCTTGCGGACAGAGTCTTGAGATGGCACAACACATCACATGGACAAAGACAGGTTGTGTGTGTGTGTGTGTGTGTGTGTGTGTACATGAGCATACATGCACACATGTGCATGTGTGTGCTTCTGTGAATTTGTGTATATTGAAGTATCTCTCTTCTTATAAAGCTGCCAGGATTCAATTGTGGAGGCTCCAGCCTTCTTACCTTATCTAATGCAAATCACCTTCCACAGACCCCAACTCTGAACAGCATAGTTGAACTAAGTTTTTACACTCTTAATACCTCACACTAGGGTTCAAATTTCAACACATGAACTTTTGGGAGACACACCCCAAACCATATCCAAACCTTAGCTAACAGGAACCATGGTGTTGTAGGATGGAAATGTCACCAACCTTTGGGGTTGGGGACTGTTACACTGATGTGAAGAATGAGTAGGGCATAGCTGGATGAAATCAAATGAGGGCAAAGTATTTGAAGTAGAGGAGTCAGTATGAGCAAACCCATGAAATTGATCAGTCATTTTTCTTTGGAAACAGAAACTGGTCAGTTTCATATGACTCAGGGGAGTGTCCTATTCAAGTGGACCCTTTGGATTTGGAGGAGGAGAGGGTTACATTCAGTTGTATGCTGGAGCTAGCTTCTCATTTCTTCCCAACTCTGACTATAATGGTAATATTTATACCATGAAAATTGGCAGCTGTCACAGATCAATTTTTTTTTCTTTCTGGAGAGCCAGTTGTTAAACACACCACAGACCATACTACTGCAAATATATATCTGTGATGTGGCTTTTATTCTGCTTCTCACTTAGAAGTGAACATATTTTTTCCTGATCTTCTATATCACCCACAGGCAGCAGCTCGTGAGTTGAGAGTGGGATGGAGATGAGTAATAGGACAGGACATCAGTGTGATAGTTTTATCACCCTGGTCTCCTTTGACTGCAAATCCTGCCACATTCACACATGCCAGCATCCTGTGAGTTTTCCCACATTGGCAGTTTTTAAAGTCAAACATATGTTAAAAAACAAACTGACACTGTTTTCCTCAGACATTAATCCTCATTAACACACACCTAGACTCCTACAGCTTCATTTTCACACCTGTAATTTGATGTACATGAATAACTAATCTTTGCTTTTTATCTATTTCAAGTGATCCCGAAGAAACTAGCATTTCACTTTCAGAAGCAGATTCCTGATGCCTGATACGTAGACATCAGCAACCTGCTCAAAATATTATCAGAGATGGGCTGGGGATGTAACTGCACTAGAGCACTTGCTCAGCATGTGAGAGCCCTGAGTTCCAGCCCCAGAACCTAAAAAATAAATTAAAAACTGATCAAAGATGAATAATACATTCAGAATTCACCTTACCACAGAGACCAAGTTTCCATGGCAAAGGTCATGGGTTATGGCCATATAGGAAATAAAAAAAAATACACCAGGGGTGAACTAGGTTTAGCATATGACACTTTGTCATTTTCAGTCATTTGACCTCCCTTTTTCTTCCCCCTCTCTCTTTATTGATCTGGCACAGATTTATACTCCCAGAGCACAGTGTGCAAATTACTTTGTGCCCTGTGGATGATGTGTCTCTAGATCAAGTTATATTCACATAACGGGTAAAGCAGGTTGGAATGGTTCTGGCTCCATTTGAGAGGTGAAGATGAAAATTCAACCTAGCTCACAGCATGCTGGGAGTTTGTTTATTTTTCACATTCAATGCAAATTAGCATCTTCAAATTTTATCCATATGCTTTTCTAGCAAGAAAAGAAGCTTTTTGTTCTGGAATTCATACCAAATGTTTTGGAGACTTGCATGAATATATAAACCATTTTTATCCTGTAGATTTAGATGTTAATTCCTTGGTGCACAGGCACTGAAATCATTTCTCGAAACTAATTGAAATGAAGCAAAGCTGTCCCCTTCTAAGAGCCATCAGGAATTGAAAAAGAGGAAACAGAGAGATGGTTGGATTGTCCAACTAACCTGGTGGAACAAGACACCTACTCCCAAGTCTACTCTTTTTACTCCTAATTAAATTTGTTGGGGCTGGAGGTAAAACTCAGTGGTAGAGCTCAAGCTCAGCATGCATGCTTCCCTGGGTTCCATTCCCAGCATGGAAAATAAAAGTCTGTAGTCAACAAGCCACTATTAAAACTAACACAAAGTTGGTGTTAATATCACTAAACAAAATGATAGTTTTGGGAAAACAAAAAATTCGAAAATTTACATAAACCTATCTTACTAAAGATGTCAATTACTTGATCCCCTGCCCCAATACACATATTTTCTATTCCCAATTTCCAGTAGTGAAAAAGCATTAACTTGGGTTGAAATTGCTTTCTGATCATGAAGCATTGAGCATTTTACCAAACCTATATCTCAGGTTCCTTATTTGGGGAACTGAGGTAATAATGTTATCTGTTGCTTAGAATTGCTACATGGATTCAGAAAGAGAAAGTATGTACAGTATCAGATTTTTGGCAATATCTATTTCTATAGATTAAAGTTTTGCTTCCTGTGCCCAGGTTGAAGTTCTAATTTGTAATATAGAATATATATATATATATATATATATATATATATATATATATATATATATATATAAATTGTGGTTCAAATTGGGTGCAGTGGTGCATGCCTGTAATCCCAGTGGCCCAGGAGGCTGAGGAAGGAGAATCATGAATTCAAAGCTAGCCTCAGCAACTTAGTGAGGCCCTAAGCAACTTAGTGAGATCCTGTCTCTAAATAAAATACAAAATAGGGCTAGGGATGTGGCTCAGTAGTCGAGTGCCCCTGAGTTCAATCCCTGGTAGAAAAAAAAAATTATGGTTCAAAACTTCATACAAGGGATGAGAAGGGGTTAGGGAGTGATAATTACTAATATCTATTCAAGCCCATAGTTTTTTGGTGGAGGAGATACAGAGAACTGGACCCAGGGACTTATGCATGGTAAGTAAGAACTCTACCCCTGAACTACCAGTGCTTTTTAATTTAATTTTGAGACTGGATTTTGCTACATTGCCCAGGCTGGCCTTGAACTTTCAATCTTCTCGCTTTAGCCTCCCAAATCACTGGGATTACAGATGTACACT
This sequence comes from Callospermophilus lateralis, assembly GCF_048772815.1. Lineage (NCBI taxonomy): Eukaryota > Metazoa > Chordata > Mammalia > Rodentia > Sciuridae > Callospermophilus > Callospermophilus lateralis. The sequence goes on along the minus strand of NC_135325.1, from coordinate 30,122,920 downwards.
ACAACTCTGGGCTCCATTTTCTTTTGCTATGATGCACATAGGGAGATTGTGGCCATGTTTCTAGAGACATTTTTAAACCTCTCTACTGAAAACATTTTGCCTTTTCTCAACAGATCCTTTCTTCTCTCCCTCTCCCTCCTCTTTTCATTCTTTTCTCTTTAGGAAGTAAGACCACATATATAGAGGTGTTATTCTCGCAGTTTTCCCAACATTTAACCACACCTTTTCAAATTCTCTATCCTGCTACTCGGTGTATTACAAATGAAAATCCTAGCAAAAAACCACGTCCAGAAATTGAACTTGTCTTTTTTTTCATTAACCACTCATGGCTGGACCTGATTAAATCATTGATTTCAACTGAGTTTATAATTTATACCCTCCTATTCTAGAATGGCTTATGACTTACAGAAGAGATTCTAAGTGATTCCCTATATGTTTGCAGAATCTTATTTCATATGCAGGAGATTTTTGTTTCCATAACTGGAAACCTTGTCAAAACAAAGTAGTTCTCTAAAAAAAAAAAACCCACTATGTAACCCTTGGGGATCCAGTCTTACCACATCTTCTTTCTCAAAATCAAATTAGAAATGACTTAAGAGCCAGATTGGCAAAGGTTCCAGCATCTTCTATTTGTGTCAGCTGTCCCCCGTGCTCTATCTGTTGCTGATGGTCTGTCCTCTTGGACACCTGAATGCTTCTGGTATTGTTCAGATTGCTGCTTCATGGCTGCTACCCCTCCCTCAAAGCCCCTTGAGGCTTCTTATAGCCTCCATCTGCCTGCTGTTGCTGACTCTGCTAGAATACAATCTTACTGTTTCCAGACCACTGTGGCCCACCAGGAGGGCACAATCCTCCAGCCAGATGGGTTTCAGGCACCTACCTCTCACAGGTCTGCAAATGTCATTCTACTCCACAGTTCTGGGGACTCCATCTCAGGGGCAAAGATGCATCTTCTTTACCTCTTGAAACACAAATAAGTAGTGAAAGCTCCTTCTACCTCATCTCTTTCCTTTGCTTTGGCTGGAATGATATCCATTCAACAAGGGGGCTCTTGGCTTTATATAGGTGAGATGATATTATTAATAATTATGTATGTCTTTTATTCTTGTCTTTGCTTCTTCCAGTTCTGGAGATTGAAATTAGGAGTGCTCTACTACTGAGCAACATCTCCAACCCTTTTTAAGAATTGTTTTTGAGACAAAGTGTCACTAAGTTGCTGAGGCTGACCTTGAATTTGTGGTCATCCTGCCTCAACCTCCCAAGTAGATGGGATGACAGGAATATTCCCAGCGTATACATGTCTTTTATTAATGACATTGAGGAGAAAACACCCTTTCTAGAAGTGTTGATAGGGATAAGAGAACCAACAAAGTTAGTCATGCACCCCAGGGACTAACAAAGGTAGATTAAAGGAGCAGGAGCAGGACACTCTTACTGGAATCATGAGGAGAGGCATTTCCTGCCAATAAAGGAAACTGTGGCTTATGGGGAAGTAGGGTGAGAGTGAGATATATTTCCTGACTTCTCTCCTACAACCCTCTGATTTCCTATTAGTGCCCAACCCAATTGGAAACCAGAGATCTGTGATACAGCTCAAGTGATACAGTCCCCTAGGGGTCAACCTCAGGGCACTGAGAAGGAAGGAGAAAAGAGAAACATGGGGTCTGGAAGAGAAAATTGAGAGAATAACCTGAAAAAAATATTTTCACAGAATAGTAAATACTAAATGGGGCTGGCATGTAGCTCAGTGGTAGAGATATGGGCTATCATGTGTCAGGCCCTGAGTGCATCCCCAGAAAGAAGAAAGAGAGAGAGAGAGAGAGAGAGAGAGAGAGAGAGAGAGAAAGAAAGAAAGAAAGAAAGAAAGAAAGAAAGAAAGAAAGAAAGAAAGAAAGAAAGACTAAATGGATGAAAGGGAATAAAAGGCTGGATCAGTTAAGGAATGAATTGAGGGATGAGGAATATTCTCTTCCTGGCTACTTCTCAGAGAGGAATCCTAAAATTTGTAGTTAAATAAGTAAGCCCTCTTTTCTTTTCTTTTTTCCCCAATAAAGCTTTATTTAAAAAAGCAGGTGGCGGGCCACATTTTGCCTGTGGGTTAAACTTCTGTAAGAAGAGATCCTTCCCCAAACAACCTACCTTCCAATCTACAATTTGAAATGAGGTGTTAATTAGTGGCTGAAACAACATCTGGGTAAGGCCTTCAGACCACCTACAACCAGACAATGGATTCTCAAATATTAAAGACTTGTCTTCCAGTTTCCTGTTTTGCTGCTGCAGAAGAGAAGGAAGAGTGTTTCAGTTATCTTCTGTCACATAACCAGTAACTCTGAAGCTTAATGTAAAAACAACAATTTATTATTTCCTATGATTCTCTGAGTTGATAGGACTCAGTTTGAGTCACCTTATGCTCCAGGTCATATAGCTGAAGCCACACATAGGGCTGCATTCAGCTGGGAGTTTAGTTGGCCTAGGAATATCCAAGCTGCCCTCTCATCCTCTAGGATTTCTCTACATGTGGCCTCTCAATATTCAGTACCTAATGTTGGCTTCCTTACAGTTTGGTAATGGGCTTCCAAGTAGTGTATTAAAAGGTACTTCCCATTGTGCAAGCATTGAAGTCTCTGCTTTGCATTATGCTTGCTAATATCCCATTGGCCAAAGGAAGTCACATGGTACACTGTCAAACTCTTAGTCATTATGGGGCAGAACACATGAAGGCATAAATACAGGGAGATATAGTTCAGCAGAAGCTACCAATGTGACAGTCTATCACCAAAAAGTGAGAGACTCTGGTCCTTGAAGAGCAGAAGTCCCCACCAAAGTGAAATGGTGCAGAAAGAAATTTAAAAAGGAAAACTTAGTAAGATCTTCCTGTTACTTTAGTTTTACAAAGGCAAATACATGCTATACCCAGAAGTTTGTTGCTCTGAGCATGGTCAGTGATGCTTCCATGCTTTAAGAGGGGTGCTTTAACATGGAGTAATAAAGAAATTCTCTATCATTAATATAATTAATAATAATAATATGATAACAATGATGATTATAGTCATTATTAGAGGTATCAGGACAACAGGCTTGCTCATTAAGTTTGAAGAAAGGGAAAGAAGTGGAGGGGGAGTGGCCAAAGGGAATGGGAGGATAGGCTCAAGGTCATTTCTCACAGACTGAGAGGTCAACCCAGAACTAGTGCCCAGACCCTCACTTCTAGCCCCAGAGCTAGGAAAACAGAGCTTAATGGAAATCAGTTATGCTAAATTGGACAAAACAGTTTGAAACACTTACTTAACAAGTAGGAAGCATTCTGCTCATAAGTGGTTTGAAGTCCACTTTGTGAATAGGGGGATCCCTGGAAAATAATCCCTCCTCATTTGTGATGTAATGTTATGTTGCCCCTCTTCGCACAACCAGGTTAAGGTTAGTGGCTGTGGATGTTCTTGGATTTCAACTCAGCCTTAAAGGGGTTGCTGGGTGTAGGTGATGCGTACCAGTTTTATATGGACTCAAATGCAAACATAAAGGTGTTCTTAGATAGCACATATGGATGACCCTAGTGTGTACTGCTATAAAAACATCTTATCTGTTCCTAGTGGGGGGGTGTACTCAAAGCCTACTTGGGGGATTCTTTGTCTCTCTTGGTTTTGAGGGATTCTTGGTCCCTAGTGTCTGTCTCAACAAAGCCTATACTTATTAGTCCTGGAATAGTGGATGAAGAGGAAAGAATGTAAATATGTAAGTTCTGACAATGAAGGATGCATATTGAAAATCTTCAGATGAGTGTCAGATTTTAAGCATCCAAATGAAAGTTAAATCAAAATAATTCTTTTCAGGTGCTGCCATCTAGGCCAATTTTTAAAAAAAAAAAAATTTTTAACTTCATGTTTATGAAAGCTAAGATTAAAAACAGTATTATCAACGTTAATATCTAATCTTAGTTTAACCAAATGACTCTTAACTCTTTCCATTATTCAAATTCACCTGTAATGAAAAAAATATAGCCACATTTTTGGTCTGGAATAAAGTTGGGGAAGTGCAAAGAAAGTGCCACAGGCACCAAAAGCAACTCTGAAACAGAATTTTAAAAATTCATCTGAAAAATAGTTTGAGTAAAGGTGGCATTGTTGGAATAGCTAGAGCCTTGTAAATTGTTAAATTCAGTAGGGACAACATACATTTATGTTCCAAGTTCTAGTATATTTGTCTTAATATTTTTTTCCTTACAAAAATCTGTATTTTATTAAATGACTAAAATATCTGGGCTGGCCAGCCTCCAAAATGACCCATAATGGTCTCTTCCTTCTAATATTCACTCCCTTGAGTGGGAATGGACTTAGCAACTTGCCTCTAATAAATATAATACAACTGGTATGGTTTGGACCTGTTATGTCCCCCAAAGGCTTATGTATGGAAAGTTTGTTCTCCGGTGCAGCAAAGTTCAGATGTCAGGCTTTTGAGAAATGATTGGATTATGAGTGCTCTGTCCTCATCAATGGACCAATATATTGAGGGATCACAGTTAAATGGACTATTGTAAGGTGGTGGAAACTGTGGGAGATAGAACCTAGTTGAAGGGAGTGGGCCCTTAAGGGTATTCCCTTGGGACTATATCTTGTCCCTGGATGCTTCCTCTCTCTGCTTCCCTTCCACCATGCAGTGAGCAACTTTGCTCTGCCACACCTCTGGCCATGATGTTCTTTTTCACCACAGGTCCAGAAAACAATGAAGTCAGCTGACCATGGGCTGAAGCCTGTGAAACAGTGAGCTAAAATAAATCTTTCCTCCATTTAAGTTGTTTTTCTCAGGTATTTTGTCATAATGACAAAAAGCTGACTAACACAATAGCAAAGGTGACGGGATATCACTTCTGACATTGGGTTACAAAAGACTGACTTCCTGTTTGCTCAGGATCTCTTATACACTCTCTTTCACTTGGAGTATTTGCATTTGGGAAAGCAAACTGCCATGTTATAAGCTGTCCTCTGGATAGGTTCATTTGGCAAAGAATAAAAGAGGTCTCCAGTTAACAGCTAACTATTACTGGAAACCCTCAATTCAATGGCCTAAATTCTATCAACAATCATGTGGGTGAGACTGGAAGAAGACTGTCTTTAGTCAAACTTTCAAATGAAACCACAACCCTGGCCAACACTTTGCAGTCTTGTGCGACACCCTGAGTCAGGGGATCCTGGAAAACCACACCTAGATTTCTGACCCACAGGAAGCAGGAGATAATAAATATTGTTTAAAGTCAATAAGATTTGGGATAATTTGTATTAATACAGAATCACTGGAATCATATTGGTCAAGGGAGAAATCATTCTATTATTTTCTATCTGTGAAGAACATTATTCCAATATAACTATATAAAATTTGAAGAAATAAGATTTTTATAAACTAAACATTCTAAACTAAAAAGAACTACTAATTGGTAGGAATAATTCTCCCATGACAGTTCTGGTAAAGCTTGGTATGATGCTCACTGATAATGCCCATTGTTAGTACCACAGAACATTAAAATTCATCTTTAGAGCAAAGGCTGACTTTGATTGCATATTTTCATTTTTTAAACCTCCATTTCCTCTGGAAAAGAAAGTTTTTCTTTTTACTTACTTTACATAATATTTTTAATATTATGTTTTTAATATTTTTAAATATTAAAAAATATTTATAATATTTTTAAAAAAATCAATTTTCATCAACAGAATGAACTAAAATGGTTTCCAGAGAAGATATTAATTAAAGCAATCACATAAACAGAATTCCATCTCTGCACAAGTCTTCTTTCATATTTGAGCTCAATCCTATCCTTTGGAGACAGTCTCTTTTTCAGGAGTAGCTATAAACCCATGTCACTCTTGAGAGATGACCAGGTTGGCCCATAGCCAGTAGCTTGTTGATGGGAGCCTTTCTCTCCCTCCCTGGCCAGCAAGTTAATCCAACTGAAGTTGTCTGGCTTGACACTGAGGCAGCTGGATGAAGTCATAGCTGCCATTCAGCCTGGAAACAGATCATGATGGTTTCTCACAGTCATGGTGAATGACTGTCCATGGAAAGGAGGCCTCACCATCTGAAGGAGGTGTATTTCTTGGGTTGAAGTTTGGAAGAATGATATGAGTTGAGCTGTCTCTTTCCTCCCACACTTTCTTTCACTAATGGCTCATTAAATAAACTAAGTTGTTAATGACAGAGTGATTTCCCTGCAGGTCTTAGAGTTGCCAAAAACACCCAATTTATAAAGTCAAACCAAGAAAGTTTACATTATGGGTATATGTGTTGGCAGATTACATGTAAAAATATTAAAATTACAGACGTGAGGCCCCCTTGTTCAATCCACAGCTAGAGTTCAGATTGTGCCAACATTTCCATTACAACCCATAATTCTAAGGGTCAAAATAAGAACAAGGAAGAGAATACTCCACATGGGTCTGACCATCTCTGAGAAGGGTAGCTTGGTGATTTTCCTGACTCAGACTCAGATGCACATCTTCAAATAAATAAGAATAAATATCAGGTTTCAAGAAGACTCAATGGATTTGGAGTGAGAGAGGAAACTCTTGATTTCTGTTGATTTAAGTCTGATCATTTACATTTCTGGCAGTTTACAACTCTGGTAGACCTTCTGGACCTGCCACTGTGGGAAATTTCTATAGTTTTATATTGGATCTCTTATATAAAAACTTTTGAGAAGAGCTGAGAGATCTGTTTTACTGGATAACCTAAAGACTGTGGTGAATCATTTGGGACTGCATCAGAATTCATGAAATGTCTCTGGGACCTGAAGACAGTTCTTTTGCTTTCCCAAATATAGATGAATATGGGCTTCAACAAATGCCTATCTGACTCAGACCACTGATGCCAATTTAGCTTTGTCTTGGGGTGGCTGGCCAATAGTAGGGTGTCTCCTCTTACCAGGCCACCAGTAACCCCTTCTCAAAGACCTAGAGCTCTGCTTGGCTAGTAAAATTCACTGATTATGTGGCAGGTTTATTGCTATAGAAAGAGAGTGGCATGCCAATCAGAGCTATAGGATTTAGAGATCATAGGCTGTGCCCAATGGACAATAGGATAGTAGATCCAATTTATGTTCCTAATTTTTCATTACTGTCTCATAATGGACTTATATATCTATACCCTTTCCATGGTATTTTGCAGTGTCTTTCAGGACACTAAGTGGAGATATACTACTGATCCTTTGACTTTGGTCTTGGCCACGTGCTTTGCTTCAGCCAAGGGAAATATATGTAGAAGCGGAAAAATGTCAGTTTCTAGCTGAGGCCTTATGAAGTATTGTGTATTCCCACTCAATCCATTCTTTTTTATTTCTATCATCTGTCATGAGAAGAATATGTCTGGGTAGCTGCTGGTCCAACAATGAGTAGAAATATGAAGTAAACCTGAACCCACCTTGAAACTTAGAGCTAAGACCAGCTAAGCCTAACTAAGCCACAGCTAACCCACAGATCCCCAATCTAGAGATAAATGCTAATTGTTAACAAGCTACAAGTTTTGGAGTTGTTATGCAGAATTTTTCTTTTTTGTTTCTTTCTTTCACGCACACACTCTTTATTTTTTCAGCAGTTCTAGGGATGGAATCCAGGGCTTCCTTTATGCCAGGCAAATGCTCTACCATTAAGTCCCTTGTATGCAGAATATCGACTAATTGTACAATTATGTATAATTGTACAATCATTTAGTTTAAAAGAGTCCTGACAAATATACCTGGGACTCTCCATCTTCCCATGTTCAAATAGGGTTCAAATAGGGTTTTCATTCTAGCTGAAAGGAACATTACTTATTATCTACATTTATCCCCTCATGAGAGAACCAAATCCCTGGCAATGAGATAACAAACCCATGGCAGTTAGTTAGGTGACAAACCCCTGAGTTTGGGGTGTTTGATGTTTGTTTTTTGGTAGTGGAGTTGGTGCCTGATCCCAAATCCCTAAATTGCCACATCATGATGAAATAAAATTCTTACTTAGAAACATTTTTTCCCAATCAAGCAATCATGCATAAATGTTGGCTCTCTGATGTAGTAAAACCTAAGCAAGATGATCTATGGACAGATCAACCAAAGAGACAACATAATGATTATGTACTCATTTCAGAAATTCCTCCCAGGATATTTTCTCATCAGCCTAGACACAATATACATATTTTTAAACATGAGGCAGGTGTCTAGTTCCTGAATTCCAAAGCTGGATGGGCGAGACAGGAAGAAAAACATTCTATTAAAGATTAGATGTTGATCTGGCCTATCCCATAGTCACCACTTATACAGCCTGTTACAAAAATAACTGTTAACTCTTCATTTCTCTTTTAATGTGGATCTGAATAATAACTTTTAAAGATTATTATCATTTCCCTAAAGATCTTCTAGAATGGGTAGAGTTTGATGGAATAAACCTGGTCCTAACTGGAGGTGGCATGTTGACTTAGGTGACTTTTTGCAATTCTTTATTGCAGAGCCATTAACATCTGGTAGGTACTATTAGCTAGCTTGATGTTTCTTCATTTGCATAAATTCATGGACAAAATTCCTAAGAGTGTTTAAATACCATCTCTTTACCATAAACCTATCATCCTGTAACTTTTCACTGCTTGACTTCTTCCTGCAGAGTTTAAAAGATTTTGAGAAAATCATTCCAAAGGACACTCTTCTTAATTATAAAAATGGCCGAAGCTAACCTTCTCAAGGACCCCAGTAAATGAGGGATTACAAGCTAAGGCCACAGTTCCCGGGAAGGGGCATGAAACTGAGTTCTTTTTTCTTGGCTCCACGTCTCACAGTTTCTTTCCACCTGCATCACTAAGGGCACTACGATAGCAGCAAATTATAAACTATAAAAATTTGATACAGGGGCTGGGGTTGTGGCTCAGTGGTATAGCGCTTGCCTACCAAGTGTGAGGCCCCGGGTTCGATCCCCAGCACCCTGAAAATATATAAATTAATTAAAGGTATTGTGTCCATCTACAACTAAAGAAAAACAATTAAAAAATTTTTTGATGCATCTTTCCTGCTGCTTCCTTCCAATATCCCCCTATCTAGAACTCAGCCTCCAAACTCTCCACTGAACTGGGGAGAGATTGCCCCTTACCTTTTGCTGTATGCACTGCCTCCTAGGTGTCTTTGAGATACCCTGCAAAATCCAGACATTCTATTATACTGATGTATGTCAGGATTCTAACAGGAAATAGTTGATGCATCACAAGTGAATAATTTAAGGAGGTTTTATTTACAAAGTTGGCATACAGGAACCACAAGGGACAGTGCAGTAACCTGTAACTCATAGCAACCCAGTTGTTATCACTCCCATGTCTGAAATGCTGAGGGGAGGGCATCATTCCTGGAATTGGGAAGGGGCTAGTGAGATTTTGAGTTGTCATAGCATCGTGTACCTGGAAAAGATGGTTAAGGGATGTCTCTAGCCTGAAGCAAAACTGCAAAGAGGGAGCCAAAAGCATAAATTCCCTGCCTTCACTTTCTTCTGTCTCTCTGATCTTGTGCAGCTGCTCTCCAAGGGTCAAACACAACTGGAAGTGAGAGAGCACGGGAGTCCTGTTGATGGAATCCAGACCTACAGTGTCCTGGCAGGGACAGGGAAGAGAAGGGTGGAGAGTGGGGCTGAAGGGACCAAGCAGAGACATCTGACTAGTGTGTTCATTGTTGTATCCCGACTGTTGGCAGATCCCTGGAGACACCGAGGGCATAAAATGCTTGTAAACTACTCAAGTAGAATTCATATCTGGTAGTAAGACTCTTCTTTCTTGGATGACTAATGCTAGTGCAAATTGTGTGGATAATGCAATAGCTCTTTTGAGTATATTTATTTGCATATTTCCTCACTTCTCACCTGATAGTTTACATTGGGGGTAGATGAAGATTATGTGTGTTAAGGTGTGACACACAACAGTCATGCCAGGACCATATCATAGTCCTCTAAGTCATGGGCATCCCAAGGAACCATCTCAATATCTTAAATGTACTAAGATGTTCACTGACACTGCTAGGGATACATGTTTTGTAATAATAATAATGCAAACATTTGTATAAGACTACTTAATTTTAGATTTTGCTTCTGTACCTAGAAATTCTTCTAGATGGTAGCATAATAAAGCAAAAAAAAAAAAAGATTTTGCTTTCAACGAAGTTTTAATAAATGTGGAGGAAGAAATCTTCCAGTGTCCTTCAAAAATATCAGGGAAACAAGAGCTCATATTCTTTTCTGAGACAAAGGTGAATGAAAGATGTCAGATATGGTGGTACACACCTGTAATCCCAGCAGCTCAGGAGGCTGAGGCAGGAGGATCATGAGTTGAAAGCCAGCTTCAGCAACAGTGAGGTGCTAAGCAACTCAGGGAGACCCTGTCTCCAAATAAAATACAAAATAGGGCTGGAAATGTGGCTTACTGGTTGAGTGCCCTTGCATTCAATCCCCGGTACCCCCTCCCCCCCAAAAAAAAGATGAATGAAAGTGACATCTCTGTTCCCTCCACCTCCTGAACTGTGATGACCCAATAATATCCACGAATGACTCTCAGAAAACCCAACAGGTAATAGGCACACTCTGCTGAATTTATCATGTACAGTGGCAAATATGCTATTACAAAAGGAGACTGTCCCTTGTCCCTTGATGCAGAAATTCAGTATTGCTAGGTGATGACATCAGAAGAGGGAATCAAGTATTGTATTCAAAATTGGAGCTGGGATAGGATTAAACTGAATGGAGATAACAATATGAAAATGTCATCCTGCACTTATAAACCTTCCTAAGTCACTCTCTGTAGGTGTAACATTCATTCAGGTCAGGTGTCATCAAGGAAATGATTATTGCTATTGTGGTGTGCAAATATTACTCAGAGGGTACCATGGAGGAGACAGCCTGGGGACTGGGGGAGGAAGGGGACTGGACAGAGACCTTCAGCTTCTCATGTCCTTTAATACCTTGCAATTGGGCCCTGAAGCAAGTGTGAGAATAGTTTTTTAATTTGAAAAAATAGATGCACATGAAAATACTAATGTGTAGTTTCGAAGCAGAAAATGTTTGATAAATGAACATATGTATTGCTTCAGTGGTTATAATATTTTAAATAAAAACTAACACTTAAGAGAAAAATATCATTGTCTTTTATATATGGTATTGATTAACTCTTACTCTTTACCCTAGTCAGTCAGTCCAACAGTCTCAAACTTTGGGATATAGAATTATCTACAGCAAATAAACAATCCAGAGAAGTATAAGACCCACATGCAGTGTTTTACTATACATGAGGACCTTTCTGTTGTTTAGTGATCACTCTTCCCTGATAGTAGAACTTGCAAGATAACAGAACATCTTTATTGGCAACAGGGAGGAAAAGTACTCATTTTCCCAGAGGATTGTCACACAGAGAATTTAGAGAGAAACAATATGGAGGGTACAGCCAGGCCTGGTGGTGCATGTTTATAATCCCAGCAACTCAGGGGGCTGAGACAGGAGGATCACAAGTTCTAGGCTGGCCTCAGAAACTTAGCAAGACCCTGTCTTAAAATGAAACTTAAAAAGTGTGGGAGACTTAGCTCAGTGCAAAATTGGTTTCAATCCCTAGTATCAAGGAAAATGGCATTTATATACTTGTATATTTTTTGTAATGTTTGTATAGTTACAGTCCACTTTGAGTTGTGAATGGACATTTTTTAGGTGGTGTCTTAGTCCATTTGGGCTGTTATAACAGAGAACCATAGACGGAGTGCTTGAACAACAATTATTTCTCGAGAAGTCCAGTCCTGGTGAGGGCCCTCTTCCAGTTGCAAATAGCCATCTTGTTTTTGTATCTTCATGTGGAAGAAAGAGGGTGAGAGAACTTCTTGAGGTCTCTTTTATGAGGGCACTACTCCCATTCATGTGGACTCCACCCTCAAGACCCAATAATCTCCCCAAAGCCCCACTTACTAATACTATAACAGAGAGAATTTAAGGAGTTGAGGGCAGAAACATTCAACCCATAGAAAATGGGGAATTAAAGGAAAAAAATGTGAACTAAGTTATTTTGCTTAACAACACCTTGTGTATTACAAAAAAAAAATCTCTAGGAACTTGATGGTTTTTACTGATTAGACTTTCTTAACTTATTGGGACAGAGTTTCTAAAGTTAAGACAACAAATGAGTGCCTTGAGTGATCCAGAACTGGCACGTGGACAAGGTTAGATGTAAGTATGCATTTATAAACATAGAATCAGATAGGAAGCAGATAACATGTTTCTTTCATTCCAATGAGCACATTCCTAGGAGGAACTAGGGCACCACATCCCATATTCACCTCAGAGAAACAGCTGTGATAATTAATACTGATCCTGGCAGAAATGCTTTCTGTGAGGATCAGTGACCAGCAATTTACCAGTCTGAGGTGAAGCTTAGACACCATAATCATTCCAATACAAATCTCCATTGGTTCCTTGTCCACAAGAATTATGGGTAAGAATATGGCTGAATGCATAATTCTTATAAGTACAAGATGGCTGTGTCTTACAAGTGAGATTTCAAATACTGATGTTCTTTTGATCTTTCACTTTAGATAGGTTGGTCCTACCCTCAGTTCATTCAAGAAACATGAATCCCCAATAATTATTTGATAGGATTCAGCAAAGCACCCAGAAGTTTTGGTAGGGAGAAGGAAAATGAATGCATTTGTACTAAAAAATATGAAATGATAATATTTAGATTGTTTGTAAAGTACTACAGTGTTTCCATTTCTACTTTATTTTATTTCTTTGCTTTAAAGTGAATATGAACTCAGGGAATTTCACATAATTTTGTGAGCTCCCATGAGGTGTTTGTCTCACAATCTTGAAGTTCTTTGGCAGAAGGTCTTTGAACACTTTGATTTTAGGGGTGACTCAAGAGATGTGCTTCAGGTACTATCCACATGAAGAGTCTGAAAACTGCCTCAGGCCATGGTAATAGCCCCCAGACTTCCATATTTAGTAACTCAACATTATTCATAAAAGTAGAGGAAGTTTGAGCTGTAGTTTACCAGAAGATTGCCTTCCTATCGGCAGGTCCCCTCCACATCTCCTGAAGTTGGGTCATGGGCTATACAGAACTAGCCTCCACCTACTCATTCCTTTGGGAATTTTGGAATTATTTGTAACTAAGTAACATGCTTTTCTTGGATAAAGAATCAACTAATTGCTTATTTTCCTTGGTGCTTTGCAAATCTGACTCATGTTGACTCAGGTAAAATATTATAAAGTTATTTATGCTGTGGTGATAATTACTTGCAAATACATTTATAGTTAGAGTGAAGCTTCAACAAGTTTATACAATTCAATTATCCAGACCTTGGTAATGATTTCTCTCCCTGCTTTAAAAAAATGTTATTAATTGTTCTTAGTTTACTGTTAATGAAAATGGTTTCCCGAGTCTTACCGCTTTAGCTCATTACACAAATCATCAATGTGGAAAGCAGAGACAAGGGTAATTAATATTTCTTTTTGAAATATAAATCTGTGATGGCTGAATTTTGTCTTTGCAATAATTTGTGTGTAGAATATATTGAATAGCACCAGGTTTTTGTAGTGAAGTAATTAAGGATAAGAGTCATTATTTCACCAAGCTCAGTAATGACTTGCTATTTACTTTAGATACTTTCAGTGAAATTTTAAAATTTGGCAATTCTTTATTTAAAAGAAAACAACCTAAAATTTCTAGAAGTAAAAAACTGTCTACAGTTGGTGAATGAATTTATTAGTAATTTTTTTTTGCCTATGCATGCTAGCTGATATTGGACTTAGTACAAATGACCTTTAGCAAAGATACAAACTTTAATCATATCTTTTTAAATGTTAGTACTAAGTAATTGACTTTTCTTTGGGTAATAGCAAATTATATTTCCCCACCCAATATTTTGGCTTGTATCTCAAAATATTTTAAAACTGAGCTTTACCACTAGTCACAGTTTCCACAGGAAACTACCTCTGTGGTAAAATAACTTACAACACACATTTTTTTGTACAGCACTACCCATCAATATTGATTTTCATTTAACTTTTTCCCCCTAACAGAGAACTTGAAATAGTATTTCCTTAGGAAAATTACTTGGGTATGTGTATGAATAATCAAATCTGTGGTATTTTTAAGTTTTATGAAACCTGAATTCATGTTCATTAGAAAGAAACCTTAAGGTATTTAAGGTTAACATTGTGCCAGATTCTCTTAGTGTAAAACAAAAAGAAAAAATGTAACTGGAATAAAAAGTATAGTATTCAGAGGAGGGGGGCAAGTTATAGGGAAGCAATTTTGGTAGGGAGGAAAAGGACCTCATAGTTCTTCCTGGCTGCTACAAACCATATATTTCCCAAAGATGGCCAAAACTCTGTCTCCCATCTCACTAACTCTTCTACATCCTACCATGAAGCAGGGAATGTAGGGCTCAAAAAAAGTAATATCCTCAAATATAGCACTTTGATATGCTGATATTCTTTGAACTCTGAACTTCTCTGGCTCCCCTGTCCCTCACCCCTATTTCCCTTCTGAAGGACAGGAAGAGACTTTCTTTTATTTTTTTTAAAGAAGATGGACACAATACCTTTATTTATTTATTTATTTTGTGTGATGCTGAGGATCAAACCCAGTGCCTCACACATGCTAGGCAAGCGCTTTACCACTGAGCTACAAGCTGAGTTCAGGAAGAGACTTTCTGTGAAGTTTCCCTATCTGTCCTAATGCTAGATCCACTAGAGAATTAACTCATAGAGAAAAAGACTAGAATTGGCACAACACTCAGAGTCCAGGGAAAATTTGGCCTAGGCTATTGTCTATTGTTCAGGCTTACTTATGTCCCCTAAAAATTATTTACTCACTGTCTAAATTATCTATCTTTCCCCACTTCCCTCTCCCCTATAAAGAGGGTACATAAGCTTCTAAGTCTCTTTGGGTTATAGGATACTCACTTTCCTGTGATGCCCTCAAGGCATGTAATATTGTTAGATTTTCTTCTCGTTAATCTATTGTCAGTTTATTTCAGCAGACTCACTTGTTGAAATTTCCAAGGGCACAAGGGAAATTCCCTTCAGTCCTATAGGATGTCCTATGTTCTATGTCCCCTCCCTCTGAAAGTGGGTGTGCTTTCAGAACTATTCAACTAATAAAGTATGGAAGAAATGACACTATAAGATCTCTGAGACTAGGTCATTAAAGGGATCTCATGTTCTACCTTGCTCATGGCATCCTGAGTCTCCCTGTAAATCTATAACCCTGAAGTCTCTATGGAAGAGCACATTAGGCCATATGAAATGACTCCTTGGGGAAGCCTGAGATTTCATGAAGAAAGGAAGATGTCCAGCCAGGCAAGCCCTGGCTGCTCTAGCCCCCACCCCCCACCATCATTCAGCTCTAGTTACTATTTGACTATATGTTTACCAGAGACTTCACATCAGAACTGCCCAACAGAGACCTTCCTAAATTTCTGACTTGCAGAAACTAAGAAAGAAAATAAAATGAATGCTGTTGTTTAAACCAGGGCTCTGGGGTGATCTTCTACCCAGCAATAGTAACTAGGACACTGGCACATTGGACAGGAAGAAGCACCTGAATGGAGTAGGGATGGAGGTGGAGGTGAGGGATGTTTACCTCTGTGCCCTCCCTATTTTCACCATATTTCTTCAGGGCTCTTCTGCCTCCATATCTGACTACTAGGCAGCCTGCCCCTTTATTCCTCAACTCTGGCCTCCTTAATGAGAAAGGTCCTGCCCTACATTGGCTGGAAACCTCTACTCCTAGTTGTAAGACCCAAGTGACAACATATGTATAATCCTCCACGAGGACTCAAATTGCCAACTAGCTAAGAGAATAAGTTGAAGAATAAGGGGCACCTTTTTACTGCTTGCTGGAGAAAGAAGAAACTCCCTGCCCTCAAGAGGTTCACATTCATAGTAAGAGAAATAGACGAGTCAACCAACAGTTGCTTTGAAGGAAAAGTCTGGACTGAGGTGTGCACAAAGGATTGTGGGAACACTGAGGAGTTGGATATAAGAGAGTTGACTGTATTCCATCTGACCCAGGCAGGTGATCATGATTGTCTCTGCCTCTTCCTCCTCTTCTTTCTCCTCCTCCTCCTCCTCCTCCTCCTCCTCCTCCTCTTCCTCTTGCAGCCACTAATTAAATTGCTCATTCCCAAATATGGAGATGCTCTGTATAATCTCCAATAAAATTCCAAAATCTAATATAGACTATGTCTAATTCTCAGGCAATCCAGGACAAATGATAACCAAAACATATTTAGTGCAACAGATTCTCATTCCTCAGCTGAGATCAACTCATTTCTGAAATATGTTTTTACTTCCTCCCTCCCCACAGGCAGTTCTATTTCTTTGTGCACACAACAATAAATGGTTGTTGAACTGAGGGAAACTGGGGTGTAACTCGTGCATGATCCCTTAACCATAAAAGACAAGAATATGATTATGAAAATAAGGTTAAAGCTTTCACAACTTAGCTTCTATTAGAAGGAAAGGCAGCTTATGTGATGGATAATAGGAGAGTGGGAGAAAAATGTGTTCTGAAAATTAAAATATATTCCAAATTTGGGGGCTAAGAAAGTTAAATACAAATCAGGCCTTTCCAGGCTAAGCTTTGTTTGCACTGGGTAAAGTGCAACTTCCTGTTTTGAAGAAAAAATTGTAATAGGTTCAAAAGGTCTCTTGGGGACTCAGTCATCTCCTACCAACATTTGAACCATTTTAAATGTAAATTAGGGGAAATATGGATTGGATTTCATTTGCAACACAACTTAAATAAGAGAGAGAGAGAAAATAATTTGGTAATTAATGCGACCACTTGAGAACTCCAAATCCTGGTCAATTTCCACATCCTTTACCAGTAGGAGGTCTGCCAGACCCAGAGGCTGATCTGTCTATCATTCCTGTCAGGACAATGGGCATCAGTTTGGTCTCTTCACATAACTATAAACAAACATCCAGCATGGCTCATCTCCCTTAATTTGGTGATGGTCTCTATGAAATAGTGAAAGAACAGAATATTCAGAAAGACATTTTTATTTCTTTTGCGTGTCATTAAGAACACACACACACACACACACACACATCTAACAAAAAACTGTTTTCTTGTGCAGTGTTCTCACACTTGAATGTTCATCAGAATCCCCTGGAGGGCTTATTAAAATACAGACAGCTGAGCCCCACCCCAGGAGTGTCTGATTCAGTAGGTCTGAGGTGAAGCCCAAGAATTAGCATTTCTAACATGTTCCCTGGTGATATGGATGCTGCTGGTCTGAGGCCCACTCTGAGAACCACCATCCTGGTGGGCAGACTCCCTCTGGGGCCTTCTTTGAGGGGCAGAAAAGCTGCATACTTTGTATTCATGAATTCACTGATGGATTCAACAAACTGAGCACATAGCTCCTCTGTAGCCACATAACGGGTGGGATGCATTTGTGAACAACAAATGCACCAAGATTTCTTAAAGCAATTATTTTTGCTTATGCAAGATGAAAATGGTTTCCACCATTCTGGTTTACACTATAGTATTTTCCTTAGCACATTCTCTCTTCAGAAAAAGTGCAGAGGTAAACGTCAGCTTAACCTAGATTAAATCATCATGAATAAATGGACTCCATGTCAATCAGACCTTACTGCATTTAATGCAGTAGTTTCATTCATTTGAATTTAATTAGCTGGTGTGGGAACACTTTACTAGTGCTGAATTCTACAAGTTAGATAATTTTTCTATCAATTCTTATTTACTTAGTTGTTCTGTATTAAAATGTGACTGAGGGTCTGTTATTCAAGAGATTAACTTCAAACTAAGAAAAAACTGTCAGACTCCCTATTCTAACAAAAGAATACTTCTGTGAACTGGGAGAGATCACACCAATTCTCATTAAATACAGTCAATCTTCAGTATCCACGGGGGATTGGCTCCAGGACCCCTACCAACAAATACCCAAATCCACAGATCCCTGAATCCCTTATTTAAATGGTACAATATGTACATAGAACCTGTGCACATCCTGTCATATAATTTAAATATATTCAGATTACTTGTAATACCTGATATAACGTAGATACTCTGTAAATTGTTGTTATACTGCATCGTTTAGGAATAACAACAAAAAGCCTGTACATGTACAGACACAGCCATTGTGACCTAAATACATTTTCAAACTCTAGTTGGTTGAATGCTTGGATGCAGAACACGTAGCTATGAAGAGCTGATTGTATTGACTGCACAGAATATTATGAAATTATTAAGGATGAAAAGATTGTTTATTTATTCTCATCTCTCTTCCTGGTGTAGAAACCTCCTCAGATCTGTACATCTCAAAGCAATTTGATACTCTGGAAAAGAGATCACAATATCCACCTTTTATCCAGTTCTAACCATTTTATATCACCTTTTTTTCATATGTTCAATCCATAAATATAAGTCTTTAGGGCAATTAATTGATTGCCACTCTGCTCATGAAAAATAAATCTTCTATTTAGTACTGATGCTTCTAGAACCTTTCTGCAATGAGGGCACATGTCAAATGGAAAACATGACCAGGCAGCAGGAGGTAGTGAAAGGAGCTTGGGATAGAAAGTCAAAATTGTACCTCTGCCACTAACCTTTCTTACTGACCTTCTTTGAATTTTCTCTTGATCATCTTTAAAAGTAGAAATAAGAAAAATAGAAACCCTAAGGAGCTCTTGAAAAGTTTGGGCAAGAATGTAAGCAAAAACTATAGCAAATTATGACTATGCTATTGTAAATTATAATTATTTATAGGATTAAGTTCCAATACATATGTTGGACCCTGTCAATGGGACTCTAACTAGAATAAGATATATTCCATGCTTGTATAATTATATCACAATGGATTATGCTGTCATATATAACTAAAAAGAACCAGTAAAATATTTCATAAAAAGTAAGGCTTCTAGCCATGTTCAGTGGTAATCTCAGCTATTCTGGAGGCTGAGGTAGCAGGATTGTAAGTTTGAGGCTAGCCTCAGCAACTTAGTGGGACCCTGTTTCAAAACAAATAGTAAAAAGGGCTGTGGATGTTGCTCATGGAGAATGCCCCTGGGCACAACTCCAGTATCAGAAAGTAGAAAGGCTTCTATTATTTTTGTTTGATGTTTTTGGACTATATATAATTCTCCATTGTATTCAGATAAGTTCCATTTTCAGTGGTTAATATTTAACTATGAAACAGAGTAAACCTCATGTGGCCTACATTCAGAAAAATTCTTTACTTCCATGTTTTATGTCATACATCATCCCAGGTTATGTACAAAGGGACCTCAGAGAAGACAGTAAGTTACACCTGTTTGCAAAATTTACACTAACAGGCAAACTGATGTATATTGACTGGGAACTGTATCCATATGGATTTGTTAGGGCTGCCATATATAACAAGGCATTATAAACTAGGTGGATTAAACAACAGAAACCTATTTTCCCGTAGTTCTAGAGAGGCTTGAAATCTGAAATCAAGCTATTAAATAGGTTGATTCTTTCTGAGGCCAGCCTCTTTGCCTTGCAGATGGCTGTCTTCTCTATGTATCCTCACATGGTGGCCATTCTTTCCTACATGTCTGTGTCCAAATCGTCTCTTTTTATAAGGACACTAGTCGTACAAGATTAGGGCCTACCCTAATGACTTTATTTTAATGTAATTACCTCTTTGAAGAACCGTTTTCCAAAATGGCACATTCTGAGGCACAGGGGGTTAGGACCTCAACATATGAAATTTAAGGAGGCACAATTCAGCCCATAGTACTATATATAAGCCCATTTCTTATTGAGATGGAAATCATAATATCCTTACATGAATCCTTAATACACTTAAATAAAGGTAATGTTTTGCAATAATTTTGACCACCAGAGGGCTCCTGTATTAATGCAATGAAACAATTAGAATGACATATTCCAAATTAAATAGAAAGTTGACTATAAAAAGTAGATACACAATATCTTTGCATCATCAGTAAATCAATTCATAAACATGTATTCATTAACCTAATGATGATGATTATGATGATGATAGTTATATTTGTTGAGTAGCAACACGAACAGCCACTGTACCAGAGCTAATATTGTGAACTCCCCTGTTATGGTCAGTGTTTCATTATTTCAGAATTTTAAATGAAGTATAAATAACATCATGCAGCTATCAAGATGCTAAGGGGAAATAGAATCACTACTATCATCATTAGCACCAGGTGCATTAAGTAGCCTTTAGAAGAGAGTCCCCAATTAGCTTTGAGAGGTTTGTGAATGTCCTGAAATACTATGCAAAACATAAAAGTGTAAGTACAAGTATAGAGATAAAAGATCCAAATTTGTCGTTTCATTGAGACACTTGGCTCTTCTAGGTAGCCAAAGAAATGTTGATTACATGGCTGAACCAATGTAATCTGCCTTCCACCCTTTTGATTTTCATTGCTTGGCTCATAGCCCTCCTCTAAATGTTTCTCTAATGGATGTGTGACTTTGAATACTACTTTATTTTGTCAAGTATTTTGTTCCAAGTGTACCTGGCTGAATTTCCCCTCCATATTAGCCAGGATTCTTGGTTGCAAGTGGCAGAAACATAACTCACACCAGCTTCAGACACAGAAGGGCAGGGGTGCAGCTAGCTACAGGGACCCCTAGAACTAGGGAGCTCTACTCCAGCAGGACCTTGTTCAGCTTCTTTCTATGTCTACTTCATTGCCTTCCAATACAGATGGGAGATGGAAATTATAATATCCTTACACGAATCCTTAATTTACCTTTATTTTCCATCTGGTGGTAACCTGGCCATAGCTCCTTTAGATTTGTATCCTTATCATCTTGGGGACAGAGAAGGAAAGAGAGTTCTTTCCTCTCAGATCTATTTAGAAAAATCCAAGGGAATCGCTGATTAGCCTGACTGGAAGCATATATCCATCCCTTGAGTCATCACTGTGTCCAGGGGAAATGGAGCTATGGATGTCCAGGCCTCTGCTCCATGCTCTTTGTCTTTGGGTGTTCAGAGATATCATGAAGGGCAGCCTCACAAAATCACATGGATGAAGTCAGGGAAGAACAGCACTCAAAGGAATAATTCACATTATTACCAGAAAAAGAAAAAGGAATGATGGGCTCACAAACACAGCAAAGATTCACCATGACAATGACCTTAACTACCAGAGGCAATCTTTTCTCTCTCCTATTTCAGCAAAGGGAGCACAACAGAGCTAGGTGACCTGAAATAACTTGTCTCTATGATTAAGTGCCAAGTTGACCCTAGCTCCTAAAGTTTCAGAATTATTGTCATGCCCAGCCAAAGTTGAGCATTATTCATGAATTTAAGCTTGTTTTTTTAGTACTCCAAAGGGTATTTCTTAATTACAGATGCTCCTTGATTTACAAATGCAGTTATGTCTGGATAAACCCATCATAAATTGAAGATATCATAAGTTGAAAATTCATCGAATACACCCAATCAAATCCACATCACAGCTTAGCAATCCTGCACACTGTAGAGTGTCAGTTATTTCCTCTTAGTGATCACATGATTGACAGAAAGCTGTGGCTCACTGCTACAGCTCAGCATCAACAGAGAGGATCAGACTGCATACTGTAGTCTGGATGAAGATCAAAATTCAAAATTTGAGAAATGATCTGAATTGAATACATATTATTTCCACACCATCATAAAGTTGAAAAATAATGTTGAACCATTATAAATCAGGGACCACCTGTATATAGAACATTTTTGTTCTATGACCTCTACAAATATACCATTATCCAGTGTTTATTGACACAAGTTGATGGGTATGGACTTATTTTGTTGTTGGGCACATTCTTTGATCTATGAGAATTGCAGTGTTCTATGTGTCCGTTGAACCCCACATGCCCAATTGAAGTGGGTGTGAGGACTTTGAAATTAGACCCTGGACATGAACACTCTTTAGGAAAGAAGGTAGAGGGTGGAGGGAAGACCCCATTGTGAGGTCCAGTGTGGAAAGCTCTACCTGCCCTTGTTTCTGTTTTCCTTCTCCCCTTCCAACATCCAGTGAACAATTTCAAATCTTTGCATTTCCTCTGGGAAGTCTGCCTGACCCTTCTGGTCCCGTGTTATGTCCACTCTACTATAGTTTTGTGGGGTAGTGGGAATACTACAGAAGGGGATTGGATAAGAACTTCTAGATCTTTCAACTTTATCCTTGATTCTTGAATGCTTTGTGTATGCCTTTGTCAAAGTCAGCCCTTGTTCAGTTTCTATAAATATAAAATTGGGTGAATAATAAGCCAACTTTTCTCCAATACTTACTGTAAGTATACATGAACCGATATCTGTGAATTCACAGGGTGCTAGGCTGTATGCGTACGGGGCTCAACAAATACTAGCTGAAAATATATGCAGTGGTAGAATAATATAGAATAACCACTTGTTGAAAAGTGAAGTGTCAGTATTGTGCTAAGCACTTCATTTGCATTATCTCAGTTGAGACTCTAAGTGATACACATTCTTACTTCCATTTTATAGACGAAGTAACTGAATGCCCAACATTGCCCAGCTAGTAAGTTACATAGCCAGGATTTGGAACTCAGACCTTTGTGTCTAAAATCTTAGCACATAACTTCTAAAGAAATTCAAGACCAAACTTTTCACTGTCCCATGAATTTAGTCACACTTGGGGACTATTTAACTAGGACTTTTCCTTCAAGTATTTTATGATATTTGGAAGTTCTTCCCCACTATAACTCAGGAAGCCTATTGTGTGAGTGGTTTTTCTCCTCTCTCAGTAGCATTAAAACCAGAGTCTATTATTGTATTATTTAGAATTCCCTCTTTTCTTCCAGAAGTCTCCCAAACACATGGTTAGATGAGTAAGGAAAATAATTAGGTTCAGACAGACTACAAACTGGCTGTTTTTTTTAAAAGAGAGAGAGAGAGAGAGAGAGAGAGAGAGAGAGAGAGAGAGAGAGAGAGAGAGAGAATTTTTTAATATTTATTTTTCGGTTTTTGGTGGACACAACATCTTTATTTTATTTTTATGTGGTGCTGAGGATCGAACCCAGTGCCCCGCGCATGCCAGGCGAGTGCGCTACTGCTTGAGCCACAACCCCAGTCCACTAGCTGAGTTTTTTTTAAAAAAAAACTTTCAGAACCTTATCTTGGATTGGAGGTTACACAGACAAGATATCCCATATGTGCATGACAGATGATTTTCTATGGGGAGTGACTGAGTGTCCCCTGCCCTGTTTCACTTTCTGTATCTCATCCTACTGGGCCTATATTCTACTTTTCAGGTTCTGAGCTTGTGATCACTCAGACTTCTCTGCCCCAGCACTGGCTGTCCAAAAGAGAAGGTCCAGAAATGCTTTACCTTCTTATTTCTTTTTAAAGCTATTGATGCTACATTTCCAGTGACAGCTTTATTTTTTATGGGATAACATTTTTCAAATTTTTATTTATTTATTTATTCATTCATTCATTCATTCTAATTAGGCATATATGACAGCAGAATGCATTTTGATTCATTGTACACAATTGCAGTACAACTTTTAATTTCTCTGGTCAAAGGTAGCATTTATCAGTAAAGAAAGTAGTGAACAATCGAGGTGATGTGATTTTTTAAATTTATTTTTTATTTTGTTCTAATTAGTTATCCATGACACTAGAATAAGGCGATGTGATTTTAATCATGGTTGTGTATTTCATTCATAAGATGATCTTCACCTAAATTGAAAGACTGGAATCATTTCTCCATCCCATTTTTCACAGGGTTTAAGTTTTAGCTTCCAAAGACTTCAGACAAAACACACAGTCAGGGTGACATATCATACAGCAAAATGAGCCACAGGTCATGTAGGCCAGGAGCCTGAGAGGGGAAAAAAATCAAATGAAAACCAGTGTGTTGGGCCAAATAATAAGAAATAAACAGAAATGAAGTCAAGTCACAAACCAAGCCAGAAAAGAAACAGAAACCCCATAAGAAAACACACTTAAGGAAATCAACAAAATGTGTAGCCAAAGGAACATCAGGAAGGTTGTTCCCAGATGGCCATCTCTCCTGGGCAGCTGTCCCTTGGGAATGAAAACTCTTAAGCAGACAGCCAGACTCCAAGCCTTGGGCTCAGAGCAGTGCCCTGGCCTTGTTGACCTTTGGCAGCTTTTAGTGCATAGAAGCAAAGGGATTCTTTCCTCAAAGTCCAGCCCTTCCTGAGAAGGGCTCGGACCTGAGACTCCAAAGTACAGGATTGGAGAAATAGGGTATGAAGCAGAGGAATAAGGAGCCTGCCCTCTTTCCAAAGAAACCAAGTTGCTGAGGAGACAAAACAGTTTGTAGCCAAGACCATGAACTTCGTAGTTTCACAAGGTTGAGTCAGTCCTACCTTCTCAGTCAGTCTGTGACCTGGGGAAGTTCATTCCACACTTTCTGTCTCACTTTTCTCTTTTCTTAAAGGGGGAATAATAATAGCATTTATCTAACAAGGTTATAGTGGGAATAAATGAGATACTGTATGCAAAGTGTTAAAAAAGGCATCTGTTGTGATGTTGTTAGTGGTCAATGAGAAAGCAGGAGAGGAACAAGGGGTTTACCAGGGAGTAGCAAGAGTTCTAGAAAGCAATGAGAAATAATGCTTGCCCAGTATTCTTATTTGAAATTTCTTAAGAGTCTGAGTCTCCCAGAGGAGTAGAGTTTTCTGGACCTCCCCAAGAACCAATTTATCGTCTCAGATACCCTCAGACCCATCTGGAACAAATTCCCCACACAAAGATGAGGTGTGGTGTGAGTTTCTCTGTGTCTGAACCCAAAGATACTGGCATCACTGGAATTTCCTGGGTATCAGGAGTTGGATCCAGGGACCAGATCCAGTCACCCAATATGACTAGCTGCAAAACAGACACACGCACTCAACAAAACATGGAAAACCACCACCATCACTGTGGGCTTTCCCTGAGCTTATCTGAACTTTCATAGTCTCTAATGACTGAATCAACATGCAGCACATGGATATAGGAAAAATAAAGATAAGGTAACGAAAATAAATATTCATTCTGCCTTCATTGCAACCAATTCCCATAGGGTCTATTGGAATGTTCATCTCTCTGAATTGTCCTAGTAATAGAGGGGACACAGTTGCCTCAAACTGGGGGACTCCTCCTTTGGTGGAATATTAGAGACTTTTTTCATTATATTTTTCCTTCCCTTCCTTTTATAGAAACATAACTGCTATCGTAGCCAAGTTTAGTTATTCTCTATCAAGGAGGCATATTTCGGTGGTGTTGGGATTCAGAAAAATGATACCCCCAAAGTGTGGGGCTTTCACATGCTAGCTGAAGAAATGTCTCAGAATCAAGATCTCTTTAACCTTCTTTGTTTCTCTCAGAAGGACAGGGAGGGACTCTCTCTGAAATTCCCTTATCTGACTGAAAAAAACTTCTTCCAAAAGAAATGCAATTGTCTTAAACTCCCTCCCCAGGAAATTTCATCAAATATCTAGGAAAGATTAACCACTGGAGAAGAGAGGAGAGTAAATGTAACCACACCCAGACAGGATTTTATCTAGTCTATTGAAGCAGCTCCTAAAGATTACCTGGGAGACTTTGTCTCCATAATAAGACACCCATTATTTGCAGTGAGGTCTTGTCCCTCACCTTTCCCTAACTTGTCACTACACACACACACACACACACACACACCATTTCCCTGTCTCCTATGAAGAAGGTATTTCAGTTTCAACCATCTGGCCCTTTCTGTGAGTTTTTATATTTTGTGTGACTCCCCATGTACATGTGCACATTAATTAATTTGTTATGCTTTTCTCTTGTTAACTTGTCTTTTGTTATAGAGATGTCAGCCATGCCCCTTTATGAAGGGCAGGAGAGGGAGCATTCCCTTTTCTGCCTCCACAGCAGGGTGTATGGACAGTTTGGTGTCCAGTTCTTAAAGCACCACATTGCAGATCCACCTTTTAAAAAAATCATTGTTCAATGATCAAAAATTATTTCACAGTTGCACAGAGTATGAATCATGTGCACATTTATCCCTGAAGAAAAGAATTCTTAGCAGTCCTTCATGATAAAATGGTTAGGTAAGTGAAGTTTTCCTTGACAATTCTATGCCTTCTTTTTAGGTGTTCTTTAGTCCCTGTCCTGTACTTTCCTCTTGCTCTGGGCCCCCAAACAGACCCCCCACATTTGCACACCCGGCTGAGCCAAACTTTCTCTCCTAGATCTCTCTCTATACTCAACAAAAATATGTGGGTCCTTAGCTAGTCCTGTCCCCCAATGCCAGGAGATACTATGCTTGGCAAGTTAACAAACAGATAACTAATCTGATCAATGAAGTCCTATTAGTATGTTAATGTCTATAATGGATTACTGTACAATCCCTCTTGGGGAATATATTTTCATTTTATCAGGAACTTTCTGAGCTCTTAATGTCTTCAATTAACCTAAAGGAGAGGAGAGATATTAGTGTATCCGTTTGGGACCCTGACTACTGCCTCTGTGTTGTTAATTGTCTGGAACCATCAAACATCTAAAAGTGCCTTGAAAAAAACATCTGTTAAATCCTTGGATTGGGATAGTGTATTTGGACAGCATCAATGGCAGCCTGGCTATACTACAGAAGAAACTCTTCAAGCTCTCATCTTTTCAGGCTGAAACTATTTTATTTATACTGTCAGATAGTCATGGACTTGCTGCTATCAGGGTGGCCTTGAGGATATTAACAGAATCACCATTAGAATTGAGAAACTCAGCCCTGATGCTGTCACCAACTAGTTTTGTTGTCCAGGGAGAGTTCTTAACCTCTCTGGGCCTTAGTTTCTTCCTTTTATAATTAGGAGAGTTGGATAATCTCTTATAAGCTTGAAAGTTCTATAATTCTAAAACCCATCCACCATGGACCTGGTAGTTTGTTGATGGTCTAAGTGTTGAACACTAATGTATTCTCAGTAGGGTTACTTCAGGGCATTGTAGTAATATCTCACCAGGGACATTGTTTTTTGTCTGTAGATTGCTATCTTTCCACAGAGGGTTCTTTTACATTGCTCCAAGTGCTGAGTTACAAACCCATAAACACTGTCTTAATAGTTTTATCTTTCCAAGAACAATTGGATGGCCAGTATTTCTTCTACATGTTTTCAGTGTACTTATTTTAGCTTCACTTGATTCCCATCCAAAGTTTTTGGTTAGAGTATTTGTCTTGATGCTTATTTTAGTCAAAGATTTTGTCTGTCCAGTTCAGAGGGTTACACTGTTGAACAATTGCATAGGATACACTTAGACTTTTTCAAATTTGGTACTTCCACAATATTTCTCTTACTCCTCAAATTTCCAAGATAGTCTCCTGATATTTCCAAACCTCATATTATCTCCCAACAGACATGGATCAGTATGATTTTTTTTTTCCAGTGACATCTCTTCTGGGTTTATAGCCAATTGAAAGCAGGGTCTCAGAGACATTTGCACATCCATGTTCATAATAGCATTATTCATGAAAGTCAAGGGTTGAGGGAGAAATACAAGTGTTTGTCAATAGATGAATGGCTGAGAAAAATCCAGTATGTACATACAATGGAATATTATTCGGCCTTACAAAGAAAGTTAATTCTGACACATGAAATGATATGAATGAAACTTGAGGGCATTATGCTAAGTTAAAAGTAAGCCAGTCACAAAAAGATGACTACTGTATGATACCACTTATATGAGTAGTCAGACTGGTAGAAACACAAAGAGAGATGGTTGTTGCCAGGAGCTAGGGGGAGGAAAAAGTAGGCAATTGCTGTTTAATGGGTATAAGATTTCAATTTTACAAGATGAAAAAGTTCTGTTTAGTACTTGCACAACAATGTGAATCTACTGAACATTACTGACCCTTACTTCCAAATGGTTAAGATGGCAAATTTTATGTTCTGTGGTATTTTTTGCTACAATTAAAAATAAAGTAAAAATTTTTGTTTTCTGCCACTACTTCAAGTTCAACAATTCTACCACCAGGGCTCACTAGTTTGCTATTTGGGCAAGCTGCTAGGAATGGTATCTGGTCACCTTCTTCCTTCTGTAGCGTGTTTACAATAAACCTCCTGGGTAATATATTCTGAATGTCAGGTTGAGCTCATTCACTTGGCATTAAGTCTCAGCTGCACAAATCTTGTATTTTCCCTGTGTTGTCTCAAGGGATTTCTACTTGGAATATATAAGGCATACCCCCAAGAGTGCTAGATATTCTCTTACAACTGTAGGCATCATCTCAGGAAATAAGCAAGTAGTACATCTACTGGAAATGTGAACATAACAGTCACCTCAACAGCCCTCACAAAGATTTAAAGCATGGAACCATTCATATTTTTTTCATATTTTTAATTGGTACATTATAGTTGCACACAACAAAGGGATTTGCTGTTACACATTAATTACCTGCACACAATACAACAGTATAATTTGTATTGTGTGCAGGTAATTAATATCATTCCCCAATATTTCCCCTTTCTCTCCCCTCCTCTCTGCACCATGGTCCCTTTCCTCTACTCCTATTGATCTTCCTTTGATTTTCATGAGATACTCCCCACACCTTTCTTTTACTTTTTCCTCTCTGGCTTCCATATATGAGAGAAAACATATGACCTTTGACCTTGTGAGTTTGGCTTATTTCACTTAATGTAATGTTCTCAAGTTTTATCCATTTTCCTGCAAATGACATAATCTCATTTTTCTTTATGGCTGAATAAAACTATATTGTGTATATATGCCACATTTTCTTTATTCATTCATCCACCTAGGCTGATAGCATGGAACCATTCTTATTCTCTGCCCTACTTACTTTTGTGTGTGTGTGTGTGTGTGTGTGTGTGTGTAGTGCTGGGAATGGGATCCAGGTTTTTGTGCATGCTAAGCAAGTACTCTACAATTGAGCCATAACTCCCAGTCCTAATTCACTTTTTTCCCCAACACATCAGCTGGTTCTCAATAAATGTTAAAATATAACAAATACTATATCTCTGGGCTGACTTCAAGGATGTGCAATCTGTATAGTCATACTGGAGTCCATCCTCAGAAGGGCCCTGTGCTTTAGCTTAATGCCCTGATGTTATTTTCTTGAAATTCTTAAAAAATTTGCCTGTAAACTTGTGCTCTGTTAGTGAGGGCTGGTGGAACAATAGAACATGCAGGTCAGTAGAGGAGATGCAGGCAATACACGTTTCTGTTTGTTGGTCCTTGATGCTCCATTAGCATTTAGTGTTCATGATGCCCCCTGAGAACAGAATTGTAGTGGACCATAATTGTATGTGAAATCAGCAAAACTCTCAAAGTGTGTTACATCTACACCAGAGTAAGCAGAGGAGCTGACAGCTCTGAAAGTCCACACTTTCTTTTCAAATCAGAAATGCTTTGATTTCAGAACTAAGACATTGACATGCTAAGAAACACAGAGGACCAAGGAACCTGCTCATATTCTTTCTTACTTGTATTACTTCTGTATATGAGTCAACCACAAACACAGAAAATAGTGAGATAGAAGGAAAGAGAATGATAGGACAACCCATAGATCCTTTTCCTTCTTCTCCTTACCTATTCATCAACAAATCATTGATGAAGGGTATTGGTAGAATGTGTGCCTATGAACAAGTGAAATAAAAACAGCTGAATTAGTTTTGTGTAGCATTTGCACTCTTCCAGTAAGGGCAAAACACACATAAATGTATGAAATGTAAATTGTGTAATTTTGGTGCTCCCACATATGGGTCAAATGCTCCTACATTTGCATTTGTAACTGGCATCCTGCTATATGAGATGTGTGGTAAATTCATGCTAATAATTTGAAATTTTAATTTTGCTTTACTTAGAATGACATTAAATAGCAAGCGAGAAACACTGTGACAAGTCAAAGAAGAAACCACAGAAGAAAGAAAAAAGCTTTAGATTTTAGTACCTCTAAATGGCATCCATTTTCCCGCTGTTTGAATGAGGGGTCCTGTGTTTTCATTTTGTACTGAGCCCCACAAATGATGTAGCTACAGCATTTGGCTAGTGTGCTTTTGGGGGAGGTGGGGAGAATTGTAAAAGGGCCTCTGTGTTCAAGGGGACTTGAAATTAAATTTGTGTCTCTGGTTGCAAGGACTGAAAAACCATGAGACACAGTCCTTGCAAGATTGTTTTTTGTTTTTTTTTTTTTTTTTTTTTTTGCTCCTCACCCATATTGGACTTGCGGTCATGCCAGAGATCCAAATGAGCCACTTACATCAAAAAGTTTACATGACAATCAATTTGTTTTTATATTAACCCATGACACCTGCACTAATAGTTACATATGAAATGAAGTCCAGAACAGATGGAGTTCTAAGGGCAATTGTTGCCAATCATGGAAAACCTGCCCTCCTTAAATAGCCTCTGGTGTAATTGCCTGCCCACGCCCTGCCCACTTTTCAGGCTTAAATACAAGGCGACATTTGGTATGCATTTCCTGTAATAAAGAAGCATGTGATGATTATTCCCAAGATGTTATTTTTAAGGCTATTGTTAACTGCGGTCTGTCTTTGGTTTCTCAGTTAAGGAAAAAGCAACTTGACTCAAAGCATCACTTGATTCAAGTTGGGCAACCACAGCAGAGCAAGCAATTGTGACCAATTCCCTGAAGGAAAATGAGTGGGGACAAATTTTACCCCACATTTTGCAGACACCAAGGTATGGCATGACTTGGTGATTCTTGGGAGAGATCAAGTCTTACAATGTTGTGTAAAACCCTGTGAATGTGGTTAACAACATGAGGTTATCTTTATAAGAGTCATGAATACCTGTTTATTTGAATATATCACCTTGTGGATAGGTAGTCAAAGCTTAGTTTTTCTTGCTTCTTTGGTTTCTCCTTTTACAATTAAAAATAACTTAAAAATCAGTCATGTTGAAAGACAATAGCTTATTTTTTCCTCTCAGCCTGAAAGAAGGAAATACAATGTAGATTAAAGCCATGAAATAAAAGAGTAAAACATTCATGTATGAAAATTAGGAAGGAGTTTGTGATAGAAAAGGGTCTATGGTCATAAAGTCAGAACATGGTTGAATCTGATTCATGCTCAGAGTATCTGTTCTATGCTTGTCTCAAGAGGTTGGTAACAAAGTGAGCAGTGGGGAATACTAAAACTTGCCCTGAAGTTTCATTCCCAAAGCAGGAGTAAGGCATTGGTAGTGAAGTTGCCCCTAAAGGGTAAAGAAAGACTTGGGTTCAGTTGAATTTCCTGGAAGCTTTTGGATCTACAAAAATGATTAGGCTCCGTTTATTTAGTATTGGAGTGGATGTTCCAAGATCAGTGTGTTTGAAATTAAGTGCAGTTTACTTAAGAAGGTATCTGGCTGGGGTTAAGAGTGAGGCGGGGCCTCTTTAAATCTATATTATATCTATAAAATGTATAAAATCCAGCCAGTGTTCATAATTAGTGTTAGGTTGAACCATATGAAAATGCTGTGGGAGATTTCATATGGTTCAACTTAATACTTAACTATTTATACTTGTTATTTTCATAAAAAGATGCCTTTCTTTATGCAGAAAAAGAAACTGTATTTGGACTATACTTTCTTCCTTTTCTCCCTGAGTTAATGGTGCATGGAGTAAAATGAGTAGGTTGTCTTCTAGAATGTTATCCAAGTCTTATATGATTCTATACCACCTTTTTGGGCCATTCTGTTATATAATAAAAATTGGTTATAGGATATGTTACAAGTAATTTATTATTAGTACTAGCTAAAATCCTGACTAGATTTTTAACTTATGAAAAAGGAACTAGCATAGAGTCAAGGTTATGCCTGTAATAATGATACTCTCAACCAATTGCACAACAAGCTTTCTTGAGTAGGGGAGGAAAGGCTACCCTGGGAGTGATGCCCATAAGGGTCGGTCACAAATGTGGCCCTAATATTACAAAGGTCATGGCAGAAAAATGTTGGAAACAAAGACTCTAAAAGAGCAGTATTCACTTCATAGCAGCTCTCTCTATTTGGTAGAATTCTCAGAAAGTAGATTCTTTGGTTTTGGGATCTCAAATGAAAATTTGGGAATTGATATCAGATTGCCACTTCTTAGTTTTTTTTAATTATAAACATTAGAAACAGAATTTCCATATATTAGCATAACAATTTTAGAAAATAGGAGGTTTTTTGACACTAAAAGCAGAACAGTTTCAGCTGTAGTGAAAGAATACTGCATTGTCTTCAGTCTACTCATTTTGCTACGAAGTAGGGGGAAAATACTAAGGACTGGCTCAGGTCCATGGCCCAGTGGCCCAAGAGATACTAATCAGCTATTATAGGGCTAAAAATAACCATCAACTATTAAGTACCTACTTGTTCTAAGCACTATAATAAGAGCTTTATATGCCCAATTTTGGTTCTGTAAGTTAGATATTATTTATTATTGTTATTATTATTATTTAGTACTGGGGGTTGAACTCAGGGGTATTTTACCACTAAGCCACATCCCCAGCCCTTGTTACTTCTTATTTTGAGAAACTGTCTTACTTACGTTGCTTAAAGTCTTCCTAAATCACTGAGTCTGGCCTCAAATTTGCAATCCTCCTGCCTCAACTCCCCGAGTTGCTAGGATACATATTATTATCTTCATTCTATTTTGAGAAAAACTGGCAAAGAGATTAAATAACTCAAACATGAACTGGCAAAATCTTATAACCTATAGTTTTTCAATTGTGTAATTGATAAAGGGAGTAAAGGATTCAAAGGTAATTTTCAAAATGTGTGTGTGTGTGTGTGTGCGTGTGTGTGTGTGTGTGTGTGTGTGTGTGTGTGTAGTGTTGGGGATAAATTCCAGGACCTTGTGCATGCTAGGCAAGTACTCTGAACTTCACTCTCAACTCAAATTCTAGATTTTAGAGTTTTTTTTAGGGGGAGGGGTGCTGGAATTTGTGGGATCTGCCATCCTTATGAGACTTTGCAGAATCCTAGATAAAGTTTTAGAATTGCACAGGTAAACCAGAGAAGCCCTAGTCCTAAAGGAAGCTCCAGGACAAGAGTGCTGTCTTAGGTTGAGGTCTTCAGAAGAAGACCTTGACATAAGGCTTTTTGCATGAGTGAATTTTTCAGGAAATGCTCTCAGAAGAAGCCAATCAGGATGTGGAAGAAGTAGGATGGTGAAGGGGAAGAAGTCAAGTGAAATAGATTCTGAGGCAGAGTCCCATGGAGGGTAGACTCATCCCAGTCCTGCAGGGGAGCTCTATAGAGTAAGTAGCACCTCATAATTGTCCCAGTTCAGGTCCAGGGAGCCAGGCTTAGTCAATGTTGGTCATTGACTAAGGGTTGGTCAAACAGGACAAAGGATGAGGGTGCAAGGGATAGAAAGTCCTAGGCACATCCAGCTGTTTACCTATTTGAGCAAAGCTCTTCAATAGCTGAAGGGAAGTACTATGACAGAGTCCCAAGGGCATACTATTGGTGGTAAAATCACACTACAGTTAAAAGATGAGCACATAGAAATAACAAAATGGAATTGGGCTGGTCATAGTAGATCATTGATAATGTCTACTACAAGTTAGAATTCAGAAACACACCATAAAGAAAAGGGACTGAAGCACAGCTTAGGGAAGTATTCTGTGATGCCCAGGAGGTCACAGAACTAGTGACTGTGCCAATTGTATTCTCACCAAAAACCAAGTATCTTCAGCTATCCATTCCACTCCCTTTCCCATGGCTACCTCTTTAATGGAAGCCACTACCATCTCTTACCTGTGTCAGTACAGTGAAATTCATAAGTAGCTGCTAGGCTTTGACTCTTTCTCATTTATGTCCATTGCCTACACAGTAGTCATAGTGGTCTTTAAAATATGGTAAGGCTGAGAGTGAGTTGAGTTGGAGACATTAATCATTTCATAATTATTATCAGTCCTTCCATAACCTCTGTTCTTTGGCAGGCACAATGGATATTTTGCTCAATTTTATGCAAAGTGCTCTACAGCTTTCCTCTACCTCCCATATCCCCTTGTTCACCACACCTCTGCCATCCCCCACCAAAAATTCCTTCTCAGCATCTTACCACTTTCAACATCCTGCCATATAGAAATGTTGGAACCATCAAGGTTAAAATGAAAATCCAGTTGCGTTATTCCCCTACATAAAATCCAACAAGTTCTCTCATCACACTGAAAATAGAGTCAAGACTTGCCCATAAATCCCACCTCAGATGGCTCCTGTTTCTACAAATGGTCTTTGTTCCTTTCTCTCCATAGACCCAGATGCCTCCCATTTAATCTACTTTTGCTATTTCCTCTGCCCTAACCCTAATCCTCCTCTTCCTGTATGGGTTCACTTCAAATAGCCCTTCTGTCCCACCACTCCTATATAGTCACTTTGTAACATGTTATACTATCTGATTTGCTTCATAGACACTGCTGTCACATTCATTGATTTGTTAGCTTATGATCTGTCTCCTCTGCTATGGGCCAACACTGTATAACTCTGTAACAGCACCAGGAACAGCTATACCAAGTGCTCACTAAACACTTGCTAAAGCAATTTATTCATATTCCTGGGTAAAGCCTTTCATCAGTTTTATAATAAAATCCAAGAGAAATCATTTTTGCTGCATGGTTTTGGATACAGATAAAAAAAGATGAATCCTTCTCAGAGGCTGGACATAATCAGATTCTTTATCTTCTGTACACTCTACATATCTGAGGCCACCTAGACAATGGTGTTTATTTCCAATGACCACAATTTATAATGGAAAAAAAATGACATGGTCACAGGACTGAGCGTTGTTAGCCAATAGGCTACAGCTGCCACCCCTCTGTGGACCATTTGCAAATTACTGCTCTGCAATGACTGAGCACAGTAGAAGCAACTGTGGCCATTTTGGCCTAACAGAGGACTTCCCTTAGGGGCAATCTTTATTCTAGTGTCTCCCATCTGCTGAGACTTTCTCAGAGCTACACTATAGTTCAAGGTTCCTTGAACTCTTTCTTTCTTCCCTTGTATCTTCCTTTCTTCCTTCACAGGTTTAAAACCTGTGTTTTGCCCTAAGCCTCTTTCCTCTTTCTTTCTCCTTTACACAAATTCCCCTCAATAAACCTTTTGCACAACTAAGCCTACCTTAGCATCTGCTTCTTGAAGGACTCAAACTGACATAAAAGCCTAAATTTTATATCAAGAACATATGGAAACTGAGTATAGAATCATCTGTAGAGTTGAAAATATCCATTCGCTTTCTTTTTCTAGAACAGTGAAAGTACACTAATATTATCATCTTTCCCTGAAAATCATGGGTCCTGAAACCCATTGTTTCTTCTTATCTGAAACTCCCAGTACAATAGAATTGTTCTGAATTAATTCAATGAGGATAGAAGGTTGTTTGGCTCAAAGAAAAGGCTGGCTAAATGTGGTAATCATAAAAATGATTCATATATCTCTTAATCTTTTCATGCTAACTCAAAATGTGTAAATGTGCATTAATCCTTCAATCCTTTGATGAAAGTCCAAGGCTTTTCCTTGAGTATTTCTCTGCTTACACAAGTTATACTCTTGATACATTGTATATAATTCCATGTGTTTCTTTAAAGTGAAGCAGAAACCAAAAGATACCTGTCATGCAATCAGAGTGCAGAACTCCTTGTCTAGTTTCATTAAAGCTTCTACAGTTGTCTGGCCCACATTTAACTCAACAGATTCTTTTTTTGTATATAAAAAAATCAACTTGCCTTAATTAAGAATCTGCAAAGAATGCAACTTTGCAGCTTCCTTTTCCTGATTATTTTTAAAGACTTTTCATCAAATCACAAAAATAGAATGTCCTGGCGTGAATAGAATGGGCAATAGCCCTCAATGAATTTTGGCATGGATCAACTCACTAGGGGGTAGGGGTAACAAAAATGTGAGAGAATGTGGGACTCAAGGCTTAGGGCATCCATGAATATATTTTACAGATGAAACAGAGAGCATTGGTTAATCTGAACATTCTGTTAAGGAGTGAGATGTCAAGAGAACTTTTAGTACATGATGTTCAATATAAAATGCTTTAAATTATTAATGATCTTATTTCTGTAGCTCCTTTGCCTCCATCAATGGACAACAATAGTTGATGTTGATGCTCTAGTAATGGAACATTCTTATACTCTAGTTGGTATTTTCTTTTTTGACTCATGGATTCTCTTAAAAATTTGACATGGTATGGACCTTCTTATCAGAAAGACATATATTCACATGCACACATACAAAACTGTAGATATTTTTAAATCCCCAAATCTCATTTGTCAACTTCTTATTCACAACCCCCCCTGCCACATTATTAAAACACAGAGTCCTTTAGGTATAAACCAAGGAGTGGGATAACTGGGTCAAATGGTAAGGGGGTGGGGGCTAGGGAAGAATAGATGTATTTTGGACTAGACACAGGGAAATGAAGGGAGGGAAGGGGGCATGGGGGTAAGAATGACAGTAGAATGAACTGGATATTATTACCCTATGTGCATATATGATTACACGACCTGTATAACTCATGTACAACCAGATGAATGAGAAGTTATACTCCATTTATGTATGATGTGTCCAAATGCATTCTACTGTCATGTATAACTAATTAGAACAAATAAAAAACTTCCTCTACAAACAAAAAAAAAAAACAACACAGAGTAAAATGTAAATAGGCAATACACTGGTTTGTTAGTTTCTAAACAAGAAAATAAAGCATGGAATGTATTTGATAAAATTAATTGATCTTAAATGCCACTATTTGATTCATGGGAAAAGAAACATTCACAAGAGACACACCCACACTTACTCACATTTGCTTAGTTCCCCTCAAAGTGGCAAGGATCATGTCAGTCTGATTCATCTTTCAGGAAGGAAGAGGGAAGTACAGTGTAAAACCACAACCCAGGCCTCAGAGGGGACTTGGTTCCAGAGTGCAGCAGAGGTTGGGGCCCTTCAAGGGCAGAGCAGTGGCTGTCAGCTGAGGAAGGACTGTGTCACTGACCTTCAGATGGGCACAGCTGGATGGTGCCTTGGCAGTCTTCCAATCCAAGTCATTCCACCACACAGTCCCATCAGATGTAAACTATTACAGAGTGACAAATGAGAGACACTCTCTCATATCTGCTCTCGACTCTAGGAGGAGCAAGAATTGCTTTCCTGGCCTGGATAAGCATGCAGGTGGTTGGCGCCAAGTGTCTTCCTCCTTGTCCTGAAGACGATAACACTTGAACTCATCATGGTTAGTCCTACAAGTCGGTGATAAAGACTGGGTGGGAATCCAGCCTTTTTTACTCCCCTTTCCAGGTTCTTGCTACGAAATTCCACTGCTCCAGGCCTTAATGATCCTTTTGCAGTTTGGCTAATTCTACGAAAATGATGTGAATATAAAAACATTTCAAGGACATTTTCCTTCTGTCCCCATTCTCCTCACTTATTCCTTTATTCAGAAACAGCCTTGAGGACTCAGACATAACCCCCCAAATTACCAGTGACGTTAATACTTCCATTTCTCAGACCTGGTGAATCATTCTGAGTGAGGTTGTATTCCATTTCTTAAGGGCTGTTACTCACTTTGTATGGAGTGCTCCAACTTCCAAAGTCAACTGGTTAGAACTTGCACTCAAGTACAGGCAGTTTTAAAAATGTTGATTGAGTTTGCCATCTCTCTGGATCACAAGTTTGAGACCAGTGTGCACAACAGCAAAAGATAGCAAGAACCTATCTCAAAAAAAAAAAAAAAAGAAAAGAAAAGAAAAAGGGTTGGGATGGATATCAGTGGTAAAGCACCCCTGGGTTCAATAACCAGCACTGCAAAAACACACAAACAACAAAAACAAGAAGAGAAAAAAAAGCTTGCTTCCTTTCTCATTTGTGGGGCATGGGTGGGTACCAGGGGTTGAACTCAGGGGCACTCAACCACTGAGCCACATCCCCAGCCCTATTTTGTATTTATTTAGAGACAGGATCTCACTGAGTTGCTTAGGGCCTTGCTAAATTGCTGAAGCTGGCTTTGAACTTGCAATCCTCCTGCCTCAGCCTCCCAAGCTGCTGGGATTACAGGTGTGCGCCATTGTGCCCGGCTTATTCTCTCATTTTGCTATTTGCAAAATGACTCATTTATTTATAGAATAATTTATAATGAAAAAATGACTATGTACAAAATAAGATGATAATTGATAGAAAGTTTCTCGAGTATTAACCCTTAAGCTGAATAATGACCTGACGTGGGAGCAGGAGTGGAAAGAAAAGCCAGAGGAGAGGGAAGGGAGAATTTCACTTGTGTTTCTGGGCACAATGAAAGAAGAATAAAAATAGGGGTTGTGGTTAGCAGAATAAGCCCATCTGCCCCCAAGATGTCCATGTCCTAATCCCCTGAACACATTGTTATATGGCAAAGGAGGATTAAGGTTGCAAGTGGAATTAAGGCTGCTAAGCAGCTGATTTTAAACTAAGGAGATTCTCCTGGGTTATATGGGTGGCCTAATGTGATTCCAACTGTCCTTAAAAGTGGAAGAGGGAGCTGAGTGTTGTAATCCCAGCAGCTCAGGAGGCTGAGGCAGGAAGATTGTAAGTGGCTTTTGCAAAGCCAGCCTTAGCAAAAGCAAGGTGCTAAGCAACTGAGTGAGACCCTTTCCCTAAATAAAATACAAAATAGGGTTGGGGATGTGGCTCAGTAGTTGAGTTCCCCTGAGTTCAATAATTCCCAGAAGAATTGAAGAGGGAGACAGAAGAGATGAGTCAGAGATGACTACAGAAGAGGTCAGAGTGAAGCCATATGAGGAAAACTTGAACTGTTGTTGATGCCTTTTTTTTCCTTTGTAGTGCTCCATATGAACCTAGTGCCTCACACATCATAGATGATCACTTTAAGTCACCCAGGCTGTGTGAATATATAAGCACTCACACATGTTGACATTTCAGCAGGAGGATTACAAGTTTGAGGCCAGCTTGGGCAATTTAGCAAATCCCTGTCTCAAAATGAGATAGAAAAGGACTGGAGGTACAGCTCAGTAGTACAGTGATCACCTATCATGTGTAAGGCCCTGGGTTCAATCCCCAGTACCACAAAGAAAAAAAGATCCTCCTGCCTCAGCCTCCTAAGTAGCTAGGATTATAGGTATGTACCACCATGCCCAGATGTTGCTGGCTTTAGAGATGGAAAAAGGAGGCCATCAGCCAAGGAATAAGAGAAGCATCTACAAGCTAGAAAAGGTGAAGAAACAGATTGTCCCCCATAACCTCCAAAAGGAATGCAGCTCTGTACATACCTGGATTTTGACTGAGTGAGACCCAGGTCAGAATTCTATCCTACAGAAATGCACAATAATAAATTAATGTCTTAAGTTACTAGGTTTGTGATAATTTGTGATGGTAGTGAATAGAAATGGATTGTATAGGCAATGCAAAGAAAGACTAAAGAGATGGTCTTGTTTTAGGTTTATTTGGGGCAGGCACTTGTTAGTGAAGGAATAGAGGAAGAAACATCAAGAGTTCAGGATACACAGGACAAGGTGGATGTGAAGCTAGAAAGTTGGAGCTGAGACTTAGGAGAAACTTGAAATAGAGAACAAAACTCAGATTCAAGAAACCTAATCATAAGTGACATCAAGGCACCAAGACGACCACTAAACTGAGCCATGGAAACCAGCAGTCAACTTTACATCAGTTTACATCACTGTGACCAAAATACCTGACATAAGCAACTTAAAGCAGTAAATTTTTACTTTGGCTCACAGTTTCCAAGGTTTCAGCCCATAGTAAGTTGACTCCATTGCTCTGGGCCTGAGTGAGGCAGAACACCATGGTGGAAGAGCACAGTGAAGGGAAGCAGCTCAGCTCATGGCAGCCAAAAGGCAGGGGGAGAGAGGGAGGGAGGAGAGGAGAGAGCAGAGAGGAGCTGACAGGAGATAGATCCTTCTGGAGCTTGCCTCAATGATCTACTTCCTGCACCTAGTTTCCACTTCCCAGGAGTCTATTCAGCCATCAATGGATTAAGCTACTGAAGATGGCAGAGCCCTCATGATCCAATCATTGCCTAAAAGCTCCACCACTGAACCTTGCTGCACTGGGGACCTTGCTTTCAACACATGAGCTTTTGGGAGACATTCCAGATACAAACCATGACATTTCTCTTTGATTAAGAATCCATCTATAGGAGGTTGTGGGTGTAGCTCAGTAGCAGAGCACTTTGCCAGCATGCATGAGGCACTGGGTGCCATTTCTTTGACCACAAAAAGAAAAAAAAGTAATCAATGTATAAAATAGAATTATCCCTGACTTTAGCATTCTCTTTCCACAGAGTTGTACCAGACAAAAATTAAGTACAATTATAGAAAAAGGAAAAGAATCAACATAAATGAGGAATATTACTTATACAATATGAAAGATATGGCTGGTTGTGCTTCCATATTTGTTCTCCTTTTCTTCCACCCTAATAGAATTTTTAGGCTGACACAGGGCTACCCAGCCTCACTGACTTACAGATGTGACCATGTGATTAAGTTCTAGCCAATAGCATGTGAATTGAAGTAACATGTAAAAACTTTT
Organism: Callospermophilus lateralis; assembly: GCF_048772815.1. Taxonomy (NCBI): domain Eukaryota; kingdom Metazoa; phylum Chordata; class Mammalia; order Rodentia; family Sciuridae; genus Callospermophilus; species Callospermophilus lateralis. The sequence continues at coordinate 30,082,431 of NC_135325.1, read as the reverse complement.
TTTTTTACAGAACAAAATATTTTATAAATGTACATAAAAAAATCATCAGCAAAAGACTAGCACATAAAATAGCATAACGTATTGAAGAATTAAATACCATGATTGAGATTTATCCCAGAAATGCATGAATGTTTCCAAATTTAAAAAAAAATCAATGTACTACACCATATTCATAGAAAGAAAGAAAAATCCTACATGGTCATCTCAATAGACTAAAAAAAAATTACTTGACAAAATGCAACACTCTTTCATGGTTACAAAAAAAATGAGCAAGCAAAAACAAACTAACAAACAAACAAACGAAAATCTGCCGGGTGCAGTGGCTCATTCCTATAATCCTAGCAAGTTGGGAGGCTGAGCCAGAAAGATCACATGTTTGAGACCAGCCTTGGCAATTTAATGAGGACCTAAGCAATTCCATGAGACCCGGTCTCAAAATGAAAATAAATAAAAATGGCTAGGAATTTACTTCAGTGTTAAAGCATCCCTGAGTTCAATGCCCAGTACCAAAACAAAACAAAAACAGACAAAAAAAAAAAAAAAAACAAGCAAACAAATAAATACTAACAAACCAAGAAGAGATAATACTTCTTCAACTTGACATTAACAAAGTCCAAAGAAACCATCATATTTTATAATGAAAGACTGAAAGTTTTCTCTTTAAGATCAGGAACAACGTGAGAATGTTTGTTCAAACTTGTTCCATTCAACAGTGTACTAGAAGTTTAATCCATGGACATTAAACAAGATTAAATAAAGGGGAATCCAAATGGACAGGAAACAGTAAAACTATCTCTATTTAAAGATGGCCTGATCACTGTATATAAAACTTTTTAGAAATCCAATTTTAAATAGTATCAGGATTAATACACAGATTCAGCAAAGTTACAGAATATAAGATAAATCTACAAAAATAAATTATATTTTTATATACATTCAATGAGTAATCTGAAAATGAAATTAGGAAGCTGATCCTTTTTAAATAGCATCAAACTATTTAGAAATAAATTTAAAGAAATTTAAGACATGTACACTGAAAATATAACATTTTTATTATAGAAATTTAATAATACATAAATATGTTGATATATACCATGTTGATTGATTTTAAGATTAATATTATTAAAATGGCAATATTCCCTAAACCAATTTGTAGATTGATTCTATCTCTATCAAAATCCCAATTGCATTTTTTTCCAAAATGGATAAACTGATTTCAAAATGCATATGGAATTGCAAGGGATCTCAATAGCCAAAACAATCTGGAAAAAAAATAAAGTTGGAGGGCTCCATGTAAAAACTTTTAAAGGAAAGAGTTATACCTGTCACTTTTTCTCCCTTCCACTGGCTGGAATAAGAATGTGGTGTGAGTGTCTCAGAGTCTGCAATGGGAGCAGTGAGGCATTATGACAGAAGAAGTCGTGGATCCCTGATGGCTTCTCAGAGAGAGCGCCATATGTACTTAGGTTTTCCATGAGACAGAGATTTTGTTGATTCCACTTCTATTATGTGTCTCAATTACTATACTCTAAACAATATTGACTGTCTCTCAGGTTAGTTGGGGGCGGGTGGCTCTTTCAAGTCAAAATAATTGTGATTCTATTTGCCCCAAAGGTAACAGGCCTGTTTTTCCTGACTTGACATACTTATTCTCACTGTGTTGATTTTCTATGGCTGTTATAATAAATTACTGCGAATAGTGACTTCAAACAGCATATATTTGTTATCTTACAGTTAGGCAGGTGAGAAGTCCAACCCTGTTTCACTGGGATAGAATTAAGATGTTGGCAGGATTGTTCCTTTCTGGAGAATCTGGAGAACAATCTTGATTCCTTGCCACCATTCCTCCATTTTAAAAGCCAGCTATATTTAGCTAAGTCTTCTCACACTGTCATCTTTCTTCTGCCTCCCTCTTCCACTTTTAAGGACCTTTTGATTACATTGGGCCTGCCTGAAGAGTCCACCTCAAAGCCAGGTGATTAGCAACATTAATATTATTCCATTTGTAATTCCCCCTTGTCATGTGGCCTAATGTATTCACAGTTTCTGGGGCTAATGACATGGACATCTTTAGTGACTGACCTACCTCAGTCACTTTTTTCTTCAGAGCATTGGTATGTGCATAGGTATGGGCATATATCTATTTTCTGTCTCTTTCCAATGAGAGGGCCTAGAAACAACGATATCCTTATAGCAATGGATCATTCCAGAAATGGGGCAGGGAAAATTCAAAATGAGCCTGGAACATCTCATTATGCCAGAAAATTAGGAATTGTTTGAAGAAGGATAAAGGCATTTCAAGAGGACATAGGAGCCACCTTTGAAAAGGATTCTATTTCATTGCCCAAATATCTGAGACAATTTGAGTTTAAAGTAAGCAATGATAGTAAAGAATTATAACCCACTAAATAAAATTTAAATCCACATGTCCATGGTAATATAAATATATAAATAAATAAATGTAGGAGAACTGAATACTCTTCCTTGTGATAAAAATATCACTAAGAACTAGAAGGAAAGAGAGAAATAGAAAATCACCACTCAGCATCATTATGATAATAATTGGTTCAGACAAGACTCATCAATGGAAGTGAGGTTGTTGGATATATGGTAGTTCCATTTTTAGTTTTTTGAGGAACCTCCACACTATTTCCCAGAATGGCTGTACTAATTTATACTGTAACAGAGTTTTCTTTTCTCTGGATCATTACCAACACTTATTTTTAATCTTTTTGATACTAGCCATTATAACACGTCCCTAACACTAATTGATGCTGAGCATTTCTTCATTAACCTGTTGGCCATTTGTGTTTTATTGAAAAATATCTGTCGGTTCCTTTGCCCATTATTAGTTGATTATTTTGAGTTTCTTATATATTTTGGATATTAACCCCCTATCAGATTTTGGTTTTCACACATTTTCTCTCAGTCTGTAAATTGTCTCTTCATTCTGTTGATTGTTTCTTTTGCTCTACAGAAGCTTTTTATATTGATGCAATCCCATTTGCTAGTTTGCTTTTGTATCTTGTGCTTTGGGGGACATATCTAAAACTTTATTGCCCAAACTAATGTCATGGAGATTTGCTCCTCTTTTATTGTAGTAGTTTCACAGTTTCAAGTCTTTTTAAGTCTTTCATCCATTTTGAATTGACTTTAGTATATGCTGTGAAATCAGGATCTGATTTCATTCTTCTGTGTATGAATATCCAGTTTTTCCAACACCACTTATTGGAGAGCCTGCTCTTTCCCCATAGTGTGTTCTTGACACCTTTGTTGGAAATTAATTAACTGGGGCTGGGGTTGTGGCTCAGTGGCAAAGTGTTCACCTAGCATATGTGAGGCACTGGGTTCAATCCTCAGCACCACATAAAAATAAAATAAAGATATTTTATCCACCTAAAACTAAAAAATAAATATTAAAAAAAGAAAATAAGTTAACTGTAAATGCTTGAATTTATTTTTAGGCTTTTCACCCTGTTTGATTTATTGATATATATGTTTTTATGCCCGTATCATGCTCGGCTTTGAAATGTTTACATAGTAATAATATCACATATATTTAATGGAAATTTTTAAATTAGTGCATTATAGTTATACATAATTGTGAGGTTTTAACACATTCATAAATGCATGTAACATAGTTTTCTCCATTTCAATTTCCAATACTTTTTCTTTCCTTCCCCTCTTCCCTCCCCAAAACCACTCCTCTACTCTATTGGTCTTCCTTCCATTTAGTTATTTATTTTTAATTGGCACATTATAGTTACATATAAAACTGTAATGAATTATGATATATTCATAACATGCAAAGAGCATAATTTGGTCCACTTCATTCCTTAATTCTTTCCCTTTCCATTAATTCTTCCCTCCCTCTTGCTCCCCCGCTTCTACTGAACAGATCTTCCTTCAATTTTTCTAAGATCAATAGGAATGTTTTTATAATAAATGTTAATATATATACTTAAGGTATAGAATATGATGTTGTAAGATGCATATAGATAGTAAAATGGTTGGTATTGGTCCTCAGTTTCCTAAGGAGGTTGGTTCCAGTACCTCTGAGAATAACAAAATTTGAGAATATTCAAGTCCCTAATATAAAAGTGTTATTTGCATGTAACTTAAGCTCATTCTCCAATTTACTTTGTCATCTCCAGATGACTTAAAATACCTAATACAATGTAAATAGTTGTTATACTATAAGTCTGTATGTGTTCAGTATAGATGTGATTTTTCTGATAATTTTTAATCCCTAATTAGCTGAATCTTTGAATGGGGAAACTGCAGATATGGAAGGCTGTGTGTACTATAGTAAAGCAAATTAACATATCCTTCATGTGACATAGTTACCCCTTTTTGTGCCAAGAGCAACTAAAATCTACTCATTACATAGATTCCATATTCAGTATAATTTTATTACATATAATCCTTATATTATACATTTATGCTTCTTTGTATCCTCTGACCTTCCATTTCCTTTCCTCCTCTCTATTTACTCTTAATAACCACTGTTCTTCACATATTTTATTTTTTTTTTGTTTTTTAGATTTCATATATAAGTGCGATAATGCAATATTTTTCTTTCTGTGTCTGTTTTTTTTTTTCACTTAGCATAATGTCTTCCTTATTCATCCATGTTGTGGCATATCATTTAGCTCTAAAAATAATGAGATCTTGCAGTTTTGATTACAGTTCATCTGTAGTATGTTTCGAAATGAGAGAGTGTGAATGCCTCCAACTTTGTTCTTTTTGTTGAAGATTGTTGTGTTAGTCGGCTTCTCATTGCTGTAGTAAAATATCTGAGAAAAATCAACTTAGAGGAGGAAAGATCTTTTTGGCTCATGATTTCAGAGGTTTCATTCCATGGTAACTTAAACTGTTGCTTTTGGCCTTTGGCAAGACAGAACACCATGGTGGTGAACAGGTGCTCACATCATGGCAACAAGGAAGCAAACAGAGGGAGAGAGAAAGGGGCCGGGGACAAAATATGCCCTTCAAAAACATGCTCTCAATGACCTATTTCCTTCAACTAGGCCTTACCTCCTGGAGTTTCTGCCACCTCTCAATAGTCCATTAAGTTATGAATCCATCAATGTATTAATCCACAGATGAGGCCAGTGCCTTCACAAGTGATCAGTACTTCCTCAAGGCTTCCATTCTGTGAACACTGCTTCAGTTCAACAAAGGAGCATTTGGGGGACATTTCAGATCCAAACTATAACAATGGTTTTGGTTATTTGGGATCTTCTGTGGTTCCATACCAATTTTGATTTTTTTCCCTATAGAAAATGACAATGGAATTTTGATAGGTATTACATTGAACCTGTAGATCACTTTAGATAGCATGGCATTTGTTTTCCATTTTCATTTTTTAAAGAAATTAACCTTCACTTTATTTGTTTTTATATGGTGCTGAGGATCAAACCCAGTGCCTCACACATGTGAGGCAAGTGCTCTACCTCTGAGCTACAACCCCAGGCCTTGATTATTTATTTATTTATTTATTGTTATATACATGACAGTAGAGTATATTTTGACATATATGTCCTTTTTTGTGGGGTAGGTACTGGGGATTAAACTCAGGGGCACTCAGTCACTGAACCACATTCCCAGCCCTATTTTGTATTTAGAGACAGGGTCTCACTGAATTGTTTAGCGCTTTGCTTTTGCCAAGGCTGGCTTTGAGCTCTCAATTCTCCTGCCTTAGCCTCCTGAGCTTCTGGGATTACAGGGATGCACTACCATGCCTGGAAAGTATATCTTATTATAATTTTAGAGAATGGAAATTTTAATGAGATTTGTTCTTTCTATCCACAAATACAGAATGTCTCTCCATTTATTTATGTTTTCTTCAATTTCTTTCATTAGTATTTTAAAGGTTTAAGTTTATAGGTCTTTTACCTCCTTGGATAAATTTTTACCTAAGTATCTTTTTTTAATATTTATTTTTTAGTTATCGGCGGTCACAACATCTTTGTTTTGTATGTGGTGCTGAGGATCGAACCCGGGCCGCACGCATGCCAGGCGAGCGCGCTACCGCTTGAGCCACATCCCCAGCCCTTACCTAAGTATCTTTTTAAAATTTATTTATGGTTGCTGTGTAAACTGGATTTTTCTAAATTTCCTCTTTGAATAGTTCATTATTCGTGTATAAAAACAGTACTGATTTTGGCATGCTTTATTCATATCCTGCAACTTTACTAAATTTGTTTATCTGTTCTATTAGATTATTGGCATAGTCTTTATGGTTATCTATGTATTTAAGATCATGTCATCAACAGAAACGATTTGAATCAGCAGGTATTTGGTACCATTTATAATGCTCCTCTCTTTTATAATTTGGACATTTGAGGATGGTGTATAAAGCTTATTGGAAAAAAAATCTACTGTGATTGTTCCAATAATGGCCCAGTATTTCCTTAAAATGCAAGGAATATTTCCTTGTATTATTGCTTTTTGTAGTCCCTTTCCACGGCAACTTATATAACTTGAAGAGGTTTGATAAACATTTGCATATTGAGGTTTTTCTGCTTGGAAAGCTCACTCTAAGAAGCCAACCAACCACCATGTAATAGGCCTGACTGTCCTGAGATCACTATGCTGTCTGGAACTTGAAACTAGCCACGTAGAACAGCCACATGGAAGAGGACTAAGGTGTTCTGGCTAGGTGAAACAGAATGATGGTCCACTGAAGATTTCCATGCCCTAATCCTGGAACCTGTGAATATGTTATGTTACACATAACATTACATGTTATATTACATGTTGATTTTGGGCAGCATTTTCACTGCACAAAAATACCTATACTGGTAATAAGCTGCAGAATATATACTGAGTATTACTGGTGATTTTCCATATGATTCAATGTCCTATATGTGCATTAAAAACTGATATTGCACTATGTAAAGATAAATGGTAAAATTCATACCAATACATTATATCTTAACCTAGAATGACATTGAATAGCAAATAAAAAAACACTATGGCAACTCATAAAAGGGATCATATTATAAAGGAAAATTTTTATATTTTACTACCTTTCATGGTTCTCCTCCTTCCAGCTATCAACCCTAAATTTTTGCACAGGGTCTCACATTCTTATTTTGCATTAGGCCTAACAAATTATGTAGAAGATCCCAATATAGCAGAATTAAGGTTATCAATGGAATTAAGGTTGCTAATCAATTGATCTTAAGATGGAGTAATGATCCTGTATTAGCCAGGTGGCCTCAGCGTAATCACAGGGTCATTATGGAGAAAAAGAGAGAAGCAAGAGACTCAGTGTCAGAACCAAAAAGATGCCTTCATTGATTTTTTTTTTTAATGCTGGGGATGAAACCCAAGGCTTTGTGCATGCTAGGGAAGTGCTCTACCACTGAGCCACATCCTTAACCTGAGAGATGCCTTCATATGAAAGACTGGACAGGTCATTACCGGGTTTGAAGAGGGAGGAGGGCCATGAGCCAAGGATGCAGGCAGTTTCTAGAAACTAACGAATGCACAAAAACATTCTTTCAGAATGGAAGTCTACTCTGCCAACTTTTCATACCAATGACATCTATATCAGACTTCTGCCCTCAAGAACTATAATGACAAATTTGTGGTATCTTAGCTGGGTGTGGTGGCACATACGTGTAATTCCAGTGACTCAGGAGGCTGAGGCAGGAGAATTGCAAGTTTGAGGCCAGACTCATCAACTTGTCTGAAAAAACAAACAAACAAACAAAATCCCAGAAAGGACTGGGGATGTAGTTCAGTGGTAAAGTGCCCTGAGTTCAAACCCCAATCAAAAAAGAAAATTTGTATGTGGATTCTGATCCATAATGGGGAGCGGGGAGTAGGGAAGAATGAAGAAACTTTGGATTGGGCAGAGGGGAGTGAGGGAAGGGGAGGGGCTGTGGGGATGGGAAGGATGGTAGAATGAAACAGACATTATTATCCTATATACATGTATGATTACACTATTTGTGTGACTCTGCACCATGTACTGCCAGAGGAACAAGAAGTTTTATACAGTGTGTCAAAATGTCATGTATAACTAATTAGAAAAAATTTAAAAAGAAAAACGAAAAATTGTATTGTTGTAAGCTACTAGTGTTAATTTGTTACTGTGGGATTAGAAAATTAATACAACAATCTATAATTCCAGCCCAGCCATGAGCTAAATGTAGTTGATATCACAGAACAGAAAACTAACCAGTCAATCCACAGGGTCTTGAGAATTCATAAATTGCTGTCATAGAGGAAATTCTCTGATGAAAAATAAATACAAACATAGCTAAGTGATAGATATTTTGATTGCAATTAATAGAAAAGTACATGAGCTTTTTTCGGTTGAAGCTAAAAATGTTTGGGGAATGTTGAAAACAATGAACAGGTATCTCAGAAACTGGGAAATAAAGGCAGACTATGAGGGTCCTGAACCAGGACCTGAAAAGCCATCAGAGGTGTAGTAGGGGCCTGGGGATGTAGCTCAGTGGTAGACAATTTACCTAGCATGAATGAGGCCTTGGGCTCCATCCCCAGCACTGTGCAAAATAAAAATTTTAAAAAATGAAAAAGCAGGGAAGGGCTTCTCTATCTCTCTAGGGCCACATTCTCTCTTGAACCTGCTTCTCTCTCTCTCTCTCTCTCTCTCTCTCTCTCTCTCTCTCTCTCTCTCTCTCTTCTCTACTTCTTCAGGCTTTTATGGTTTTGTGAGCAAACAGGATACTCCCACCCAACCTTTCCCTGGTTTGCAATCTAAGTTCCCCACACACTAACCAGTATGTCGGAGTTTCTAGTCTTAACTTCTCAAAGAAAGAAAGTGGTCCTAGCCAGGTACAGTGGTACTCAGGAGGTTGAAGCAGGAGGATCTCAAGTTTGAGGCCAACCCAGATAACATAGTGAGATCTTGTCTCAGAAAAGGAAAAGAAAGGGGGGGGGAGGAGAGAGAGAGAGAGAGAGAGAGAGAGGAAGTAATTTAAGTGGATCAATATGCTGCCCTGGTCTAATCAGCAGTGGCCAGGAGGCATTTCAGCTGGTATACATATGGCCAGTAGGGCCCGTGTGAATGAATGTACATGTACAAGAACACACACATTGGCATTGTGAGGCAGGCAGACATGCTAGTGATGATCTTGTGATCCATTTCTTCCAGTTAATAATGGTCTATTTGATCTTGGTGCTGTAACTTTAAGAAAATTTAGATGAGCAAGACAGGTGGTCCCAGATGCCAAAGCTAGGAATTCTGGGAGTACAGAGCCAGATGCTCCTCCAAGGTAAGGCTGAGTCAGAGCATGGGCTCCAAGGTTGCTACTTCCTGGAACTCTTACAACCTCCTTATTCACGATAGGGAAGTCCAGACTGTGGGGACATTTGAGGCACAGGCATTCAGGAAACTGGATATGCAGCATTGGTTTGGGTGGTTAAGAAAAAGACAGACTATTGGGTTAATCTAGCTCTAGATAACATACCCCTTTCTGCTTTACACAATTGCTGATGCATGTCTCTATTTGAGGAATCTAAAATCCCATGTCCTCTCAGTTGTGATTGCATCTTGTTTAAATAAGATTTTGTTTCTTGGGGCTAGGGTTGTAGATCAGTGATCGAGTGCTCGCCTTGCATGTGGAAGGCACTGGGTTTGATCCTCAGCACCACATAAAAATAAAGGTATTGTGTCCAACTAAAACAAATATTTTTTAAAAAGATTTTGTTTCTTTTATAGATGTTAATGGACCTTTATTTTATTTATTTATTTATATTATTTATATGTGGTGCTGAGAATCAAACCCAGTTCCTCACACATGCTAGGCAAGCATTCTAAGCCACAACCCCAGCCCTGTGATTGCATCTTTAAAGTAAATTAATTATTGTTACTTTAATCAAACCTGCCATTAAAAGATTGATAATTCTTTTTTTATATATATATACTGGGGATTGAACCCCGAGTTGCTTAACCACTGAGCCACATCCCCAGCCCTTTGTTACATTTTATTTAGATACAGGGCCTCACTAATTTGCTGAGGCTGGCTTTGAACTCACCATCCTTCTGCCTTATCCTCCAGATCCGCTGGGATTACAGGCATGTACCACCATACCCAGCTGAAGGTAATTCATTTTCAAATAAATGTGCCTCCAGGAGATTCCAATACATCTCTCTGGGAGAAGGGAATATTCTTTCCTCTACTCCACACCTGTTTTATCCCATCCCTGGTTGAGAATCACTGATTTCAATCATAAAATGGTCAGTTCCACAGATATTCTTATTGGTGTTAATCATTATTAAATCAACACTTTTCGAATCTAAGAAATGGCTTTAGAGTGAAGATTCACGAGGATACATTTACTTGCAATGAAGAAATAGCCTTAGGCCATTTCATTTTATTAAATTGCCTTTGTATTAGACATCTTTATATTTGCTATTAAAGTGTCAGCTATTTTATATGTGCCCACATACTGTGTCATACTTTCTGAAGTATATAGAAAATGCAATTTGTGCAAATGAATAAAGTCTCAAACTGTATGGCTAGCTGATCTATACATAGCTGGGGTAATAAGTTTTCCTAGTGTGGCACTCTTGCCTACAGACCCAGTGGTATTCAAAAGCTATATTATGTCTTTATTACTCTAACATCTCATCATTCATTTAGAATTGGTTTTACTAAAGCCACCTATTTCTGTCTTGAACATTATCAAAGAACCTCATCAGAAATCATATTTCTATATTTCTGCTTAAATAATAACTTGTTTTCAGCAAATATCCAGAGAAGGCTGTGCAAAAAAATTATTTTTCTTGAGCAGTTAAAATAAGAATGGAGTAGATTTTTTCCCCCTAGGAAAGGTCTAGAATAGCATTTCCCAAAATGTGTTCTGTGTGATGTTATCAGGTATGATGTGGAAGGCAGAGGATGAAGATCCTTGTTAAAGCAAAAATGAAGAGTTTTATAATAAGACCACTTACTAGGGTTCTTTAGAAATAGAACCAAAATGGAGAGAGATTTATCATGATGAATTGGCTCACACAAATATGGAGACTGAGAAATCCTATTATCTGCTATCTGCAAATTGGAGGCCCAAGAAAACTAATACTTTGAATTATAGTCTGAGTCTGAAGACCTGAGATCCAGGGGAGCCAGTGGTGGAAATCCCATTTCAGAGCCAGGCCCAGTGGCATATACCTGTAAGCCTAGTGACACAGGAGGCTGAGGCAGGAGGATCACAAGTTAGAGGCCAGCCTGGGTAACTTAGCAAGACCTTATCACAAAATGAAATTGAAAAAAGAACTGGGGACATAGCTCAGTGATACAGTGCCCCTCGGTTCAATCCCTAGGACCTCAAAAACAAACAAACAAACAACCTCAGTCCAGGCAGGAGATGATATGAAATGCACTAAGGAGATAAGAAAGGGATGGATTCCTCCTTCTTCAATCTTTCACTCTATTCACACCCTCAGGGGATGAATGATGACCACCCACACAGGAGAAGTCCATCTATTTTGCTGAGTTCACTCATTCAAATGCTAAAATCATCCTTAACTGCCCTGAGAGATATACTTATAAACAATGTTCAATCTGGGCACCTCAAGGCCCAGTCAAGTTGATGCATAAAATTAACCACCATAGCCAAGAAGATAGTGGACACTGCTTCAAAACAAATTGGATCACAAAAGTCCTTTACTGAGTAAGTAACATTGGAAAATTATAAACCTTACTATGTATTTTAGAAAAAGTTTATCTATTATATGGTGGGTTTTTAAAAAATTAGGTGAATGGTACATCAGAAAATATTACCATCTAATGTGAATGATTTGGTAACGTTTAGTGCATTCACAATATTGTACAGCTACCACCTCTATCTAGTTCCAAAACACTTTAAGAGCCCACAGATAAAATCCTAGCAACAACCAGTCTGCTTTCTGTCTCTACAAATTTAGTATGGTAGCTATAGGGGAAAAAAGGCTTTTTTATTAGAGCAGTTTTAAATTCATAGGAAAACTGTGTGGAAGGTACAGAGAATTCTCACCTACCCCATACCCCTACACATGCACAACCTCTCCCACTGTCAACATCCAGCATCAGAGTGGTATATTTATTGCAATCCTGTGTTGACTTTTTAATGGGACATTATTCAAGGTTCTTTGCCGCAGTCCGGCTGCAGCAAAATATGGGGGGGCGGGGGACGAATAACTTGTGTAGATTGATGCAGCAGGAATAGGAGCCGTTTATTGTAGGATAACAGAGGTATTTATACATTTTGCACAGCTTATCTTAATTAGCATAAACTAGATACAGCAGCCAACCAATAAGGAATCTCCACACTTAATGGCTCGCTTTTGTTACTTCACAAACCACTCCCTCTGGCATTTGGCCAGGCGCCATCCAGACTTGTTTACAGACTCTAACAGTTCTTCAAAGCCTTGTTTTAATAACTGAGACAGTTTATGTAGGCAGATGATCCATGGCAAATTCCTATAGAACTATCCTGTAGTTGTATCCCTCAAATGATGTCTGTATGACATCATTTTTTCCTCCTGCTCCGCTACTCTATAAAATTCTGCTTCCTGACTGTGATGATGGATTGAATAGATCATTCTTTTTAGGTGCTCAGAGAACCCTGTGGCATTGGCCTCTCATCTCTTCAAGGTTGATTATGAGTTCTATGAAAACAGAAGGCATTATCTAGCGTACATTACATTCCACCTTCCTGAAAAACACCACTTCTATTTCTTGGGCAGAATAATCAATGTGTTGTAGGAAGAAAGAAGAACATCTTGTTCTTAAATGCAGCCCTCTGTGTGTGGTCAGCCTTCTATCACTGTGACAAAATACCTGAGATAATCAATGCAAAAAGGAGTAATGGTTTATTTTTTACTTTTATTTTCTGAGATTTCAGTTCATGTTTGCTTGGCCTTGTTGCTTTGTACCTTTGGAAAGCCAATATATCAAGGCAGAAGTTTATAGTAGAAGAAATCTGTTTGCCTCATGGTGGCTGGGAAGCAAAACGAGAGAGAGGAAAGAGCTAGGGTCCCAAAATTCCCTTGAGGGGCACACCCCCAATGACCTAAACTCCTTCTATTCCGTTCCAACTCCTAAAAGTTCCACATCCCTATAGTACAACAGGCTAAGGACCAAGTGTTTTTTTTTCTTTTTTTTTTTTTTTTACAATTAGTGAACTATAATTATACATAATATTGGAGCTTATTTTAACATAATTATACAAGCATGGAATATAATTTTCTCCAATTCAGTCCCCAGTATTTCTCCTTTTCCTGCCTTCCTTCCTCCACCTTGTTCCCTTTCCTCTACTCTACTGGTATTCTTTCCATTGATTTTTAGTTTTTTAAAAATTCATATATATATATATATATATATATAATTTAGTCAATTTCATTCCACCATTCCTCCCTTTTCTCCTCACTTCCTCCACCCCTCAATCCCCTTTCTCTATTCCACTGATTGCTTTTCTATTTTCATGGGATTCTCTCCCCCAATTTTTTTCCCTTTATTTTGATCTAGCTTTCTCATACAAAAATCTAATTCTTGACTTTCTGAGTCTGGCTTGTTCACATTTCATGATGTTCTCTAGTTCTATCCACTTACTGAAAAATGCCATGATTTTTCTTTATCCATTCATCTATTGATGGGGATCTGGGCTGGTTCCATAACTTGGTCATTGTGAATTACACTGCTAGATATATCGGTGTGCTTGCATCACTATAGTATGCTGATTTTAGTTCTTTTGAATAAATACCAAGGAGTGGGATAGGTGGGTCATATGGTGATCTTGTTCATCGTTTTTTGAGGAATCTCCATACTGTTTTCCAGAGTGGTTGTACTAATTTGCAGTCCCACCAACAATGTATGAGTGTACATTTCTCCCCACATCCTTGCCAGCATTTATTATTATTTGTATTCCTTATAACTGTCATTCTAACTGAAGTGAGATGAAGTTTCAGTATAGTCTGATTTTTATTTCCTTAATTTCTAGATATGTTATGCATTTTTTCATACATTGACTATTGGTATTTCTTTTTTTTTGAGTTTTCTACAGAGGATTTATGACTATTGGTATTTCTTATTTTGAGAAATGTCTATTTAGTTATTTTGCCCACTAATTAATTGAGCTATTTGCTTTTGTGGTGTTGTTTTTTTGAGTCATTTATATATTTTGGATATTAATCCCCTGTCTTAAGAGCAGGTGGCAAAGATCTTCTCTCATTCTGTAGGCTCTCTCTTCATGATCTTGATTGTTTACTTTGCTGTACAGAAGCTTTATAATTTGATGCTAACCCACTTATTGATCCTTGGTTTTATTTCTTGCACTTTAGGACTCTTGTTAAGGGAGTTGATGCCAGTGCCGATGTTGGAAGTGTTGAATTTACATTTTCTTCTAGCAGTTGCAGAGTTGGTGGTCTAATTCCTAGAACTTTGATCTACTTTGAGTTGATTTTAATGAAGGGTTCAGGACAGGGATCTAGTTTCATTATTCTACATATGGATATCTGGTTTTCCCAGCACCATTTTTTAAAAGCTCATCTTTTCTCTAACATGTTTTTGCCACCTTTGTTGAGTATTGAATGACTATATCTATGTGGATTTGTCTTTGTGTCTTCTATTCTATTCCATTGGTCTTATGACTGTCTTGATGCCAATACCATGCTGTTTTTGTTACTATAGTTCTGTGGTATAATCTGAGGTCTGGTATTATGATGCTTCCAGCATCATTCTTCTTGCTCAGAATTGCTTTGGCTATTCTAGGTCTATTATTCTTCTAAATGAATTTTAGGTGTTTTTTTCTAATTCTATAAAGGAGGTCATTGATAATTTGTTTGGGATTGCATTGAATCTGTATAACACTTTTAGTAGTATGAACATTTTGATGACAATAATTCTCTTTATCCATGAACATGGAAGGTCTTTCCATTTTCTAAGGTCTTCTTAAGTTTGTTTCTTCACTATTTTATAGTTTTTGTTGTAGAGATCTTTCACCTCCTTGGTTAGATTTATTCCAAAATATTTTTGCATGTGTGGTTATTATAAATGAGATAGTTTTCCTGTTTCTTTCTCAGAAGAGTCCTTATTGAAGTATAGGAAAGAAATTAATTTATATATGTTTATTTTATATCCTACTAGTTTGCTAAATTTGTATATCAGCTCTAGAAGTTTTGTGGTAAAGGGTTTTTTTGGGTCTTCAAAATATGGGATCATATCATCAGGAAACTTGATAAGTTGACATATTCTTTTTCTATTATCCCTTTAATTTCCTTCTCTTGACTGATTTCTCTTGCTAGAGTTTCAAGAACAATGTTGAATAAGAATGGTGGGAGTGGACATCCTTGTCTTGTTTCTGATTTTAGAGAAAATGCTTTCATTTTTTTCTTCATTCAGCATGATGTTTGTATCCCATCAAATCATAATATAAATTAGAAATCAATAGCATGATAAAAACTGAAACAATTTTAACACCTAGAGATTAAATAATATATTTTTTGAATAAGGAATGGGTCACAGAAAAAAATCAGGGGAGAAATTTTTTAAAATTCTTAGAAACAAATAGAGATACAACTTATCAAGATCTCTGGGACAGTATGGAGGCAATTCTAAAAGGAAGGTTTATAGCACCAAGTTCCTACATTAAAAATATGGAAAGATATTAAATAAATAATCTAACATTATATCTCAAGACCTTAGAAAAAGAACAAACTAATACCAAAATCTGTAGAAGATGGGATATAATTAAAATCAGAGCTGAAATTAATGAAATTGAGAATAAAAAATAATACAAAGAATAAAAAATAAAAATGATACAAAAGAAACAAAGAGTTGGTTCTTTGAAAAGATAAACAAGATTGTTAAATTCTTAGCCAAATTAATCAAAAGAAAAAGTAAGAAAACACAAATTATCAAAATTAAAGGTGAAAAGGGAGATGTCACCATAGACATTCTTGAAATCCAAAGGATAATATTAGAAACTATTTTGAAAATTCATACTCCAATAAACTAGAAAACCTTAAAGATATTGACAATTTTCTAGACACATATGACCTTCCTAAATTGAACCATGAGGATTTAGAAAACTTAAACAGACCAATATCAAGTAATGAAATTGAAGCAGCAATTAAAAACCTTTCAACAAAGAAAATCCCAGGACCAAATGGATTCTCAGGTAAATTCTATCAGATATTCAAAGAAGGACTAATAGGAATCCTTGTTAAATTATTTCATGAAATATAAAAGAAAGGAACATTCCCAAATTCATTCTATGAAGCCAGTATCACTCTGGTACCCAAGCCAGAGAAAGACACATCAAGAAAAGAAAACTTCAGGCCAATATCCTTAATGAACATAGATGCAAATATTCTTAATGAAATATTGACAAATCACATTTAAAAACACATTTAGAAAATAGTCTACCATGATTAAGAGGGTTTCATCCCAAAGATGTAATGTTGGTTCAACATACACAAATCAATAAATGTAATTTGGGCTGGGGTTGTGGCTCAGAGGTAGACACTCACCTAGCACCTACAGGGCCCTGGGTTCAATCCTCACCACCACATAAAAATAAAATAAAGGTATTATGTCCAACTACAACTAAAAATATTTTAAAAATAAATAAATAAAAGTAATTCACCACATAAATAAAGACAATAATTGTCTCAATAGATGTAGAAAAAGCATTTTACAAAGTCTAACAACCACTCATATTTAAAGCACTAGAGAAACTGAGGCCTCTGAAACCATGAGCCAAAATCATCTTTCCTCCTCTAAGTTGTTTTTGTCCAAGTATTTTGTTCACAACAATGAAAAGCTAACACATCACTCCACAGAGGAAGGGTTGGGGAAATGGCTTGCTGTAGCTTGCTCCAACTGAAAAAGGAGTACAGGATTCCCTCATCTCCCATTGCCTCAAGAAGCCCTTTTTCTTCTCCAACTCTCCTTCCCTCTGCCCAGCCCAGGTCACTGCTTTCTCCTCCCCAAGCCCATTGTACACTTCATGCCTTTTCTTCAGTCCAAACTTTGGGCCTGACAGAGGTAGAATGTTCATACCTGGAATCCCACATTCAATTCTCAGTAACAAGAAAAATATATATATAAGGAAGTAAAAAGAGACACAAAATTGAGAAAAGGGTATTGTGTATTCGGAATGTTCCCAATGTGTTGGTGTTGGAAGGGCATCCACTAACTTCCCTGCATATTTCAAAGTTTATTGATTTCTCAACAGAGCTGACATAGTATAATGAATTTATAGGAGTCATCAGAGATGATGGAGTCATGGAAAATGGTCACTGAACCCTAAAACTTCCAGCAAACACCTCTTACTTTCCATGAATACTAGTCCCTGGAGTGTGATAACTTAACCATGTATCTGGAGGTAGGAGGCTATTTGATTTTTTTTTAACTTATCATCCCCATTTACTTATTCATTTATTGCTTTCTTTTTTCCACTTTTTTATTAGTGAATTACAGATGTACATACTGATGGGATTTGTTGACACATATTCATACATGCAAACAATATAAGTTAGACAATATCATTCTCCAACACTTCCCCCCTCCCTCCCCATCTCCCCATCCCTGGTCCCTTTCCTCTACTGATCTCCCCTTTATTTTCATGAGATCTGCCTCCACCTTTCTTTTACTTTTTCCTCTTCAACTTCCATATCTGAGAGAAATATATGACTTTATGAGTTTGGCTTATTTTGCTAAACATAATGTTCTCAAGTTACATCAATTCCCCTGCAAATGCTATAATTTCATTCTCCTTTATGGCTGAGTAAAACTCCACTGTATATATATATATACCACATATTCTTTATCCATTCATCCATTGGTGAACGCCTAGGTTGGTTCCATAATATAGCTATTGTGAACTGTGCTGCATGTATCACTATATGCATGGATATGCATGTATCACTATAGTTTAATGACTTTTATTCTTTAGGATAAATACCAAGGAGTGGTATACCTAGGTTGTATTTTGGTTCTATGCCTAGTATTTTGAGAAAGATCCATACTAATTTCCATAGTCATTGTACTAATTTACCATCACATCAAAAGTGTAAAAGTGTTCCCTTTTCTCCACACCTTCTCCAGCATTTATTATTTTTTGTATTTTTGATGGCTGCCATTCTGACTGACGTAAGACTAAATAGTGTAGCTTTGATTCATATTTCCCTAATTGCTAGAGATATTGAACATTTTTTTTCATATATTTGTTGGCCATATGTATTTTTTCTTTTGAGAAGTGTCTGTTTAGTTCATTTGCCCATTTATTGATTGGGTTACTTTTTTTGGTGTTGTTTGAGTTCCTTATGCATTCTGGGTATTAATCCTCTGTCAGAAGAGTAGCTAGCAAAATTTTTTTCCCAATCTGTAGGTTCTCTCTTCACATTTCTAATTGTTTCCTTTGCTGTGCAGAGCTTTTTAATTTGATGCCATCCTGTGTATTAACATTTGACATTATTTCCTGAACTTTAGAGGTCCTATTGAAAAAGTTGTTGTCTGTGCCTATATATTTGAGTATTGACACTACATTTTATTCTGGGAAATGCATAGCTTCTGGTCTAATTTATCAATTTTTGGTCTATTGAGAGACCAAAACTTTGAGTTGATTTTTCTGCAGGATGAGAGATAATGATCTAGTTTCATTCATCTACATATGGATAACCAGTTTCTGCAGCACCATTTGTTAAAAAGGCTGTCTTTTCTCCAATGTATGTTTTTGGCATCTTTATCAAGGATTAGATAACTGTAGATGTGTGGGTTTGTCTCTGTGTCTTCTGTTCTGTACCATTGGTTTACATGTCTGTTTATTGGTTTATTTGACTGTTTATATACCAGTATCATGAAGTTTTTGTTACTATAGCCCTGTAGCATAATTTGAAGTCAGGTATTATAATGCCACCAGCATTGCTTTTTGGTTTAAAAATACTTTTGCTTTTCTGGGCCTTTCATTCTTCCAAGTGAATTTTAGGACTGTTTTTGTTGTTGTTTAATTCTGTGAAGAAATTTGTTGGTATTTTAATGGAGATTTCATTGAATCTGTATATTTCTTTTGGTAGAATGACCATTTTAACAATATTAATTCTGCCTACCCATGAACATGGGAGGTCTTTCTTGTATCTTCTTCAATTTCTTTCTTCAGTGTTCTGTGATTTTCATTATAGATGTCTTTAAACTCCTTGGTTAGATTTATTACAAGGTATTTTTTAGGCTCTTGTGAATGCAATTGTTTATTCAATTCTTAATAAACATGCAAATGAAAAGCTATAATAATATTAGCATTCTATTGCAAACTGGCAAGGTAATATGTTCAAAATCAACCTTACTTTAATCTATGCTTATAGCTGAAAGTTCTATTAGCTGTGCTCAAACTTTATTTATTTATTAACTGTGCTCAGCCATTATTTATTTATTTATTGGTATTCTAGATGGGCTGTCAAATCCATGTCTTGCACATCTTGATTTACGTAGAATATATTCATAATATTCTTATATCAGTTTTTGTTTCATGAATTCCTTTCTGTTCAACTTGTTTGAAAAGAAAAATACTTGTACTAGATTATTAAAAATAAACTTCAGTTTAACTAAAATGAATGTGTTGAAGCCATATAAGTATTGTCTTTGTACTGTATATAAAGTAAATACAGATATCTGCTAAAAATCACAAGCTATAAAATCTATAGCTTTAAAGAGGTCAATCTATTTTAATTTATTTGCTGAATTATCTGTTTGATATGTTAGAGAATCTTAAATCACATCTATATTGTAAAGGATGCATTTGTTGCTAACTAAATAAGCATTTGGGGGACTTGTTCTCTGAGTCAAAGGACACTGCTAGAGCTAAGTGTCTACCTGCCCCAGAGTTGGATAACAGTTCCATGATGTGATTGAGAGAGACTCCAAGCAGAACAGTTGGGTGAGTCCTCAATGACAGAAAGAGGGGACATTTGTAATTGAATATGTGAACCCCATTAATTACTGAATGATTTTTTGTTTTCCTGTGCTGGCAATGGAACCCAGAGCCTTGTGTATACTAGGCAAGCCCTCTATCACTGAGCTACACTCCCAGCTCCAGTGAATACTTTATTTAGAGAAATTCCCGGGTACAAACCTTCATCCACATATGAGGCCTCAATCTTTCTGACTGTTTTCCTTATGCTAAAATATGACTTGATTGCTGCCACACCTTCACACATTTCATGAGAATCAGTCCTGACCTAGGTTTTAGGGGTACTAGACAGAGCAAGAGCTTTTAGGAAGGAAAAGAGTTGGAAGAGTTGTTCAGAGAATGAGTTAGTTATGAAGTACATCTATCCAAAATTATGAATGAATTCTGAGAAGAGTTTTTTCTATTCTTATTACCAGACTTTTGGAATTCATGTATCTGTGATCAAAGAGACTTTTGATAATTGTGGCTTTATGAAGAAACTGATTTGATAATGATTGACAGAGCCTGCCTTATATATTGGGGACTCATAATTCTTCCCTGCATCTGTTTGAACACAATTGACAGAAGAGTCAGTGTGGGTCCTGATATCTGTCATCAATGTGTCTTCATAGAATATGCTCAGCTTCACTTGACTTGATTTCTAGAATGAGCTCCATTCTTCCCCACCCTGGGCCTGCATGCCTCCTACATTTCTACTTGGGATGTGTTCTGGTTTAGATATGAAATGTCCTCCAAAATCTAATGTGTTAATGACTTGGTCTCCAATGCATCAGTGTTCAACAGTGGGACTTTTGGGGACTAAGTGATCTGACCTCAGTGATAAATAATCCATTGATGGATTCATACTATAAAGAGTTTTTGGGGAAGGTCCTTGCTATAAAAGTAATCTATCTCTCTCTCTCTCTCTCTCTCTCTCTCTCTCTCTCTCTCTCTCTCTCTCTCTCTCTCTCTCTCCCCCCCCCCTGATTCCTAGGTGCCATGAAGTAAGCAGCTTTCCTCCACCATAAGCTCCCCACCATAAGGTTCTGCCTCACCACAGGCTTAAAAACAATGGTGTCAGCTGACCATGGGCTGAAACCTCTGAAACCATGAGTCAAAATAGATCTTTTCCACTTTAAGTTTATTTTCTCAGGTATTTTGTTACAGCAATGGAAACCTAAATAACATAGGATGCTTCCTACCCTTCACAAGCTAGTTTTTTCTCATTCCTCAGGTTACAGTTTAAATTGCTTCCCCATAGCAGCCTTTACTGAGTTCCCAATCTGAACAGTTCACAATAATTATATATTTGTTTGTTTCCTTATTTGCTCCTTATCCCCCTCATGGCAAGCACATTAGTCTGCTCAGGCCTGAGTACACAGACTAGGTGACTTGAACAACAGAGATTTACAGTCTCTCAGCTCTGAAGACTACAAGCTGGAGATCAAGGTATCAGCACTGATTCTTTCTGAGGCCTCTCTCCTTGGCCTACACATAGCCATTTTCTTCCTGTGTCTTCCCTAAATGCAATTCTGTGTCCAAATTTCCTCTTTTCAAGAGGACACCAGTCATATTGGACTAGTGACCACACTAATGAACTCATTTTAATGTAATTACCTCAGTAAAGAACTCATCTTCAAATACAGTAGCATTCTAAAGTTCTGGGAGTTAGGACTTCAATATATGAATTTGGAAGGGGAAACAATTCAGCCTATAACAGAAGGAATTGTACAATTTTCCCATCATCCATTATATGGTTGCTTAGTACCTAGAACAGTATATGGCGGATGGCACATAATGGACCCTTAATAAATGTTAGTTGAGTGAATGAATGACTTATTCTTCCAACTTTTTAAAAAGATGAATTCACCTACAGGCCTATTATGCTAAGAAATTCTTTTATTGCTTCAGAGTTCTTTATTTTTATTTTATTATTTGTTTTAATTAGTTACACATGACAGTACAATGACCTTGACATATCATACATTTGAATCACATGAGATACAATATCTCATTTTTCTGAGTATACAGGTTGCAGCATCACATTGGTCATGCATTCACATGTATACACACAGTAATAATAATGTCTGTTTCATTCTACTAACCTTCTTATCAGTTTCTTAGTTATTACTTTACACAACTCTTGTATCTTTCCTCAAAAGGTATAAACTGAAATATTGGAATACACAAAACAAAAGATGACAAGATTTTTAAATGGAATAGAACTGCAAGTGTAGCTCAGTGGTAAAGCACATGCTTAGCATGCATGAGGCCCAGGGTTCCATGCTCCATCAAAAAAGGAAAAAAAGATAGAAAGAAAAACAAAAAAGAAAACAAATAATCATGTGTCACATAGATTCATATCCTTGTTTATAGAGATGGACTTAAGTTGTCTCCAAGCTTTCCAGTTTATATGGTTTATAGAGTCTATCAGATAAAAAACAAGGTTGTTGATATCAAAAAAATGGAGAATTTTTCCTGGGTGTTCCCTTGAAGGAGGTACTGCATATGGTAACAAATGTATTGATAAGATTTTCAGTGATATACTCCAAGAGATCTACAAGGCTGCTTATTTCTCTTTTTTTATTTTTTAAAAAATTAATTGTGCTGTATTTATAATTTTTCACTATAAAAGAGCACACATTCATTGTAAAAAATGGTGGCACATGCCTTTGATCTCAGCAACTCCAGAGGCTGAGGCAGGAAGATCACAAGTTCAAAGCCAGCCTCAACGACAGTGAGGGGCTAAGCTACTCAGTGAGATCCTATCTCTAAATAAAATACAAAACAGGGCTGGAGATGTGGCTCAGTGGTTGAGTGCCCCTGAGTTCAATCCCTGGTACCATAAACAAAAAAAAAAAAAAAAGAAAAAAAAATCTATTATAGGAAAGCAGGAAAAAAGACATTAAAACCCAGAGAAAACCATTTCTCCCCAAACCTGGAGAAAACTATTATGAATATGCTAGAGGATGTATTTCTTGTCTTTTACTATGCATGAATATAATTTTTAACAAAGATTTTAAGTTGCATATTATCTTACTTTTTTTTCTTTTAGTTTGCAGGGGATTAAACCAAGGGCTTCTTGCTTGCCTAGCACACACTCTACCACTGAGCTACACTCCCCCAATGATTTAAAATTAAACTATATATTTCCCCATGACATTAAATGAATGTCATGGGGAAATATATAGTTTTGAAAGTATTTTAATACTTTTGAAAATATTTTAATATTTCTGTATACTTCATTAAAGTCACTGAGTCATTCTTTTACATTGGATATTTTATTTCCAAAATTGACCACTATACGACATGATCTAATGGGCATATTTAAAAGTAAATCTTTGAAAATATTTTAATGATTTCTTCAGAAAAAATTCTCTGAAGATCAAAAGATCAAAATTTATGTGACTATGTATGTACAACAAGAGATATAAAAAAATTGTACTCTATATGTGTACTATAAATTGTAATGCATTCTGTTGTCATACATAACAAATTAGAATTTTTTAAAAAATTTAAATGTTGAATGACAAAATGGAAAAAAGGCAAATTGGCAATAAAAAAATAAAATATGAATTAACACATTTTCATATAAACTGTTACTAAAAGTATACTCCAGTTGCTGTGATTGAGAGTACCTGTGTTTGCACACTTACCAACACTTGGTTTGTGATAATCTTATTTAGCTTGTATCAGTTTGATACACAAAAGGTGATATATGCTTCACCTTTATATTAGTGTTCATTTCATTACTGATGTTAGACTTTCTTTAAAATAAATGTGCAACTTTGTAAATTGTCCTTCTATGACCTTTGCCAGTTTTAATTTTTTATTTGTGAAAACTATGTATATAATTATATATATACATATATATGATTATATATATGTGTGTATTTGAATGTATTTTCTCAATTTTGCCTGTTTCTTTCAATAGAAGAACACAATATGGTATACAAATATATAGTGATGGTACTGGGGACTGAACCCAGGGCCTTGAACAAGCTAGGCAAGTGCTCTACTATTTTGTGACAGGTTGTCGCTAGTTTACCAAGGTTGGCTTCAAATTTATGATCCTCCTGCCTCAACCTCCTGAGTCACTGGGATTACAGGCATGAGCCAACAGACCCAGTTGCTTTTTTCTTTCATGATTATGCCCTTAAAATTTTTTATACTGTATAGTCAAATAGATCAGTATTATTCTTTATGACACTGATTTGGGTGTCATGATTAAAAGATCGCATAAATAAATATGTATGTAAGCTGGGTGTGGTGGTGCACACCTGTAATCCCAGTAACTTGGGAGGCTGAGGCAGAAAGATTGCAATTTCAAAGCCAACCTCAGCAACTTAGTGAGGCCCTAAGCAACTTAAGCCCTGTCTCAAAATAAAAAATAAAAAGGATGTAGCTCAGTGGTAAAGCACGGTTGGGTATAGTGCCCAGTATCAAAAGAAAGAGAGAGAGAGAGAGAGAGAGAGAGAGAGAGAGAGAGAGAGAGAGGGGCCACGTGACTTCTGAGGCTAAGAAGAGCACAAGTTCAAAACCAGCCTCAGCAATTTAGTGAGGCCCTAAGCAACTTAGTGAGACCCTGTCTCAAAACAAAAAATAAAAAAGGGCTGGGGATGTGGCTAAGTGGTTAAGTCTCCCTGGGTTTAATTCCTGCTGCCAAAAAAAAAAAAAAAAAAAAAGAATTCTCTTCCATCTCTCTCTCTCTCTCTCTCATTCCTGGTGTAATGTCCTGAGTGTCCACCACACTCTTCTGCCATGATATTCTGCCTCTCCCTGGGCCCAGAGCAACAAAACAAAGAGAGATGGGATAATAGATAAAGCAGATCTTCAGGAATAGGCCAAACTTGTATTTAGATTAGAAGCTCCTGGACAAGTTGTTTGACTACTGTGATGTGGATAATTATGGCTTAAGTAACTACCTAGAATTTGCATCTTTTCTCAACTGGAAAGAGACAATATTTCTTAAATATTATGAAGTCATTATTAAAGGTAGAAAACCAGATTGTGCAAAACCAACAGAGGCAAATTTGGAAGAATCTGAACCAACTCTCATGATAAAACCTGAAGGAATTCAGGGAAGGCTCTCCAGATGTTTCTGTGACTATGTGATAAAGTTTCTAACCACTATATGACAAGGTGGTTTTTTTGTTTTGTTTTTGGCAGCAGGGATTAAACCCAGGGACACTTAACCACTTAGCCATATCCCCAGCCCCTTTTTAATTTTTGTTTTGAGACAGGGTCTCATAAGTTGCTTAGGCCTTGCTAAATTGCTGAAGCTGGTTTTGAACTTGTGCTCTTCTTGCCTCAGCCTCCTGGTTCATGGGATTACAGGCAAGTGCCACCACGCCTGGCTTCTATAAGACAACTTCTTCTGATATCAGTGCAGTTGTAAGAACTGTTCCTTCTATCTGTTACCCAGTTTTTGGTGTTCTAACCATTCAATGTGATTTATATTCCCATCTCTGAATTCATCACATCAGTGATAGAACTAATCATGGTGAAGAAGGTATTGTAGTTTAGGTATTAGGTGTCCCACAAAAGCTC
Source organism: Callospermophilus lateralis (assembly GCF_048772815.1). Lineage (NCBI taxonomy): Eukaryota > Metazoa > Chordata > Mammalia > Rodentia > Sciuridae > Callospermophilus > Callospermophilus lateralis. The sequence goes on along the minus strand of NC_135325.1, from coordinate 30,056,970 downwards.
ACATGTGAGACAATGCAAAAACATTCAGAGGAGAAATGATTGGGTTGTAAGAGCCTTAACCCAATCAGTGAATTAATCCCCTGATGGGATTAACTGAGTGGTAATTGAAGCAGGTAGGGTGTAGCTGGAGGAGGTTCCTCCCTGGGGGCATGGCTTTGGGGGTATATATTTTGTGTCTGGTGAGTGGAGACTCTCTGCTTTCTGATCTTCATATAAGCTGCTTCCATCCACCACAATCTTCCACCATGATGTTCTGCCTCATCTCCAGCCCCAAGGAATGGAGGTGCTGTCTATGGACTGAGACCTCTGAAACTGTGAGCCCCCAAATAAACTTGTTCTCCTTAAAATTATTCTTGTCTGGTCTTTTAGTCACAGCAGCGTAAAAGCTGACTAAAACAGAGGGCAAAGTTTATTCATTACCACATCCTACCATCTTTACCCAGAAAAGAGTGTTTGAAAGAGACGTCTTCAAGACCAGTTAAAAACAAGAGATTGCAGAGATATCATGTAACATTCATGTCAAGTTTTCTGAAAAGGAATTTGAAAATGTATGGAATCTTGCATCAAAAACATCACAGAGGTTAAGTTTGTGTGGAGAACATGAAAAATGTTCTAGATGAGGTACATACAGTATACAGACGAGATAAGTGTAAAACAACCATATGATATTTTTGGAGTGTATGAATTTAAGCAAATGAATAGTTAAATCTGTGTTCATCTAAAATGTTTGACCCATTCTGATTTTTTATGTTCTCTTAGAATTCAGCAATCACTCTGGTAAGACTATATGCCTGTGTGCATTTTACTAATAAATGAGATTTTGAAATTTAAATAAACAAAATAAAATAAATGTATATATATGTGTGTATATTCTCTTCTGAAATGTTCATTTTTATCTTAAAGATTTACATGTTAGCCCAATTGAAATTTATTCTGGAATATACTGAGGTTAACATAATTTTTCCACAAATATTTATGCACTTTACATAATAAATGTGATTTTAAATGCCACCGCTATCATATACTAAATTCTCAAATATTCTTGTCACTAGGAAGTCTGTTCTGGACTTCCTATTTTTGTGACTTTGCTTTGTTTACTTAGTCCTACACTCATACTCAAATTATTGTGACTTTATGATGTATTTCAATATTTGGTTTTAAGACCTTTCTCATTTTTCCTTTTAAATTTTTCTTGTTTTCTTTCTTGGTTCATTCAATCAATCCTTCCTTCCTTCCTTCCTTCCTTCCTTCCTTCCTTCCTTCCTTCCTTCCTTCCTTCCTTCCTTCTTTTTACACTGGGTATTGAACCTAGTGCTGTACCACTAAGCTACATCCTCAGTCCTTTTTTATTTCTTATAACAGAAAAAGTCTCCTTAAGGTGCCCAGACTGGCCCTGAACTTGCAATCCCCTTGTCTTGGCTTCCTGAGTTGCTGGTATAGCCAGGCACCTTCGCACCTGTATTCTTTTAGATAAAGTTTCAGCATTTTTCAAGTTGGATTAGATTAGAAATATATTACACTTATAAAGTCAACTCAGAAGTATTAACATTTTTAAAATAATGGGTTTTTCTATCCAGATGGTGTCTTTCTCTATTTTTAAATTTTGTTTTTAGTGGGTTTTTTGGTGTACTTTGCACAATATTGTACATTTCTTAAGATATTTTGTAAATGTTATTTTCTTTGTTACTTTTATGAAAGAAATATATTTATTTTAAAATACATGACAGCTATGTATTTTAAAATAAATATATTTTATGTATTTTAAAATAAATATATTTTAAAATATATTTATTTATAAATATATTTTGTTATCTGCCACTGTCTAATAGTTTGTAAGGGTTTCAAGGATGATTTTCTTGAGATTTCAAGGTAGGTTAAAAAAACTGAAAAGAGCATTAGTATTGTCTTCTTTCAATATTCATGACTTCTATTTTTTCATATTTTATTATATTGTTCAGAACTCACAAGAAATTGAAAAGAATAATTGTGATTTTTAAGCATCCTTATCTTATGCCTGACTTCAGGTGAAAAGCCTTGTCAGAATGATGTAGGTTGTTGATTTGCAAAATATACCATTTATTGTGTTACAAAATGTTCTTTTGTCACAGTTTAGAACATATATTTATAATTAATGAATATTTAATTTTACCAACTATTAATTAATTTAGGGATATCTATTGAAATACTGGCATAAAACTTCATAAAACAAATTGGAAGCTTCCCATTATTTTCTTTACTTTGGAATTATTTCTTAAATATTGGGATAATATAGAGATGAAAATATCTCAATTTTTCTTCAAAAAACTTTTCAATTTCCTCCATAGTTTCTGGTCTATTCCAATATTTCACTTTTTTTTGAACCAGTTCATATTGATCTTTCTCAGAAAATTTATTATGAAATATTAATATGCATGCAGATCTCCTAGAGATCCCATTAATTTGTAGAGTCTGATTTACCATACAGTGTGAGTATCCCACTCTCAAAAATTGTTCTACCTTAATTCATAAAGACAGTAGAATATCTAAGGAGATGGATGTATATGAAGTCATACTCTCCAGAAGCAGATTCCAATTTGAGAATTCATGTTCACATGATTTATTTAAATATTCCTCCCAGTGGAAGCTATAAGGGAGATTTTGTCCTGACTTGGGCAAAGGAATTGGGCCTTATTCTCCAGCACCAATCAGTCATTGGGTAAGAGTTATGGGGTCCATAGGTGGGGTAGAAGTGAGTTAAACTCCTAGGTATTTCCTGCTCTGGTGTTTGTGGGTAAAGTGGCTCCCATAGCCTGAGGTTAATTCTCCTAAAAAGAGGTGCAGAAGTTGTGGAAGGGTCCATGCTGATAAAAAAAAAAAAAGATCTAAGAGGATCTGGGCAAAGAAATGACAATACTGGCTACAAGATGAATTCTATAGCTCTCAAGTAACACTTCCCTCAAGTGTTTATTTCAGACAAATATTAAATTAAAAATAGAGCAACAGCAAGTTTTAGATTACACTCTCTGATGACTTCCAATAGTCAGTCCTTGTATGTCGGAATGCTTTTGCAGAAGATCAATGGCTTAGAGTGGGGTTGACATCCTTTTGTGAAAAGCATGGACATCCTAACAAGGATGGATGCCTGATTAGGGAGCCATATTATCTCTGCTTTAAGATAAGAAATGGGAAAACTATAGGTAAGGCTAAGATTCTTTTAGAAAATTGTTTTCCACTTAGTACAGTGTATAGACACAAGAAAAATAAAGATCTGAAGCTTTACCCCATAAAATAATAATAAAAAAGAATCTTTAGCTTGGGGTTTTTCAAGACTTTGGCCATTAAAAATATATCAGTAAAGGACTCAAAGTAAGTTATTTCTTTCTAATAGTACAAGATATAACTAAATAAAATAATGTATATGTAAATTTTATCTATATACTAGTTTGTAATTTAAATGAGTCCTATTTTAAAAAATGTCTTTAATTTTAGAAATGCCTATTCATACCTTTTTGTGCAATTATTAGCTAGAGTTTCATAAATCTGTTCAAACCATAATATCTATATAGAAGAAAACATATTTATTCTCTTCTTGGTAATAGAAGAGCATATATTCAGCTTGTCCAAAAGTTATATCAGATCCTTAAGAAACAAGTTACCAATTTTCAACTACAGCAGATTGTATTTTTCAAAGATGGCAGAATATACATCCCATCTTCATGCCTTTCTTACAATATGATGTTGACATTTCTCCAGTGAGTTGTGGGGTATGTGTTCCTTCCTTAAATCTGGGTGGACTTTTGTTACTGCCTTCATCAACAGAATATGATTTTTTTTTGAGAGAGAGAATTTTTTAATATTTATTTTTTAGTTTTCGGTGGACACAACATCTTTGTTTGTATGTGGTGCTGAGGATTGAACCCGGACGCACGCATGCCAGGCGAGCGCACTACCGCTTGAGCCACATCCCCAGCCCAACAGAATATGATTAAAGGGATGCTGTGTGACTTCTGAGGCTAAGTCACCAAAAACCTCCTAGAATATTCTCTTCTCTTCTCTTCTCTCCTCTTCCCTTCCTCCCTCCCTTCTCCCCATTCACTCTTAAAACCCAGCCACCATGTTATGATGATGTCCATTCTATGCAGAGAGGTCACATGTGGGTATTCCAACTGACAGTCCCAAGTAGGGCCCCAATCAAAAGCCAGTTATCAACCTTCAGAGAATTCCAGAACTGGTCACATTGTCTCATCAACAACAAAGGATTTGAACAAATAGAGGAGCACATGGATACTGAGTGAGCAGCGTTTTTGCCACTCCTTTCATTATCCATTGTTTATTTTTCTAGAAATTGAACAGATGTTCTCACACATACATTGGCCCTGACAAATTTTAGAAGCCAGTACATTAAATTTTATTATTTTTATCTTTAAAAATCAAAGCCTTTTGTTTGTGGGGGAAAAGAAAGAGGAGAAAATAAGTTAACATAAAGAGGGACCTGAATAAGTCCCTATTTTATCTTAGGTGCTGAGGATAAAACCCAGAACCTTGTGCATGCTAAGCATGAGCTCTAATGCTGAGCTACATGCCCCATACCTAAGTTTCTAGTTTATACTGTTGGACATTTTTATTTGTTGTGCTATTCCTATCAAGCAAGGCTCTTTGGTTCATGATTAAATATTATAAACCATGACTTAGAATGTAGTTCATTTAGTGTAGGTCATAACCAATTCCTGGATGTAGACTCAAAGGCTGAAGAAAAGCCAATGGTATTTCTAAATTTCCTTGATGACTTCTCCCTACAGCAATAAAGAATGTACCAGTAATCTATGGAGGAGTAACTATAACTGAAGTATCATTGCTCCCTTATTGAAACGTCAGTCTGAAAAACTTAGACTTGAAGCCAAAAATAGATATATCATGTGAAGGGAGAGTCCAATAATGTGACAGTTCTGCAGTTTGTGGAGAGAAGTAAAATATAGACATTAAAAATAAGATAAGGGCTGGGGCTGTGGCTTAGCAGTAGAGTGCTTGCCTTGTAGGCACGAGATCCTGGGTTTCATCCTCAGCACCACATAAAAACAAATAAATGAAATAAAGGTATTGTGTCCAACTACAAGTAAAAAAAAAAGATATTGTGTCCACCTAAAACTAAAAAAATTCAAACATTTTTTTAAAAAAATAAGATAAAATGTTGCCAGGAACAGTGGCAAATACCTGTATTCTCAGCTACTTGGGAGGCTGAGAGACAGGTGGGTGGCAAATTTAAGGCTAGACTCAGCAACTTAGCAAGACCCTGTCCCAAAATAAAAAGCAAAAATAAATAAAAGGGTAGGGATGTAGGTCAGTGGTGAAGTGCCCCTGTGTTCAATCCCCAGTACCACAAAAAAAAAAGGATAAAATGTTTCATTAAAAAAAGCCCTACTCAAAATAACTTTATGCAATTTTAATTGAGATCTCTAAAAAAGTAAGTAAAGTATGTACTTTTGTCAATTTCTTGTTGACTTGGCAGAAAATTCTCCTTAGAGGAGTGGGGAAGAAGCTGTGCTTTTAATATTTGTGTCTTTGCCATCATTTGTATCTGTGTTCACAGAAACATCCCCCTAATTGCTTTGGAACTTGACCTCTCATGTCTATCTCAAACCTGCCTCACACAGTAAGTCACAGGTATTAATCTGAGATTATGCCGTGCTTGAATGTTTCTTATTTCTCAGCATTGAAAACCAAAAGTCTGCCTGGAATAGAAGTAGACATTGGGTCTGCTCCAGAATTCTGATTGGCACAACTTGGACAGGGGGTCTGTTTGTGGCCTTTTTTTCTTTTATATTTGCTCTGCAGATGATCCAGTTTCATGGCCTTCAAAGGCACCTAGGTGCTGATAACTCCATCTCCAGAATATACTGCTTTTATCTTCCCTCTTTCTTTCTTGGGGAGCAGTATAGTTTACTAGGAATTAAACCCCCAGTTGCTCTACCACTGAGCTACATCCCCATCCCTTTTTATTATTTTGATACTGGGTCTCTCTAAATTGCTGAGGCTGGTCTCAAACCTGCAATCCTGCCTCAGCTTCCCAAGTTGCTGGGATTACAGAGTGCAACGCTGTGCTGGGTCTATAAAGGCTTATACATCCTTTATGATTCATTTTTTTTCTGTCCCTCAAAAAGCCAACCCACCAGCAGGATCCTTAGGAAATCTATATTCAGAGTATTTCTAGAACCTAACAACATTTGACCACTCCACCACTACCAACCTAATTCAAATTTTCACTAAGAGGTAAGTGCTAATTTGTCCATGAATGATCCCCTGCAGAGAGGGAATTGGTCTCCTGCTAGTCTCCACAGAAACTGGCAAAGGCCAGTATTTAAGGCAATCAATCCTGGTCAACTAGGAGGCTTGGATCTAAGTCCTCCAAGCATGCCCAGATAGGGGCTGGTGCTTCTCCAACCAGGAACTCTGATGTGACAAATCCTTCTGTTAACTTTCTGTGTCACATAACTACAATACAGGCTCAGATTTGCCCCTCATTTCCATAGCATTAGAAGAGGAGTTGACAGGATAGGAGGGGTCGCAAGGTTCTCCTGTATCATATTGTTATAATATCCTGGTCCCTGATCATACCAGAAGATAGACTGGCAGGTCAGGAATGCAGCATGGTGCCCCTGTATCATATTGCTGTTACATCTGGGCCCTTAGTCATGTCAGGAAAGAGCCTGGTTCTTTCCTAATCATCCAGCACAAAAGCCCCACATCCCAAAAGTCCTGTCCCTCTTCTACATCTGGAGTGCAGCTTCCACAGAGTGGAAAGGGCAATGGGAAATTCACATATCTTCAATGAACCCTGTTCCAGCAGGCCTGTGCTATTTTCCATCAGAACATCTGTCCTTGTTACACAATAGATGTTCTATTACGTCCAAATCAGAGCTCTTGGCTCTGCCTCCCACATCCATTGTACTTATCCTCGAATCTTACCCATTTCAGTTAAATGGGAACACCAGTTATTCATACCAAAAACCTAACTGCCATCTCCAATTGCTCCTTTTCTCCTAAACCATAAATTCAATCCATCAGCAAGTTCTACAAGAGCTCTGCTTTATTTTTCAAAATACAATCAGAATTCCACCATGTTTCACTGCATTGGCCTCCTAACCAGGCTTTCTTCTTCCACAAAAACTTGGGGGTGGATCTTTTATAAACATGAATCAGATCATGTCATCCTCCAGTTCCTTTTTCCCAATGGCTTCCCATCATGTTACAATGCACCCTGATGATTTGACATGGCCATAGGCTCTACATGATCTGGCACTTGGCTCATTTTCTTGTACTCTTGATCTTGTTTACTCTCCTTCAGCCACAGTAGCCTCCTTTCTTCAGCTTTCTCCCCTTCCAAGGCTGTCTCCTCTGCCTGGAATGGTCTTCTCCCAGTGTTTGCATGACTTCCATCACTTTGCCCATGTCTCAATTCAAATACTACTTCCTCCTGGGTGCATTTTTTGATCACCCCTACTTAAAATAACATTGTCCTTCACTATGTCCACTCCTCCTTTTTTATTTTCTTTGCTGCATGTACTGCCACCTGAAAGTATAGTATATATTTATGAGATTGTGGTCTGTTTCCCTAGTGGAATATCAGCTTCATGAGAGCCATGACTTTTATCTTTAACATCTCAAACAGGGCTTGACACTGCTCAAAATTATTTGTTGAAAAAATAATTAGTGAAGAAAGGTTTGGAAAATCATTACTCATATATCTGGAAAAACCAGGAGGATTTCTGAAAATAAAATTATTCATCAATTTAGTCAGTAAAGGCAGGGTTTTCTGTACTTAATAATACTTACTGAATACAGATTGAATAAATACATGTATAAAATGAAGCTGATTTTATACAGCAAAGAGAACAACTATGGAATATCTCTAAGCTTGTTATGCTTTTCTTGATTCAAACCACTGAATATGTTTTTTTAAAAGATTAAATTTTAATTGAAAAAGTTACAAATTCGTGGCAGAGGAACTGCTCAATAAGTGAAAAAAATTCTGGGAAAACCAAAGAAGTGTCAAATCATTTTTTTTTAATTTTTTGCTATGGGAAGATTAAGAAATTTAATATTTCTTTGAACATCCAGTCAATGACTATTCATTGTTTCAAAAGTGTATATTAATTATAAGCTGTCAGTGCAAACTCTAAAAATAATTTTTCTATGCAAGATTGACCATGAATAAAATTGAAACTGACCTTACACAAATTTGTTGAGCTACTAGTGAAAGTAGTAATCCTAAGACATGTAAAATTAATTAAAAATGAATGTCACATTTTATACTAAAGGAAGTGAATATTTCTTAATACTATGAAATTTAAGATTTGACAGTAAAGTCTATTATTTTATACCAAGGATATAAGAAATTGAAGTTCAAATATGACTGAAATAGTTCTGTCTCGTTCGTGGAGAAAATTATTGCTTCTGAGCCTGCCAATAGTTTATAGGCATCATAATATGGGAGTCAAAGATCTTGAGTCTGTTTATAGCCAGGATTGAGTTCACTGTTTCCTTAGATGTTCTCCTGCAGGGCCTTGTTGAACAACACAGAGTAATTATGTTTGAAATCTAAAGCAGTTGCAGTTCACTGTCTCAAATAACCTTCACATTAAACTTCTTAAATTAGTTTTCTTTGCCCATAAAACAGATGAAGTAACTGAGGCTGCAAGAAGTTTATAAATTTCCCCAAATTGCCAACCTCATTAAGAGTCTCTAGGCTGGGGTAATTGTGATGACATTGAGTTAAGGACACAAAACCAGGAGTCCCATGAGAGGAACAGATGATCAGTTTCACTTGCTATCCCAGAGAGAGGTTCTAATGGGATATTTAAATGAAGATGTCCTGGGAGTAAATGGAAATTATTGTTTTGGCATCCAGAATGTAGGCTAACAATAGAAATGGACATTGAGCTAACATTTGAACCATGAACTAGATAAATTGCTCAGGTACATGTTAGGGGAGAAGAGAATTGAGGCCTGGAAAGAAATGAATGCTAGAGTAGGAATGGATCCTATAACTAATAGAAGAAAGAATTTTCCAGAAGAGATGTTCATTTACGTCAGATACTATTGAGGAAATAAAATGAACTTTAGGGTGCATGGAGTGCCCCCAGCAGATCAGCAGAGTACTAAGTGATAATTATTAATAACCTATCTCTCACCTTATTTCTCAGGGCTAATTTTAGAACCATAGTAAAGTAAAATGACATACTTTGCTAGAGGATTTTTTCCTCCTTAAAGACAAGTCCTTTATTCTCAAATGTTCCTTGGATTGGCTTGAATTCTTGCACTTTAATTTTGTGTATAAAATAGGTTTTCATTAATTTATGAAATAATTCACAGATAATTTATTTAGAAAGAAAAGGGCTAGATAAAAATCTTCATTTTTCTATTATACTAACAATGTTGTTTTAACGTGATCTTTTTTATGAAGTTCAAAAAGTGCTTACATTTAGAGCTGAAAGTCTTCTTTTTTAAATTTCCTCATCTTTTCATAAACCAAAGATTGTCCCTGATTTATGCTTTTGATGAGATGTACAGTATGTTGTAAGAAAAGATGAAGGAGCTCATAAATGGTGGGAAAGATGCCAAGAGAGATAATTCATTGAAATTAACACATACCTAGTGGTTCATTAACTGGAATTTACACTATGAAATTATTTATTGAATTGACTGTGTACATTTAAAATGACTAAAGGCTGTTCTTTAGAATCACCTGGGAAGTTGTTTTTGTTTTGTTTCATTTTTTTTCAGAAGCTGTCTCCTTAGTTAGGTAATATTTTTAAAATAGTCTTTAGTTTTTAAGAGCCGTTTTAGGTTCACAGGAAAAGTGAATGAAAAGTAAAGGAAAATTGGGCTGTAGATGTGGCTCAAGCAGTAGCATGCTCACCTGGCATGCGTGTGGCCCGAGTTTGATCCTCAGCACCACATACAAACAAACATGTTGTGTCTGCCGAAAACTAAAAAATAAATATTAAAAAAATTCTCTCTCTCTCTCTCTCTCTCTCTCTCTCTCTCTCTCTCTAAAAAAAGAAAGAAAGAAAGTAAAGGAAGAGTTCTTCCACATTCCTTGTCCCCAGTCCCCATAACCTCCCCCACTATGGACATTCAGCATCACAGTGAGACATTTGTTACAAATAATGAACCTACATTGCCAGATCATTATCAGCCAGAGTCCACAGTTTATGTTAGGGTTAATTCTTCATTCTTGGTGCTATAGATTCTATGAGTTTGGACAAATGTATAGTGACATGTATCCACCATTATGTATCAAACAGAGTAGTTTGGCTACCCTAAAAATTCCTCTGTGCCCCACCTACTCATCCCTCCCTCCCTGCATCTCCTGGCAACCACTGATCTTTATACTTTCTCCATAGTTTTTGCCCTTTCCAGAATGTCATGTAGTTAGAAGAATAGTATGTAGCCTTTCCATATTGGCTTCTTTCACTTAGCAATACACACTTAAGATTTTCCCATGTCTATTCATGGCTTGATAGTTGTCAAGCTGGACTGCCAAGAATGGTCGGGTTCCACAATTTTAACCTCAATAAATATAATTACTCCAAGAGGGGCAGGCTCTTTATTTTAACCAAATGAAAAGTCAAATTAAACAAAGATAGTTCCCAAATTGATCAGTTAATTCTAAAAATAAGCAAAAAGAAGAATAAGCAAAAATACCCCAAAGGCAAAAATACATTTTAAAAAAAAATCACTTGAACACGATGCTAATAATGAACCAGCCACCATTCATCCATGGAAAGAAATTGTCTAAATGGCCTGGAAGACCAGTCCCCTCAAGGTGAAACTCAAATGGACCCTGATTGCCATCAAGTCATCAGCTATGAAGTAAAGGACTTGTTCACTCAGGCAGAATCTCCGGAGGCTGGTGTCAACTCAGATTGAACCCTTGCATTGTAGAACCATGGCAAGAAGTGTTTCAAATGGCAGTCTGAAGGCAGTGGTACTTATAATTCCAAAAGGTGTTTCCAGATGTTAATTTTGGAGGGAAAATTATTAAGCACCAGCCATATCATTTGAACATCAGCACACAATTGTCAGTGTGTCTAGTTGTCAAGGTGACTATCAGCCAGACATTTTGCTCAGTTATAGCTTGTGTTACAAGAGAAAACTCAAAATGGAGTTAGTGCTGTCAAACCGTAGTCCACATTAGTCATGATTAAAATACCAATTTACTTAGATTCCCAAGGATCATAACATAGCAGGACACACATCACAACATTATCTCATTTCTTTTTAGTGCTGAGTACTATTCCATTATCTAGATGTACCACAGTTTATCCATTTAATCATTGAAGAACATCTTGGTTGCTTCCAAGTTTTGGCAATTATTAATCAAGCTGCTATAAACATCTATATACATTTTTTGCAGTACTGGGAATTGAACCCAGGGGTGTACTACTACTAAGCTGCATCCCCAGCCCAGCTGCATATATATATATATATATATATATATATATATATATATATATACACACATAAACATAATTTTCAGACATTGTCTCACTAAATTACCCAAGCTAAGAACTTGCAATCCTTTTGCCTCAGCCTCCTGAATTCCTGGGATTACAGGTATGCACCACCATACCCAGCCTATATACAGATTTTTGTGTGACCTAATTTTCAACTTATTTAGATAAATACCAAGGAGTACAACTGCTGGATTGCAAGGTAAGAATATGTTTAGTTTTATAAGAAATTGCCAGATTGTATTCCAAATAAGCTGTACCATTTTGCCTTATCACCATCAATCAATGAGAGTTCCTGTTGTTCCACACCCTCTTTACTTTTTGATGTTGTGTTATTGTCAATGATTTGGGTTTAAGCCATTCTAATGGGCATGTAGTGGGATCTCATTTTAACTTGCAAATCCCTAATGACATGATGTAGAACATCTTTTCATATACTTATTTGCCATCTGTATCGATCCTTCTGTGAAGAGTCTGTTCAGGTATTTTGCCCATTTTTCTATCAGGTCATTCATTTTCTTACAGCTGAGTCTGAGGATTCTTCATATATTTTTGAAAACAGTCCATTATCAGATGAGTCTTTTGAAAATATTTCTTCCCAGTCTGTGGATTTTCTTCTTGACATTGTCTTTCATGGAATGAAATTTTTTAATTTTAATGATAGCCAACTTATCAATATTTTTTATGGATTGTGCTTTTGTTGTTACAAAGAGAGTTTTAAAAAATACCAAGTGCCCAGTCCCCACTCCTAGAGATTCTGTTTTGATTAGCCTGAGCATTGATATTTTAAAAACCTCTCCATTTGATTCTAAAGTTAAGAAACACAGGTCTAAACCCAAAGAACTATTTCTCTAGTTTCAGAAAAACAGTTTTCTAGGATTAAAATCTAAAACAAAGTTTTTATTTGGTTTTCTGGTGACAACATACTCTCCTGGTTTTCCCCTTACCTCTTTGACCTTTTCAAACTCACTCCATGTAGATGAGCTCCAGGACTCCATCTTAGTTCCCATCTTTTCTTTAGCTAGTTTTCCCCTCTAGGTGATCTCAATCAGCCACATAGCTTAAACACCCTCCAAAGGTTGACAAGCTCCAAATGTAGAGCTCCAGCTCTGTAATTGCCCCCCGAAAACCAGACTTATATAGCAAGCCATATTCTCTACATTTCATCTTGGATGTCTTATAAGAATGTCTCACTGAACCTGTTCCAAATGAAATTAATAATTCTATCTCTACCCTTCACCAAACCTACTCTACCACAGGGCAAGGATTATCCTTGCTTCAACTGTTTTTTTTATTTGTTTGTTTGTTTCTGTCTACCTCCCACATCCAATCCAGAAACAAGTTTATTCATTCTACCCCTGAAACATATCTAAAATCTCTCCATTCCATTCCATCTCCCTTCAACCTTGGTCCAAGGTATCATTTTCTCTTGCCAGGAGACCACAATGGCAACTTTCTAGCCACTCTTTGTTCCTTCCCACCTGCTTATCTGCCTGTGCTTCATCTCTGCAAATGAGCCAGAATGAGCTTCTAAAAATGTAAATCATTGTCTCAAATCACCTATGAATTCCCACCCAACTGCAAGCAAAAATATATTCATTTCCTGGGGCTGCTATAGCAAAGTAGCAAAAACTGGACAGTTTAAAACAACATAAATTTATTGTCTCAATGTTCTGGAGACTAGAAGTCTGAAATCAATGTGCCAGTAGAGCTGTGTTGACTTTGGCAGCTCTTGGGGAGAATCCTTCCTTACTTCTAGCTTCTGGTGTTTGCTGGCAATCTTTAGCATTCCTTGACTTGTAGATACATCGCTTCAGTCACATGGCTGGCCCATCCCTGTGTGTCTTCACATCATCTTCTGTGCATATCTATCTCTGGGTCTAAAATATCTTGTGTGTGTGTGTGTGTGTGTGTGTGTGTGTGTGTGTGTGTGTGTTTAGCACTGGAGAACAAACTCAGGGCCTTATGTATGTTAGGCAAGTGCTCTATCACTGACCTACATCCCCAGCCATTTTTCAAGAAAGTTTTTAAAAAATATTTATTTTTAGTTGTAGTTGGACACGACACCTTCATTTTATTCATTTATTTTTATGTGGTGCTGAGGATCAAACCCAGGGCCTCACATGTGCTAGACAAGTGCTCTACCACTGAGCCACAACCCCAGCCCAAGAAAATATTTTGAGGTTGGATCTCACTAAGTTGCCCAGGCTAGCCTCAGACTTTTAATCCTTTTGCCTCAGTCTCCTAAAGTGACTGGGATTACAGGAGTGTGCTGCCAGGTCCAGCTAAAATTCTCCTTTTTATAAGGACAGCAGTAATATTGGATTAGGGACCACCCTAATGATTTCATTTTAACTTGATTATCTCGGTAAAAACTATTTTCAAATAAGGTCACATTTTGAGGTATTGGGGGTCAGGACTTTTAGCATATGTTTTTGTGGGAAGACAAAATTGAACTTATAACAAATCTCCACATTTCCCATACTGTTTTACAAATTTATGTAAGCCCTCCATATCAATGGGTCCCACATTCACAGATTCAACTAACCCTGGATCAAACATATTGGAAAACAAATAATAATTGGCATCTGTACTGAACACATATAGGCTTTTTTTTTTGGTCTTACCTTTATTCCTTAAACAGTGTAACAACTATTTGCATCGCATTTACATTGTATTACATATTATAAGAGATCTAGAGATGATTAAAAGTACACATGTGGGCTCTATGTAAATTCTTCGATTTTATTTAAGGAACATGTGCATCTGAGCATTTTGGTGTCCTCGAGGGTCCTAGAACCAATCCCATACAGATACCAAGGGACCACTATATAAGTCCCCTGATACTACCTCTGATACTACATTTCCCTATCACTTCCCCTCTCACTATGTTTTACCTTGGCATTTCTGCTAACCAACCTTGCTCTTAGCATTTAAATACATATGTCATTTCCAAAAAGAGACCAACTCTGATCACCCTATTAACTCATCCTTCTTCCTTGATTACCTTAGTTATTCTCTATCTCATCATTGTTTCATTTTCCTCATTAGCATTTATCACACCCTGGTGTCAACTTGGGTATTTACTGGTTCTCACTGTGGCAGATGCTACTGATCATCCACTGAACTGCTATTTATCCTCTTTCATCACTAAGAGAATTTGATTTTGTTTAGACTGCTAAGATCCTAGTCCCAAGACATGAATGGTGATTGGGCGAGGCCAGTAATGACAACTGTGTCTCCCTTTGCATAGATTGCTGTTGGGATGGATGTGTGGTCAGGTTCTGGTCAATGGGATGTAAAGGGAAGACTTTGAGGTTTCTGGAAAGTTCTTCTTCCTGATTGAAGCCTACAAAAAATACAAACTCTTCTCTTTTTCCCTCTTGACTCTTGAACTTCAGTGTTATTTCTGGACTGACATAACAATCTTGTTCTCATGAATTGACCTGCCAGAGAACAGAAGCCACTAATGTTGAGTATGACGGAAGATCAAAAGGCTTGGGTTTTTGATGATACCATGGAGCACATGTAACATCCCTAGAACTGCTCACTTCCTGATTGAGCACCATAAATGTCCTTATGTTTTAAGTCAGTGATACTCAAGGCTTTTGGGGGGGATGTGGGTACCAGGGATTGAACTCAGGGGCACTCAACCACTGAGTCCCATCCCCAGCCCTATTTTGTATTTTATTTAGAGACAGGGTCTCACTGAGTTGCTTAGTGCCTCGCTTTTGCTGAGGCTGGCTTTGAACTCGAGATCCTCCTGCCTCAGCCTCCCTAGCCACTGGGATTACAAGCATGTACCACCACACCTGGCTCAAGACTTTTTTAAAATTTGCTTTAATTTGTCCTTGTTAACATACTGCTCCATCATAACCATCAAAACTTTGTTTTGTCCAATGCTTAGGTGTCAGGGATAAGAGCAGCACTTAGGAAACTTTTTTTCTGGATTTCAAAGTTTATTTCAAATTATCCAGTATGGCTTTGTGACATAGATTTTTAAATGACCATGATTTTTGAAAAGTAATTCTCTTCATAAAAGAACATTTGTTGAATGACTATGCATGAATGAAAGCAGCTATTTCACTCCCAGTCAGCTACTTACTTTGCTCCTCTGCCTCAATCATCTTCTTCTGCTTATTATATAACTCCTCCTTTGTTTCAGACTAGCTTTCTATTCCCTCTCCTTTTAATCCCCATCTGACACCAGCTTCCTAGCTTAGCTCCATTCTGCGCACCACATCCTCCCTGCATAAGTTTAGGCCCAGTCAAAATGCCTGACTGTGTATCATTCCACAAACTCACCTGCATCCTCTAGTCCCCACTTTGTGCCTTCAAAGCCCAGTCTCATTGCAGCTCTCCTGGGACCATGGGTGTAGCTTAGTGGTTTGGCCCTTGCCTAGGATGCACAAGGCCTTGGGTTTGAGTTTCATCCCCAACAACACACATACACACACACACACACACACACACACACACACACACTTGATGGAGTTGTCCTGAATGTACCAGTTCTTCTTATCATAACTCTTGCTTTTCTTATGGTCCTGATCATGTTCTACCTTGGCTTATGGCTTCATAAGCAAAGGTTTCTTTCTTCCCTACCATATCATAAACACCTTAAGAACTGGATCTGCATCCTACTTTTTAAAAAATTGATTTGAACTATGTAATGTTTTGAACAACCTACAATAAAAATTAATTAAAAAAAAACTAATGATGAAAAAAAATAAAAAATAAATAAAAAAAATAAATAATTGATTTAAAAAATAAATAAATACATGATAGCGGAATGCACAACTTTTCGTATCTCTGTTTGTATATAAAGTATGTTGACACCCAATTTGTGTCTTCATATATGTACTTTCGATAATGATGTCCATCACATTCCACCATCCTTGCTAATCCCGTGCCCACTCCCTACCCCTCCTACCCCTCTGCCCATTTCTTTTAGCTTTTATTGTTCTTTTGAGATTGCATCCTATTTTTGTCTCCTCCACAAGTAGCAGGCACTGTTCAAGCAACTTCTATAAATTTGTGGCATAGTAGTTAAGCCATGTCCCTTGGAGACAGGAAAGCCAGAATTCATATCTGTCATTTGCTTGGGGTGTCAATCACTGGCAAGTCACCTAACCTCTCAGAGCCTCAGTTTCTCTATTTTTAAAATAGACAATAATAGTCTCTACCTTAGAGCATTGTTGTTATATCTCTTGGAAAGAGATAATGCACGTAGACTATTTGGTGCAGAGCACGGTACAGAGTAAACATCCATTAGGTAGTTGCTATTATTATTATTATTATTTTGTGGTGCTGGGGATTTAATTCAGGGCCTTGTGCATGCAAAGCAAGCACTCCACCAACTGAGCTATATCCCAGCCCTGCTATTATTATTAACAGGTATTTTTGAATGAATAAATATTAGCATGGGGACAATAAAGATCGATATTCTCATAGATAGTTATAAACTGTGCCTAATAGACTATGCTGGAAGGTTAGAATTGTGCACACATACATAACACCATGCATCTTGTTATATGCCCATGTAAGGATCTTCTATTTTCACAATGTTATAGTAGAGGCTATGGCAGATTGACAATGAATCTGAAACCATTTATTTGTTTGAAAAAGTAGCTAGGAGGAAGTGGAGGCTGCATTTTTATTTGCATGTTAATGATGTTAGTTTGCCTAAATTTGGAAAATATAGCATTCAGGTCAGGACTCTGGGTTGCCAACCTCAAAAACTCTAGATAATTAAAGCAGAAAAGGAATTTATTGGCAAGATCTCTGTGCATGGGGGTGGGGAAGGACTGCAGTCACAGAATCACCAGCAAGCTGAAGATCCAGGCTCAAAAAATGGTAGCCAACATGATGCAGCCAAAAAGACCAGATGGTTGCCCTCAAGGGGGCCCTGTGTCCCCAGGACACCCATTGTCACATTGCTATACTCTGTTGCCCTGACACTGGCCTGCCTCAGCCTCTGGGCTTTTGATTGCAGTGTGACCACAGGGAATAGCCTTTGAATATATGCAGGCCTTGGTCACTCTTCCCAAATGGCTCCTCTGGTGCACCAGGATAGGTCACACCTGCTTCCTCCAGCTGCCCTGAGAAAGGGAGAGGAATCATCTGTTCCTTCAGGTTTCACAGCAAATAGGCAGGTCCTGTCAACCACCTGCCTTGGGCTTATCCACTCCACTAGGAGTGTTTAGATGCTGGATGACTCTTGCAAATGTTCACTAGGGTACCCAGAAAAAGAGATGCAACCTGAAAACAGAACCAGAAACAAAAAGCTCAGAAGTGGTCCCTTGAAGGATTTCCCATGGAGCTGGCAGACATCTGTTTCAGCAAACTCTTCCTACCCTGAGCGCATATAAAATAACTGCAGGGGCATTTTCTTTCCTTTTTGCATAGATGGAAATGTAAAGGGAACCCCTTCTTTCCTGGCAGTATTAGTAATGGCCAACAAAGTTACCATATGGCAGAGTGACATTTCTAAAAAGCATGGTGATGTGCTGAAAAGATTTGCTGTTGCCAGATACCTATTGACAGGCTTAGAAATAGGTTCCCTGGAGCCCAATGGGCAAAGGCATAGCGTCCCTCTTGAAAGGGGCGGCAGATGGTAGTCTTCACCACCCCTGACAGAATAACGGCTGGAGGAAGCTGTGGGGCTCCATCTGGGAGAGAGCCTGTCTTCTGTGGCCAAGTCAATGTGTATGCAATCTTTATACTTTCTGTGGTGCACTTTTAGAAGGGAAGATCATAGAAGACTGGAAAATTCTGCCCAGGAAGAACCACACCTTTTCATGTTGCTTCACAGCAGATAGGGTGACCTTGAGAACCTCAAGGTGAAAGATGGTAGGGTGGAGTAGTAAGCATAGGCTGAGAAAGCCATGAATTGTTTCTTAGGAGAGATGAAAGATGAATGGACAGTAAGCTCTGATATTTGAAAATGTTGGTGGCCAAAGACTTCATTCTCCCTCCCCATCTGACCCACCAAATTGAGCCAGAAAATGTATTCATGACTGTTTCCATGGTTCTTACTCAGCGACAAGTCATTTCCCCTTTCAGATTATTTCCATTTTTAAGGCCCAATTTCCATTTGTTTTTTGATCTTCTGTTTTTGAGACATTGAGCCAATATCATCATCAGCCAAGGGCCAGGTTTTCTTTCAAGACTTCAAACTTATCACTTTTCCTCTATCCCCCTAGGTGGATTCTGTTTGTGACTGGTCCAAGGTAGACAGGGTTTTCCAGGTAGAGCAAAAGGAAAGGGACTTTTTATTGAAAGGTAGAGGCAAAACTGAAAAAAAAAAAAAAGTTTCTGGCATTGAATAATGATTGAGCCCAGGGAAGTTCTACCACTGAGCTACATCACCAGTCTTTTTTAAATTTTTTATTTAAAAGTAAGGTCTTGCTTAGTTGCTGAGGCTGGCCTTGAACTTGCAATCCTCCTGCCTCAGCCTCCTAAGTCCTTGGGATTACAGGCATGAACCACTGCACCCAACTAAAACCGTAAATTTCAAGGTGGCTCTTGTAAACATCAGTGGCTGTTTGGAGCAAAGGTTCTATGGTAAAATAATAATGTGATCATCAATTTATTAATGAGTAGTATAAGGTCTGATACAACAGAACATGATGGTTTGGGCAGCAATGGTTACTTGCTATTCCCAAAAGAAATTTCTTCTTAAGTTTTGTGACATATTTACTCTTTTGTGAAATATGTGTTTTGAAATATATTATTGGTTTAATTCTTCATCAGTACTAATAAAACAAATTATTCTGAGACTGAGTTTATCTTATATTTAAAAGCTCATAAGTGGTTCTTTGTATTTTCCACAAAAATCACTGACAGTTTTCCGTCTTAATTTTAAGCTAAAGACAAGATTTATGAAATATGTCTGTCCCTTTGTGGACCCATAGCTCATAACATAGTTTTATTCAGCAGCAGGTCCTTAACTCACACACATAGTTACCTTTGTCATTTTTCTACTAATTGTGATGGGGTAGTTTGGCCTTACCTGTTAGTCACACCCTCCCATGTCTCAAGGAGTCACAGACCACAACATTTCTCATTGTTTCTAAATCTGATCAAAAGTTTTATTCTAAAGGATGCAGATGAAGGTGCTTATTAAAGTGCCATTGTGAATTGAATCATATATATGCTGCTAAAAATCATTTAATGCATGAACAACTCGGAAAAAAGAACTCTTGCCACCCACACACATCGTGATAAAATAGGGCAGAAGCATTTTGCACTTGCTTTAACAGTTTCGCCTGAGAAAGGTTTCTGATGTCCATCTTTCCCCTCACTTACTTAGCATTTCAACTTCATCCCAGTCAGCTGCTGAATCATTAAACAGAATGCCACCAGTCTTTGTATTTCCAAAACTGTGTCTCTATTGTGGACTGCACATCTTTATGACAGCCACATGCTTGCAAAAGAATTAAAGTCAGAGTATTCATTCAGCCTTGTATTATTTTCAGAATACAAAGGGGGGGGGGGAGAGAGAGAGAGAGAGAGAGAGAGAGAGAGAGAGAGAGAGAGAGAAAAGAAAAAGAAAGAAAAGAAAACTTCCTTGTTCTTCTACGCTGTTCCCATGGTAAGATGCTCCGTGGAAAGGAGCCTAGCGGTGGGCAGCGGCTGTGAGTCCCGATAACGAGCGCCTCACATTTCCGTGCCATTCCCATTTGCTAGTGCGCTGCTGCGGCCGCAAGCCTGATTGATATATGCCTGCAATGGCACTTTTCCATTTGACATTCTCTCTCTCTCTCTCTCTCCCTCTCTCTCTCCCTCTCTCTCCCTCTCTCTCTCTCCCTGTGTCGCTTAAACAACAGTCCTAACTTTTGTGTGTTGCAAATATAAAAGGCAAGCCATGTGACAGAGGGACAGAAGAACAAAAGCATTTGGAAGTAACAGGACCTCTTTCTAGCTCTCAGAAAAGTCTGAGAAGAAAGGAGCCCTGCGTTTCCCCCAAGGTAAGCAGGAAAACAAGCGCTGACGGCTTGCCTAGGAAATTACTTCTTTCCAAACCGAGCATTTCATCCTCCTCTCAGACAAAGAGACAACCTTTAAATACCACTGAAATTTGCATTACTTTCATTTGCATTAATTTGTAGCTTGCTAGCCTTGTGTTTTTCAAATGAACGGGTCTTTGAAGTCTGTGACAGAGCAGGGAGCCTCCCAAAGAAGCTCGAGAATATATTTTTTATTTTTTTGGTTTGACTTAGATTTTCTTTCCAAACTCTCTGCGTAGTTAGATGTAACTTTGTAATGGTTCTAATATTTGACCCTGTAAAAGGGGACAGAGAAGCAGCAACTTGCTGACATGGATTCCTGGAGCCCAGTATCTTCCTCACCGCCCTCATCCCTCTTACAATGGGGGCACTATTAACGCAGGCTTCCCCTGCGAGGTAAAACGCGCACTGTTTACTTTTATTACTACTTCTGTGTGCTGCTGAGCTCCTGCCAGGGCTGTGCCGGAGTACTCAGAATGACTTCAAACAATAGGCAACATTTATTTCTAGCTTTTGGTGTCATGCTTTGCAGGAATCCTGCTCCTTTGCATTCTTCTCTCAACGCGCGCGGGACTCCGCATCCATAGATGCATTCGGGAGCCCAGGGGAGAGATGAGGATGGGTTTGCTGTATGATTTTGATTGGGCAAAATGTCCAAGGACATGCATGCTGTTTGCCTTGGCCTTATTGCAAGGGGCTATTTTTAGTAGTCAGCTTGTCCCTGCAGCATGATGAACGCTACATTGTCCAAGGAGTGATGGGGAAAGGATGCTCCCACCAGCACAGGGACCAGGACCTGAAGGAAAGACTCCTAAAGACACCTGAGGAATATTCGGAGGATCCTTCCAAACTCCCGAATACAAATTCTCTCTTTAAATGAACAATTGAGCTGTGGGAGGCCTGGGCATAACTCTTTCTTGGGGGACGGGAAGTTTGATTGTGTACAGAATGTTAATGACTCAGAACGCACAGTAACTGAGGCTCATTGTAATGGACAAATCCAGATAACCCTCCACAAAAGAGACAGCCTCCCATCTCTACTGAGATTCAGGTGCGGCAAAGGAAGTTATTTGGCAAGATGAGAGTCCCTCCTACTTTCTTTGTAACTGTCATTGCTAAAAGCTTTGGCTACTACAAAGCATGCCTCTTTTCATTTGTGATATTAGTGCATTTTAATTACAAGGAGCTAGCACGGGCTAATTGCTTCAACACATAACATTAAATACCAGATGCATTTGAAAGCATAGAGATACCTAAAATGCAGTTTTGGCTATGGGGGTCAACTGAATACAGTGGGGACTGCAGAATGCTTCTCAATTGAGCTTTTAGACTAGATACAAATATCTTGCTCATTTTTTTTCTCACCAGTCTTGCTTCTGAAAGTGAACTTCAGAATCCTATCGACTGATTTTCTTTGCAATGCGGGGGCACAATTTATGGGAAACTTTTCTGATTTTCTTTAATAACTAGCCTAACAAGCATTGTTGAATGAAAAATCTGACTTTTGGATGAGATAATTTACAACTTTAGGATATTCACTACTCAAGAAAGCCTGTAAGAAACATACTATGGATTGTATTGCTATAAAATTTGACAGTGATTTTCTTAAAAGTACCACTGTTAGCAAAGCATTTAGCTGACTCAAAACAATTTTCTTAAACTATTATTCAGATCATTACATGAGAGTTTTGAACACACAATGCAATGTATTATACCATTTATTTTAAAATACATTTGTTTCAGGTAGGGGAGAACTAGCTGAGGTCTTATGACTGTTGACCAAGCAGCTGACACCCACAGATGGAAACGTGCCTGTGGAGTTTTCAATCTTAATTCAACTTCCAATGACACTGTCAAGGGAAAAATAAATCATTTTTCAATACCTTTAACAATTTCCAACTCATTTATTTTCCTGGGTCCTTGAAAAATGTGGTGAGTTTTTCAGAATTATAGCCACCAATGGTGGCCAGTGAGTTTCACTCTATTTTAAAAACTCACAAATCAGCTACTATCATTCTTTTTTTAAATTCAGTTGTCAATGGACCTTTTTTAAAATTTTTATTTATTTATATGTGGTGCTGAGAATTGAATCTAGTGCTTCACACATGCTAGGCAAGCGTTCTACCACTGAGCCACAACCCAGCCCCCAGCTACTATGATTCTTACTAGTTAATTATTCATTCAACCATTTTAAATAAATATTTATTAAGCATTTGCAATATGCCTAGCACTGTGCTAGTTTTGATGAATGAGAAGGTAAATGGGACATTGCCTTGTACCCTGACTCTCCATGCACATGCTCTTTCCAGTTAGATTTTGGTACTGAAATGGGCTTTACCAATGGGCAAACAGAGCTTGAAATTTCTGGTTATAAGGAAGCTTTAAAAATAGCTGCTGGTACCTAGATTTACTTGATATGATTTTCACTTATCAATGGCCTTTTTTTCCATTTATAATTGAAGGGTTCCCTTTACGGCTTCATCTCTAGATCAGGTATATCTCACCTGCACAGCTAAAGTGGCCTGGATCTTACCAGCCTGAGTAGAAGAAGCCTGGAAAAAGAGCAATTTATCCTTGCTCTGCTCTCTTGAGCACCCTTTGGAAAGGACCACATGCTGTCTCTATGGTGGTGGTGGGGGGAATGGGTGTGAGTCACCTACTCAGCAGCTGACATCAGGGCCATTTGATGAATCATTGAATTAGAAACATGCATGGAGAAAGATGCAGTCACTATCTCCCACCACTTACTTGTCCTACTCTCAGGATCCATGAAACCCATGACCTCTGGGCTTGGCCTAAATTCAAGAAGTCCCTGGGACAAAGTTGCCAGAAGTTGTTCGCCAAAAACAGGTCTCTGAATCACACAGAGTGCTGCTTTCCAATGACCCAGTTTGGTGTTTTATCATGCGGTTAGGTTACTGGGGTGGGGGAGGGAACCTGAAGATAGCATCACGGGGATCTTGATTTGGTCCTTATCAGTAGATAATCCCCTATGGTTGAATTAAAATGCTTCTGACTCCCTTGGGATGCCTGACTCACCCTAGCCAGCCCTCAGCTTCTTGGCTTCATCACCTTTGAGTCCATCCTCACCTCTTTCCATGACAGTCAGTTAATGCGACTTTGGCCTTGCAGTCCATCAGGAGCAGGGGATGGGGAGGCAGGTGGAAAGACTGAGAAGTGCTAACACCAAGGGGGGAAGTGGGGCTGTTGGAGGGTGAGTGAGCTTCAGGGCCCGAATTGCTGTGACCCGTCCTGGCTGTGATCAGCTGTCATTTCCTCTTCGTGTATGACACTGTGGAACATATTAAAATTTCTCTAGGATGGTATGTTTGGAATTCCTCTGATGCCCCACCTCACCAGCTTACCCGGACAATAAAAGCAAGGTTGTAAGCCTTTGAACAGCTGGCTGGCTATATATTTCCCCTCTTTCTTTCGCATAATCTAATTCAGAAAAGAATTCAGCTAGACTGGCAGTGCCATGTCTGGGTACTTGTTTCCTGCAAGTCCTTCCTCTACCACCTCCTCCCACTGCTCGCCCTGGAATCTTCCTGGGTGGCATGTGGCTTTTCTTTTCTTTTGCTCACCACCGCTCCTAGCCCGCCCCCTTTTCCCTTCGCCTGAGCTGCTTCCATTGTGAACTGCTGTTTGCTGGGTCTGTTTTCCAGACAGCCTGGGTCCTGTTCCATCCGGGGAGAACAGCCCATGCGGTCTCCTCATCTCCATAGTATTCCCAGGATGTCATTCTTGGCACCAATTCTGCAGGGTTGATAGGATATGGGGGCTTTTTGTAGCCCCGAGCCTGAACCCACTTGCAGAGAGGAGCAGCCACGTGGCTCTCCGAGAGCAGGACTGGAGTGACCCGGGTTGGCAGGGATGAGCATACCATCATGGTGACCCGAACATCTCCGGCAAAGGCCCGGGGGTGGGAGTGCTATGGGAATGCCTGGATGCACTTCGGCCCACATTAAGAGAAATGTGGTTATTCTCTGTTTCAGGGGGAGAGACAAGTGATTTGGAACAAAGCTCCCCGGATCCTCTGACCCTGCCCTGCCCCCTTTCCTCATCCTTCCCACGTCCTCCCCTCCCCAAACAGAAAGGAAAGACAGGATTTTTAATTTGCCCAGCCCAGGCCTGAATGTCTTTATGAAACCCTTTTGGTGGCAGGGAAAGGGGAGAAATAGATTCTGGGTTGAGCCAACTGAAAATGCATGAGGCTTTGGGGATGGGGAAGGACCTTTCTTTCTCTTAATAACAGAACAACAGTTTGGTTGATGAGTTGCAAATGGAAGGTACTGGACTTCTCAATTAGGGATTCCCATTTAAGACCCTCCCTGTTCAGCATCCTTAAAAGATGCTGCTAATGTCCTTTGGGCCAAGAGGTATTAAGGAGCAATCTACAAGGCAGATTCCTATTCCTTTTCTTCTCCTGGGGGCTTTGGTTGTGTTTTCCGAATTAGCTAACATTCATTAAAAGACCCAAAAGGAAAAATTTAACAGAGCTGAATTAAAATGAGTCTTTTCCTGTTAGCTTGACAAGGTGTGTGTGTGTGTGTGTGTGTGTGTGTGTGTGTGTGTGAGAGAGAGAGAGAGAGAGAGAGAGAGAGAGAGAGAGAGAGAGAGAGAGAGATTGAAGAAAGAACTGACTCCCCTCTGCTGCCACTTCTTGGGTTTTAATATGAATTATTCCATACAAGTCCCTAGGCTAGAGGATCTATTTAAAGACGCCTGGCAGCATGAAGGGAGAGGGTAAAAATACAACCACTCTTTTGTCCATCAAAGGTTTTCTTTGGGAGGACATTAAGAGCATTCCTGTTTTCCTGTCTGCCCCTGCCAGTGGCAACATGCCAGTTGGTAGTACCCACTCCTCACCCATCAGATCAGCAACCATGAAGTTCTATGTTCATTTTGGGAACAAACAAAGGGTGGGGAATCCTTCCGGAAACCCCCATGTGTGTGCTGCGGGGCAGGGAGGATGGGACTGAAATGAATGCTTGCTTGGCTGTGCATGATGTACACTGCAGATTCGCACACCCACACATCTGAGGTTCTGAGGAAGATTGTGCCGATGGCACTATTACTGAAGCCAGACTCCCTCACATCTGCAGAGCTTCCTTTTCTATCATCTCTCTGGTAATAGCTTGCTTGGTACCATTCATGCTTGCTGTCCCTTTCATTAGAGGGTCTCCAAGCCTGATTGTTGAGCACATATTGCTTACAGTCACGCTCCCTAGACCCATTCTCAGCAGTCAGAACCTAACACCCTGGATGGGGTTTACAGTCTGGAACAAACATTTTCTTGTTAGAAAGAGTGCTGACTCAGAAAATTCAAAGAATGGGTAAGTTCAGTTGGCAATACATCCCTAGTGCATGTAATCAGGAATTCATCCAGTCGGGCTCCATTTCACACTCATGTCAAAATCTCGACATGAACATTGACTAGTAGCCGAGTATAAGATCTGCAGTAGAGAGCTTCCCCCCCCCCCGCCTTTTTTTTCCACAAAAGCTAAGAATTCTTCAATTTGCTCTCTTCCAAGGTCTGGCTGGGTCCCAACTTTTTCTTTTAAGCTGTGATCCAACCAATTGCAATATCCTTCAAAAATGAAAGGGTAACAGGTTAAGACATTCAAGAAAGTTGATGAGTTGCCAGAAAATGCTCAGCAGTGACCTTTGTACAGTGCCACAAACTGACAATAGCCCTAACCTGGAGTCTCCCTCCATCCTTTCATCCATAGGCAATAAAAGTAAGAAGAGAGCAGGTCATGGGAGATTTAACAAAAGAGAAGGAGGAAGGATTATTTTTGATGTTCAAAATCTGCAACTGCCCTTTCAATTTTTTTTTTCAAATAGCACCAGTTTCAGAAAGGAAACTTTCCCTTCATTTCACCCACTCCCTCCCAGGAAGGGATTTGAAGTTGTCTTCTCTACCTGAAAAGGAGGCCAACTTCTCAAGTGAAAAAAAACCCTCATATTCAACTCTAAGTAATATGTAGGTACACACATTCCCAACATGGATGTGAAGAATCAAAGAACTACAGTTCTTAATCGAAGTCCAATTTTTCTTTAAAATACAAAGAGATATTTTAGGGCTTGATACATTTCTATGATCCCCACCCCTCCCCATTAAGTTGTGGAGAATTACTCTTTTTCAGAGTAATATAATTTAAATTAAAATAAATAATAAAAATATAATAAATAATAAAATAATTAGTTTAGTTTTTTTTTTAATTTTGAGTTTCTGGATCTAAAAGCAGAATAGGATTATTACAGAGCAGCTGGCAATCAAAAGATGTAGCTGGCCAGCTAGTGCACACCTGTAATCCCAATGGCTTGGGAGTCTGAGGCAGGAGGATCACAAGTTTGAGGTCAGCCTCAGCAATTTAGCAAGGCCCTAAGCAACTTGGTGAGACCCTGTCTCAAAAATTGAGAAATTAATAAAAGAGGGCTGGGGATGTGGCTCAGTGGTTGAGTGCCTCTGAGTTAAATCCCCAGTACAAAAAAAAAATGATGTAACTGTAGTATGCATGGTTTAAGCAAAACAAAATACAAACAGAAAACCAACAGCCCAACAAAGTCAGGGTGATCAGCAATATTTTTATGTGACTTTTATGTTAGCCTTATCTCTTTTGCATAGTGTTCTGGACTGCAGATCTGGAGTAAGATATGGTTAAATTCAGTATTCAAAACCCACCATCATGCAGAAAAGTCAAATTGAATAGGGCATGGAAAGATTGAACTGCTCCTATTGTTTATGCCGTCCTAACTAAGGGCACTACAGCTATTAGGTGAGATCACTACCACCATTCCAAAATGGTTGCAGGTGAGGAGATTCAAAAGCAGCTTTGGAAACACTTTGCTAAACACTTTGAAGAAAAGCCAACACACTCATTTGGCTCCAGAGTAAAAGGGAGCCTGAACCCTGAGCTAACATTGGTCACCTCTTTTCTCTAAGGCCAGATCAAAGCCAGCAGTCCAGTGGCAGAGCAAGTGTGGAGCTATTTCATCGAAATGGTCCCCAGAATACCTGGCCATCTTTTCTTTTCCACAGGAAAGGTGTATCTTCATGCATTTTGTCAGGACTGAGTCCTCTGGGTTGAATATCTCAGAGCTCTCCTGCTTTATTTACACAAAGTCTTATGCAAGGTGATCAGTAGATAGTGTTTCATTCCTCATGTGAGACCACCCCCAGCCCTGGCTTCCTGGGAGGGAGTGGGTAAAATGAAGGGAATTTTCCCTTTTTGAAATTGTACCATTTTTAAAAAAAATGTAAAAGCAGTGGCAGATTTGGGACTTCAAAAATAATCTTTTTTCCTTCTCTGTTCTTACTGCTGTGGCTTCCATTCTCCCTATTTTTATTTCATATGGTTGAAAGGATGGAAGGGGACTCTGTGTTTAGAGCTACTGGTGATTTGTGGCACCATAGAAAAGTCACCCCTGAGTATTTTCTGACAGTTCATCATCATATCAGTCACAGCTTATAGTCAGGTGGCTAGATTACATAAATAATCTAAATCCCAGGAGGAAAAGACTTCAACAGAAAAGTGCTTCCTGACACTGGGGTAATCAGACCTGGTCATTTCCAATTCATGCAGGGTATATACTCTAAAAGTCTCAATTAGTTATGTTGCCTGTTAAGAACATAGAATGAGTCTTTCCATAGGAAAAAATAGAAGCTCACAGATGCCTCGTAGAAGAATCAAGAGCCATATCCAATAGTCAGTTCTTTTAGATCCCAGTCCCAGCCCAGGGATTCAGGAAATTTCTTCCCTTAGCACAGAGAAGGAATGTTCTGTGCTACTTTACCAAGCAGAGTACCTCGCTCTTAACCACTGGGACCTTCTTAAGGTATCTGCAGAAAAGATAAACCCTCCTGACCAATTTTATTCTCCAATCTGAACTAGAGCATCACATATGGCCCCGCTAGGGCCTAAGGATCTGAGGCTAAAGTTCAGTTTAGGAACAATGATCACTCATAAGAAAAGCACAGTCAGGTTAAACTCATCCTATATCATGATCATTATCAATGAAGGAAGTTTAATTCTAGCATGATTTATTACTTTTAACCCCCTGTCCTCCCCATTTACACTTTGGGGAAGAATGGAGAGAAATGCCTCAAATTTTAAGGTAGCTTTAAGGAAAATAAAAACAGATTAAATATCATAACGAAGTGCATCCTATTATTAACAGGATATGGTTAATTTATAAACTACATTTAGTACATCACAAATCCTGAATCAGTTGGTTTTTAAAGCCTATTTTTATTTCAGGCTACCCATAGGACCTTGTCAAGGGGCAAATTTTTATAGCTCAGCCTTCAGTGTTGGCTCAGGCAACATACTGGAAGTTGTTTAGACTCTTCAGTAGTTATTAACTTCTTGAGTAAGAAAGGAAGTATTGCTGTAGGGTTGCTTTTGGGGACTATGCAGCCTCAGAGCAGTACTATAACTCTGAGAAGCTTGGGTAGATTTAGAGATGGTTGGACATGCATAGAACTGTAAAGCCTCTAAACCAATCCATTCATTTTGTAGGTAAGGAAGACAAATGACTTGTTCAAGACCACACAGTCAAAGATGGGAGGGCAGGACTCAGAGCTCTAGGACCTTCAGTTGAGCCTTCCTTTCATTCAATTGGGCAATAGTTAAATGTTTTGTAGGTTTTTGAATGCAGTGCAATTATTATTCAATATTTCTGAGGAATGAGTGTAAAATACTGGGACTTAGCACTTTAACAACTAGCACTGTATATGGGAGAGAAACAGGAAGATGCAGGTAAATGGGAGTTTAGATAACAACAGAGAGCTTCCTTTGGATTTCCTGACAGTGTCTGAAAGCCAGGATTTTAGGTTTGGTCAGGCTCAAGGTCAAGTCCTCCCACTGCATCCCTCCCCAGACAGTGAAACTATTCAAGTCAAGGACACACACACAGGTGGGGCCACTTGATTGTTGGCTCAGTCCCCCCAAATTATTTCTTTTCCCAGAACTTTGTTTGAGTACCCTTATCTTCCCCAGGATTGTGATTTATTGCCTCTGGCTATATTCCTCCTTTTCTTTTGCTTTTCCCATCTCTGTTCTTCCTCCATCACCCTCCCACCCCATCCCCCACCCCCACTGCTGAGCTTGGCCACAGCTGGCTAGTCAAGCAGGTTGGGAGAAGGCAGAGCCCAATCACAGACTGGAGGTCTATTGTTTAATCACAAGGGTGTTTTCTTCTCTCTCCTGAGGTAGCATCATGGGGGCAGCCATTTCCTCCCACTGTAGAATCCATGCAGTGCAATGAAAAGGGCAGGAGCTGCTCTCTCCCCAATGACCTTGTGGCTGCCCATCCTTGGAGATCCCTGGGGTTGGTAGGCTGGGGGCCTGGCAGCTTTTCCAGTCAGAACACTGCCTCTGGGTCAGCCTAGGATTGACTTCTTGGCTGCCACTCATGTGCTGTCAAATAGAAATAATATTAAAAAACCATTCATTGAGCACACGGGATGCTTTATAAAATCCAAAGTGCTGTTTACAGTTTATAAATTAAGTGCCTTGGGAAGAAGCATCTGACTTGTTCTCCAAGGCATCTAGTTGACTAGATCCCATTGGAATTCTTTAGGTTCCTGGGAAGGGGCTACTTAGCACTTCACACTCTCTGAATTAGACCTAGAGTTTCTTTTCCAATTGTTGTGTGAAGTGTTAGCTAGTGGCAAGATTTCTTTCACAGTTACACATCTTTGATTTTTTTTTTTTTTTTGGCAATTTCTTTGAGAGAGGCTCTGGGTTCTACAATCTTTTTCTTATTCATGCTTGTACCATGATTTTTAAAAATTACAGTAAATAACAAATAATTCTGTCTGATTCATGGGCTCCATTCCAAGTTGTTATATTTTATCTGCTTTTCTTGATCCTTTTAGAAATGATGCAATGCATGTCAATATGAATTAGATGTAAAAGATATGAATTAGATATCAATGTATCCCAAAAAATTACCCAGGAAAACACAGGCCAATATTCTGCTTGTAGCTGCAGTGAGCTAGAAGAGGGATTTAGGATAGGACCTATTCTTTCCCCTGACCCCTGATCTTTTTCTAATTTTTTAAAAATTTATTTATATGTGGTGCTGAGGATCAAACCCAGTTCCTCACACATGCTAGGCAAGTCCTCTACCACTGAGCTATAATCCCAGTCCTCTAAATTTTTATTTATTTATTTATTGTTATTTTTTGTTGATCCTAGGGTTGCTACCACTGAGCTACATCCTCAGTGCTACCACTGAGCTACATCCCCACTTTTTTTTTTTTGATACCAGATATTGAACCCAGGGGTACTTTACCATTGAGTCACATCCCCAGCCCTGTTTTGTATTTTATTTAGAGACAGGGTGTCACTGAGTTGCTTAGGGCCTCACTAAATTGCTGAGACTGGCTTTGAACTCCTGATCCTCCTGCCTCAGCTTCCCAAGCTGCTGGGATTATAGGTGTGTATCATCCTGCCCAGCACCAGCCCTTTTGTATTTTTTGAAAATTTGAGGCAAGTCTCACTAAGTTACTGAGGCTGGTCTTGAACTTATGATCCTCCTGCCTCAGTCTCCTGAGTAGCTCAAATTATAGGTGTGCACCACAGCGTCTGGCTTTTTCTTTCTTTCTTTTTTTTTTTCTTTTTGGTGCTGGGGATTGAACCCAGGGCTTTGACATGTGCTACACCACCAGACCCCCTGACCTTTATCTTTTGTCTCTTAGAGCAAAAGGAGACACTTAATAAGTGCTTGATGAATATGTGTTAAATAAATATTTGTTGAAAGAAGTCACAGAAGGGAACACCTGCTTATGTTAATAGTGAAAACAGCCCAGGGAAAAATTTGGATACTGAAGCACCACCCTCCTTTGCCTGGCAAGCAGGACAAGAATAAGGCCATTCTTGGCACATGCCACTTGTCTTAGCCTGTTGCTGGAATCACTTGTGTGAAACCAGTACTTACTCTCTGCCAGGCAGAAGGTCAGCCCAAGAGTGAGCTGATCTGTGGGCACAACACCATCTCTCACCCAGGAGGCTGTGATATTATTTCGCTGAGGATGACAGGTGGGGGAATCTGGGCACCAGTTGTTCTTTTCCACTGGTATTGTTTGGAGGGTAGCTCCAAAGTTGGGCACGCCAGCCTACGTGCCTCTCCTGCCGGCAGAGGCTCCACATTGGAGCTATTAGAATGCGGGCTCTGTACATAGGCCAAGTCCATGTCTCAGAGACCATACCCAGAGCACAGAGCAGCCACAAGGCTCCTAAGTGCAGAAAAAGAGTTGTTTTCCCATTCAATCCACTATTGGTCAGGCCAAGGTTCTAAGTCTTGATTGGCAGCATTTGATTTGGGGGCACATGGCTTTAAAGGAAAAGTAATTTAGTTTTGAGAAAATGATAGACTCTTCTACAAGGCAGAGAAACCCCTAGGCTGTCAGAAAATGAAGATTCCAGTGGTATGATTTTCCCCTTTGTGAGCTCTCCTCTCCCTCTGCCCTCTGCACATGCTCGCCCAGGCACTCCCTCACCAACCCAATGTCAAGACAAGTTGACTTAACAGTGCCCTTTTCTTGAACTTTATCTTAATTTCTTCTTCAACACAACCGTGTTGGTTCATTCAATTTGGATGTTTAAGGGGGAAAAAAAAACAGTGTTATGCTGTGAAAATCTTATCTTACTTTGTATTTTGAGAGCGGCTCTGTGGACTCTGTGGTATATTCACATTGTGTGCATTCTTATTTCTGCATTTAATATAAAAACTGAACAAAAGTATCACGCTTTGTGGGTGTACTAAAATGAAAAATCTGTCAATACTAGGGATCAAGCAACATTTCTTGCTACTCTTTTTTTCTTTATTACTCATCCTGATTTGTCTTACCACCTATAAAAAGAAAACCAGTTAATAAGGTGACATTGCCTGTAGCATTAACTATCCCTTTATTGGTATAAACTTCATAATATTTGCTTGCTAAAGTGTTTTGTTCACTTCAGAAAAAAAAAATTAACTGTGCTTGCAATTCAAGAAGTTGCTACTAGGTGGCAGTAGTATACAAGAACTAAATTAAATTGAATAAATTAGACTAGTCTATCTTCCCATATTTATAAGAAGTAAAATATAATATTGTCAAAACACTCAAACTAGAATAAACATTATACATTTATCAACTTAATTATCAGTTTTAGACTGAGTTTTTAATAAAGAACATTTCTTTTTAAAAGAAATTTTGAATAGGGAATACATTTATAAGTTCTAAAACCTAAAAATACAAAAAGCTATACAGTGACAAGTTTTTCTCCCATGCCTGTCCCTTAATTCTCACAGGTAATTAATTTTATTAGTTTCTTGGGTATCCTTTTAGAGTTTCTCTATGTAAATACAGTTATATATTCTTATCCCACTTGATTTTAACACAAAGCAGTACATAGAGTTTCTGCATCCTTCTTTGTGGAGTTGCCTGGTATTACATTGTATGAATATTACATAATTAACATGTCTATTAATGAATATTTTATGCTGTTTCCAATTTTATGCTATTGCAACTATGTATTTGTAGATTTCACATGTAGTATAATTCACAGAAATGGACTTGCTGGGCCTAAAATATATACTTTGCATTTCAAAAAGATATTGCCAAATTGGCCTCTATAGAGTTTGTGCCAATTTATACTGTACTGTCTCCAAAATGGGCCTGTTTTCACACAGCCTTGCCAACAGGGTGCAAGACCAGACTTTGGAATCTTTGTAAATCTGATTGGTTGAACAGAGTATTTCCAAATACTTAAATTTTCATTTCTCCTAAATGCGTGACAGTGTTTAAGGGCCCTTTATGTTTCCTTTCCTGTGGAGAGAATGAAAATGCCAACAAACACAGCCATTCATACACATATATAGAGATTTGTTAATGGTGTTGTTGCTTGGCTTTGCCATCATGCTGTATGTGTTTTTCTTTAATTTGCTCTAAATTGCCACCACTTCATAGCTATGGGTTCATAGCTCATTTCATATGCTCTGAAGAGAAGTTGCTGGCAAATGGGGAGGGAGGGCCAAGGCTGGAATGTCTGCTTTTCCCTTCATCCTTTTGCCATTGATTCCCAGGGGAAATATCCGTAGACTGGAGTGGTGAAAGGAGAAATCGAATCAATTCTCTTTCTGAGACTAATTAAGGCTTCAAAGAGACAGATAACCACTTGGGATAATTTAGTCATATTGAAACTCAGAAAATAGTAATAATATTGCATCCTCTGATCATGGACCCCAAGAAAGTTCTGGCTTTTTGAGCTGAAGTCTTGGTGAGTTTCAGGGTCATGTGTATAGGAAAACCTAGCCCAGCCAGCTGTTAAGAAAACAAACAAACAAAAAATGCTCCTTAAAATTTGTTATTTACACATATTAATTGTATATATTAATGGGATTCAGTGTGATATTTCATACATTCATATGTGTATTGATCAAATTCAATCGCTCTTCAAAAAAAAAAAATGCTCTTCTGCATCCTTGGCTGATTTGCGACTTTGGACACAGGTTTGCTCCATTTTTAATGAAATATTACCATTAGTATGCACATAAAGAAAAGGGAAGCAAGCTTATATGAAAATGGGGTCTCCTCATACCTTCTGCATATGTAAATGGTGGTAGTTGAACCCATAGCTATGAAGAGGTGCAATTTAGAGCAGAAGGGGACAATAGATGCCATCTCTGTCAATTCCCCTACACTACAGATGAGGAAATGGGCTGGGAGAGTTGAAGTTAGCTGTACAATATGCCCAGCAGTTGCAATGATTTGAGTCTAGGTGGGTTCCCTTCTTAGTGGTCGCTGCCTTTTCTACAGAACTTCTTTGAAACGCATGTACTCAGACTTTGCCATTGTGGGGTTGTGCTGCTCTGAAGCAGCCCTATCTCACACACCTTTTCCCACTTAAGATTCTGTGCCCCATAGTTGCAAGATAGATAATTGCAGTAAGGTGGGTCTGAGGTCACTTTATTAGGGCAAAACGAATTGGCTTATACCCACTTGAATTTCCCATCTTGATCATATAAATACTTTCCTCTGTTTAGTCAGACCAGCCATGAGTAGGTAAGAAATTAAAATAAAAAGTTGTACTATGAACAGGACAATTGAAGTTTGATCTGAAATACCTTTGAAAAGTTTTTCTGAAGCTTTAATTATTCCATTGCTTTGGTTTGGGTTGTAGTATTAGCACCCCCCCACCCCCAATCCAATTTTCCTAAATGTTTGCAAATATTTTTGGTACTTTCTGTCTTCTGGTGTAATAAAAAGCATCAGTGTGGGCCATGTAGGGGGGTGTTGTGAGGTGATTTGGAGAACTTTGTGGACCCCAGTACTTTGACCAAAAGCTATGGTTAAAAGAACAAAGCAAATTTCAGGAAAATTGGTATAGCATAATCCCACTTTAATGCTAAGTCTCTGCTCCGATGACCACTTTCCTTTTCAAATTACACCATGGGCTCAAGCTACAAAGGCTCTGCAGAAATGTGTGACTCTGTTGGGAAATACACATGTGCTGCCTTAGCCACACTGGAGGCCATTGAGCATAATGTGTATTTCAGATATAGTTTGCCAGTGACGCTGGGTGGCATGGGGCTTAGAGCAAAAACAGGATGAGCCTGGAGCACAGAAATGGAAAATTAGGTGGGTGGGTGGGTGGGTATGGACTTGGAAATGGAAAACATGCTCCCAAGGGACATGGCCCACGTTCATTAGTGCTGACCTACCTCCCCTCCAGCCCCGTAAGCTGATGTTGATACCAAAGCTTCCTGGGAAACTGCCTAGACCCTCCCACTCCTGCCAATGAAAAATAAAGATGAGAGTGTCCAATTTAGTTATCCTGTGGCCAGAACCACATATTTAATCTTTATTATGAGTTTGAATTATTCTTGCCCCTAGAAACATGGACTCTAGCAATTCAAGTCAACATGTACTTCCATTAAACCATCATGCCCACCTCCAAATGGTTATAAATATGTAGCATAAGCACTGGGGGAAGAAAGAGGAATGAATGACAGTTTATGCTAATAACACTCTAGAAACCAATATTCTCCACCCAAAATGGCATGGAAAAAATTCTACCTAATACCTCCTAGGTTCCATTAATATTTCTGGGTAAATATTTCTGGGGAAAATAATACCTATTTTCATTCCAGCTGTGCAGCAGATACTATGATGATGGATTCCAAGTGCAAAGAGTAAGACAAAACTCTGGCATACAAAGGACAAT
Source organism: Callospermophilus lateralis (assembly GCF_048772815.1). Lineage (NCBI taxonomy): Eukaryota > Metazoa > Chordata > Mammalia > Rodentia > Sciuridae > Callospermophilus > Callospermophilus lateralis. The sequence continues at coordinate 30,021,246 of NC_135325.1, read as the reverse complement.
GACAACCATAAAGCTTCAGCCAGATCCTGCCCTTGTCTTGAAAGGAACTGGATCCTAGGACTCGAAGGCATAGCCAATTTTTTGTCCTCTGCCTCCCTCTGCTGTTCTTCTGGAGAAGTTTTCCCTCACAACAATGAGAAATCATGTTCTAGCTGCATCTTTTTCTATGCTCTCCCTGCTGGCGATAATGGGAGATACAGACAGCAAGACAGACAGCTCATTCATGATGGATTCAGACCCTCGACGCTGTATGAGGCACCACTATGTCGATTCTATCAGTCACCCATTGTACAAGTGTAGCTCAAAGGTAAGATCAACGTCTCTGGGAGTATAGCACCATGCTCTCCATAAAAGAAAGAAAGAAAGAAACCCAAAAAAGGGAAGCCATATTTCTTTGTCAGGGGATGGAGAACTAGAGTCATAGTCCAAACCTAGGGCTTGTGGGAGGATCCTTTTTGAAGATTTTCCACAATGCATTGCACTATTGTCAGCCCAATCAAGCACGTGTACACCATGGATGGTTGTCTTTGTCCCTGCCTGTGAAATTCATGAGCAATAGTGTCCTTGTTCAAGAAAGGAAAATGGATCCTGCAAATTATTGTAACTCCTTCTACCTCTGATAAAGAGAAAGGGAATGCAACATATGGCTGAACAGTAGAACATATTTCTCGGAGGGCTCTTCAGGGAGTTTCCTGGTAAAATAGTCAGTAACTGTCTCTGTGGTCTGAGCCTTTTTCTCCTTGTGCCACGTTGATGTTAAAATGATTTCAAAAGATAATATGGTGATTTTATAGTTGATCATTTTATATTGGTTATCCAAATCATTCTTGTTTGGAGTAGGTGGCATGTTTTTCACAGAGGCAACTGCTTCAGTGTTGAGACAAGGTGTGAGAAGGAAGATCATGCTTAAAAGACCACCAAGAATGGCCAGCCACATGGGCCACCCAGAAGGCAGGCACACTGGAGGGTGGAATGGCCTCCAAATGAGAGTTCTCATGACTGTCACTGCCCCCAGTCACATGAAAATTTGTCCACACTTGGTAAATAAGAATTTGTTTAGCTCAACCCCAGAGATTGTCAGTTAGTCCTGAGACTAAAACCACTTAAGCATTCTCATATGGCAAGTATTTTTTAAATTGAAAGTATAATTAAGAATTTTTTTGTAATATCAACCAGGAGAATTGAGACCATATAAGTCAATCTCTCCACCCTCTATTTAAAAACATCATGACTTCAGTCTGCTTTTAAATTTTCCATAACTTCCATGATTATAGCCCAATGAAGATGATTTGTTTTAGTTTTGGGGGATCAAAATTTGACTTAAATCACTTTAACCATTATATTAATAAGACCTATGACTGTGGAGGAAAATAGAAATTTTCCATTTAAGAAAAATGTCCTGGCTCTTATTTGTACCAAAACTAAAAAAAAAAAAATGTAGTCAATAGACAAATGTAAATTTCTGCAAGGCTAAAATCCCTTCTTAGGAAAAGGAAACTAGGGACTGGGGGTGGAGCTTAGTTCTAGTGTGAAGCCCTGGATTAGATCCCCAGCACAGCACAAAACAAACAACAACAAAAGGAAAACAAAATTAGGGAAAAAATACAAGAAGTATTTTTACAACTATGATTGCTTAGAAATTGCAGGCCCAAGTAAGGATGACGAGAGTAATTGTTTGTTTCTCTTCTCTTCCCCATTCAGAAGCACACAGCACTAATATTTAATATTGCTTATTCCACAGATGAACTCTCCATTGTTGAGTTATTCATAGTTGTGATTCTTTTAAAAATAGAAAGGAATTAAAATTATTTCAAAGAAAGTGATATTGTAAAAGTAGGAAAGAACATAGAAAAGGGGCATCTGTAAAATCTCATAGAAGGGCTGGGGATGTGGCTCAGGGGTAGAGCGCTTGCCTGACATTCATGAGGCCCTGGGTTTCATCCCCAGAACTTAAAAAAAAAAGAAACTCAAAAATAGTCTGAAAAGTCTGGAAAGATTCAGGCAAAATGCTTTAGCAACTACCACACTGACCTGAAGAAGGTCACACAAGAAACATTGTTAACTCCAATTTACAGACCTGGAGCATGATTCATGGAAACAGACTTTATAGTCTACTGTTGTTCACCTTTGTTTTTTTTCCAGAATGCCACAGTAAATGACAGTGCAAAATTGTGATAATAGGAGAAATGTTTGTAATTTCATGGGAACAATCTGTTTTCAAACATCTCAAACTCTCCCAAATATAGCAATAGTTTTATGTAAATGGTGCTTATAATTATAAACCTTTCTTCGTTGGCCATAAAATATGCTTGGCAGAATATCAGCTACTCAGACCTTTTCCGGATTAGATTTTCTCTATGTATCCAGCAAGAAATTGTTTTCATTTGGAAATATTCTATAATTCTTAACTTTTAGACTCAGGCTGATCTTCTCTCTTAATAGGTCTCATTTAATGAGATTGTTTGCCTTTAGAGACTTGGGATAAAACATTTAGCCCATGTCTAGAGGGAAGGGGCTAAGGTAGGTTTTTCTTGTCTACAAATATTTTCCCTGACATCATGGCCAAGGCCATTATTTAGTAGATACTTGCCTACTGTATGAAATATATATATATATATATATATAATGCATATAGAATGTAGGAGCCACTATTTAGAAATCTAGTCCCAATTTTTGGCCTGATGGCAATGATTACTCTACCAACAATAATAATTGATATCCAGCAATTTTTCTACAAAAAATAAATAACAGTGAAAGTTTTTCTGGAAACTTTCAGTATTCACCCTAGCCCTGAACTTGCACTTGGCCAGTCCCAGGATCCTGTTGCCCATATCCTAGCAATTCAGAAAAGGGCAGAGACAGAGTCAGGTTAAAGAGTTTGAACCACCAAGGAGAAGAGTATAGTCACAGTTTAGGATGTACCTAATGACTTTGTAAGTAGGGACACCTCCTGGGCTTGGGTACAAAAGGTCCTGGGAGGGGCAAGTTCATTTGTAGCCTTCTCAGGAGACCAGGTTAAATTCTCTAATTTACACACAAAAACTAAATTCTTAGTGAGTAAAGGCTGTTGAGCAAACACACAGGAGGTCAGTGGTTAGGGGAAATGGGCTGCTAGAAAATGTTTAAGGGAATCCGTGCTTTGTTGTCAGAGTCCTTGTTCCCAATTCCAGCTTCATGGCTTGCCAGATAGGTGACTTTGGGAAGGCTAAGCCATTCTTTGATGCCCCAATTTCTTCCCATGCAAAATGGATTCATCTATTTGAGGGCAAGGGTATGTCCACATGTCAGCGAGAGTATTTGTAAAATGGCCAGCACAATGTCCAACATAGAATAGACATTTAATAAATGATATTATGATCTTGATGAAGAAGTTATAAACTAGACAGGTGTTTCCACTCACTTTTCTATTTCAGTCACCACTGAGATCTCAATAACTGTTGGGATCTCCTATAGCCTTAAAGGATTAGGAAAATGAACCTCATTGTGGTTTTCACTGGACAGAGTGTGAGGTAATAGAGCAAAGTGAATGTAAGCCACTAACCTGGGTGCTAAGAGGCAAGATAAAAGTAAAAGAGAAATAGATCCTGCTGTCTGACCTCCCTTATCAGGTGAGTGCAGGAAAGAGGGACTATGGGTGGTGGTGGTGGTGGGAGATGAGTTCTGGTCCTGAGCCAAGGAAGGGTTTCAGGAAGCCAGGTTGGGAAAGTGAGCTGGTAGGACAGGTCTGTGCAGACTGAGCTGAGTGAGAAGTGGGAGATGGTGGGCCCAAGTGAGGGTGTGGATCTAAGGCACAGTTATCTGAACTCTTAAGGGCTATAGGAATGGGAGGTGCCCAAAAGGCATCAAGGAAGGAGAAGGTAGAGGGCTTAGGGGACAAAGTCTATGAAAATTTCCAGAGGAAAATGGACCTGGCATGCCAAGGGCTGATCCTCAGGATCTAGAGGGAGCTGTTTGGAACCCCTCAAGCTATCTCCTATTGCTACCCAGAAAGTTTATAGTATGGTAGGAGAAATGAAGGGATTCAGGAACACAACACAATTGATCATTTGAAATATGACTCGGTTTTAAAAATGGGAACATTTATACTGAATGCCAACTATATACAGGCACTGTGGGAGGTGATGGACACAAAAAGTGGAAAGAAAGAAAGGACAGGAAGAAAGTGGAAAGAAGGAAGGAAGGAAGGGAGAGAGGAAGGGAGGGAGGGAGGGAGGGAAAAGAGGGAGAGAGAAGGAAGAAAGAAAAATAAAGAGTGAGGGGAGAGGTAGTTTACACTCATAATGCTTACCAAAACAAGGGAGAGAGGAACAGAAACTCATACACAGAAGAACCTGTGCACAAAGGCCTCTTAATGCCAGTTGGATTGGTGACCCTAGTGATAGTATCAGATTCCAGTTGGAGTGAGCTGTGTTTCCACTCAAACTTTCAAAGCTCCCTCTACCCCATGCTGATTTGTTCCCTGGTTGCTATTTTGTTGGTGTCCTCAGCCTGGCACAGACCCTTTGGAGGTTGAGCTGGGTCCCTGGAGATTAGCTAAACAGTCATTTATTGAGGCTGCTGGTGAAGGAAAGAATGGGAGAAGAGTCATGGGTGAATCTTATTACCCAGGGGAAAGGGGGTACCCTATAAATAGGGGTACACAGTGTTCACTGGTGAGGAAAAAAAATATGTTTCCTACTCAGTTGAAGTAAAATAGCCCAAATGTTGGTTTAATGTGGGGACTCCTAGTCACTTAGAGCTTGGAAGATTTAGCTCTGCTTAAACTTGGGGATGATGATGCTGTGTTCCATGAAGCCCATAGGCAAAAAGTTAGGAGGCTGGGTGTGGCTCAGTGGTAGATCACTTGCTAGCATGCCTGAGGCTCTGGGTTCCATCCCCAGGAAGGAAAATAAGAGAAAAAGAAGAGAGGAAGGAAAGAAGGGGGAAGGAGGGAAGGAGATGGAGAGAGGGAGGGAAGGAGATGGAGAGAGGGAGGGAAGGAGATAGAAGGAGAGAGGGAAGGAGATGGGGGGAAAGGAAAGGAAGAACAAAAGAAAAAGAAAGGAAGGAAAAGAGGGAGGGGAAAGTAAAGGTAAGGAAGAAAGAAAGAGGTTAGACATGGTCAGGGCTCCCAGAGGCAGCTCAGTGTAGATTAGAGAAGAGTGTAAGTCAGCTCGTGTTTTGGGAAAACCTCGTATCATGAGGCAGGTATTACAGTGGTTTAGATAGAGAGCTTGGATTCAGATAGAGCTAGCTTTGATTCCAGATCTGCCTTTTTCTAGATATGTGAATTTGGGCAAGTAACTGAAATTCTCTAAAGCCTCAATTTGCTGATCTTCAATAGTATCACAGATCACTGTAGTATCTTTTTTTAAAAAATTAGTTGTTGACAGATCTTTATTTTTATTTATTTATTTTTATGCAGTGCTGAGAATCAAACCCAGTGTCTCATTTATGCTAGGCAAACACTCTACCACTGAGCTACAACCCCAGTCCCCTTTGTATTACCCTTTGTGTAGTATTGTGATAAGCATGCAATGTACTACCCATGTTGTAAGCACTCAATACTATTAGCTAAATGGTTGCTCCTAGTGATCCATCTAGAGAAGAGCCCTCAAACTTAAATAAGTCCAGAGTCTTGCTGTTCAAATTGTGGTTGTTGGCATAGCATTATCTCCATCAACTGTAATCTCATGAAAAATACAGAATCTCAGAATCTCTTTGAATTACTTAAGAGAAACCTCCATTTTGACAACAACTCAGATAATTCACATGCACATTGAGCCAGATGTTCATTAAGTGCTGAAACACAGATGAGGCATGACTGAGGCTAAAATGTGAGCTATCAGGAGTAAACACAGAAAGTAAATGGTTATCCTTCCCCTGCTAATTGATACCCATTTATGGATCTTATCTTCCAAACTCCTGCCTTGTCCCCACCACACACACAATAGATTTCCAAATATTTTGAGCTGAGATCTATATACTAAGATATCTTAGAGACAGTGTGTGTGTGTGTGTGTGTGTGTGTGTGTGTGTGTGTGTGTTGAGAACATCAAGGGTCCAATAATTGTTTCATGATGATGTTGTGTCACATGAAGCCTATAACAAAAAGGAGGGGGCATTTGAATTTGGCTAAAGAGGATAGGTGGGCTTTCCTTAGGCTGAGCCAGGCAGCAAGGACATTCCTGGGAGAAGCAAGACAAGAGAAAAGGCCAGAGGCAGGAGAATTTGGGGCAGTTCCATGGACTCCTAAGTAATTAAGCTTGATGCAGCAGGGACAGCTGTCAGTAGGACTGAAACAGATACTTGACACCCAGGTCATGGAGGGCCTTGACTCCTGTTCAAGATTTTGAACTTGTTTTGAAGGTTAGGGGCAGCTACCCTGAAGGTGTTTATTGTATATGGTTGGGCATTATTCTTGTGCAGAAAGTCCAAGTTCTGAGGAAGAAGGGCCAGGTCCATTGCAGGTGGCCCCAGGTCCTTTGGTGCTGTAATTCTTATCCTTCATAGTGGGCTGGACTTGGAGCTTGGCACCCTGAAAGCTTTTAGTGAAATCATAATTAGGTTAGCTCATCTGTAAATGGCCCTACACTACTAACTTGGTCATTTTAGTATGGGCATCTAATGGCCTGATCTGTTAGGTCTATGTTTGGCTCATGTGTGTCTGTATCACACATTTCCTAAGTCTGTTGGCACAGGATCACTGTATCCACCCAAAACTGGATCTCTAAAGACTCCATTTTGGGAAAGGACTTTTTTTCCCCCTCTGATGCTAAGGATCAAACCTAGGGCCTTGCTCATGCTAGGTAAGAATACTGACACTGAGCTAGATCCTCAACCTTAGGGAGGTGACTTTGAATAACTGCTTAATCTCCCTAAGATGATCTACATTAGAGATCAACAAATTTAACACTGCTCCAAGGTGAAATGTAAAACAGACATGGGGAGAAGGAACCAGAAAAGATCTTAGATATCTCTTTCTCTCTCCCCTTCTCTAATTGGAGAAATGGGGATAGACACTAGGGACTGGCCCATATACTATAGACCTATGACATAATCTCCCCAAAACTGTTTTAGATCATGTTTATTTTGCCTATCAGTATGAAAAAGAAAGCAGAATAGAATTAAAAGCTTTAATAAAATCCAAACAGATTACAGCTGCCATTTTCTATCTGCCTGTATGATCTTTCAGAAAAAATAAATCAGTTGCTCTAATCCAACTTATTCTTTCCCAAGCCCTACTTTTTCTTCTTCTTCTTCTACTATCTCATATTTCCTTTGTAGATGCTAAGTGATTGTTCAATTTATCCCCAGCATCTTCTCAGATAATGATATTAATGATCTATAATTATCAGAAGTCATCTTTTCCTTCTTTTGGAAAGATAGGCTAACCATTCCCTTCTTTTAATCTTTGAGTGTTTAATTATGCCCTATAGGATGATGTCAGAGGTAATAGCTGGTATCTTCAATCCCTGAAATATCCAAAACATCATAAGGTAAATGTCAAAAGGTTTCATGCATATATATGTATTCTTTGATCTTTTGTTTGAACAGTTCCACTTTTATGATCTTGCTATTGGTTCTGGAATTACAGGGCAACTTGCTTGAAATTCACCAAGCAAGACTCTGCCACATAAACATTGGTGTTGACATCCGCCCCCCTCCCCCCAGTATTAGGGATCTAACCCAGCACCTCTGCATGCAAGTCTTCTACCATTAAGCTATGCCTCCAGCTCTGATGTGTTGATTTTGTTTTTAGAGTTTACCAGATGATTTTATTATGCAACCAGGAATGAGACCCATGGGTCTATCTAGCAGCAATTGGCAAGCAGTGTTAGGGCTTTTCAAAGGATGCTGTGGTACCTGACTGAGGGTAACCATCTCTTCTCATTTCCCCAGATGGTGCTCCTGGCCAGGTGTGAGGGGCACTGCAGCCAGGCATCACGCTCTGAGCCCTTGGTGTCCTTCAGCACTGTCCTCAAGCAGCCTTTCCGTTCTTCCTGTCACTGCTGCCGGCCCCAGACCTCGAAGCTGAAGGCTCTGCGGCTGCGCTGTTCCGGGGGCATGCGACTCACCGCCACCTACCGGTACATCCTCTCCTGTCACTGCGAGGAATGTAGCTCCTGAGACCTGCTGCTGGGACAACCACAGAGGCAGTTCAAACATCCAGGAGAGGACTGGCAAGAAAAGAGTTACGGCAAATAAAGATGCAGTCATTCCCAGGGGATTCTGCATATTCTAGTAATAAAGACTCAATGCGCTTCTTGACAGACAGCTACTCTGGGAACTTGTTTTCAGTTCCCATCTTCTTTCCCTGGTACATTTTCTTTTGGTTCCTTTTCAGATTCAGGCACTTCCCCTCTTGGCTCTAAATGCTGTTTGGGTTTCCAGCAATTCTGCACTAGTGGGAAAAAGTGGGGCCCCGTGCAAGAGTGTGTCAGGCTGTCACTGTTTGGTACATTTAGGGAAGAATTTGCTTTGGAAGGCAGGAAAGCTCAACTCTTCCTAGGACATCTTTCATTATATATTTTTAAAATCTTGTCATTATGATCCAAGGTTGCCATGGCCACTAAAAGTTACCAATTTCAAATTCCAGACGCCAAGCATGTGGATATGTTTAGCAAGGTTTACTCACAGACAGCTAACTGACATTAAAATAACTAACAAACGGATTCTGTCATGTGATGCTGGGACTCTTGACAGCTCTAATTATTATTCAGAAGCAACTTTGGGGAGGTAAAGGTGGCATAAAAATTTGTCACTTTAAGGCTCTTGTGGATAAATTATGATAAAATTTTGTAAGGGAGCAAACTTTTAAAGACTTGCACAGATATGGATCCTGCACTGACTTTGGAAAAGGCATATATGTACTAGTGGCATGGAGAAGGCACTGTACTCATGCATGCAAATTAGACAACCAAGTCTGAATCTATTTGTGGGTGTGCTATAGCTTTAACCATGTTGCAGGCATCATTCTTTAACGTCCACTTGTCCATGTGAGACTGGTTGCCATAATGGTGGCCTGGCTCATCTTCTGAACATTTGGTTTGAATATATTTTGGTCATTGAGGCTCAAATTTTGAGTTATTCCCATGTTTTGAAATAAAAAGAGAATACTTTCAAAAATTTGGCTGTGTAGGTATTGTTTTTCTTGTTTCTTTCTCTTCAATGTTGTATGGTGATGTGAATTGTAAGATTAATGTAGCTGGTGCTTGGCCATATCCTTTAATATGGAAGGAAGGTCCAAAAAAGAGGGAGATGTGATTCCAGAATGAATGGTGGACACAGTTTTAAAACATCAGAGTATTAAGGTTGTGAGGGCTTAAGAAATTTGGCTAGTGTCAAAGTTTAGCCTGTTGAAGGAAGACAAAATCTGATGCATTCTAGCATCCTTAGATGCTATGGAGAGAAACAGAGAAGCCACCTCCTTTTTAATCTCAGAAGGCAATAGTATCTCTAAGTGAATCTAAAGAGTGAACAGGAAGACACAAACAATAGTTTCTGTGCCATTGACAGTCCAGTGCTCTGAATGCAATATTGTTACTGAGCATTACAAGAATACTCATAATTCTAGCATAGTGCTATGTCCACTCTAGGTATCTCAATACTGACCCAAACTTGACAACTTGGTTTCCAAGGCAACCTTGACGCCATGCTGTCCTGGTTAACCAGAGATGACAGTGCTTCCCACTGTTAGCACTGCTAACCTGTGAATTACTTTTCCTGTAGAGATGATGATTTTGTATGCTCTTTGGCACCACTTTCACACATTTTTTTTTTGTTTAGAAAACCAGCAGGGTTAAATTTGTATTTGTGACTTTGAAACAGAATGAAACTAATGCTATCCAACCTTGACCTTGATTTTTACTTTCATGGTTATGGAGCCAGCCAGTCCAGTACATTGGAGGTTCTCCCTATTCGGAAAGCAAATGTGAAATAACAATTTGGACCATTACGTGGAGAGAAATTTTGTCATATAAATAACTAAATTCAATACTGAAGTTGAATTGTTATAATCCTTAACTGATAATGAAAGTATTAACTGCTAGCTGCATTTATAGCTATTCTTTCATGTTGCTAATCAAAAAGTGAAAACAATAATTCTAGCTTTTAAACTGTCTCTTCTTGGCTTTGAGATCTCATTTTTGCCTTTGGACTCTGTAAGATATACCCCCCAAACTCCAGTCTTGATTGCCTTCCTACTAATTTGGTACTGGAGGGGTGAGTTATATGACTCATATCTTCCAAATTCTCCAGAAGCCATAGAAAATGATCTTTTCAAATACCATTACATGGTCTATTGTCAAAACTTCTACCATGGAAATGAGCAGAATATGCTTGGAGTATTAGAGGACATGGGACAGTAGTATTTTAAGGGCTAGTAGAAGGCATCCAGTATCTTCTCTCACTAAATATATGAACAACTGGGGGCCATGGATGTTTCCCCCTCACCAGCCAAGAGTCTCACTCCTTTTTGGATCTTGGATGCTGAATAGGGTTAATGGGCTGGAAAAGAGTGTACCAAGATAGGGTAAAATTCAGTGGCAGCATACAAAAGCTGAGAGAGAGGAAAAGGAGTTACATTTTCCCCCAAAGACCCCAAAATAGCCCTGGGAACTGAGAGAATCCAGACATTATTGGATATTAAGTTACTATGGAATCTGTATTATATCTTTTTAAAAATTAAACATATTTAGACTTATTTTAGTGTTTACCCCTAAGGATTCAGAAAGAACTAAATGAAAACATTGATCAGTTACAAGCACTATTCCCAGAATGCCTAAAAAATGTTCACTTGCCTTCCCCATTACTATGCATGAAAAGAGGAAAATTACAATGCTATAATCTTTGTAGCTTACATTTTAGAAATTCATATAATTCATAATGATGGAGGAAAAGCCTCCTGTCACCTGACCTTATTGTAATCATTTATAAGCATTTAATAATAATAAGTTACTTCTGCAGTAGAAGATAAAGAGGTTTATAAACTTAATTGATTTTCTTGAGCTCCCAGTTTCCCAGAACAATCTCTTAAATCTTATGTATATAGTAAGTTCTCAAACTTTGACCAGAAATTCAGAATGAAAAACAAATCGACATTTTTTGATCCTGAGGAAATAGTTGTTGAATTTATTCTAAACTCAAGTGTTTACTAATTCACCCAATACATTATTTTGTATTAAGTAGAGCAGAGGATTTGGGCTAGGGGATTGTTGGAGTAAGTGAGTTTGTTCATTGTGACTTGGAAGAAGTATGGATTTACTTTTAATTACTTCTTGTGTTAGTTTTACATTGCTGTGATAAAATACCTGAGAAAAATAACTGAAAGGAGGAAAATTTTATTTTAGCTCATGGTTTCAGAGATTTCAGTCCATGGTCGGGAAGATTCATTGCTTTGGGCCTGACGCAAGGCAAAACATCATGGTGATGGGCATGGTGGAACAAAGCAGCTCGTGTCATGGTAGTCAGGGAACAGAGTGGAGGAAAAAGGGACCAGGGACAAGACATAGTCCCCAAGGACCTGCTACCTTCAACTAGGTCCTCTGTCCTACAATTTCCATCACCTCCCAATAATTTGTTCAGCTATGAATCCATTAATGGATTAATCCCCTGATGAGGGTAGAGCCCTCATGATCCAATCATTTACCAAAAGCCCTACCTCTGACCATTGCTGCATTGAGAACAAAATCTTCAACACATGAGCCTTTGGAGGACATTCCAGATCCAAACTACAACATTACTTCAGGTTCCATTGAAACATGCTTCCTTGAGCAAAAGAGCTGCCTAAAATGGATCACCAAATGTGTATGGAGGTTGAAAGGGTTAGTGGTGGGGCGTTGGAGGAAAAAGTTTGATAAAAAAAGGGAAGCCATATTCTACTGAAGTTGCCTTCTTTGTGATTCCAGATCACAAGACATCCTAATGGATGGACACACCAATTCCCTTCAGAACAAAGAAGCTTGAGTCCCATTAAATCCCAGGAAGAGCTCTTTGCTCAGTAATGCCTATTTCTGTGTGCAAGAGGTACCCAGCCACACTTCCTGAAGAACAGCATTTTATAAGAAAATGACATCACATGCTAACAATTCAATGTGAGAACTTTTTGTATTCCTCCAAGTCCTCATTGTATTAATAACATGTTTTGGTCCCTTCTACCCCAAGTCTATAAGAGCATAGCCTTGTTTCTTTAATTCAATGGTAAATGTGATTTGAAATGTCTCATTCACTAAGGTTATTCTGTGTCCTCAAATACCAAAACATCTTATCACATGGTAGAGAGACTATTTTAAATTTGTTGACTATGGTGAACATAGAGCTGCACCAACCAGTTGTCCCTGAAAGGGAAAGATTTGTTGCCTCAGTTGTCAACCCCTTCAGGGACTTCCTTAGCTGTCAGGAGTCACTTTGCCCAAGGACATACTTCCCAAGGAGGGGGGCGGGGTTCATGTTTGGTACTTGATGAAGGCCCAGGTTGTAAAGGGCTGGCTCTCTTAATCCAGTGGAGGATGATTCTTATGAATATTGCTTACTCCAGAATTGTCCACAAGGTTGGCTGAGGCCCTCTTGCCTTGGAGACTGCTGATCCTTAATAAAGAGCCAGCTGCACAAACTATCTCAGTGTCGAGTCTTGAGAATTGAGCCTGTGAGAACAATTTTATTGGCCTGTAAAAGGAAAAAAAGTACATTATTTTCAGATGTAAGCTGTTCAGTCTCCTTGTGTGACCCATAATACTGAAGGGTTCAAATCATTGTTTTGCTTTCCTTTAAATGCAAGGTTTAAAAATATGTGCCAATACCTACTATGTGTCAGTAAGATGCTAAATGCTAAAGATACTGGGATGAGAAATCATAGCCTTGTTTTTAATATGCACATAGGCTAGAAAGAATGAGAGATGACTTATAATAAGTGCAATGGTAATATGCGAGATAATCTACAAAAAATAATCTGGGAGCCTGGATTTAATGCAGTCATTTTAATGTAAAGAAATATGACTTTTAATAATAACATTAGCACTTATACAGCCCTAGCACTGATAATATCTCATTTGGTTCTCAAAATATCCTTGTGGCCAAAGTTAATTATTACACGGAACTTCACAGATAAGAAACTGGAGTTCATCTTCTGGCTTCAAAGTCTGTGCTTTCTTTGCTAGTCCCCAAACTTTCATTTTTCTTTCTTTCTTTGTTTTACTGTACATGGTTTTATTTTATTATTTTAATGTTTTTATTACTGCATTATAGTTATACATAATATTGGGGCTCATCTTGAAATAATCCATAATTTGCTCCATATCAGTCCCCAGTACTTCCTCATTCCCTCCCCTCCTTTCCTGTTCTTCCTCTACTCTACTGGTCTTCCTTCTCTTTATTTATAGTTTTTTTTTTAAATGAGTGCTTTATAGATGTGCATAAAGGTGAAATTCACTGTGATATATTAATACTCATACATAGCATAATTTGTTCAATATCATTCCACTGTTTCTCCCTTTTCCCATCCCTCCTCCTTCCCCTTCAATTCCCTTCATCTATTCCACTGGCCTTTCTATTTTCATGGGACACTCCCTGCAAACACACTTTTCCCCTGTTATTTTGGTTTAGCTTCCCACACATGAGAGAAAACATTTGACTGACACTTTATGATTATACATATTTATGGGGCAACAATTTGATATTTCAATACATGTATACATTGTGTAATGATCAAATCAGCATAGTTAGCATATCCAACACTTCATGCATTTATCATTTCTTTGCTGTGAGAATATTAAAAAAAACAACTTTTTTCCTAGATATTTTAAACTATATAACACCTTATTGTTAACTATAGACACCCCACTATGAAATAGAACATCAGAACTTATTCTTCCTATCTACTTGTAATTTTATACCCACTGACTGACCTCTCTCTATGCTCCTGCTCCCATCCCCTCTCCAATCTCTTGTCACTGTTCTACTCTTTATTTCTATATGAACAACTGTTTTTAGTTTCCACTTATGATTCTTTTTCCGTTTTCTAAAGCATGTGGACAAAAAGGAAAGGCCCACCAAACGATCTTGTGTTGTTATCTGTCAGTTCTCATTAACAAACTATGATCTCTGAATGCAAGGAGAATTTTGACACAACATATGGGATCTTGACCCAACAGAATTTTATAGAATATACTACCATATTTCAGGGAAAGATTGTCACAGATTTTATGGCATTTTTTTGCAAAAAATAGGAGGCAACTGTTATGTGAAACTTTTTTTAAAAAATTGTGTCAGTGTTACTTAAAAATAATTTGTTACTAAACTGTCTTTGGTAAAAGATCAGGATGCACAGAATACCCATGAACATACATTAAAGTAGTAGTAATGATTATGCAGTGAAACATGATATTCTAACATGAATTTCTGAAGAAAAAGGATCCTAAATTACATATGATTTTGTGAGTTTAACACTATCAAATTTTGCTGCAATCTTTTGAATGACTTCAATGTTCTAGAGTTACAATATGTATAATATAAATGTTTTAGCTAAAACTTGTTGAGACTTAGACATGGGTCACTAGAAGCAGTTTAATTTGTGTTGCCTGTAATCATCATCATCATCATCATCATCATCACCATCATTATCATTGTTAACTGAGATTATATAATGAAACAGACATATGCTTAGTACTTTCTCTGCTTTATCTCATTTAATCTTTTCAACATATATTATGAGTAAATGTTTATGATTCTAAATCACTCTGGCTTTTTTGTATCTTAGAGCTCTTCATTATCTTCCAAATTATCAACAAAACTAATATTGCCATTATTATCATAAAGTGTAGATAAAATATTGTTCACACATATGTGTTGTGGAAATAAATTTAAAGAGGTAAGTTCTCTCCTTGTAAGGGCTAACATTCTAAACCCTGCTTGTAGTTTTAAATAACTAAATTCTTCACAATGTGTTCTCTTTGAGTTTTGGTCTCCTCTAGCAGTGTGGTTTTTTCCATAATCCTAATATATCCAATTGTTTCCCCTTTTGCATTGGGACTGTCTCCTTCTTCCCTTATTAGGTTCCACAACTCTGTTTGCAATTCATGGCTCTTTAGGTAGTTGCTTTTGCTGGTTTGAAAGGGAACATGAAAGGCATGTAGTTCAACTCTTATTTTATACAAGTTTCTTACTCCTCTGTGTCCTGACTTCCCAACCAGTACTTACCTCATTGGCCCATGCTATCTTCTTGATTATTCTTTTGAGTTTTTTTTTGGGGGGGGTGCTGGGGATTGAACCCAGGACCTTATGCATGCAAGGCAAGCATTCTACCAACTGAGCTATATCCTAAGCTCCATCTTCTTGATTATTCTTGCATGACAGTTTCCTATGGACAACACAATGATTCTTTACTGTTGTTGCTGTTGCTGAAACCAAAATGCTGTGTGAATCTGACTCTTTGTCCACTCTTACCTGCCAATTCACAATGTTCATTATTATATGTCAAGAGCACAAACTCTAGAGTCAGATTGCCTTTATTCACAGTTTATTAGCACTGCTGTTTATTAGCCATGTGACTATGAGAAGTTATTCGGCTGAGGCTGTGTGCCTCAGATGTCACTTCTATAAGGCAGGGATGAGAATAATGTGCATATGCTTTATGGTGCTATTTTGAAAAATGAGTTAATACATGATGTTTAGAGACCTAGAACGATGCCTGGCACCTGACAAACACTCCTGAGTATTAGCTATTATTTCTATTTATGCACTCATAGCTCAGGTAAGTTGTAACTTCACAAATACAGCTTTGATTAAGCTGAACATTATTCTTTCTCCAATTTTTTTCCCCAGAAAAACTATGCATTCTTGAGTTTCTTGTTCTATTACTTTACAATAAAAAATTTTCATTTTTTAAAAGTTGGAGTACTATATTAATAGAAAAAAAATTGAAGTTGTTGTTATTTTATAGCTTAAATTTTAGTTTGTGTATTCTGTCTTCAAGTTGCATTCAAACTAAAGACAGAATATATCTATGAGGTCATTTTATGTGCCCACCTACCTTCCTAAATCAGGCTTAGATTGCAACAACTAAATCAATGAAATGTGCAAGTTCTTTTTTTTAAAAATTTTTTAAATATTTTTATTGGTCGTTCAAAACATTACAAAGCTCATGACATATCATCTTTCATACATTTGATTTAAGTGGGTTATGAACTCCCCTTTTTACCCCAAATACAAATTGCAGAATCACATCGGTTACACATTCACATTTTTACATAATGCCATATTAGTGACTGTTGTATTCTGCAACCTTTCCTATCCCCTACTATCCCCCGTCCCCTCCCATCTTCCCTCTCTACCTCATCTGCTGTTGTTCAATTTTCTCTCTTGTTTTCCCCCCTTTCCCCTCAGAACCTCTTATATGTAAATTTGTGTAACATTGAGGGTCTCCTTCCATTTCCATACATTTTCCCTTCTCTCTCCCTTTCCCTCCCACCACTCATCTCTGTTTAATGTTAATCTTTTCCTCATTCTCTTCCTCCCTGCTCTGTTCTTAGTTGCTCTCCTTATATCAAAGAACACATTTGGCATTTATTTTTTAAGGATTGGCTAGCTTCACTTAGCATAATCTGCTCTAATGCCATCCATTTCCCAGCAAATTCCATGATTTTGTCATTTTTTAGTGCTGCGTAATACTCCATTGTGTATAAATGCCACTTTTTTTTTATCCATTCATCTATTGAAGGGCATCTAGGTTGGTTCCACAGTCTAGCTATTGTGAATTGTGCTGCTATGATCATTGATGTGGTAGTATCCTTATAGTACGCTCTTTTAAAGTCCTCAGGGAATAGTCCGAGAAGGGCGATAGCTGGGTCAAATGGTAGTTCCATTCCCAGCTTTCCCAGGAATCTCCATACTGCTTTCCAAATTGGCCGCACCAATTTGCAGTCCCACCAGCAATGTACAAGTGTACCCTTTTCCCCACATCCTTGCCAGCACTTGTTGTTGTTTGACTTCCTAATGGCTGCCAATCTTACTGGAGTGAGATGGTATCTTAGGGTGGTTTTGATTTGCATTTCTCTGACTGCTAGAGATGGTGAGCATTTTCTCATGTACTTGTTGATTGATTGTATGTCCTCCTCTGAGAAGTGTCTGTTCAGGTCCTTGGCCCTCAGGAAATCCCCTGCCCCTATACTGGGGATAGAATCCAGGGCCTTGCACAAACTAAGCCCTATATTACTCTTAAGTGAATGTATGACCTTTGCTTCTTTCCATCATCCAATTATTCTCAAAAACACTCCTTCCCCCCTTAACAATTCCTCTTAAAGTTAGGAGGTAGTAATCCTCTTCTAAGTATGTCCTGGTAGTGATCTGATAGAAGACCCCCATGAAGATTAATTTTTTGGTCAATTTAAAACTTAAGAACACTAAAGGGTCAAGGATTATATGTTCTATCCCAAGAAAAGGAGGATTATAGTAAATAGTACAAGTTAATACATCTGATTCCTTACATTAATTCCTATTTTCCAAAATAGTACAAGTATTGATTAGCACAATCTATACACTTTCTAAAAACAGCATAATTATTGATTAGCACAGTTTAATGTCTCTTATTCATTTGTCTCTTTCATTAATTCCCATTTTTCCAAATAGCAGCCATTCATTCAGAGCCAAAAACCTTTGTAGTAAGTCTGTGGTTTGAACAAAGGGTAAAATATCAAATTAAAATTGAAAAATTATAATTTTGTATTACTTAAGTCAGTGCTGCCTAATAGAAATACTATATTAGGTTCATATATCATATTAAACTTCCTAATAGCCATATTTCAAAAACTCCAAACTAGTAGGTAAAATTAATGTTAACATATTTTGCTTTATCTTAAATATTATCATTTTTAACATGTGATCAATATGAAAAGTTATTAATTAATTAGACAGTTTAGAGTCTATTTTTCATATTAAGTCTTTGAAATCTGGTGTGTATTTTACATTCACAGGGCACATTAATATACAGATTTACAAAAAATGGTGTTATGAATGGATAATTATGATTGTAATACATTCCATTATTGTCACATATGTAAGAAATAAAAGAAAAAAAGAAATATATATATTTTTGAGATTTTAGGAATGTATCAAAATTAGTGGGAAACAAGGGCAGATTTGATGGACAAGTCTAAGAACAAGAGCAAAGAGGATTGGCCTGTAAATTATGGACGAACCAGGTTAGAATTTTGGTAAGCAATAGTTATTTGAATGTATCAGACACTTGATTGCCAATGTGACTTGGCCCATAAATTCCCTCAGATTCAGGAAACCAAAATATACCCCCCAAGCTCTGTCACTAACCAACCTAGTGAGGCCAAGATAATCACTTAGACTTTTTATTTCTTACTTTCTTAGAAGAGACTGTGAAGTTCTCTTCTTATATATGCTTTTTTGTGTACACACACACACACACACACACACCCCCTTCCTCTAATGCTTACCTAGTCTCAAGTTAAAGTGCTTTTTTAAGTTTTTGTTTAAATATGTTCCCATTTTATTTTAATCACTAAGAAACCTTATGTTTTCATTTATTGTATTTTTCTGTTTTTCCTTTTGTTCTTTTCAATGGTTGTACTTGGGGCTGGAGATGTAGCTCTGTGGTAGAGAATGGGCCTGGGTTCAGTCAAAAAATATGTCAAGGGTTGTGCATGGATGATATTTTAGATACACGATGATAAATGGGAGTGACCTAATAATCTCATTAAAATTTTGCTTTGGGAGAGGGAAGATGGCCGCGAAGGGAGTGCAGTAACTCCGTGTACTGCGTCACTGTGAGGGAAAATGACGAGTTAGAACGGCTAAAAGCTATCTTGTTAGGAATTTCCAGCAAAATTGGGGTGCTCCAAAACCTAGTGGAAGGATTTTCATCGCACGAGGATCAGCTTCAGGGGCTCAAACGCGAGCGATCTGTCCGTACGGAGCGCTGCTTGTTCGGCAGATCGCCCCGCGGCTGGAGTCTGCCGGGCGCACTGGGAAACGACGGGCTGGTGGCGCAGAGATACAGCGATGCTGATTCTGCGGGCTCCTGCCAGCTAGGCATTTGCTGAGCTCGGAGCTGAATTCTGGGTTGGAGACGGGGGAAGGAAATGGTCCAGTTCGGTTCTCCACACCGGTCAGACCACGGAGGAAGCCAGCGGCCACCATCTTGGAGAGCTGACGTCACCATCCTTGTTTTCGACTGATTGCAGCTCTTTCAGCTATAGAACAGGTAATTTCAGGCTGACAATTGTCTGCGTCTCACAGACAAATTGCTCAGACTTAGTGCTAAATAACACGCGGAAACTGCTTCTTGGAGCCTGCTCCTATCAGAACACGCACCGAGCCCGGAGCGGCGGAGCTCCGGCTCCCGGAGCTGCTCTGGCCCAGGGCTATAGAACCCGCGGAAACTGCTTCTTGGAGCCTGCTCCTGTCGGAGCATGCACCAAGTCCAGAGAGGCCGAATTCTGGCTCCCGGAACTGCTCTGGCCCAGGGATAAAGAACCCGCGGAAACGGTTTCTCGGTCCGGGTCCTGCTGAATACTGTGGAGGCCAGAGGGGCGGAGCAGAGCCGCCGCCGGAGCCCGGAACAGGCCCAGCGACCCGCCGGCGTGGTGTCGTGTCGCCCCGGCTAGAGCAGGGGCCGAACAGCCGCCGCCCGCGCCCGGAACAGGTCCAGCGACCTGCCGGCGTGGTTGTCAAGAAACCCCAATTGGAGTAGGGGGAAAGCAGATCCTCCACCCGCGTCCGCAAGGTAGGCAGGCCTGTGACAGACTGGCGGAACAGCCCCAGCGGCCTGCCGGCGTGGTAGACACGTCACACCACTTGGGGGAGGGGCAGAGCAGAGCCGCTCCCCGAGCCCGGATCAGGCCCAGCGGCCCGCCTGCGTGGCAGCCACATCACCCCATTTGGAGTAGGGGCAGAGCAGAGCCGCCGCCAGAGCCTGCAAGGTAGACAGACTTGCGACCAACCGGCGGAACAGGCCGAGCGGTCTACTGGTGTGGTAGACACGTCACACCAATTGGAGGAGGGGCAGAGCAGAGCCACCTCCTGAGCCCGCAAGGTAGGCAGACCTGCAACCTACCGGCGGATCAGGCCCAGCGGCCTGCTGGTGTGGTAGACACACCACCCGTCACCCCAATTGGAGTAGGGGCAGAGCAGAGCCTTCGCCCGCGGTCAGAGCAGGCCCAGCGGCCCGACAGCGTCGTAGTCATGTCAACCCAATTGGAGCAGGGACAGGGCAGAGCCGCCACCCGCGCCCAGAACAGGTCCAGCGACCTGCCGGCGTAGTAGTCAAGACACCCCAATTGGAGTAGGGGCAGAGCAGATCCTCCACCCGAGCCCGCATGATAGGCAGGCCTGTGACAGACTGGCGGAACAGGCCCAGCGGCCTACCGGCGTGGTAGACACGTCACACCACTTGGGGGAGGGGCAGAGCAGAGCCGCAGCCCGCGCCCAGAACAGGCCCAGCGACCTGCCACCGTGGTAGTCACGACAACCCAATTGGAGAAGGGGCAGAGCAGAGCCGCCGCCCACGCCTGCAAGGTAGTCAGATCTGCGACTGACCGGCAGAACAGGCCCAGGGGTTTGCGGACGTGGCAGACACGTCACCCTAACTGAAGTAGGGCCAGAGCAGAGCCGCTGCCTGCGCCTGGAACAGGCCCAGAGGCCCGCCGGCATGGTAGTTACGTCACCCCAATTGGAGTAGGGGTAGAGCAGAGCTGCCGCCCACGCCCGGATCAGGCCCAGCGACCCGCCGGCGTGGTATCACGTCACCCCAATTGGAGAAGGGGCAGAGCAGAGCCGCCTCCCGCGCCTGGAACAGGCCCAGCGACCCGCAGGCATGGTAGTCATGACACCCCAATTGGAGTAGGGGCAGAACAGAGCCGCCGCCCGCGCCTGCAAGGTAGTCAAATCCGCGACTAACTGGCAGAACAGGCCCAGGGGTTCACGGACGTGGTAGACACGTCACACCAATTGGAGGAAGGGCAGAGCAGAGCCGCTGCCCACGCCTCCAAGGTAGGCAGACCTGCAACCGACCGGCAGAACAGTCCCAGCGGCCCGCCAGCATGGTAGACAGATCACCCCAATTGGAGGAGGAGCAGAGCTGCCGCCCGCCCCTGCAAGGGAGACTTTTCAACTATACAAGAGCAATATAAATATATAGGGGGAAAATTTCAAAAATACAACAGTTTCACCAAGCAGAAAGAAACACGAGCAATATGAAAAGACAAGGAAAGAAAGGACCACAATCAATGCAGGTCAACTCAACTTTAGAAGAGGTAATAGCTGCAGCAGATGGAATGTCAGATAAAGAATTCAGAATATACATGCTGCAGATGATCTGGAGTCTCAAGGAAGACATTAGACAGCAAAATCAGACAATGAAAGATCACTTCGACCACTTTGACAATGTATTACATAAACAAATCCAAGAAGCAAAAGATCAACTATACAGGGAGATAGAGGTAATAAAAAACAAACAAACAGAAATCCTAGAAATGCAGGAAGCAATAAACCAACTTAAAAACTCAATTGAGAATACTACCAGCAGAGTAGAACACTTAGAAGGTAGAACATCAGACAATGAAGACAAAGTATTTCAACGTGAAAAGAACATAGACAGCTCAGCAAAACTGTTAAGAAACCATGAGCAGAATATCCAAGAAATATGGGATAATATAAAGAGACCAAACTTAAGAGTCGTTGGGATACAGGAAGGTATAGAGGTTCAAACCAAAGGGATGAGCCACCTATTCAATGAAATAATACGAGAAAACTTCCCAGACTTGAAGAATGAGACAGAATCCCAAATCCTTGAAGCATACAGGACGCCGAATGTGCAAAATCATAAGAGATCCACACCTAGACACATTATAATGAAGATGCCCAACATACAGAATAAGGAGAGAATTTTAAAAGCTACAAGAGAAAGGAAGCAGATTACATTTAGGGGTAAACCAATCAGGATAACAGCTGATCTTTCAACACAGACTCTGAAAGCTAGAAGATCCTGGAATAACGTATTTCAAAAACTGAAAGAAAATGGGTTCCAACCAAGAATCATGTATCCAGCGAAATTAAGCTTCAGGATGGAAGATGAAATTAAAACCTTCCACGATAAACAAAAGTTAAAAGAATTTGCAGCTAGAAAACCATGTCTTCAAAACATCCTCGGCAAAACATTACAGGAAGAGGAAATGGAAAATAACAATGAAAACCAACAGTGGGAGGTAGGACAGTAAAGGGGGGAAAAATAATCAAAAAGGAAAACAAACCATGTTTAGTAACATAAATAAACAAATATGGCTGGAAGAACAACCCATATCTCAGTAATAACCCTAAATGTTAATGGCTTAAACTCACCAATCAAGAGACACAGGCTAGTAGAATGGATCACAAAACAAGACCCAACAATATGCTGCCTACAGGAGATGCATTTGATAGGAAAAGACATACATAGACTGAAGGTGAAAGGTTGGGAAAAATCATATCACTCATATGGACTTCGGAAACAAGCAGGAGTGTCCATACTCATATCAAATAAAATAGATTTCAAGCCAAAGTTAATCAAAAGGGATAAAGAGGGACACTACATACTGCTCAAGGGAACCATACACCAACAAGACATAACTATCATAAATATATATGCCCCAAACAACGGTGCAGCTATGTTCATCAAACAAACTCTTCTCAAGTTTAAGAGTCTAATAGACCAACATACAATAATCATGGGAGACTTCAACACACCTCTCTCACCACTAGACAGATCTTCCAAACAAAAGTTGAATAAGGAAACTATAGAACTCAATAACACAATTAATAACCTAGACTTAATTGATATATATAGAATATACCACCCAACATCAAGCAGTTACACTTTTTTCTCAGCAGCACATGGATCCTTCTCAAAAATAGATCATATATTATGTCACAGGGCAACTCTTAGACAATATAAAGGAGTGGAGATAATACCATGCATCTTATCTGATCATAATGGAATGAAACTGAAAATCAACGATAAAAGAAGGAAGGAAAAAACATGCATCACTTGGAGAATGAACAATTGGTTACTAAATGATCAATGGGTTATAGAAGACATCAAGGAGGAAATTAAAAAATTCTTAGAGATAAATGAAAGCACAGACACAACATATCGGAATCTATGGGACACATTAAAAGCAGTTCTAAGAGGAAAATTCATTGCTTGGAGTTCATTCCTTAAAAAAAGAAAAAACCAACAAATAAATGATCTCATACTCCATCTCAAAATCCTAGAAAAAGAAGAGCAAAACAACAGCAAAAGAAGTAGAAGGCAAGAAATTATTAAAATCAGAGCTGAAATTAATGAAATCGAAACAAAAGAAACAATTGAAAAGATTGACAAAACTAAAAGTTGGTTCTTTGAAAAAATAAATAAAATCGACAAACCCTTAGCCATGCTAACGAAGAGAAGAAGAGAGAGAAATCAAATTACTAGCATACAGGATGAAAAAGGCAATATCACAACAGACACTTCAGAAATACAGAAGATAATCAGAAACTATTTTGAATCCTTATACTCCAATAAAATAGAAGGTAGTGAAGGCATCGATAAATTTCTTAAGTCATATGACCTGCCCAGATTAAGGCAGGAGGATATAGACAACCTAAACAGACCAATATCAAT
This sequence comes from Callospermophilus lateralis, assembly GCF_048772815.1. NCBI lineage: Eukaryota > Metazoa > Chordata > Mammalia > Rodentia > Sciuridae > Callospermophilus > Callospermophilus lateralis. The sequence continues at coordinate 29,997,605 of NC_135325.1, read as the reverse complement.
TGAGGAAATAGAAGAAACCATCAAAAGACTACCAACTAAGAAAAGCCCAGGACCGGATGGGTATACAGCAGAGTTTTACAAAACCTTTAAAGAGGAACTAATACCAATACTTTTCAAGCTATTTCAGGAAATAGAAAAAGAGGGAGAACTTCCAAATTCATTCTACGAGGCCAACATCACCCTGATTCCTAAACCAGACAAAGACACTTCAAAGAAAGAAAACTACAGACCAATATCTCTAATGAACCTAGATGCAAAAATCCTCAATAAAATTCTGGCAAATCGGATTCAAAAACATATCAAAAAAATTGTGCACCATGATCAAGTAGGATTCATCCCTGGGATGCAAGGCTGGTTCAATATACGGAAATCAATTAATGTTATTCACCACATCAATAGACTTAAAAATAAGAACCATATGATCATCTCGATAGATGCAGAAAAAGCATTCGACAAAGTACAGCATCCCTTTATGTTCAAAACGCTAGAAAAACTAGGGATAACAGGAACTTACCTCAACATTGTAAAAGCAATCTATGCTAAGCCTCAGGCTAGCATCATTCTGAATGGAGAAAAATTGAAGGCATTCCCTCTAAAATCTGGAACAAGACAGGGATGCCCTCTCTCACCACTTCTGTTCAACATAGTTCTCGAAACACTGGCCAGAGCAATTAGACAGACAAAAAAAATTAAAGGCATAAAAATAGGAAAAGAAGAACTTAAATTATCACTATTTGCAGATGACATGATTCTATACCTAGCAGACCCAAAAGGGTCTACAAAGAAACTATTAGAGCTAATAAATGAATTCAGCAAAGTGGCAGGATATAAAATCAACACGTATAAATCAACGGCATTCCTGTATATCAGCGACAAATCCTCTGAAATGGAAATGAGGACAACCACTCCATTCACAATATCCCCCCAAAAAATAAAATACTTAGGAATCAACCTAACAAAAGAGGTGAAAGACTTATACAATGAAAACTACAGAACCCTAAAGAGAGAAATAGAAGAAGATCTTAGAAGATGGAAAAATATACCCTGTTCATGGATAGGCAGAACTAACATCATCAAAATGACGATATTACCAAAAGTTCTCTATAGGTTTAATGCAATGCCAATCAAAATCCCAATGGCATTTCTTATAGAAATAGAGAAAGCAATCATGAAATTCATATGAAAAAATAAAAGACCCAGAATAGCAAAAACAATGCTAAGCAGGAAGGGTGAATCAGGCGGTATAGCGATACCAGACTTCAAACTATACTACAGAGCAATAGTAACAAAAACAGCATGGTACTGGTACCAAAACAGGCGGGTGGACCAATGGTACAGAATAGAGGACACAGAAACCAATCCACAAAACTACAACTATCTTATATTTGATAAAGGGGCTAAAAGCATGCAATGGAGGAAGGATAGCATCTTCAACAAATGGTGCTGGGAAAACTGGAAATCCATATGCAACAAAATGAAACTGAATCCCTTTCTCTCGCCATGCACAAAAGTTAACTCAAAATGGATCAAGGAGCTTGATATCAAATCAGAGACATGGCGTCTGATAGAAGAAAAAGTCGGCTACGATCTACATACTGTGGGGTCGGGCTCCAAATTCCTCAATAGGACACCCATAGCACAACAGTTAATAACTAGAATCAACAAATGGGACTTACTCAAACTATAAAGTTTTTTTCTCAGCAAAAGAAACAATAAGAGAGGTAAATAGGGAGCCTACATCCTGGGAACAAATCTTTACTCCTCACACTTCAGATAGAGCCCTAATATCCAGAGTATACAAAGAACTCAAAAAATTAGATAACAAGATAACAAATAACCCAATCAACAAATGGGCCAAAGACATGAACAGACACTTCTCAGAGGAGGACATACAATCAATCAACAAGTACATGAAAAAATGCTCACCATCCCTAGCAGTCAGAGAAATGCAAATCAAAACCACCCTAAGATACCATCTCACTCCAGTAAGATTGGCAGCCATTATGAAGTCAAAAAACAACAAGTGCTGGCGAGGATGTGGGGAAAAGGGTACACTTGTTCATTGCTGGTGGGACTGCAAATTGGTGCAGCCAATCTGGAAAGCAGTATGGAGATTTCTTGGAAAGCTGGAAATGGAACCACCATTTGACCCAGCTATTCCCCTTCTCGGTCTATTCCCTAAAGACCTAAATAGAGCATGCTACAGGGACACTGCTACATCGGTGTTCATAGCAGCACAATTCACAATAGCAAGACTGTGGAACCAACCTAGATGCCCTTCAATAGACGAATGGATAAAAAAAATGTGGCATTTATACACAATGGAGTATTACTCTGCATTAAGAAATGACAAAATCATAGAATTTGGAGGGAAATGGATGGCATTAGAGCAGATTATGCTAAGCGAAGCCAGCCAATCCCTAAAAAACAAATGCCAAAATTCTTCTTTGATATAAGGAGAGTAACTAAGAACAGAGTAGGGACGAAGAGCATGAGAAGAAGATTAACATTAAACAGGGAGGAGAGGTGGGAGGGAAAGGGAGGGAGAAGGGAAATTGCATGGAAATGGAAGGAGACCCTCAGGGGTATACAAAATTACATACAAGGGGTAGCGAGGGGAAAGGGAAAAACAATACAAGGGGGAGATATGAACTGCAGTAGAGGGGGTAGAGAGAGAAGAGGGGAGGGGAGGGGAGGGGAGGGGAGGGGGATAGTAAAGGATAGAAAAGGCAGCAGAATACAACAGACCCTAGTATGGCAATATATAAATCAATGGAAGTGTAACCAATGTGATTCTGCAATTTGTATACGGGGTAAAAATGGGAGTTCATAACCCACTTGAATCAAAGTGTGAAATATGATATATCAAGAACTATGTAATGTTTTGAACAACCAACAATAAAAAAAATAAAAAAATAAAAAAAAAATTTTGCTTTGACCAATCTCAGGGCATAGTTATCCATATTATATTGCATAGTATAGAATTGCTGATAATGCATCATTCATTTTTTTAAAAATTGAGAGTGGTATATTTTATAGAAAATGTATTACATTTCTCCTTCTCTATTTCTCTTAGCTCAGTCTTCCTTTCTCTTCCCACAAAGACCACAAGTAGCCAGGCATGGTAGTGAGCTCCTGTGATTCCAGCTATTCAAAAGGCCGTGACAAGAGGATTGCAAATTCAAGGGCAATTTAGGCAATTTAGCAAGACCCTGTCTCAAAATCTTAAAAACGGACTGAGGGGGCTGGGATTGTGACTCAGTGGTAGAGTGCTTGCCCAGCACCTGTAAGGCACTGGGTTTGATTCTCAGTACCACATATAAATAAGTAAATAAAATAAAGGTTCATCAAAAACTGATAAAAATATTTTTTAGAAAAGGAATGAGGGTGTAGTTCAGTGGTAGAACACTTGCATAACATGATTAAGGCCCTGGGTTCCATCCCTTGTACTGCAAAAACAAAACAGAGCAAAAAACAAAGGCCCCATTAGCAGATGGATGTGGGGGTTGGGTGTGACTCAGCAGTGGGTGTGTTAGCCTTCCCTTTGTTTTTCTGTATTGAGGCCCTAGAAATAAGGTCCTGGAAATAATTTGAGGAAAAAAAAAGAGATACAACCTATTAGGCAGAGTGCTCATTCATAATTAAGCTGCTTAGTTGCAGGGCCATCAAAGGAAAACTTCAAATACCTTGATAGCAAAAGCCACCTGTGCTGAAAGCATGCGCAGGATCCCACAGGGGAAAGGCAGAGCTGATGGCAGATTCTCAGGAAATAATCAGCAGAGAGGACATCTGGAAAGACAAAGGCCAGATCCTGCATTATGTGTCAAAGGAATCTGGCAAGTGTTTGCTGTATCTGAAACTTGGAATCTATCACAAGAGCTTTTCTTTGTGCTCTATGTGGCCTCAAACAGGTGAATCTGATTTTTTTGGAGGAGGGAGAGGTTCTATTTTATTTCTATGCTTTATCTTTTAAAAATTATTATTTTTGTGGTTGCTATTTTATTTTAAATTATTTTATTTGTTCTTTTTAGCTATACATGACAGTAGAGTGTATTTTGAAATATCACACATACATGGAGTATCACTTTCCATTCTGGTGGTTGTACATGATATGAAGTTTCATGATCATGTGTTCATATATGAACACAGGAAAATTCTAATTCATTCTATTGTCTTTCCTATTCCCATCCCCCTCCCTTCCCTTCATTCCCCTTTGTCTAATCCAATGAACTTCTATTCTTCCCTCCCTCTCCCTTATCCTGTGTTAGCATCCACATATCAAAGAGAACACTCAGCCTTTGGTTTTTTGAGGATCGGAGTATTTCACTTAGCATGATAGGCTCCAGTTCCATGCATTTACTGGTAAATGCCATAATTTAATTCGTATTTATAGCTAAGTAACAGTCCATTGTGTATATGTACCACATTTTCTTTATCCATTCTTCTGTTAGAGGGCACCTAGGTTAGTTTCATAGCTTGACTATTGTGACTTGAACTGCAATAAACATCGATGTGGTCACATCACATCAATATAGTATGCCGATTTTAAGTCCTTTGGGTATATGCTGAATAGTGGTATAATTGGGTCAAATGGTGGTTCCATTCCAAGTTTTCTGAGGAATCTCCATACTGCTTTCCAGAGTGATTGCACCAATTTTCAGTCCCACCAACAATGTATGAGTGTGCCTTTTTCCCCACATCCTTGCCAACATTTGTTACTTATATTTGTGATAATTGCCAGAGAATCTGATTTTAAGATAAGAACCTAATCGACATCACTTCTGGCATCTTTACTCTGCAACAAGCATGGTGCTACACACCCTGGGCACAATATCTAAATTAATCATCTAAATAACTGTATTGGTAGCCACATTTTACAGATGTAGAGACCAATGCTCAAAGAGGTGATGTAATTTGTCCCAAGGCTCACATCTAGGAAGAGGCAGGAGCAAACTGATCACTGATGTCTCTGTCTCCTAAGCTTAAGATTCATTTGTGTTCTTCTTGTTTGTTTTTTACTTCATTCATCCTCCTTCCCCACATTTACCCAGGTTTGATCTCAGACAGGGCACTTTCCCACTGGATGACCATATCAAAAGACCTGGGTAGAAATTAAGGTCAATTTATTCTAAAAACCTCCTATCATCCAAGTCTTTTATAGGCCCAGCCCCTACTTCTAGTAGGCTGTTGGGAACACTCCAGCTTCTAGGGACTCTGGGGATTCCAGTTAACCTCTGGGTCCCCTGTAAACTTTCCAAGGAAATTTTAAGTCAGACATTCCTTAGCCTTAATCCAAAGGATTTGGGTGAAACTTGGCAGTGCTTAGGAACTCCATAATGGAGACCTGCCTGAGACTTTTATTTCATTCTCTGAACTGACATAAAATAGAAGAGACCAAGCTATCTGTACCACTTTCCCAGAATCTAGGGCCTTACTAATGTCAGAACAGGAGGAGCCCCCTAGAGATAATCTAGTTGAATGGCCTTATTCTATGGATCAAAGGCTATGAGAGATTAAAGTCACACACCTGTGTGCTTTGTCATTTCTAGAACACAGTAAAGCAAGACTGGAACCCCCTTCTCTCAGGCCCAGGTTAATGGCAATGGAATGCCTACCCTACCCTTTCCACCTAGCATTCATGACCAAGTTCAAACTAGGCCCACCAGGAGACTGAATTTCCTGAGTTGAAAAAGAAGGGGGCACCTAACAAGAAATCAGGCCAACACAATTTCTGATAAATATGGCCTACCATTTGACCTCTTTCAAATAGTCAAGTGCTATACACAACATGCACCTCCCCAGGAGAATACCTGTCAGAAACATGGGGCATGTCATAGTGGCCCACCACTTCATTCCAGGTAGGCAATATTTTTCAGAGTGTCAGTTCCTCAAAGAATTATATCATCAGAACAAAAAGCATTTTGAGCAATATGCACACTGGCAAGACATTTGGTATGTAGCCTTTAGATGGTGCTGATGGTCTACTATAACACAGGCTGCACATGGTTTGTACTTGGAATCAAGGCGGTAGATGAGACCTAAAGAGGCCAGTTAAATTTCAATTCTCATGTACCAGGCCATATCCACACATGCACAAACAGTTCTGAAGTCATCTTAATAAAAAAAAAAATTCTGTGACTTTGGTTGTCAGAACCAGGTTTTGGTAAAGCTAAAGGTACCGAACTATTTTAGGCAGGTCTCATGCCATTTGTCAATATCTTAAACATGAATATACATCCCCTGCCTTCAGATTTATGTTGTCTCTGGGCTTTGACTGGAGCTTGTGGAAATCTTGGTTCATAAGGTCTGATTGTGTTTCCAGATTGTATGATGGAGCCATTCATTTTGTGGGACAGTTTTGTTTGGGAAAGCCTCATTTATTCACTTATGAAAGAATAGGTGGAACCTAGCATCATTCATTTTTTTCTGGCTCTGAAAAGAGTTATGGGGAAGAACACATCACACCATAGCAACCTTTCTATAGCAAGCTCTAATGTCTAATTCCTTCTCTTTTCTACATATTCTGACTTCCTTAGACTCCATTAGTCTCATAGTCCTGCCAAAAGAGATAATACTTTGCTATCCAGTTTTTCTTTGCCAATGCAGTGTATGACAGACAGACTATGTCACAATTGAGAAACCTGGGACATTGTTGAGGTTTTCTATGTAAGAAAAAAAAAACTCCTTGTCCATTCCCATGGACAGCTCTGTACATGTGGGAGCTGACGTTGGTTCCCCAAATTAGATATTGAACTTAGTACAGATATGCAATGTCTCTCTGTGTTGATGTATATCATATATCTACCTCCATAAGAGGAGAAGGACTTGAGAGTAGGAAGGGGCAAGAGTCAGGAGAGAATCAAAGTTTTCATGCCAATCATTCAGTGAGAAAAAGGTTTGGGAGAGGCATAGCACCTTTATTCTAGTGTCTGAAATTCTGTCATAGTAGGGGAAAAATCAATTGGTCTAGAAAGACCATATCAGAGACAGAATTAGATCCACAGAGATGAAAATTTTTAGAAAATAGATTTCAATTTCCCCTAAGAACTTCTTTTATACAGTTCTAAAATTTAAAAAAAAATCTAACTCAAAAAATAGTCTCAAGGAAAGTATAAAGAGTGCTCAAGTATTGTTCACCTAGATTCCTCAATTCTTAATGTTTTGTGTTTTGCTACCTTTACTTTATTCTTTCCTTTCTAAATATATACCTGTATATTTCTGAACCATTTGAAAGTAAATGGCATTATAATAATTTTGTTCCTAAATATTTTATCACGCATTTCCATTTCCCAGGAGTAAGGACCTTCTCTTACAAAATCAAGGTAAATGTATACACTCCATACTCAAAGCAATTCAATTTCATCAATCATCTGCATAATGCTTTTTAAACAACATTTTTTCTTCTGATCAAGGATCCTCTAGGATACATTACTGGTGATATTACTAAGCACAAACTTTTAAAAATTTAGGATTTTTCAGAAATGAAAGAGGCTATATCAAAGTTTGAATTTCAAGTATCAGGTAGGAAAACTTAATCAGGGGTATCAGCTTGGGTTATGTAACAGAATAAAAAATGTCCTATTTAAATACACAACTTAATGTTGGGGGTGTAGCTTAGTGAAAGAGCTTGTGATTAGCATGCATGAGGCCCTGGATTCTATTCCCAGCACCTAAAATTAAATAATACAAATAACCATGTGGTTAGGGACTTCTATGTCCCTAGTAAGATTTGCCTGCTTCAAATTCATAAAGATTTCTTCCTACCTCTTCTGTTGAAGCTTTATGGTTCTAGGTATTACTTTCAGGTTTATGATCCATCCTCAATACATTTTGGGGGGTAAATAGCATAAAAGTAAGAGTCAAGGTTCTTTTCCTTTTCTTTTTTTTGTCTATCCTATTTCTCCAGTTCCATTTGTTTAAAGCATTAGAGTCCTGCTAATCTTCAGGTATCTTCCATAGATGACAAGATTTGACTGAAGGGTTGCACCCTAATATAGAGCTGAGTGGGAACAGCAATGCATTGGAAAGGTGTGGTCTTATGAGGGAGGAGGGATTACATTCCTTCAGGTTGGGAATGAGTCCTGGGATTCTGAGATGCACAGTGGGATCTATATGCTGAATTTCAGAAGAACACAAGGGAGTTGGCTTGCTCCAGAAAACAGCTATCAGTGATGTAATGGGCTAATAAATTACTACTCAAGGGAATTCCTTCCTGCCAAAGAAGCAGCCCCTGAGAATCTAGTAGTCTACAAAGGCAATAGATGGGCATTCGAGTTTGATTCAGCCTGAAAAGTACAGGATGCTGTGAGCATTTGTTTCAAGGGGCTAACATAGTTGGAGCATGGAATTCCCAAGGAAGAGACATTCAAACTGAGATATGAAGGATGAGCAGGAGAATTCCAGGTGGAAAGGAGGGTGTATATGTATATCCTCAGGTGATATATACCCTCAATCACTGTATATATATATATATATATATATATATATATATATATATATATATATATATATCCCTGTGTATACGTGTGTCTATCACCTATCTATTTATCTACCTACCTACCTACCTACCTACCTACCTATCTAAAGCTCTCATGATCCAATCACTTCCCAAAGGTCCTACCTCTGAATATTGCTGCACTTGAGACCAAGCCTTCAACAAATGAGTCTTTGGGGGACATTCTAGATCCAAACTATAAGACCAGTTCATACAATTATAAGCTAAAAATTGATTGCTTTCAGCAACTTAATTTTGAATTCATTTGTTGTGTGGCAAAAGCTATTGATACAGTCATACAAAGGGCTCTTAGAGGAGTTTGAGAACTCCATGGAGCTTAAGGAGTCCATAGTATTCTAGACGAAGTCAGATGAAAGTAGCAAGTCAGCGAGAACAATATTTTTGCTTTAGCCTTTGACAATGTTTTGGAAGAAAAAATTGATTTATTTTCATAATATTTCTGCACACATTTATGAACTGAATAAAGAGCAATTTGTCACAAGAGTTATACGTATAGTTTCATAGCTATCAACCTGTCAACATCTATCAATCAATTCCTATCTTGTCTGCTGGTAGAGATTACAGACATATTAAATAACTGGATGGCACATCCAAAAAAGATAGCAGAGAATTTGCAAATAACGACCCCTGGATATTAAACCTTGGCAAAACTTCCGTTAAGATCAGTAAAACTCTGATTTTCTTGATAACTAAGAATATTGACATAGTGTCATTAAGTTGTATCACTCTCCCTCAAAGCACACTTAGCCCATAATTAAATAAAGGTTACTTGGTGTTTTTTGAGTCTGTCAAAAAAATATCCTCTTTGTGGTAGGAAAAAAAGAACATATTTTTCCTCTAATTCCCCAAAAGCGAGTATATTATTTCTGTTTTAGCAATTAGAACTATCCTTTCCCTGCTCCATAATTCTAGTCCTCCAAGCTCTGGAAAAATAGAATGCTTTTTGGAGAAAAGACAATTATGTCTGCATACAATTTGCTTATTTTTAATCATTTTTGTGCCTGTTTTAAAAAAATGCATGTAATTATATAGACCGAGAAATCCCAAAATAACTAATTAATTTTATTTGTTTGATTGTTTTTTTTTAAACCAACATTTATCAGGATTTATATGAGAAAGCAAAGATTTGTGATGACTTCCGCATAGGAAGAAACTAAAGCCAACAGGCACATAGAGCCATTCCAGGGATTGTCAGTAGATCTAAGTTTGAGACCCAGAATTTCCTGGCACCCAGACCTCATGCAAATGACATCTTCACCTGCTTATGAAAATTCCAAATTAAAACTGCAAAAATGTTATACTACCAATTATTATACCCTAGATTCCTATGAACACTTTTCCAATGAAAATATATGATTCATATGATTATCAAAATCGTTTGCTCTTTAATTAAACTGCAGATTAAATTTACTTTTCTTCATCTGCTAAGGTACTAACTTGTTCAGTTTCTGATGAATTATCAGCAAGTGTTTTGCTGTTCTAATGAACTCAGGGTATTTGAAGTCACTAGACAATATTTTACATACTGATTTTTCAGTCACAATTTTAATTTCAATAATCTCCAAGAAAAAGCCAGAAGTATAATATATTGGCCTTAAGAGACTTATACCAAAAGCCTTAATTTCTAACTGAAAAGAAAAAAAAAATTTCATAATTATAAATTTGCTATCAGGGCTCATATAACCAGACACTGGAGAATTGCCATGAGATCTACATTTTGCCTGTTAGGGAGGAATTGTTTGATAACAAAGTAGGTATTCTAATTTAAAATAAAAATATCATCTAGAATACCTTACAAATTCACTTTGCTTCTGAAGTCTCTGATGTTTCTTGCTAGAATTGGTAAGTAGGGAATAATAGGTTCATACATTTTTATAGGGCCTTGGATATGTTTGGATATGGGTAGATTTTTTTTTGGAAGGGGTACCAAGGATTGAACTCAGGGGCACTTGACCACTGAGCCCCATCCCCAGCCCTATTTTATATTTTATTTAGAAACAGGGTCTCACTGAGTTGCTTAGTGCCTCACAGTTGCTGAGTCTAGCTTTGAACTTGCAATCCTCCTGCCTCAGCCTTCCAAACTGCTGGGATTACCGGTGTGTGCCACCATGCCTAGCTGAATATGGGTAGATTTATTTTTTTAATAGAAGTGATTTTTTTTTTTGAGAGATGCTGAGAGCCATTGCCAAGTAGAAATGACCCATGGCAATTTCTTTGTCAGCCTACTCCATGTTGCTTAGAGGAAGGACTCTCCATTGTGGAAATGGGCTTGCCTTTGGACCCAGGTCATTTGCAGTGACATTGCATGTATGTTTGAGTAAGGTGACCCTGCTCAAGGACCAGGGTGGATCCGGGTTTAGGGTGTATCCTGCTGGGATTAGGGAGTATCCTGCTCCTTGGGTTTAGGGCAGTTCCAGGTTTAAGGTGTACCCTGCTAAGAATAGGGCATATCCTGCTGCCTCAGGCATGCCGGCTCCTGGAGTTCCCGTTGAGTTCTTGCGGGATTCAGAGAGTATTTGGGATTCAGAGCCCGGTGGAGTGGTGGACTTTGCCCAGAACGTGGATTTCCCCAGAGCGTGTTTGTAGAGTGCTGGTGTGAGTTCGGGAATAAAGAATTGCTGTTTGAATCTACAAGGCTGTGAGTGGCTCGTGATTTTGTGCCCAGCCAGATTGCGGCAGAGAGAGAGAGAGAGAGAGAGAGAGAGAGAGAGAGAGAGAGTTTTTAATATTTATTTTTTAGTTTTTGGTGGACACAACATCTTTATTTTATTTTTTATGTGGTGCTGAGGATCAAACCCAGCGCCCCGTGCATGCCAGGAGAGTGCGCTACTGCTTGAACCACATCCTCAGCCCTGGATATGGGTAGATTTTTAAAACACCCTATTTGTAAAATATTTTGAAACTAAAGCAAGTATCTACTTGAGTACACAGCTTTTCATCTGTTCTTTCTCAGTTCTTCATTATTTTTGTGAAAAATAGAAAATAATAAAGCAAGAAATAAGGGAAAATGCATATCAACATATAAAATAAATGTATTTTTATTCACCATAGAAACTTAACTCTTCTCCTTGAGGTAAATAATCACCAGGCAGAGGTTCAGTTATTTGGAAGACTGAGAAAAGTGCCATGGAACTGTTACATGGTGATCTGCTTTCACAATGGAACACCTTTATTTGCAAAGTGGAGCTGTTTGTGTGTACAAAAGTGATACAGGCTTCTTTGTTCTGGATCTGACATGTCATTGTAGATCAAAAAATCATTTTATATTTCAGTTGATATGACTTATTATATAAAAAACTTAATGAGAATTTTGGGTAATGTCATGTTCCTTGAACCACAATCACCCTTTCCTTCCACTTTCAAAATGAACATAAAATATAAGTCATTAAGTAATTAAATACAGCAATCAGGAAGATGGGCAGGAAGATAGGTATAATGGGAAGGCTTAAAAGGAGGGGGAAAATCCCTTTATTCCAGCTTCAAAATCTCTGTGAACAAAATAAAACTGAAAAGTAAACCCAAGAAAAAGTTCACTCACAATGGTGATATATACCCTATGATCTCGGTCAGTTTTTAAACAAATTCATTCTATTCTCTATTCCCCCCCCCCACTTTAGTGGTTATTCCTCTGTTAATATATCTTTCAACTTCTTTTCTCTTATTATTTCACTTATAAAACATTTCCCCAAGAGAAGTGCTGGCTGGAACCAGGTTTGACTAATAAAAAGGATCAGTGCAAATAACTGGCTAACTTCACTTAGAAAAAGAACTGCCTTGTGTCTCGGTCTTGTGACAAAAACAGTATGGTACTGGCACCAAACAAACAAACAAACAAAAAAAAAAAAACAGGCAAAAGACCAATGGAACAGAATGGAAGATATAGGAACAAACCCACATAAATATGATGATCTAATACTAGATAAAGGTGCCCAAAACACACATTGGAGAAAAGATAGCATCATCAACAAATGATGTTGGGAAAACTGGAAATCCATGTATAGTAGAATGAAATTGAACCCCTATCTCTCACCCTGCAAAAAACTCTATTCAAATTGGATCAAGGACCTAGGTATGAGACCAAAAATCCAGCACACACCAGAAGAAAATATAGGACCAACATTTTAACATATTTATTGAGGAACCAACTTTGTTAACAAAGCTAGAAGTAAAATAAAAAATCAATAAATAGAATGGTATTAAACTAAAACGTTTCTTCACAGCAAAGGAAACAATCAAGAGCATGAAGAGAGCCTACAGAATAGAAGAAAATTTTTGCACCCTGCACCTCAGAGCATTAATTTCCACAATATACAAAGAACTCAAAACCAATAAATAAATGGGCAAAGGAACTAAACAGAAACTTCTCAAAAGAAGAAATATCAATGGTCAACAAATTTATGAAAAATGTTCAACATCTCTACCAATTAGGGAAATACAAATTAAAACTACACTGAGATTCATCTCACTCCAATCAGAATAGCAATTTTCAAGAATACAAGTAACAAGAAATGTTGGCAAGGATGTGGGGAAAAGGGTACACTCATACATTGTTGGTGGGACTGAAAATTGGTGCATCTGCTCTGCAAAGTAGTATGGAGATTCCCCAGAAAACTTGGAAAGGAACCACCATTTGATCCAGCTATCCCTCTACTCTGTATATATCCAAAGGAGTTAAAATCAGCATACTATAGTGACACAGCCACATCAATGTTTATAGCAACTCAATTCACAATATACAAGCTATGGAACCAACCTAGATGCCCTTCAACAGATGAATGGATTAAAAAATGTGGTGTTTATATACTCAGTGTAATATTACTCAGACACCAAGAAGAAGGAAATTATGGCATTTGCCAGTAAATGGTTGGAACTGGAGCCTATTGTACTAAGTGAAATGAGCTAATCCCAAAAAACCAAAGGCCAAACATTCTCTCTGATATGTGGATGTTAACATACAATAACGGGCAGAGCGGAGGAAAGAACAGAAATTCAATGGATTAGACAAAGGGGAATGAAGGGAAGGGAGGTGAATGGGAATAGGAAAGACAGTAGAATGAATCAGATATAACTTCCCTATGTTCATATATGAATACACGACCAGTGAAACTCCACATCATGCACAACCACAAGAATGGGATCCTAATTAGAATAAGATATATGTCATGCTTGTATAATTATATAATTAGAATCTGTTTGGACAGATTCTACTGCCCATGTATAACTAAAAAGAACCAATAAAAATAAACAGCTAAAAAAGCTTTAAAAAAGGATCAGTGCAAATAACTGGCTAAATGCATTTATAAAAGGAACTAACTGCCTTGTGTCTTAACCAGTTCAGGCTGCCATAATAAAATACCACAGACTGGGTGGCTTAAACAACAGGAATTTATTTTCTCACAATTCTGGAGACTAGAAGTTCAAGATCAAGGTATCAATAGGGTTGATTTCTCCTGAGCCCTCTCTCCTTGGCTTTTAGATGGCTGCCTTCACCCAGAGTCCTCACATGGTCTCTTCTCTGTGTGAGTCTGTGCTAACCTCCTCCTCTGAGCACATTAATCATTTAGGATTAAGGTCAAAACAAACCACCTAATTTCAACTTTATCCCTTCAAAGACCTTGTCTCTAAATACTGCTACATTCTGAGGTACTGAGGGTTGTGATGCCTGCATATAAGTTTTGAGGGGGACACAATTCATAACATTATGCCACTGTAAATCTGTGTTCCTCTATAGAACAGGTGAACATTTCATATGTGTAGCATTTCTTCTTCAGCAACAGTACCACCACCAGTGCCATTCTTTTCCTCTTCCATTCGCTCCTCTTCCTTCTCCTACTCCCCCATATCTTTATCATAAAACAAAGCATCACTGGGTGTTAACTGGGAACCAAGAGGCTTTATCTGGTTTCTAGTCTTGTTTATAACACTGCCTAATTTAGGAAGTTTCTACTGCCTTATGGGTCTTGGTTTCCCTCTCTAGGAAGTGGCTGATTAAAAGTTGATGCATAAGGGGCTGGGTTTGTGGCTCAGTGGTAGAGTGCTCGCCTAGCACATGTGAGGCCCTGAATTCCATCCTCAGCATCACATAAACATAAATAAATAAGATAAAGATATTGTGTCTGACTACAACTAAAAATTTTTAAAAAGTTGGTGCATAAGATGTCCAAAATCTCATAAATGCTTGAAATATTGTGATATCGTGGTTATATTTATGATTTATATTGGAGATTATTCCAGAAAGATTCCTGTTGCTCCCAAATCACTCCTGAGCTCACTTATTGCACTATAAATTGTGGTATTAGAAATTCATTCCTAACTGGGTACAGTGGCAAGCACCTATAGTCCCAGCTACTTGTTAGGCTGAGGTAAGAGGATCCTTTGAGACCTGGAGTTTGAGGCCAGTGTGGGCTCCAGAGCCTCAAAAAAGAGAAAGAAAGAAAAAAGAAAGTTCATTGTTTTGGTGAAGACATTGCTCTTGTTAAAAATATTGCTTTTGCGGGGGTCGGGGGGGGTTGGGGAGGTAGCTCAGTTGGCAGAGTGCTTGCCTTGCATGCATAAGGCCCTAAGTTCAATCCCCACCACCACCATCACACACACACACACACACACACACACTATATATATATATATATATATATTGCTTTTTGGAGGAGCAAGTATATAAATAATAATGTGCAACAATGCATCTTGGGATTGATTTGCTACTTTTCCAAAGAGTTTAACTGGTTGTGTACTTTCAGTTTTCCACCAATCAGCACTTACTGGATGAAATATTACTACTAGTAGTTACGATTTATTGAATACTTACAAAGTGATAACTTTTTAATACCTACTATTTCTAACATAGTAATTCTCGGAAATGGGTTTTAGTATCTCCATTCTTCAGGTCCTGAGAATTTTGGATTAAGGCCAATGTAAAATAAGAAACAAATGTCAACCTCATAAAATCCCAGTTAAAAAAGATTTTAAAAATTCTTAACTTTCAAGTCAAGCAGCTCAACTTTATTAGAAGCTCAACTTTATTAGCTTTTCCAGATGTATGCAGTTAATAAATTTAAGTTCAGATCTATTTGGAAGCTCTTCTATTATCTCTAATACTGCCTTACTTCAGTACAGATTTTGCCAAAGATCTTACTGTCAGGATCTTGCAGACTAGCAAATGAAGTACAAAAATAGAAACAAAGTGGACATGATGAGGACCAGGAGGAAGGAACTCTATTTCTGTAGAAGTAGATTAATGCCTGAACAGAATATTTTATCACTAGCGAGGTTTTATCTTCAGCTCTCAGAAAGTGATGAAAATATTGACAACATGAACAGTAGTGATGATTCCTAGGCTAGAGAAGTTGGAGGTCTTGATACTTTATCTGTAACACTACCCAGGGGAACCGAAATATGAGATCTATCTAAAAATAGATCATATAAAAGCAACCTATAAGAAATTTTATTTTAAAATATTTTGTTTTTTAAGGTCTCAAAGATTTTAATGCTCGGTTTTCACAAATACAATTTTCTATTCAACTTTCTGATTTGTGGCAAAATGTACTAGTTTAAAATGTGCATTCTTCATATATTTCCTACACTTCTTTTTGCTTATTTTAAAAAATTGAGTATTGGGTATTTTCATCATAAGTAATGTTATATGTATATTTTAATTACATGTTTTAAGAATAAATGAAATACAGGGCTGGGAATATAGCTCAGCTGGTAGAGTGCTTGCCTTGCATGCACAAGGCCCTGGTTCAATCCCGGCACCACACACACACACACACACACACACACACACACACACAAAGAAGAATTGAAATCCAGATTATTTTGGTAATGCAGAGTATTTCCAAAATGAAAAACTCTATCTAAATACACTTTTCATGGTGATAAATAAATAAAACAGACAAGTGGATCTATACACCATAAACATTATCTTTGGTAGATTTCGCATAAGATAGTCCATGACAAACATATTTACTCTTATTTCCCAAGAGCTGCTCAACTTTCAGATTAAGAATTTAAAAACATCTTTTTAACTGAGATTTTATCATGTGGACATTTGTTTCTTATTCCTCATCATCCTCAGCAAAGCTATGAGCACTTATAATTCTATAAATGTTGAAAGCATAGAAGTTTCTGGAACACTGGTGGTTGAAGAGTTTGCCAGAACACTTTGCTGTGGCTGTCCATACACAGCAATTGCATTTGTCAGATGGTCCATACCCTTCTCATATTCACTTTGACGCAGTAACTCTGCACCAAACTGTATTCCTTCAGGAACAATTCCTGAAAAGCTTCAATAGATTTTAAAACTCTCTTATTAGTGCATTATAGCTATACATATAGTTTGTTCCATTTTAACATAATCATTTAAGTACATTCCTCATTTCTTGTCCCTCCCTGTTTTCTTCCCTTCCCCTCAGTCTACTTCTTTTACTCAACTGATCTTCCCTCTAACCTTATAAAATAGAACACCCACCCCCTTTTTTTCCTGAATAGGAGAGAAAACATTCAACCCTGAGTCTAGGTTATTTCACTTAGCATGATGTTCTTCTGTTCTATCTACTTACTGGCAAATGCCATAATTTCATTCTTTTTTATGGCTGCATAAAACTCCATTCTCTCTCTCTCTCTCTCTCTCTCTCTCTATATATATATATATATATATATATATATATATATATATCACATGTTCTTAATCCATTCATCTGTTGATGAGCACCTGACTGGTTCCATAACTTGTCTCTTTTGAGTTATGCTACTATAAATACTAATGTGCCTATATCACTATAGTTTGCTGAATTAATACATTTGGATAAATATCCAGGAGTGGGATAGTTGGGTGATAAGGATGTTCTGTTCCTCTTCTTTTGAGGAAACTCCACACTGCTTTTGAGAGTGGTTGTATTAATTTGCAGTTCCACCAACAGTGTATGAGTGTACCTTAACAAGACACTTAAAACTTCAGCATCTTTAAGCTCAGTGATTTGGAAAGCTCACCTCTTTCCTTGGCAAGCTTCTGTTTATTTTTCTGTTCTTGAAGCCTGTTCTTGAAAGTGGGGTCATTTGGTCTCCTGAGGTCAAAATAAATGCAGTAGCCAATGAAAAATGCCCCTGCACACAGGTAGCGATGGTACTGTTCTGACCCACAGTTTTCTCTTCCATTTAATGCAGAGTGTGAACTCCAGTGTGGGGCTCATGAAGGAGCAGTTGTGTATGGACCCTCAGAGTGGACAGCACTATTCAGAAACCAGGACATTTTTCATCCATCTTGAGAAGTAGCTTTTGTGTGTGCAATACTGGGATGGAACCCAGGCCTTTGCTTATGCTAAGCAAGTGTTCTCCCACTGAGCTACATCCCCAGCCAGAGAATTAGCAATTTTATTTTTATTTTATTTTTTAGAATTAGCAATTTTAAAGTGTTAATTTTTTTCTTTATTTCCTTTTGTAGTATAAGCTTGCTTTTATTTTTAAATTATAAACATGTATATTAATATGTACATAGATAAAGAAACAGAAATGTACATCAAAGTCTTAATTATTTGGGGGAAGTAGGATTATAAGAGATTTCACATTCTGTAGTAATTGTTAATATTTATGATTGTGGTGAGGATTGAGTTAATATGTCATAAGGCAATTAAAACAGTGCCTAGCTCATAGTAGCTACTATACAAATATTATGTTATACTAAAATAATTTTGAAATATTTTTATTTTTTATAGTAAGTGTGTGTTATCTTTGTAAGTGGGAAAAATAAAGAAATAAATGAGATGATGAAAATGTAGGAAGTATTTGACGATCTTAAATGTGAATGAAAGTTTGAAATTAAGATGAGAGCTTGAGGCTGCCAAAGGTTATTTAAATTTGAAAGGAGAATTTAGTTAAAAGAGAAAAGTTGGGGCTGAGGTTGTGGCTCAGTGGCAGAGCACTTGACTAGCATGCATGAGGCACTGGATTTGATTCTCAGACCACATACAAATAAATTTAAAAAAACAAAGGTCCATCAACAACTAAAAAAATATTTAAGAAAAAGAGGAAAGTTGAAAATACTGAGGTCCCAGACAGAAGAGGTTGAGAAAGTATAATAATAACATAAACTCATATTTTATGAATGTTTTCATGGGTCAGATGGAAATGTTAACTTTTTTCTGATTATAAAAGTAATATGTATTCATTGTTGAAAATTTGGACAATAGAAGTATAAGGAAAAATATACTGTAGTCTGTTTCTATTTCTACTACTAATAATCATAGTGTAGCTGGGCATGGTGGTGCAAGACTGTAATCCAAGCTAATCAGGAGGCTGAGGCTGGAGGACCACAAGTTCAAGGTCTCCTCAGCAATTTAGTGAAACCCTGTCACAAAATAAAATATAAAAAGTTTTAGGAGTGTAGCTTATTGGAAGAACATCCCTGGGTTCTATTTCCAGTACCACAAAATAATAATAGGAAAAGGGTACTCTTGTACATTGCTGGTGGGACTGCAAACTGGTACGGCCAATCTGGAAAGCAGTATGGAGATTCCTGGGAAAGCTGGGAATGGAACCACCATTTGACCCAGCTATTGCCCTTCTCGGACTATTCCCTGAAGACCTCAAAAGAGCGTACTACAGGGATACTGCTACATCGATGTTCATAGCAGCACAATTCACAATTGCTAGACTGTAGAACCAACCTAGTTGCCCTTCAATAGATGAATGGATAAAAAAAAATGTGGCATTTATACACCATGGAGTATTACGCAGCACTAAAAAATGACAAAATCATGGAATTTGCAGGGAAATGGATGGCACTAGAGCAGATTATGCTTAGTGAAGCTAGCCAATCCCTAAAAAACAAATATCAAATGTCTTCTTTGATATAATGAGAACAACTAAGAACAGAGCAGGGAGGAAGAGCAGGAAGAAAAGATTAACACTAAACAGATACATGAGGTGGGAAGGAAAGAGCGAAGAAAAGGAAATTGCATGGTAATGGAGGGAGACCCTCATTGTTATACAAAATTACATATAAGAGGTTGTGAGGGGAATGGGAAAATTAACAAGGAGAGAAATGAATTATAGTAGATGGGGTAGGGAGAGAAGATGGGAGGGGAAGGGAGGGGAGGGGGGATAGTAGAGGATAGGAAAGGTAGCAGAATACAACAGTTACTAATAGGGCATTATGTAAAAATGTGGATGTGTAACCGATGTGATTCTGCAATCTGTATTTGGAGTAAAATTGGGAGTTCATAACCATCTTGAATCTAATGTATGAAATATGATATGTCAAGAGCTTTATAATGTTTTGAACAACCAATAAATAAAAATTTTTTTAAAAAAATTTAAAAAATAATAATAATAATAATATATTTGTGAACATTACCTGTCATTACTTTCATGAAAATTTAAAGCAACTGAGTATTTACCCTACATTTGATTTTCTTCCTGTTTTCCAAAATTAATAATTAATAATTATATTTTGTCTCTAAATTTTTTGTAAAACATTATTAATGGCATAAATTTTCATTGCTTAGATACATCATATATTAATATTAAATATTTCCATTTTTAAGCAATTTGAACATTTTTACATATGGATAAATGTTCACATTTAAAACTTATTATTTAAGACATGTTCCCAAAAGTGGAATTACAGAATCAAAAGAGAGGCACACATTTTTTTTTTTTTTGATACCAGGGTTTGAACTCAGGGGTACTCAACCATTAAGCCATATCCCCCGCCCTATTTTGTATTTTACTTAGAGACAGGGTCTCACTGAATTGCTAAGTGCCTTACTTTTGCTGAGGCTTGCTTTGAACTCATGATGCTCCTGCCTCAGCCTCTCAAGCCACTGAGATTAGAGGTGTGAGTCACCATACCCAACAAGAGGCACACTTTTAAGACTGCTCATAAATATTGCCAAGTTGCCTCCTCAAAAGGAATTGTTATTTATAATTTGTAATGGCAATACAGATGAGTACTCATTCCATTCCCCCTACCTTGTCAACTATGAAGCTTATCTTTGTATGATCATTTTTAACTTGATAAGTAAAAATAGTTTCATTGTTCCTTTTTAAAATTGTTTTTATTTATTTATTATGTATATGCTGTTCATGTAGCTTTATTTTATTTATTTATATGTAGTGTTAAGAATCATGTAGTTTTTTATTTCTATCAGATTTATTTGTCCTTTTGTGTATTCTAATTAGACTTTAAACCTAGAAACTGTGGTATTTGCTTATTTTTGATTTACAGTTAATTCTTTATTCCAACTGAAATTTATTTCAGGCATTATTTGTGGCAAGATATAAATTGATTTTGTTCCCAAATATGTGAAGAATTTTCCAATTTATTTCACTAATTAATTCTTCCTTTGGACCACTTAATTTATGGTACCACCTTTATGATACATTATATGATTCTCTGTCAATGATACACAGATTTATTGATCTGTGAAGAATTATTGAATCCATTTAAAAGAGGTTTTTAATTATTGCATCTTATGATGCATATTAAAATGCATTTATTTTGAATTTTAGTTTCCATTCAGAATGAAATAGCAGAGACCTGAGACCATTTTTTGACACTTCTTTTCATATTTTTTATTGGTGCATTATAATTATACATAATCATGAAATTCATTATTAGATCTTTGCACAGGTGCACAATATGATAATATGATTTGGTCAATATTATTCCCCAGTATTTCTTCTTTTCCTTCCTTCCTCCTTCTCCTGGTCCTTTTCCTCTACTCTACTAGTCTCCCTTCCATTTAAATGAGATTCCTCCCACATCTTTTTTCCTTTTTGCACTCTAGTTCCCATATATGAGAGAAAACATATAACCCATGACTTTCTAAGTCTGACTTATTTCACTTAGTATGATGTTCTCCAGTTCCATCCATTTACTGGAAAATGTCACAACTTTATTCTTCTTCATGGTTGAGTAAAACTCCATTGTGTATATATACCATATTTTCTTGATCCATTCATCCATTGAAAGACACCTAGGCTGGTTCCATAACTCAGCTACTGTGAACTGTGCTGCTATAAACATGGATATGCATGTTCTACCATAGTATGATGACATTAATTATTTAGGATAAATGCCAAGGAGTGGTATAACTGGGCTGTATGGTGGTTCCATGCATAGTTTTTTGAGAAAGATTCATACTGATTTCCATAATGGTTGTACTAATTTACAATTACATCAACAGTGTAAAAGTGTTCCTCTTTCTCCACATTCTCTCCAGCATTTATTATTGTTTTTACACTTGATAATTGCCATTTTGACTGGCATGAAATGAAATCTCAGTGTAGCTTTGATTTGCATTTCCTTAATTACTGGAGATATTGAACATTTTTCCATATATTTGTTGACTTTTTGTATTTCTTCTTTTGAAAAGTATCTATTTAATTCATCTGCCAATTTATTAATTTGGGTTTTTTTTGGTGTTATATTTTTTGGGGTTCTTCATATATTCTAGATATTAATTCTTGGTCAGAAGAGTAGCTAGCAAAATTTTCTCCCATCCTGTAGATTCTCTCTCACACTGTTGTTTCCTTTGTTGGAGGAAGAAGCTTTGAAATCTGGTGCCATCCATTTATTATTCTTAGTATTATTTTCTAAGCTTTTGAAGTCCTGTTGAGAAAGTCATTGTCTGCGTCTATAGAGTGTTGACCCTATGTTTTCTTCTAGAAGTTGCAAAGTTTCTGGTCTAATTCCTAGGTCTTTGATCCATTTTTGAATTGACTTTTGCACAGGGTGAGAGAGAAGGATGTAGTCTCATTGTTATATACATATATATATATATATATATATATATATATATATATATATAATTAGTCTCATTTATATATGATTATATATAATTAGTCTCATTTATATATATAATTATAATGCACCAAAAGATGTTAATTTTTTTCTTTTTCCCAATCTTCTTTTTCCTAACCTTCTCCTCCCTGATCTTTTCCCTGATCTTTTCCTTCCTGATCTCTCCTCTCTAATTTCATATGGATGAACAGTTTTCCTAGCACTAGTTGCTAAAAAGAGTGTCTTTTCTCCAACATATGTTTTTGACATCTTTGTCAAGGATCAGATGACTGTACCTCTGTGGCTTTATCTTTGTGTCTCCTAATCAGTTCCACTGGTTTATGTATCTATTTTTATGCCAGTACCATGCTGTTTTTGTTACTATAGCTCTGTAGTATAATTTGAAGTTAGGTATTGTGATGCTTCTGACATTGCTTTTGTTGTTGTTGTTGTTTAGAATTACTTTGGTTCTTCTGGGTCTTTTATTCTTCCAAATGAATTTTAGGTCAGTGAAAACATTTTTTTTTTAATGGACAAAATGTGAAACAGTGGTTTTTAAACTGGACAGCAGGAAGACCAGGACAGTGATCTCTGAGAGAGGGTAAACAAGTGAGGTAAGTCCCTGTGACAGTACCAGCTTGCTAAATAGAAAGAATTTTCTAGCATCACTGCAGGGTCAGGGAACCCAGAAGAAGCCTAGTCATCTCCCTGAGTTGAGTTTTCAGGCAGAGTACCAAGGAAGGGAGTGCAAAGAGACTTTTCTAGAGATCTTCACAGAGCCTCCTTGATTCTCTAGCTGAGAGCTGATCTGCTTATGCATATGGGAACTAGCAAAGGCTGGGCAAAACGACATCCCCAAATTAACAGAGGGTGGAGTCTCTGGAACACATACAGGATCAGGAATAGTTTGTGCTCCCACTAGTCAGAGAAGAAAACTTCAAATTTCATAAGGCATTGAACAGAGTAATCATAAAAGTATTGACTGAGTCATGAGTCAAAATCTGACTTATGCCAAAATATTATTTCTTTTAATTTAATAAACATCCTATTATGGAAGCCATACTAACAAAAATTTAATGCAAATATTCTCAACCCTCTCCTACCAAGGTAAAAATTTAGAAATATGTTCTTTCTCTACTCAGGTGAACATCATAAAAGGAACTTTCTATCTTGTATACAGAGTCTTAAATTTTTTATGGCTATTTTTCTCCTGATTTCATCTTTTTATCTCTTTTCTCCTTTTCCTTCTCTTTCTCACTAGGGTTGAACCCAGGGGTGTTCAACCACTGAGCCACATCCCCATCCCTTTTTAATGCTTTATTTAGAGACAGGGTCTTTCTAAGTTGCTTAAGGCTTTGCTAAGTTGCTGAGGCTGGATTTGAACTTGTGATCCCCCTGCCTCAGCTTTCCAAGTTGATGGGATAACAGGCGTGCATCACCATGCCTGGCCCCTTTGTATTTTATTTTTAACAGGGTTTTGCTAGATTGTTGAGGCTGGCCTCCTACTTGTGATCCTCCTGCTTCAGCTTCCTGAGTAGCTGAGATTATAGATATGTGTCACTGATCCTGACTTGAACAAAATTTAAGTAATAGAGAAAGCTAATAAAATAATAAATTGTGCTTAAATATGTGAATATCTATATGGAATAAAATTAGTCACATCCTCTATCTCAAACTAAAAAGTAGTTTTGAGATATTCATGAACTTAACCATAAAAGCTAAAGTTGTACAGTTTCTAAAAGAGGACGTAGGACCTTATCTTTACAACCTTAGGCTATACAAAAATTCCTTAGGACAAAACAGTATTAGCCATAAAAGATACAATTAATAAATTGGATTTTGCCAAAATTAAAATATTTTACTAGTCAAAATATACCATTAAAAGAATAAATAGGCTGGGCTGGGATTGTTGCTCAGTGGTAGAGTACTTGCCTAGCATGTGTGAGGCACTGGGTTCGATCCTCGGCATCACATAAAAATAAATAAATAAATATCTAGCAACAACTTAAAAAAATTTAAAAAAGAATAATCAGGTAATCCACAGACTTGGTGAATAAATTCATAACAACTATATTCAATGAGGATTTACATTCAGAATATATATTTTAAATCTTGGCTGAGTATGAAGCCCAGTGGTAGAATGCTTGCCCAGCATGTACAAGGCCCAGGGTCCAATCTCAAATGCCAAATTAAAAAAAAAATCTGTGGCACTGGTGTAACAGTGGTTCACTTGATGCTTTGAGTATATCCCTTATCACTTTGAAACTTAATTTTTTTCCCAACTTTCTTTTCCCTAACCTTCTCCTTCCTGATGTCTCCTCTCTAATCTCATTTCCTCTAAATTACCTCTTTAAAAACCCCCTGCTCCCTATGGTGGGCAGAATCACAAGCTCTGGGACAGAAGCCCCCTTTGTTTTTCCTTTGCTAGCAAAGCAATAAAACATTTTTCTTTTTCTCAAGACCTTGTTTTCATTTTGGGGTTGGCATTGAGTATGAGGACTAAGCTTTCAGTTACATTGGGAGTTGAACCTAGGACCCTGCACACACTAGGAAAGCATTCTACCACTGAGCTATACTCTTATCATTTTTTATTTTAATTTTGAAATAGGGTCTCATGAAGTTATCCAGGCTGGCCTCAAACTTGGAAATCTCCTGCTTCAGTCTCCCAGGTAGCTGGGATTACAGGCATGTGCCAATACACCTGGTTTAACATTTAAAAAAAATCACAAGGACCCAAAACTCTTAAAAATCAACAGTAAAAATAGAATGCAATAGAAAGTATAGTGAGCAAGTGACTTGAACTCACTTTTTAAAGGAAGATTTTATATATATATATATATATATGTGTGTGTATATATATATGTATATGTATATGAAGTTGTTAAATTTCATCATTCATTAGGGAAATGAAAATAAAACCACAATGAGTTTCTAGTGAGATGGCAAGGTTTTATTATTGATTAGTGTCAGAACTCTACAATCTGTCACTTAAAATCTGTGAACTTGAACTGAACAACTGAGGCACCCCTTGTTTTAAAATAAAACTAAAAAAAATATGGGCTGAGGGTGTAGTTCAGTGATAGAAAACTTACCTAATATGTATAAAGCTCTGAATCCCATTCTAACACCACAAAAACATCCACGAACTTTATCATATTTAAATTACACTACAACTTTTAAAAAGGCATTGGAAAAAGTCCAACCAATATACTAAAATTAATATGATACTGACATAGAAAAAGGTACATATATCACTGGAGCAGAATTTAAAAACAGAGCCCGGCACGGTGGTGCATGCCTGTAATCCCAGCTGCTGAGGAGGCTGAATCAGGAGGATCATGAGTTCAAAACCAACCTCAGCAAAAAGTGAAGTGCTAAGCAACTCAGTGAGACCCTGTTGTTAAGTAAAATAGAAAATAGGGCTGGGGATGTGGCTCAGTGGTACAGTGTCCCTGAATTCAATCCCTGGTACAAAAAAAAAAAAAAAAGATAGTGTATTTATTTCTATTTAGTAGTTGAAAGATGGATTGTTTCTCAATAATGCCAGTGGCTGTAGAGACCACATTGTGCCACCCCAAATATTTATCTTTTGCATATGGATTATTTTGAGCTGACTGAGAAACAGCAGACACAGCAGAAACTCTGAAAACAGAAGCTATCCTTTTGGTATAGGAATTTACATGTATAAAAGAAATCCCCCTTTGTAAGGCTGTTTTCATCTCTTTACCAGGAAGTTCAGAAGGATGACTGTAAATCTTCAAAGACTCTTATCAATGGTGAAGGCTTAGATTTAAATCTGTAATAACAAACCCTACTATGGTTTTCCTGATCACCTCCCATAACTACCAGTCTTTCCCATACTATTCTTTCTGCAGCAGATTTGATGGGATTTAGAGTTCAATTCTAAGACAACTTTTTGAGAGTTACTTAATCTTTGGGTATCTGCCACATATATACAAATTAATAAACATCTTTTTTTCATTTTTTTCTTATTAATCTGTCTTTTGTGACAGAGGTCTATACCAACTAAGAATCATGAAGGGGAGAGAGAAAATTCTTTTCCCTCCCTACATGTTTTCTCTCTATAAGAAAATAAAGCCAGATTCTTCTGCCAAATTAACAACAACAACAAAATCCAGAAAAACTCAGAATACATAGGTGGGTACAGTGGTACATGCCTGTAATCCTAGCTACTTGGGAAGCTGAGGCAGGAGGATCTCAAGTTCAAAGCCAGACTCAACAACTTAGTGAGGCCCTAAGTAACTCAGAGAGACCCCATCTCTAAATAAATATAAAAAGATCTGGGGAGCTGGGGTTGTGGCTCAGTGGTAGAGCACTTGCCTAGCATGTACGAGGCACTGGGTTCGATTCTCAGCACCACATATAAATAAGTGAACAAAATAAAGGCCCATCCAACATCTAAAAAAATAAAAAATAATAAAAAGATCTGGGGATGTGGCTCAGTGGTTAAGTGCCCCTGGGTTCAATCCCTGGTACCCCCCCAAAAAATACATAATTACAAAGAATTAAATATGAAATCAGAATATTACCCTCACCTTCTCTTTTCCACCAGTCCTACCACACACAGGCATAAGCACACACATACCCTATATACATATAAATATGCAAATATCTTATTCTAGCATACTACTCCATTATCTCCTCTTTATTGCCTTCACAATTTATTCCTTTCTCCTGTCTCCTTCATTCAACCTAACAAAACATTTTCCTCAACTGTAATCACTTTTCAAGAGCTTTTAAAGCCCTTCTTTTCTTTTTTATCACTCTTTGTTATCCCCTTAACATCTGAAAATGTGGAAAATTTGTTACTATTAGACAATCACACATACATAAAATTCTGAGAATTGCAGGCAAAATTTCTTTTCTTTTCCCCATTAAATGGATCTCCATTTCTTGAAAGCACATGAGAAACATCCCTTTTCTGATAATTTTCTTCTCATTTGCCATGTTTCCTCAGTATCTTGCATCCCCAGTACACTGCATCGTCTTTTATCAAATTTCATCTTCATATAATGGAATATTTGAAATCCTAGGCAGCCATGGACGATGAATTTAGAGCAATATCATTTATGATAAGAAATTTAGACTTTACACTTTAGGTCAGTATATTCTAAGGTTTATTTTTTTAGAACAATAGATTGACAAAAATTAATAAGCACATTGAAAAAAAGAATTCACAAATAAATAAGCCATCTTACAAAAAACAATCTGATTGGAAAATGAGCAAAAGGCATGAACAGACATTAGATTGAAGAGTATATGCAGATGGAAAATAAGCACATGAAAAGACATTTCATATTATTAGTTATCAGGGAAGTACAAATTTAAACCTCAATGAGATAACACTACAGACTTACCAGAATGGCTAAATTTAGGAAATAGCCACATCAGCAAATGCTGGTGATGCTGTGGAGAAGCTGGATCTCTCAAACATTGCTGGTGGGAATGTAAAATGGTTCAACTGTAAAGGTAAAATTTTTAAGCTGATTCTAAGCCGCAGAGCCAGAGTTAAAGTGTAAAGGACCGGACACTGTGAAGTTTCTAAACTGCAAGGCTTGGGTTGTAAAGCAAGAGACCATTGATATGTAAGAGACCATTGATATGTTAAATACCTCGGCTACCTCGGAGCCTTTGATCTCTGTAGCTGTTAGGACAATACCGGAGCTGCCCCAGTAAACATTCTCACTGACTCCTCTGGTGGTCTGATAACTTGGGACTTTGAGTGGCCTGGCACTAGGCACCACGGGCCAAGAACCAATCAGTTTAAATATTCCCCCCCACTTAAGAGTAACCAATCACCCCCGTCCAATCTGTTCCCGCCAGTAAGAGTTGTTGTTCAATTTTCCCACGTCTCCTGTTGATTTGTTCTGATGTATGCAAAGCCCCCCCCCCCCGCCCTCCCCAAAAGGTGTACTTAAGCTCACCTCTGCTCTGGGCCCTGGGCTGCTCTTCCTTTTTGTGCGAGCCGGCCTGGGGACTCAGCGCGCTGAACCGGATCCTAATAAACTCCCTCTTGCACATTGCATAAAGTTAGTCTCTTGGTGGTCTCTTCCTCCGACGCTTCGCCGAACCCTTACACAACCACTCTGGAAAATAGTCTGATAGGTCCTTAAAAAACTAAACATGCCCCTACAATATCATCCAGCAGTTGTACTCCTAGGAATTTATCCCAGAAAAATAAAATGTTATTTTCATATAAAAAAAACTGTACACAATTGTTCAGAGCATCCTTATTTGTTTAATAGCCCAAAGTGAAAACAACCTAAATATCTTTCAGGAGGTAAATGACTAAATGAGTTGTACTGCATCTATATAACATTTTTAAAATAATGGAATTATAGATTTGGAGAAAAACTTAGTGGTTGTCAGGAGTTAGAAATGGGATAAGTGAGTAGATATCATAAAGAGATAGCAGGAGGGAGCTTCATGGTGATGGAACTGTTCAATATGTTGACTATAATGGTAGTTACAGGAATCTATACATGAGATAAAATTGCATAGGAAAACACACACACACACACACACAGGCACACACACAAAACTGGAAAAATCTGGGTTGGGGATGTAGCTCAAAGGTAGAGTGTTTGCCTAGCATGCATGAGGCCCTAGGTTCTATCCTCAGCACTGCAAACAACAACAACAAAACACACATACAAAAACACACATACACAAAACATACATAAAAACAGTGGGGAAAATCTGAATATAGTAAAAAGCTCTGTAAATCCTACCAATCATACTTCTTTTTTTTTTCTTTTGTAATGTTAGGGATCAAACTGAGGGCATCAGTCATGCTGGGCAAGTACTCTACCACTGAGCTACATCTCCAGCCTGACTTTTTTTGTGTGGGGGAGGGGTATTGGGGATTGAACTCAGGGGCACTCAACCAGTGAGCCCCATCCCCAGCCCTATTTTGTACTTTATTTAGAGACAGAGTCCCACTGAGTTGTTTAGTGCCTCGCCATTGCTGAGGCTAGCTTTGAACTCGCCATCTTCCTGTCTCAGCTTTCAAGCCTCTGGGATTAAAGGTGTGCATCACTGTGCCTGGGCCCAGCCTGATATTGTACTATATGTGTACTTTATGCAGACATCATCACTGGGAAAAACATGAGGCTTCCCTGTGCATTTTTAAAATTTCCTTTGAATCTGTAGTCATTTTAAAATGGAATTTTTAAAAAGTCCTGTAATAGAGGATCCTACACAGATAGTATTTCAGAGTTTCCCAATGGAAACATAATGTGAGTTACATATTTAAAGTATGTAAATTTTCTAGTATCCACATTAAAAACATCAAAAGTAGCAGATATAATTTATAATATATTTGACTTAATCTTATATGCTTGAAATATTATCATTTCAACACCATTATGGAGAAAGTTTATATTCTTTTTGTCATATCAAGTCTTCAAAATCTGGTATGCATTTTACACTTAACAGCACATCTCAGCTTAGACTGGCAACATTTCAAGTGCTGAATAGCTACATGTGATCAGTGCTGCTATATTGGACAGAGCAAATCTAAGGGATAAGGAGACATTGCTTTCCTTAAAATTAAGAAACCACAGAGCACAATATAGATATTTTGAGTATATTTCAGGGTAAATGTAACCATAAACAAAATTAATGAATGAAATTCAAAATAAATGAATATACATAATCAGCTGCTTCACCTGTGAGAAGAGTCATATCTGTTAGACAAATTTGATCAGCATGATCTCATGCGGCCTGATGGATGCGGGCTCACTCATCTGGGGTAAGGGTGGAGGAGAGAGTGACATAGAAGTCATGCCAGGTAAGATTGTAAGTCTGAGAGAGGTATCAAAATTCCTTAATATAAGTAGAAGAGTCAGCAGAGAAGAGCCCAAGGCACTTTTCAATCTGGGAGAGATCCTGAAGTGAGAATGGGACAAGCCCTTTGGCACCAGCCACTTCCCTGAGAGGACAGAGGAGCTTTGGGTTAGCTGGTAAGAGGGCCTGGTGGGACCCTGTGTGGGCACTGATGAGAGAAGAGAGGAGTGAGTGGGTATAGGGGGAAGGGTTGTATTTGTAGAAGAGATGGATGGAGGAATCATTACTGCAGGAGAGGAGGGAGAAGAGAGGGAGAGGGATGGAGGGTGAGGGTCCTAGATCAGGATAAGAGAAGCTGGAGGGGGGAGCTGTGGTAGTAGGAGGAGGGGGAGGGGAGGTTGCAGGTGTGGGAGGGGAGGAGGAAGAAGATTGGCCTGGGTAGGGAGGGGGAAGACAGGAAGGTGGAGCTGAGAGCAGCTTGGGTGGATCTGAGAATGAGGAAGGAGATAGTGGAAGAACAATGGGAAAGGGGTTTGGAATTTTCCCTAGCAAGGAAAACTTGAGCAGTAGAACAGGTAGAGCAGAGGGGAGGATGGGAGTGAATCTCAAAAAGCCTGAACATAAGGGACTTCTGCCCACTTCCCTGTCCAGTGATAGAAATTGTCCAAATCAGTAAAGATTTGAAAATCAAAAGTTCCTTCTGGGGGCCATTTTGACCCATTGTCTAAGTCACACTGGGGCCAGGCCACAGTGGACTAAAAGACAAGGTTGGGGCTGGGGTTGTGGCTCAGTGATAGCGCGCTTGCTTAGCATGTGTGATGCACTGGGTTCAATTCTCAGCACCACATATAAATAAATAAAATAAAGGTCCATCATCAACTAGAAAATATTTTTTAAAAAGACAAGGTGTGGGCTGGGGATGTGGCTCAAGCAGTAGCGCACTCGCCTGGCATGCGTGCGGCCCGGGTTCGATCCTCAGCACCACATACAAACAAAGATGTTGTGTCTGCCGAAAACTAAAACAATAAATATTAAAAAATTCTTTCTCTCTCTCTCTCTCTCTCTCTCTCTCTCTCTCTCTCTCTCTCTCTAAAAAAAAAGACAGGGTGCTTATGCATAGGTCTTGAGTGAGTCCTAATTTGGCAAAATTGGAATATAGACACCCAAAGGAGCTTTGGGGTCCAAGGAGGACTTGGTGTTTCCCATGACCTTCCGGCACCCTTGGGGTGGGTGGGAGCAGAGAAAGGTGTTCCAATTTCTGATCACACTCACCTAACGGATGGATAAGGGACAGGCAGGGGTTGAGGTCCACCCTCTCTTTCAAGCAAACTAGGAAATTCCTAAGCTGCTCTTTCTTTCCCTCTCCCTTCATCCGAGCTGACATGAGTCTCCCAAATCCTACTGCATTGCTTCAGCCAGAGCAATCAGTCTGATATACAAATTCTGTCTCCAGTTTAAAATTATTCGGTTTAATTATTATAAATATTTAAGTTATCCCTTGATTTTATATTTATTGCATTTATTATTTTTAATTTTAAAATTACTTCCTTAATGTTCCGGAGACATTTTACCCTTGTTATGCAGGCTTTCCTGCAACCCTCCAGGGGTCTAAAGAGTTCAGAATGGCTCACATGAGGATTGGGGACATCTCCACAGTTCCCAGGGCCTTGAGAGGAACAGGAAGGGGTCTATGGCACTTGTGTTACTTACAGATAGACCCCCAGGAAGGAGAGGGGCTGGAAGATCAGGGGAAATGAGGGAACTTACCCCACTTCTGTCAGCCTGGATGGAGAGGGAAAGAAAGAGCAGCTTAGGAATTTTCTGGTTCATTTGAAGGAGAGGGTGGACCTCAAGCTCTATGGGGGAGGCCCAAAAAGCCCTCCCAGGTTTGGGCACCAGATGTAGGGTCAGGCACTGGTGATCAAAAGGAGGCAAATTAAAAGCAGTTGAACAAGGCTTTATTGAGATTTCGCTCTGGGGCGAGACCCTCCAGACCAACAGAGTGTGCCACAGTCTGACTGGGCACAATTCACGAGCCACTTGTCAAGCAGAAACGAACACACACCACACACACTGCACCACACAAGCTCTTCAGGAATTCCCTCAGAGCCCAACTGCCACCACGGGCTTCTGGTGAGCCTCTCAACCCCCCACTCCTCCCGCTCTTGAGGCCAATTGGCTGGGTCACGTGGACGGAGCCTAAAGAGTTCCCCAATGAGCAGCTCCATGGTCTGAAAGGGCGGGGAAACAGCCCAATGAGCATCACCACAGAGGAGCCAATCAGCTGGCAGCTGGAAGTTTGCTGGGGTCGCTGTGAGCCAATCAGCTGGAAGTTTGCTGGGGCCCCTTGGCTGTGGCTCTCAACAAGAGTGCGTCAGGGGAATCCTACCAGATGGAATTTTATTTGTCTTAGGGCAGGAAGGGAGGGCTTGGGACAGGAAAGGGAGGATTTTAGAGTCTCTTGTCTTGCTGGGGTTGGTCAGGGCATCTTGCTGAGATTCATGTCCTTCCAGGATTGGTCAGGAGACCCCGATGATTGACAGGTGGTTATGAGTCACCTGATTGGTTGTTCTTTTGAGCACACATGGGTTGCCTGGTGCTTTGTTCCCTTAGCCACCTAAAACCCACCTAACAGTACCTTTCTGGTTGCATATGTTAATAGGGAAGATCATGTTGGTATTAGGGGGTGTGGGAAATCTCTATACATTCTGCTTTTTTCTGTGAACCAAAAAATGTTCTAAATATAGTCCTAAAAATCCTTAGCTTACACATAGCTAATGGTGTCACTGTGTCTGCCTTGGTTCAAACCCCACCCCTCACCACTTTTCTGGATGACCAGAATCCGCCAACTTTTGACAGTCATGAGTCTCCCAAATCCTACTGCAGTGCTTCAGCCAGAGCAATCAGTCTGATATACAAATTCTGTCTCCAGTTTAAAATTATTCAGTCTAATTAATATCAAATATTTATATTGATATTTATTTAATATTGATATTTATTTAATATTTATTAAAATATATTTAATATTAATTTAATATTTATTTAATACTTCATTCCTATGGTGGACAGATTAACTCAAGGACAGATTTATTTAATGAGGACAAGTGAGGTATTATTGCTTAATCATGAGCAGAGGTTTTTTGTTGTTTTTTTTTTTTTTTTTGCACTGCTCTGATGAAATCCAGAGCCTTATACATGTTAGGCAAAGCTCCACATCTTGATTTTATATTTATTGCATTTAATATTTTTAATTTGGAAATTACTTCCTTAATGTTCAGGAGACATTTTACCCTTGCTATGCAGGCTTCAACATGATTTTGATACTGTCTCTCTCTCTCCACCTTTCACATTCTTTCAGTCTCCTTTCTACTGGGAACATTGAGACACCCTGGATGTTGTACTGGGTTGAATCACTATACCCTTCTCATGTGATGCTGCGTCCTCTGCAAATGATTTTTATTCATCTAGTAAACTCCTACTTCTTCAAAACAAAATTTTATCTGTAATATCTTCCAGAAAGTCTTCCTACTTAGAACTTATTTGGTTTTTTTTCCAATAAGGGTCCAGAAAGGGATTAAAAATAAGAACTAGAAAAAAAAGTAATTAAAGCCTCTGAGAATCCAGGCAGCTTCTCACTTCTCATTCTGTTATCTATCCTACTACCTCTTTGCTAATTATTCTTTCTGGGTTTTTTGTTGTTGTTGTTGTTGTTGTTTGGTGTGTGTGTGTGTGTGTGTGTGTGTGTTTTGGTCACCATGGAGCGTGAAATTCATGTAATTTAAAAATCCCTGTTTCTCATCTGTAAAATGGGATAAGAATAGTAATTAACTCAAAGTAATATTGCAAAACTTAAAGAAAATGATGCTTGCAAAGGCCTTGCACATTCCCTGGCACACAAGAACTATTAGTTATCATATTAGTGGCCAAATGATCATTTGAATAGTAAGGTTCTATATATATTCTAATCAAGTCCAAACACATTGTAAGAATTATGTGCTCAGCTGAGCATGGTGGCACATGCCTGTAATTCCATCTAAACAGGAAGTTTTGTTTGTTTGTTTGTTTGTTTTACCGGAAACTCAGTCTTTTCCCCCAATGCCAATCCAATAATAAGGACATGGTTTTGAGAAAAAGGGAAAAGAAGGTTTATTGCTTTACTAGCATCGGAGGAAAAAAAAAAAAAAAAAAACACAGGGAACTCCTGTCCCAAATGCTGATTCTGCCCATCTGCAGAAACAGGGAGCTTTTAAAGAGGTGATTCAAAGGCTACCTTCCCCATGTTCTCTGTTACAGCTGCAATTCATTTGTTCATTTGGGAGCTAGTCATTTCTGAGATCTTCAGGTACCATCCCCAAAGTCTGGATTACTTCATTCCTATGGTGGACAGATTAACTCAAGGACAGATTAACTCTGTCTAAAATGGGGAAGAAAGGTAATCCTGTTTCCCCTGAGATTAGGGAGGGAAAGAGATGAGGGAGGAGCAGGGAGAGAGGAAAGCAAAGAAGCATGTCCATTTTAAAAATCAGTTGCAGTGGCAGAGCAGCAAGGGCTATATTCAAAGCATAAAGTAGACCACTGTTACAGGCTGAGGCAAGAGGATCACAAATTTGAGCTCATCCTGGGCAATTTAGTGAGGCCCGGTCTCAAATTAAAATAAAAAGGGCTGGGAATGTAGCTCAGTGTTGGAGCATTTGCCTAGCATGTGCAAGGCCCTGGATTTGATCACCAGCCCACACACACATAAATTACATGTCAAATTAAGCAATCCAAAAAATGTCAGTTGAGCAATGCATTTTAACAGACAAAATAAGAACAAAATATAAAACTAAATGAATTTATGATGGAATTGGGAAAATGTTCTTATTTTCCAAAAGGGAAGAAAGATGGGTCTGGAAGCCAGGGAAGAATGTGCTTGAAGGAATTGCTCAGCAAAACTATAGCAGAGCAATGGTTGAGAATATACACAAGGAAGTCCTGGTCATTGAGTGACAGAATGGGTTCACCAACAAACAAGCCAAACTGTTTCCTTTGTTGATGTTAATGAAACCTCTAGGCAAGGGATTCATTGAACTAGTGAATTTCAAATTCAATGAAGTATTTGACAAAGCATTTTATTACATGTTTGTAAAGTTGTTGAATTAATAGAAAAGTTTCTCATGCAAGATTATAAACCAAATGAATTTAATCTTTATTCTGTTCCTCAATACTACTAAAGGAATATTGTAATATTTTTGCTTACTGTCTTTAAATTAAAACATGGGTATTTTGTACCTTTAAAGATTATGAACTAAATTTACAAGGAAATGTCTCTAAGAACATAAGCCTGTGTTGTTACAGGCAATTAGAGGCTTTGTAGAATAAAAATAAGGATAACACATATTAAATAGCTGAGAAGGAGATTAAGTAAAATGGATATCGGAAATTGGGTGAGAACTGTCTAAGAAGTAACTCAAGATTTAAAAATCCTTGGTATTCAATACACTTTGCCCTGGGTAAGATTTATGGCCTGCATGCTTGTGGTTTTTGAGGTCTTAGTGAAATACATCTAAAGCAGAGCATAGGAATAACAAAGAGAATGAGTGTAATATAAAACCAATCCTAGGCAAAGGTGAGGACAAGTGAGGCATTATTGCTTAATCATGAGCAGAGTTTTTTTTTTTTTTTTTTTTTTTTGCACTGCTCTGATCAAATCCAGAGCCTTATACATGTTAGGCAAAGCTCCACATCTTAACTACACCCCCTGAGAAACCAGCCTCTACCTCAGAGCAAAGCCTGTCCAAGGAAGGGGGCATGACCCTTGTCCTTGGAAAAACCCACAGATACTCCTAGGCACATACCCACCCTGCTGAGTTGTTTATCTACAAATAACAGGAGAGATCTGCTGAGCCAGGTGTCCCTGACTCAGTCAGGCTAGGTGAGGACCCATAGCAACCCCCCTAGAAACCACCAATTAGCATGAGACAGGGAAATACCTGGGATGCCAGATGACCCCCCAGTAGTTTATGGTGGTTGATAACGTGTTGGGAAACCATGTAGTTTAGCACATACACCCCTCTTGGTTTAAACCAATCAGTTCAAACGAATTCCTCTCTTGTACTAACCAATCACCCCTACCCAACTTGTTCCCACCAGTGAATGTGCTGATCATGTTTTAGAGTTGTTTTATGAATTTCCCGCAGTGTGTGATGATTTGCTAAGAGATGCTATAATGTATGTAAAGTCCCTGCCTTCCCCAAAGAGTGTATAAAACTGCTGCAAACCCTGGGCTCGGGGCCTCTCAGCGTCACCAGTTGCTGTGTGCGCGTGCGCGGAGGACTGAGCTAGCTCGCAATAAACACCTCTTTGCTGCTTACATTGATCTTGGTCTCTGGTGGTTTTTTGAGGGTCCCAAATTCGAGCATAACACCCCATCTCCTGAATCTTTACTCTTGATAGTAGTAGATCTGTGTCATAATTTGAAGTGAATGGGATGATCATAAATTGGTAACTAAAAGCTATTTTCTCCACCTTTTTTTCTTTAAAGGAAATGTAATCATAAGATATACAGGGATATATGAAAATGCACAGTAAAAGCATTTCCTTTATTTCCAGACAGACTAGGTTCATATTAAAAATATCATATCCATTCTATCTTCTCTGAATGTATGAAAGAGCTAAAGATCCAGGAAATAGTGTAAAGGATAGTTACTTTGCCAGAACAATAAAATCCATAAAATTTGTTTGTTTATTTATTATTTTGTCTAAGAATGAGAAGACATTGGGGTCAACTCAGTAATGGTCTTTAAATATACAAGGCACAGGGTGGTGAGAATGGGGCTTACATTTTTTTTTTCTTTTCATTGAAAGAAGACTTTGAAAGAATGAGGGACTCAGATAAGATGGAAGAAATAGTCAGGCAGGGTGGGGCACACCTATAATCTAAGTGGCTCGGGAAACTGAGGCAGGAGGATCCTGAGTTCAAAGCCAGCCTCAGCAATTTAAGGAAGCCCTAAGTAACTCAGTGAGACTCTGTCTCTAAATAAAATATGAAAAATGGGCTGGGGATGTGGCTCAGTGGCTAAGCGCCTTAAGTGCAATCCTGGTAACCAAAAAAGAAAAAAAAAAACAAAAAAAAAAAACAGAAGAAATCAAAGGATTTTTGATAAGAATCCTTTAACAAACATTTGAATGGATTCCCTAGTGATATTGGATGACGTTGGAATATTGCATCAAAGTTTTCTGTAAACATTCACAAGAGCCCTGGGCTGGGGATCAGAACACCTTTTAACTCTTCATCAGTTTCATGATCTTGAGCAAGTCACTTACCCTCTCTGGATCTTAATGTTTTGTTTTTTTTTGTTG
Organism: Callospermophilus lateralis; assembly: GCF_048772815.1. Classification (NCBI taxonomy): domain Eukaryota; kingdom Metazoa; phylum Chordata; class Mammalia; order Rodentia; family Sciuridae; genus Callospermophilus; species Callospermophilus lateralis. The sequence continues at coordinate 29,960,160 of NC_135325.1, read as the reverse complement.
TTTTTTTATCTGTAAAGTGACCAAACTGGGGCTAGGGTTGTGGCTCAGTGGTGGAGCACTTGCCTAGTAGGTGTGAGGCACTGGGTTCGATTCTGAGCACCACATATAAATAAATAAAATAAAGGTCCATCAACAACTAAAAAAAAAAAAAATTAAAAAGTGACCAAACTGGATTAATAAAGATAATCTTTGATTCTTGCTTATTTTTTTCTTTTTCATTGAAAGAAGATTTTTAAGAGAATGAAAGACTTAGTTAAGATGGAAGAAAAGGATTTTGTTAAAATAATAAGAATTCTCTAACAAACCAGGTAGAATGACATAGGTACTTGAGACTGAGGAAGGAGGATCAGAAGTTCCAAGCCAGACTGGACAACTTAGTAAGACCCTGTCTGAAATAAAAAATAATTTTAAAAGAGGGCTGGTGGTGTCACACAGAAGTACAGAGCCCCTGGGTTTAATCCTTAGTACAATGTGATTCTGCAATCTGTATTTGGGGTAAAAATGGGAGTTCATAACCCACTTGAATCTAATGTATGAAATATGATATGTCAAGAGCTTTGTAATGTTTTCAACAACCAATAAAAAAATTTTAAAAATGAAGTGGAATAAGGAAGTATCCTCTAATAAACACTTGAATGGATTCCTCAATAATGTTGAAATCTTGCCTTGAAGCTTTTTGTAGCAATTAGGAGAGCTCTGGGCTGGGAAGACCTTTTAACCTTTAGGGATCCACCAGTTTCTTGACCCTGGGCAAGTCTCCTAGACTCTCTGGGTCTTTTCTATATGTAAAGTGGCAACTTTGGATTAATAGAGGACACCTTGGATTCTTGGTTTAGAGTCTCATTTGTTAGAATGATTTTTATCTCAAGTAAAGGAAGGGTCTAGATTTCCTTGCTGTGCTGTTAATTGGCTTTTAATGATGATTTTCTTCTTAAAGCACTGCATACTTCACATGTTCTTATCGTCTCAATAGCATCCTGAGATGGAAAAATGCAAAATATCCTCCCTGACAAAGTTGCAAAGCAAACATATCTTTACACTCAAAGGTCAAACTTCTCCGTTGTTTGAACTTTGATGCTTTGTGGAAAGTACAATCTGATTTCTTAAAGCTCTTTATGACTGTGCTTTACATTCACCCAGCACTGGAGTAAGGTGTGGGCTCAACTATCAGAAAGTCTCACTTTGCTTTTCTTTTATTGTCCAAGAAACAGAGAGTAATGGCAATCTTTTTCTTTAAACCTCTCCAGGCTAGACCATTTTTGACATTTACTTGTAAAGCTACAAAGGCAGTTATCCTTCAGTATCCACAGGAGATTGGTGCCAGGACCTCAAGACACCAAAATTCTCAAATGCTCAAATTGCTTATGTAAAATGTATTTATTTACATAGAACCTAGGTATATCCTCCAGTATATTTTAAATCATCTATAGATTACTAATAATACTTGATGCAATGTAAGTGCAATATAAAGAGTTATTATAGTCTATTGATTAGGGAATAATGACAAGGAAAAATGTGTACATGTATAAAAAACACATTTTTTTCTCAAATATTTTTGATCCCCAGTTGGTTAAATCCACAGATGTGGAGCTTATAGATACATGGGGTCAACTGTATTATAATTGTATCTTAATTCAGGTCAATCAACATTTATCAGGCAGCCTTTGTGATAGGAATACAAGTTCATATTTCATCAGGCTCTGGGGAAACTTAGAGGATAATATGGAGATCAACAACACCTCCAAAGATAACCTTATGATAATGTGCCATATGTGAGAATGGAGGCACACATATGAACCCAGAGCTGGCCAGAAAAGGGCATTCAGGCCAATCTAGGGGTTCAGGGAAGATTTCCTAGATGATGGGATATTAGAAATGCATCAGAAAGAATGAGTAAGAAAGCATTCCTGTGAGGATGGTGTCTTAGTCTGTTTCTCTGTCAATGTAAAAAAATACCTGAAACCATGTAATTCATAAAGAATAGAAGTTTATTTGGCTTACAGTTATGGAGGCAAGGAAGTTCAAGAGCATGGTTCTGATGAAATCTGCTAAGCATCTGGTGAGGGCCTTCTTGCTGCATCATAACATGACAGAGGGCATCACATGATGAGACAGAGCAAGGATATGTTCAGGTCTCTCTTCATCTTCTTATATAGTCACCAGTTTCATCATGGAGCCCCAATCTGATGAGCTTATTCAATTCTAATTACCCCCCAAAGTCCTACTTCCAAATACCATCAACATATGGATTTAGGCATTAAGTTTTCAACACATAAAACTGGAGGGGGGACACATTCAAACCACAGTAATTGGCCAGGTACAGTATGGGACACAGGTGAATTTGAATTTTACATAAACAATGAGGAACGTTTAGTATAAGTATGTATCAGAGATTGCATAAGGCACACTTACATACATAGAATGTATTTTTACCGAAATTCAAGTTTAATTGACCACCCTGTATATTTATTTGCTAAATCCGGGAATCCTAATTCTAGAGTAAGGTAATAGCTTTAACAACAGTACAGAGGAGAGACTAGCCAATTGCGAGAGGGTCAAATATGAGGCAGAAGGATGGTAAATAAGGCCAGCAATATGTAGGTGCTAGAGCAGGGAATGGGTGTGCCATGCTTAGGAGCATATACTTAATTCTTCTTTTCAGCTTGAGCAAACTTAGAAGATGCTGAAAGTTGGAGGAGGAGAATGATTTATTCTACAGGCCCAGAATGCATGGATGTTTGTAGCAAGGGCCTATATTTGCCGAACTCTGTCATATCATTACTTCTAATCATGTCTGCAAAATTATGCTTGGCTCCCTGTCCTGAAATTTCTTCCTTTTTCTTCCTGCAACAAAGTCACAACACTGTTCTTTTGTTTGTTTGGTTTTTGTTTCCTTACTTTCCCCACATTATTTTATTGGTGTATTATTTTGTTGATACATATTCATACATACACACACTATAACAATATAATTTTGCAATTATCACTCCCCAGTACTCTCCCCACCTACTTCCTCTCCTCCCACCCCCTACAACATTTTTTAAGGAACCATGTTTCAATACCAAATATTGCTGAGAATTCAATCAGCCTTCTGCTGGATGTGTCTTGGGGTTCAGCTCTCTGACTATGAGAGCCTTCTCCCCTCCATCTTCCTATGATGAAGCCATTTATTATAGAAAGTTATTCTGAGTCAGTAATATTAGATAAAACTGGAAGCAATACCCAATAACTCTGCTCCAAACCTGGGCCAGGGTTATCTAGTTAATTTCACACTTGTTTTATGGACTCTGTTGTAACTAGCCCTTTAAGAGATAACTCCTGAACTGGGGATATAGTTCAGTGTCAGAGCATGTGGCCCAGTTTTTATCCCCAGCACTGAAAAAAAAAAAGATAAATCCTGAGCTAGCAAGTTTTTCCACTTAGGAGGCTCCCTATGGACTGTTCAGACTCACCCAGGGATTTTTCACTAGTTTTCTGGTCTCCCATTTTGACTACTCTGGAGGTCTCCTAAATTGCATTTCTAGATATCAGTTACTGGCTCCCTCAAGTCACAGTTCCCAGCCCTAAGCTGCAGACTGAAGGCTCTGGCTTTGTGCTTCCCTTGTACCTGCTACCAACTGGTAGAACTTGGAGACTTCACACCCTCCAACCATGAGCCTTCTCTGACTCATGGTTGAGGTCAGTGGCTGAGGTTCCTGCCCTGGAATATGACATATGTAGCTAGACTTCCTGTTTTAGCTGGAATGAACCTTAACTTTACTGGGCTCCAGTTGTCCTGAACATGCTACCTGGATTTTCTCTTCCTCCTATCTGGTCATCCTTTGGAAATTTATGCCCTTCTCAAGGAATGTACAAATCTACAGGTGCCAGCCCACCTTTCCCCTAGTCTGGGCCAACCATCCTACTTTCAGTGTCAATGCTTCTACTGTCCAGAGGGCAATGTTCATTTCCGGCCTGGACAGGAAGGCCTTCTCTGGTCTGGTCTCTGCCTCCTTCTGCAGCCTCAGTTCTGTCAGGTTTTCTGTGCCTCTGATATATTACTTATCTCTGCCCAAGGTAGTTACTATACATCTTACTACAGTTTCTTCCTAGAATGGCCATACTTGACTAGCGCATCCTACCCGTATTAAAGTGAATTACTCTCTATTCTGTGCCAACACCATCCCTTATCATTAATATTTATTGAAGATTTGCTACACTGCATTAAAATTATTTCTTTAATGTTTACCTTCTCTATTAGAATACAAAAACCATGTCTTATCTATCTTGGTATCTTCAAAGTGCCTGGAAGTAGGTGGGATCTCAATGAACATTTGTTACCTAATTGAACATGTGGATGGAGATGAGTGAATAGCCCATGCAGCATTAATTTCCATACTAATTGGATGACAGATAGAATGACACTTGAAATAGGACTATTTATACATCCATTGTTTTATACTCCAGTTTCTCTTCAAATTGTATAAATCATTTGCCCTTATATATATTTTTCTATTTTCTTCTGCAAGGTGAATGTATTAGACATTTATCATGCAGTGGACATTTTTGTACCTTTTGGTTGTCCAGGATCTAAACCCCTTTCTTACATTTGGGGATTCTGCCAGAGAATTCACACAATGACATGATAGGAGACAGGTATTGACTGTTAGGGCATATGCATGTGACCCAAGCTCAGTCAATCTATATGGACTCTGAATTCATGATGAATTCAGGGATTAGAATCTAGAATGAGTGAAAAGGGTAGTTTAGGCTTCATTCTGGCAATGCCAATGGTGATTAACAGTGTCCAATGGTGACACTGTAACCAGAGAAATTTTCTTCTGCATGCCTGTGGTATTATAGAGTACTGTTTTGCAACTATTGCCAGCTCTTTTCTTTCTCTGGGTATGTGGTATGATTTCATTGAGTGGACCCATGTGATCAGGAATGTTCACTGAGTGGGACTGGATGGAAGTGATGTATGTTACTCCAAGGCTTAGACTTGAATGAATTGAGCAAGACTTTCCAGGATTCTGTTTTCCCTCTGGCTTAGCCACTGACAATGTTTGAGATAGTGCTTACTTTATCAACCTAGGACCTTGAGGATGGAGCAGAGTCCTCTGCACCCCAAGGTACATATGTGGTTTGAGCAAGAAATAAGTCTTTATTGATTTAAATGGTTTAAAGATAACTTAGCAATCCTACCACTTTAGTTACTGTTTATACATTAGCTTAGTTCTTTAGGCTTCCCCCTAATTCTGTGAGGCAACCCGTATCTTCCCAGTATGTTCTTTCTTTCTTAAGGTAGGCTCTACTGACCTGGCCCTTTATACTATGAATATGAAATGTCTTACTAGGTATACACTGACAATGGTTACAGAAGCTGTTCACAATGCAATGGTCTAGCACTAATTAATAAGAAGGTATTCATTTTGGCCTTATATCTGTTTTCAGATTATTGTGAATAAACAAGAAACAGAATATTTACAAGAAAAGAGAATTGTCAGAAACCTTAACCTCCTACAGCTTGGAAACCAAGTTACCTCTGGAATATAGCTGTCACTTTTACCACTTGAAACCTATTTCTCCATGGCTTTTGTGAGGGTTAAATAAGAAATGTCATGAAAAAATGTCCTGTAACTTTAGTAGGACCATATAAACATGGCAGTGGCTGTTCTGACTTATCCCAGCCTGGGCCTGAGCTAGTCTGAATCTTGGAGAACTAAAGGAGCTCAATTAACACTTGAGACTGAATTATTAAGTGATTATTCAGAAAGAAAATAGGCTACCTTAGCTATAGTGTAAATGTGAGAGGACATTAGGTACCTTGGGAAATGAGAGGAACAGAGCAGGGTGAGAGTGATCAGATGGAGGGAGAGTCTTATCTGGGCTTATTCACATGGCATATAGAAGATGCCTGTCTGCCCAAGGTGTCACTGGGATGAGGCCAGAATCTCTACAAGCTCATGGAAAGACCATCACCTCAAATTGAAATTTCCCCAGAAAAGTTTGACTTAGTATGATGAAATAGCTGCTTCTGGATCTTTCTACCTGACTAAAGAATTGTAGCAGACAATTCAAATGCATTGCTTCATATCCTCCTGGCTTACCTTCTGTTCCAACTATTAAAGTGGCAACAAAAAAACCTCATGGCACTTTATCTAAACTGTATCTTGTACTTCACACTTTTTGCCCCAGGGTTCCCCAGACACCAGTCTTTGGGACACCCGCAGAAACTCTCTTGGCACTCATATGCACATATAGTGGAAGTATGGGGTACTTAATATTCCACGGAGTGACCTTGGAGCAATGGGGACTGTGAGCCAGTCAATGAGTGTCGTCCCCTTCCATGCCACTGGTAGATAATTGTGAGGTGTGTTCTATATAGCTCCACAGAAGGTTCCAGTGAGATTGAACCCTAGGTGCCCATGTTATGTCCTTCCTTCCTTGTTTCCCTCTTCCCAGTCCCCATTACTGCTCCCTGGAGTCACTTTCCAAAATGCACTATCCATATGAACAACCTTGTCCCAGGCTACGCTTTCGGGGTGACCCAGGCCAAGGCAAGCACTGTATTTATTCAGTGATGAGACAAGGCATTGATATTCTCTAACCTCAACCATCCTACTTTCTTCCCTCCATGTTCCCAGAATGCCTCTCTAACACTCCCCTATTCTACACTTGCCTTCCATGCTTCTCTTTTGCTTTTTGTGTCTCTAGCTTTCTGTCTTATGTACACACACACGTACACACACAGATACATAACATGGTTGCTGGTACTCTCTTATTAAGGTTTATCATACTTGTCCCACAAATGTAGAATACTTAGACTTTGCCATTTCAAAGACTGATCCAATTTCCATAAAAGCCATAGTAATGATCAACTGGACAATTTAAGGTTGTCAAATTTTAATTTCCCCCAATACAGAGATTTCAGTGATTACCTACTTTTTCCATCATTTTTTATAAAAGAAAGGAGTTGTTAGTGGCAAAACAACATGAGACTAAAATCTCAGATCAGGTGATGATTTGCAAACTAATGTAATCTTAGCTTTCTGAAACTTCAGTACAGTGTCCTTCACTTTTCTATTTTTACGATGGTTGGTAATTCTGAGTAGGGCTTAGTCATCACCTGCTCCTTTTGGACTCCCGTGAGGACACTGGTACTATCTCCTTATATCCTGGTCCCCTGTGCCCACTTTTCCTCCCTCTGATCACTGTCACACTACTCTGTTTCTCTCAGAGCAAAAAGATTTATATTTGTCTTATCCCATTATTTCTTCTAAAGAGATATAACATTTCTGAGTTTCCAAAGTCAAGAAATTAAATTGCTTCACTACTTGTGTTTATAAAGATAAGAATCTGAGGATATTTTATCTATCTTTGCTCTCAGCTTCAGAAGACCATAGATGGAATAATAACTTTGCCATATATTGTTTACTGTGGAAGAAAACTTGATCCTTAGTACACAGTCTCTACTTGTGTGTTTGGACAGCGGGGTGTCTTGAGTTTCAGGTAATCTGGTAAATAGCCAAAGGGTAGGGAATTTGGACTCTTGCCCCAGGAGGCCTAAATGGGTGTAGCCACAGTCTGTCATTGGGCTAAGAATTCTCAGCCAGTCTGGCTTAGTTGTGTAGCTATTATGTTTCTTTGCTGTGATTAATTACACATTTATTTTATCTTAAAATTATTTGAAGCTTGGCATTTCGTTGTTGATTATTCATGCTCTTACTTTGTTTATTTTTTTAAATTATTTTTTTTCTATGGATTAGTCCCTTATTTTCTTTTTTATTCTTTTTTTGGGGTCAGGGTACCAGGCATTGAACTCAGGGGCACTCAACAAGTGAGCCACATCCCCAGCCCTATTTTGTATTTTATTAGATACACTGAGTTGCTTACTGCCTCACTGTTACTGAGGCTGGCTTTGAACTCACCATCCTCCTGTCTAAGCCTCTTGAGCTGCTGGGATTACAGGCATTCACCACCATGCCCAGCTATTCTTTTTTTTATTCTTAAAACCTTTCCTAGTGTAACTCAGTGGTAGAACACTTGCTTAGCATGCACAAAACCCTGGGTTCAATCCCCAACACTGCAAAACAACCCCCTCCAAAAAAACCCAAAACAAAACAAAACTCCTCTGGTTACCTGTTCGTTTGGTATGTCTTTTGTGTGTGTATGTGTGATGCCAGGGTCTCATGCATGCTAAGCAAGCATCTATCAGTGAGCTTACCACAGCCAACCTTTTCCTTTTTTAAAATTTTTTTACTATTTTTTATTTATATATGGCAGCAGAAGGCATTAAAATTCATATTACACATGTAGAGCACAATTTTTTATATCTATGGTTGTATACAAAGTATATTCACACCAATTCGTGTCTTCATACATGTACTTTGGATAATAATGTCCATCACATTCCTCCTTTTCCTTTTAAATTTGTCTTTATATATTTTAGTTCTTTTCCTTTTTTCCTCCAATGCACTGATTTATTTTTATTTCAATTCCTTATGTTTTTACCATTTTGTTTGATTTCAGTTAATAGTTTACTTAATATGATAAATATTTATCTTCTTTCACTCAAGTTTTTAGCTATTACTTTTCCTCCTCATTACTACCAGTCAGTATAATCTGCTTTTACAGAAAAGAAACCATTGTGTTTTGTTTCGGTTTTGCAAATCCAGATCCCAGACCAAGATATATTGCATTGCTTGTATCTTCCAGGCAGGTGATTTGTATCTAATGAGCATGTTGATTAACTCATTACTTCTAGTGTGTGGGCTTCATTTAGGAGCCTTGGCTTCAATAATGCTTCATACCATGAGGGCCCAAAGCTCTGTCTGTTGTCCCTGTTCTGCTTTTAAAACCCAATTCTCTCAGTTAGAAAAATCATCAAAGGTCCCAGGATAGCTATAGTTTCTAATGATCACTTGTACTTCTAGCTGTTTCCTACCTTGGGACCCTTGTGGATTTTATCACTTTCTTATTAACTTGGCTGTATGTTTAAGAAGAAAATTGTATATATATTTGAGATGACATTCACATTACAAAAACAATCATTCTAAAGTGTAATTTTTTGAACCCAGGGGCGCTCTACCACTGAAATACATGCCCAGATCTTTTAATTTTTTTTTAATAGGGCTTCACTCAGTTGCCCAGTCTGGCCTCAAATTTGTGATCCTCCTGCCTCAGCTTCTCAAATGGCTGGACTACATGCATGTGCCATCTGAAGTGTACTGTTTGGTGGCATTTTGTGCATCATGATGTTGGGTAACCACCACTTAATTTACCTCTAAAACATTTTCATGAATCCATAGGGAATTCCCATACCCATTGAGCAACTGATTTTCCATTTGTTCCCCTCCTCAGTCCCTGGCACACATCATTCTGCTTTCTGTTTCTATGGAGTTACCTACTTTGGATATTTTATATAAAACAAATCATGCAGTTATGTGACCTTTTGGGTCTGTCTACTTATGCTTAGAATAATGTGATGTTTGTTTTATTTTTCTAGAATTTTTAACTACTTTTTATTGGAAGAAGTTTCAAGACATGTACTATATCATGTTACTAGAAATAGAAGTTTTATATCTGATTATTGCTTAATGTTACCATGAGCAGGAAATCAACGGACTTTATTGAAAATCCCTGACTGACATTCATCATTTGTAATTTCAAAACTTCCATTCAGTGCATTATTTTTTAAAGAGAAGGATAAAAAAATTTCTTCTAATATTTGGTCAATAATTCTCTTAAAAGAGTGGGCATTCAAAATATAAGTTTAGGGGCTGGGATTGTGGCTCAGTGGCAGAGCATTTGCCTAGCATGTGTGAGGCAATGGGTTTAATTCTCGGCAATGTATATAAATAAGTAAAATACAGGTCCATTGACAACTGAAGGAATATTTTAAAAACAACACAAACAGGGGCTGGAGTTGTGGCTTAGCAGTAGAGTGCTCTCCTCGCACATGCCAGGCACTGGGTTCAATCCTCAGCACCTTATAAAAATAAATAAACAAAATAAAAATATTGTGTCCATCTACAACTAAAAATTATTTAGAAAAACCAACAGAAACAAAATGTAAGTTTATTTGGGCTAGGGTTGTAGCTCAGTGGTGGAGCTCTTGCCTAGCATGTGTGAAACCCTAGTTTGATCTCCAGCACCCAAAACACCCAATTGACATCTTTATATACACATATTTATTTTATCCATATTTTTGAATCCTGTAGTAAATTTCACTTAATAAACTCAAGAAAAAAAAGATTTGTTTAACTTCATCATAGGAAGAAAATGTAGTTATTATGTGGAAAAATATATTGCTTATATCTTTCCCATTGTGATCAATTCTTAAGGGCTCCCAAATATCAGTTAGAGGCGGCAATTGTTCCTCAAAAGGATGTACCAATATCTCTAGAATAGGATTACCAATGGCAAACAACATGGGATCTATCTATTTTGGAAGAATAATACCAAGCATGTGAATTTCCAGAGGACTTTTGAACTGCTAGAATACAACATTTATCTATTGAGAGGAGTTGCTCTTTGGAGGGACCCCAGATTTCCAAGGGTTTTTTTCCTATTCTCTTTATCATGGGCAATTTTTCTTTGGTCTAACATTGCAGATGCAGACGCATACATTAAAGGTAATCATCCCTGTATTTAGTCAGTAACTATCTGCCTTTCATTGTCAAGTGCACTTATATCAATGATTGAATCTAATAGAGTTTGACCCAGGACCACTGAAGTCCGCACCTTTGAAGTAAATGCATATGATCTTAATGGATATAGATTATTATTTGCCTTTTCATCATTCAGTATTTATGTCTGGCAGCACTTTCATTCATCTTTGAGACAAGTTTCTCAAATGCATAGGCTTTATTTGTTTAAATTGTCCCTTATTTGCCTCACTTGGATGGGAAGAGAATTACAGAAAAGAGTTCTTAGGCATTTAAATCAAACAGTACAGGATGCTTTCATCTAGATTAGTGGTTCTAAGAAAGGGTTGATTTTGCCCACCCCCCCGGGGACATTTGTCATTTTTCTTATCACAAACAAACAGGGGAGGGGGTGCTACTCTCATCTAGTAGTGTCTTCATACATTTGTGCTGCTGTAACAAAATACTGTATATGGGTTATTTATTGATATATTTATTTTTGCAGTGCTGGGGTGGAATCCAGGGCTTGTGCATGCTAGGCAGGTGTTCTACCATTGAGCAACATCTCCAGTCCTCATAGGTGGGTAATTTATAAAGAATAAATTTATTTGTCATAATTTCAGAGTCTGGGAAATCCAAGACCAAGGCAGAGACAGGTTCAATGTTTGATGATGGTTTTCTTACTGCATCTCAAGTAACAGAAGGGGCAAAAGATGTGTTCTTACATGGTGGAACGCAGAAGAAGAGAAAAAGGGGCCAAGATTGTGTGAAGCCTCTTTTTCAAAGGCCTTAATCCCATGATCTGATTACTTTCTAAAGATCTCACCTCTTAATATTACTGCATCAGATTTTATGTTTCAATATGAATTTGAGAGACACAAACATGCAAGTTGCAGCAAAGGGGTAGAAGTTTGGGATGCTCTACCCTATAATGCAAAGATTGGGCCTCCACATCCTGTCTAAATGTCAATTATGCTGAAGTTGAGAAATCTAGATCTACCTAGAGGCAATTCTAGAATTTAAGTCTAGATAGTCTAGTTAGTCCCAGATAGATAGATAGATAGATAGATTGTGTTACTGGTGACTGAACTCAGGAGTGCTATATTACAGTCATTTTTAAAATTTTATTTTGAGTCAGGGTCCCACTGATTTGCCCAGGGTGGCCTTAAATGTGCAATCTTCCTGCCTCAGCCTCTCATTTTCTGGAATTATAATTATGTGCCATTTCACCCACCAATGGTAGTTTTTACATAACTTTTTCAAATTCCTTTAGTCTACCAGGCCATAACATATGTTCTTGACATTAACACTTTCATATCAGAATGTCAAGGATCTAAGATTTCGTCTCTTATCTTTTGTTTTTTTATTATAAAACTTAGTTCTGATAATTAAGTTGAAAGTTGCTCAAAATACAGTTCTTAGGCCACTTGTGGGTGACAAGGAGTCCCTCAGAGAGATATAAAGAGACCTAAAAATGTAAATCTTCAGATCAGCTTTTCTAGGAGAATCTCATGAAATGTCATAGACTTTTATTTATTTTTGTTTCTTTTCTTTTGTGTTTCTACTGGAAACTTTGGCTCTGCCCTAAGTCATCCTCAATCAGAAAAAGTTTTGTGAGCCATTGCTATTGAAACTGTCCTTTGCAACAACCCCTTCTGCTCAGTTTATTGCCAACATAGGTAAGTCCATTCCTTGTCTTTGCTACCCTTTCCTATACAAATATTGATCTTCCTTCAAGACCCATCTCAAGTCTTCTCATATTGATTGACGTATTCATTTATTTACAAATTTATTAAACACATTGAATATATTAAACACCATTGTCACAATGGTAATGGCAGGGGACATAGAAAAACCCTCCAAAGACAGGTCCTTGAAGAACTCACTGTCTGATGGAGGAATTCTGACTTCTATTAACATTTCCCTTTTCTGCATCCCATAATATAATACTTGAACATATTTTACTGCTTATTATACTCAATTTGATTTCTATGTGCTGATTTCCTTTCCTGAACCAGAACAAAATCCCTTTTAAAGCTAAGGTTGCCATATAAAATACAGCAAATATGGTTAAATTTGTACCTCAGGTAAATGACATATAAGGTTTTGGTAGAAATATGTTTGGAAATATTGCATGGGACACATTTATATTATTTTTTCTCATTGCTCATCTGAAATTCAACTTTAACTGGACAGCGTATATTTTTGCTTGCTGAATCTGGCAATCCTCTTTAGAGCAAAGACTAACATTTTCTCTACATCTGAGGATATGTGACAAAGGGCTGGATATACAGTCAGTACCCAAATAAGAATCAGTTGTCTTATTCCTTTAAGGAAGGTAGATAGTGAAAATATTCTTCTTCTGAAGGTAATTACAGTGAGTGATTTTTTCTAGTTCTAATCAAATATGATGTGATCTGAAGGAAGGGATGGTCTTCCTGGAAATGGTGGTATTTCCAAAATGACTCCTAAAATGTCAGATTAGGAGAAAAGAGACTCTAAGCCCTAGGAACTTTTTTTTTCCTCTGAAGGATAGGGTTATGAGAATTTATCTGTTAGTACCTTACATTCCAAACCTGAGTCTTAAATAAAGCATTGGTATTGTATATTGGTAATAGAGGGAAACAACTTATTCAAATCTCAATTACATGGATAATTAATCATGGAAATATAATCCCCAATAGTATTTTTCTGTCTAGAATTTTGCTATTAATGAACATTATGACTGCAAATTCCAGGGACTGCCATGAAATCTTAAAACTGATGAAATGATTTGATTTGAATATTAAGAAAGCATGGTCATTTTCAAATACTACCCAACCTGAGTGGGTCATTTTCTATTTTTCAACAGCAAGTATTACTTTTGGGAGCTTGAAAATGCTCAGCTACCTGGAATTGGCTGATGAATGTCCTACAATTAACAGAGTACTACACATAAAAGGTTGTAACAACTTTACACCATTTATTTATTTATTTATTTTTCATATTTGATTTTCACAGCCAGAATTCTTATGTTTTGTATAAGTGGGGCCTATTACTTGCAGGAGGATGGGGAGTCAGAGATAAGATTATCTCCCCTGCTTTAGGTGGGCTGCTACAGCAGAAGGAGGTAACAGACGGGGGTTAGATTAGATGGCTCCAAAGATCTTTTCTAAGACTGCAGATGGTGCACATCATTAAAACAAAAGGTATTAAATTCTCATTTGTTTTGAGTAGGTGGGAAGATTTACTTGTTTGTTCTAAGTAATATCCAAGTGGAGAACAAATTAACTGAATGATTTATCAGTGAGGAAGATGGTACAGCTTTCCTTTCTTTAGATTTTTTTTTTTTTGTGTGTGTGTGTGTGTGTGTGTGTGGTGCTGGGGATTGAGCCCAGGGCCTTATGCATGCAAGGCAAGCACTCTACCAACTAAGCTATATCCCCAGCCCTTCCTTTCTTTAAAATACAGCAACTTTTTTATTACCCTACCTAGTTTATCAACTGATTTCATCAATCAAAGAACAATTTTCAAATCATGTAAGTAAATTAAATATACTTAATAAAATTACAGTCAACATATTTTAAACTCTTTGTTCTAAAAAATTTCATAAATGCACAAAAGTAGAAAGAATAGTATAATGAGTCCCTCATGCACTTATCACCCAGCCTCAGCATCTGCCTCTCTACTGTTTTGTGAATTTCATCTACAGCTACCACTATTTTTTCCTAGGGTTTTAAATGGATTCATTAATTAATTTTTGGTGCTAGGGATGGACCCCATGGCCTTGGGCATGCTGAACATGTGCTCTACCACCGTGTTATACCCCCAGTCCTTCTAGAGTCTTTATAAACAAATGCCAAACACTATATCATTTCACCCTCAAATACTTAAGTCTGTATCTCTAACTGTAAAGGGCATTTTTAATATGACCACCATACTCTTAGGACATAGAGCAAAATGAACGATAATTGCTTGATATAATTTAGCAACTAGTATATATTTAATTTTCTATAGTAGCTCCCCAAATACAGTTGGTTTACTCTGATCAGGATCCAAAAATTCTGATTGGAATTAGTTGGGTTCTTAAGTCTCACTTATAATGAGCAACATTTAATGGTTTTTTGCTGGACAATTTAGAAAATATTTTAAAATTTCAGAGAATCTTGAGATACTTAGTATAATAAAATTTCTCTATATATGAACTTTGTATATACTATACATAACTTCTTTCTTAACCAATAATATTTAATTTTAAGTTGAAAAATTTAAAATATTGTGTATATTTATGGGGTACAATGTGGTGTTTTCACCTAAGTGTATCTGTAGAAAGATCAAGAGCTGGGGGGTGTAGCTCAGTGGTAGAGTGCTTACCTGGCATGTGTGAGGCACTGGGTTTGAGCTTCAGCACCACATAATAATAAAGGTAAATTTATAAGTAAATTTATAAGAATATTATATTGAGCTTCACCAACTTATCTTTTTTTATGGTGAGAATGCTAAGTCTATTCTTGTAGCAATGTTCCAAGTAATGCACAACTAAACTAAACTAAAACCTTTGTCATATAGCTTCTTTCAGAAATGTGTAAAAGACTTACTTGAATTTTGTTGGCTTTACTGTAAAAATGTTTTAGCTAAAATTTTTCAATTTAAAATAAATGCCAAAAATACTATGCAAAGTCAGAACTGTCTATTAAAGAAATCACCATAAAAATTTGTAGATATTTCCACTGCAAGTTTGTGTGTGTGTGTGTGTGTGTGTGTGTGCACTCACGCACACCTCAGCACTGGAGATATAACCCAGGGCCTTGTGCATGCTAGGCAAGTGCTCTACCACTGAGCTACATCCCCAGCTTAAGATTACTGATCATAAGTGTCCTCAGCATTTGGACCACACACAGTAACTCTGTGCTGATTAAAGTGTCAATTTTTTGTGTCAATTATTTCACAATATTAATGTATATCAAGTCATGTTACTGTACTAATTGAGTATATACAATTTTCATTTGTCAATTATACCTCAATAAAGATGGATTTGTGTTGTTCTGTTTGTTTTTGTGTTTTTGCTACCAGGGATTAAACCTAGGGTCACTTAACCTCTGAGTCACATCCCCAGCCCTTCTTGTTTTTTATTTTGAGACAGGATCTTGCTAAATTGCTCAGGACTTCACTAAGTTGCTGAGGCTGGCTTTGAACTTGCAATCTTTTTGCCTCAGATTCCTGAGCCTCTGGGATTATAGGTACACCACCAAGCCCCTCTTTAAGATGGAAAAAATTTTAAGTTAAAACAAAACTATATGTTTTTATCTCTGATAGGATAGTCCTCTGCCTTCCTTTGTTTTTACTCTTCTTTTTCAAGGTGTCTCTGAGTACTTTAGTGTAGATCTATCTCTATTTTCAGAACTTTGTAGAAAGTCCAAATAAATCAGTGGAAAAGCTGCTGCAAGTGACAAGAGATTTTAATTATACATGTGCGCATGTACATACACATGATAGTCACCCCTTATCTGCAGTTTGGCTGTCTGTGGTTTCAGTTATCTACATTCAACCAACATCTGAAAATATTAATTGGAAAATTCCAGAAATAAATAATTTATGAGTTTTAAATTGTGTACTGTTCTGAATTGTGTGATGAAATCTCATTTCATCACGTTCCATTCAGCCCAAGATGAAAATCATCCCTTTGTCCAATGTATCCATACCATATATGTTCCCTGACTGTTAATCATTTAGTAACCACCTTGGTTATAAGATCTGTTACAGGGCTTGTGTGCAAGTAACTCTCACTTAGTAGCCTGATACTAAGTAACAATACCTACATCATTCACCACACTTCATCTCATCATATAGGCACACTATCAACAGAAGAAGGGTGAGCATAGTACAATAAGATATTTTGAGACATGTGGATGTGTTTGTCAACTCAAACTGTCTGAACTTCATTGTTCAGGGCTTTTATGGAGGTTTCATTATATTGACTTGATTGATCAAATTATTGGCCATTATTGATTGATTTAGTTTTCAGTCCATCACCCCTATGCAGAGTTGGGAGATGGGGCTAATATGTCCAATCTTCTAATCAAGACTTGGACTTGCTGGTGATTAGCCCTCTCATCCAGGAATAAGAAAATAAACTTCTCTTCTTATTTGATCACCATGGTCACCAGTCTCTTAATTGCAATCATGGAGTCTACATGATGTAAATATCTATTTATAATTAAATATGGAAAGACTATTTAATTCAAAGCTATGTAAATAAAACCAAAGCATTGATTATGTACCCATGAACTTATACTATGAAATTAGAATTATATAAAGCAGAAAAAATATTGAAAATAACTGTATTCAACAATCAATAATCAGTATATGGTGTGGCTCTAATATTAATTTTTAAGTACTAGTTTATGAAAGTAATTGGTGAAAGCCCTAAACTGATGTTTTCAGGCAACATCTGTTCTAATTTTTCTCTTGTGTGTCAGCTGAATGTTTCCCCTTCCTCTGTATGCCCCATAAAGTTCTTGTCACATCATCTGTTCTAATAGGTCACT
The DNA here is from genome assembly GCF_048772815.1 of Callospermophilus lateralis. Taxonomy (NCBI): domain Eukaryota; kingdom Metazoa; phylum Chordata; class Mammalia; order Rodentia; family Sciuridae; genus Callospermophilus; species Callospermophilus lateralis. The sequence continues at coordinate 29,943,005 of NC_135325.1, read as the reverse complement.
CTTTTGTAAGATCCTTTATGATTTGTAGAAATATTCTTAGTTTTGACATTAGTCATTGTAAAAAGTCCTTGTAAGTCAATTCACAGATTGATTAACACTTATAATCAAATAAGATATTTTTTTTTATTTTTAAAATGTCGTTTTAATTTTTTTATTCAATAGGCAACACAATTCAAAGGGTTCAAAATAAGTAGCCTTTTAACACACAAACAAATCAACAACTTAATATTCCTAACAGAGAAGCAGCAAGACATTAAAAGACAATTCATGGAAAAAAAAGTGTGGTAAGAGTGTCACACTTGGTATTGCAAAATCTTTTCCCTTGAGTCCTGCTTGTCTTTAATGTTGGGATATTTTTGATGTACAGAAATTGCAATGTTTTGTTAAGCCATGCATTTCCCTATATGATCTCAATGCAGCCTGGAGATATTTATGGGTAACAATGTGGTGTTTTCACCTATGTGTATCTGTAGAAAGATTGAGAGCTGTGGGTGTAGCTCAGTGGTAGAGTGCTTACCTGGCATATGTGAGGCACTGGGTTTGAGCTTCAACACCACATAAAAATAAAGGTAAATTTATAAGAATATTATATTCTGAGAAAATAATATTTTCATCCTGAGATCTGTGAAATCGTCTTCTTCTGCAATTGGTTTTTCATGGCTTCATGGTTTGCTCTCTCATCAACCTCAGAGATGTTTTTATTAGTGATGTGATTGAGAGGCAGAGCAGAGGTGGTGTGGCTACCGAGAATGGCACTTTTGGAGTACAGCTGGCCTCAAGACAAGCAGGCTGAGAGGAGCTGGCCTCAGGAAGTGGGTCCCTCCTGCTGGGGAAGAGGGCCTGGGGGACTGACTTGGCCATTGGGACTCAGGGGTGGGGCAGACTCTGCCCAGAGTCTGGTTGCCCTTGTCTTTTTATTTAATTTTTATTATTAGTTGTTCAAAACATTACAAAGCTCTTGACATATCATATTTCATACATTAGATTCAAGTGGGTTATGAACTCCCATTTTTACCCCAAATACAGATTGCAGAATCACATGGGTTACACATCCACATTTTTACATAATGCCCTATTAGTAACTGTTGATTCTGCTGCCTTTCCTATCCTCTACTATCCCCCCTCCCCTCCCCTCCCCTCCCATCTTCTCTCGCTACCCCATCTACTGTAATTCATTTCTCCTCCTTGTTTTTTTTTCCCTTTGCTTCAACATTCTCTACAACATGCCTAGAAATGACTTCTGTCATTCAGAAGTCCTGTAGCTTGGTGTCTCCACCTGACTACATATATTGAGGAATCAGCCCTTTTGTGTTGTGCCTCTGTGTTCCTTGTTCTGCTTATACTATGATGAAGAGATCATGGGGAAAAGGGCTATATTTGTGTTCTTTGGGTAGGAAAAATCATTTTTCTGTCCATCTCAACTGTGTCTCAATAAACCACCTCATGGAAGCCACAAAGCTTTCAGGCTGTTACAAAGTAAGTCCTCAGGCTTCGGGGTAAATCTTTCCTTTGGCATCTTAAACCAGTGTATGGACATTTGAGTTGGATCTGGGTTATCTACTTCAGTTTCCTGGGAAGGACATTGACTTAGAATTTATTAGGGTCCTCCCAACTTTTAGGCTGCTTGACATTTTGGGTGTGAAAGTAATGTCTTGATCCATGCAAGGGTCCCCATTGCCTTCTTGTTGCCCCCAAGGAGTGAATTTGGACACTCAGATTAGTATTCAAGCAAATGATGTATATTTTATTGCACAGAACCAGGGGTCTTACAACACTTCCATGTGTTATTAAAGAACTATGTTGGCTGCAATGACTAGGCCCTTTCATTATTTTATCCCTCAATGTATGTTTAAAAAAAGATTAAAAGAGTGTTTAGGGGAAAAGAAACTGGTAAATTCTAAAAAATCTAATTTTAAAACAAATTTTCTGCTGTCTCCTGTGAAGCTCCAGAATTAAAAAAAAAAAAAGTAAAATGTACAACTTAGATGATATCTGGTGAACTCTGTTCTGCACAGCCTGCCTCTTTATTGAAACCTTCAGCAGTATCATAACAGACTCACTGAAATATCCGTTAATGAAAAGCTGGACAGCAAGAATGAAGTAATAAGGACATTTTATCTCTTTGGCAATTTTCTAATGAAAAAAAAAGGAAAGCATGTTCATTTTAATTGATGAAAGAAACACGGATTTCATGAAGTTGAAAAGGCAGATAAACACTACTGGTGCAAACAGCATTTTGGTTAGAGGTGTTGAGCATCGCTTCATTGGAACATTGAATTAGGTTTCTCATAATTATCCATTTTCATTTCCCAGGATTAGCATCATTTTTAATTTATAATAGAAAATTTCTAATGATGGGCATAATGCGGACATGGACTTGGTGCTCAATAAGTTATTCTTGAATGGATGAATAAAAGATGCTGCATTATCCTTTCCTGCAAGAATTTATGATCTGGTTGGGAACAGAAGGCAGATACACACACACACACACACAAATAAATGATGCTTCCTATCATTTAATTCATTGTTAATCATTCACTGTTATATTATTCTCTATTAATTTTGTGGTGTTTGTGAGGAGTCCTAAAGGTGGTCAAAGGTACTTTTTTTTTTTTTTCTGCACCAGACCATGTCCACATCTTCCAATGTTCCAGCCTCAGATTTGCCTCCCTATATAATACTTGCTGTTCACTCTGCCTGTGTGAACACTGGTGTTCCTCAGTAATTGAATATTCCCTAAACATTTGTTTCCTAGTTACCCCAGCAGAAATCTCATTTTCTCCTGGAAGGCCTCCATGATTGCCTTGGCTAGGTTATCTAATCCTCTATATGCTCCAGAGAAACATTCAGAATTACACTTTTGACTATTCTTCCTCGATCTCTTCCCTGATGGGGCATGAGCCCCATGAGAGTAAGGGCAGCTCCCATCTTCTTCTCTTCCCCAGGGCTCAGCATAGCAAGTGCTCAACAAATGCTGATCTAAGAAACAGACATTGAATTAGTCCGCTTTCTATTACTAAAACAAAATACCAGAGGCTGGGTAATTTATAAAGGAAAGACATTTGTTTTGACTCACAGTTCCAGGAGTCTAACAGCATGGCATTGGAATCTGCCTGGCTTCTGATGAGGACTACATGTTACTCCATGTGTGGTAGAAAAGTAAAAGGGAAGCACCTGTTTTCCCTACTACCAAGGTCTGTTCTAATTTAACTCATTTTTTTATTTTACCTCAGAGAGTAACTGATTACCTTTGTCTGGGAAATAATGCCATATGTGAGTGAGTTTTCTCCAAGCATTATGGAATAGTGGCCCCTCTCTTGCCTTTGTTGCCAGTGGACATAGAAAAGGGATAGTCAGTCTGCCTTAGACTCAAACTCTTAGATCCCTAGCCCCCTGTCTGACTTCACATTGCTGAGACTAAGCAAAAGAGATTTCAAATAGATCCTATAAGAATCCTCTTCATCTACCCCAATCCATTTGACATGTGATTCACTTGCAGGCTAGGTGAGGGAACACAGTGCTTATCACTAAAGAGCTCATAGATTCAGGGCTCCGTGGACAAAGGAGGACCAGTTACGGCATGGCAAGTTAGAAGTCAGCACAGGTTGTCTTTAGGGTGAGGCAACTTCACTCCCTGCATTGGGACATGGGGTGGGGCTCAGGGTTCAGGCACAGGGAGTACAAGTTTCTAGAATCTAAGCCACAGCTGGACCAAAACTTTTTCTGCCATAACTTTTTAATCAAGAAGTACCCCCAGTTCTCTCTTTGCCTGGGGGCAACAGAAGCTCAGGATTCCTTGGTAGCAGGTGGGTGCAGGGAGTGGGACAGTGTGGAAGAGGCAGAGGTTTACTCTAAGTTCTTATCAAATCAGCAATTCCCTATAGCCAGTCTTTCCCAGATTCACAGCTTCCCTAAACTGAATCGAAGCACTTCACCCAATTTTTGAATTTCTTTTCTCATACTGGGTATTAAACCCAGGGCACTCTACCACTGAGCCACTTCCCCAGCCCTTTTCATTTTTTTGAGACAGGGTCTTGCTAAGTTGGCCAGGCTATACTTGAACTTGTGATCCTCCTTCCTCAGCCTCCTGAGTCACTGAGATTACAGGCATGCACCACCACACCTGGTTTTATTTATTTATTTGATTTTTTGGTACCAGGGATGAAACCCAGGGGTGCTTTACCACTAAGTCACATCCCCAGCCTTTTTAATTTTTTATTTTGAGACAGGATCTCACTATGTTGCTTAGGGCCTTGCTAAGTTTCTGGGGCTGGCCTCAGTCTTGTGATCCTCTGCCTCAAGCTCCCCAGTCACTGGGATTACAGGTGTGTGCTGCCCCACCCAGATCACCCAATTATTTCTCGAAAAGCCATTTTACATTGCTTCTTCCCACTTTTAGTTCTCAGAGATGGCTTTCTTATTGCTCTGAAGAAATATGCCCTGTTTTACCTGGAGCCACTTCAATTTGAGCGACCTATAACCCCATTGAATTGCCCCTGTTTGGAAAAGCCAGAGCCCTCAGACCCACATCCCAGGATTACTCAGGCATGTTGCCCATTGAAGGCCTCTGCCCTGCCACCACCAGCCTCCTGGGTGCAGCCTCAACAGCTTCCAGTGCTGCGGGTCTGACTTACTGGGTTGGTTAACCTGCAGTTGGTTGCGTTTTTTTCTTTTTCCTTTTGCAGTGCTGGGGATGGAACCAGGGCCTTGAGCACGCTAGGCCAGCCTCCTATAGCTGAGCTACATCCCCACAGCTTGCTGTTTGGATTACTGACAAAGGTTGGGAAATTTAAGTGTCTTAAGGTTGCTACATTTGCAACGCTATAAGGAGGAGCCTCAGTTAATTGCACAGGGAATGGGTTAAGAAGTAGGTGTTTGGAAGGAGGCTGAGGTAGATTGGGAATCCCACCCACATATCTGCCATGAATAATGGTAATCCTTTGTGGTGGATCAAATTGATTAGCAGAATCTTCCTTGCTTTTATTACTATTGTTGTAAATAAATCTACTTTAATTATACATATTTATGGAGTTCAGTGTGATATTTTGATATATGGCTTTCTTTTTCTTTTCCTTTCGGGCTTTTTACTCACAACTAATTCATTTGCTTTCCTCCTTTGTGAAATGGTTCCTTGTAAGGTTGAACCGGATTCTTGCGAAAAGCAGTTAGCATAGTGACTGGTACCTGGAAAGCACTCAGTATTTGTAATTATTTGCTTCATGCCCAGGAATAACTGGGGAACTGAAGGAACACAACCCGATCTGCAATCCTCCCTGCCCCCAAGCTCAGTTGCACATTAGGGAAGCTGATTGGGAAATACCATGCTGAAGGCCATGGGGTGGTGGCCCCGGGGGAGGGACTCTTTGAGGGCCCCTGTCACGTCTCCACCCGGGCCCCCGCCCTCCCCAGGCCTGGGCGGCGGATCTGCTGGCGGGGGCGGTGGCCCAGCGCTCCAACCCGGCTTGCGCGTTGGCTGCCAGGCGGGCGGGGCTGTGCGACCCGGCACCCGGGGCCGGCAATATAGCGGCTCAGCCCAAGGCGCTAGCGAGCGGGGGCGACGTGCAGCGTGCGGGCGGGGGCAGAGGCTCAAACACCCGAACAGCTGGTACCCGGAGCGCGCGGAGCGGGGCAAGCACCATGTGCAACAAATACGACGTGGTCGTGGTGGGGGGCGGAATCTCAGGTCAGTGGCCGCTGCGCGCGCTGGAACAGGTGGCCGCCAGGGTGAGGCGTAGGGTGGCGGCCGGGCGGAGGCTGATCCCGGAGTCTCGGACTCTCTGTGCACTGGCGGGGATCTAGAAGGTCCCGAGCTCTGTGAGGGAAGGATTTGGCACGCCCTTGGACACAGTCCGGGACTGGAAGCCTGTTGAGGCTCTGGCCCAGGCTTTGAACTCCTGTTGCCGAAGACTGCCAGGCCTGAGCTGGCTGCAGTTTTCGAAGGGAGGGGAAATGGGACGGGGAGGTGGGAGACACCTGTTGGGCGTTGCTGCAAAGATCAGTCATTTGTTTCAGTTTGAGTTATCCCCAACCCTCATTTGGAGCAGGCAAGCACCACAACGTATTGTTATCTTGGAATTGGGAAAACGACCTTGAACAGGAAGGGGGTAGGCCCGGGGCCTATGGATTGTCAAAGACCTTTCAGATTCCCCTGATTCTCTGTGGTTCCCTGATCGTCCTGGGTCTACCTGAGCCTGCAGGGCCTTCTTGGCAAATGCCTCTTCTCTCATAACCCCTCCCCTGCCTCTTTCCCCTCACCCGAAGTGCAGGGTGGCCAAGCTGCAACTGGGCTCTTTGGCCTAGCCCATATTTGGCAAAGATGGGGATAGAGGTTGCCCCTTAGGCCACAGGGAGGCTGTGCACATAGAAAGAACCCCCAAACACAGAATACAGGAGGGATGGAGTCAGTGGGGGAATGTATCCTCTGAGGAGGGGCGGGCAGATTGTATGGGGAGCCGGTGTCAGTGGAAATAAGCAATGCTCTCAGCCCAGCTAGTTTAACAGACTCCCCCCATCTCGGGTGCTTTGACTTAACTTTCATGGCCTCCTGGTATTTAAGTAGCAATTAGGATGCCTCAGGAACTCTATGTTGTCTCACCAGATCTCAAGTAATCTTGCTCCCTGTGAGGAGGCAGGGCAGAGGTGACCAGACACTTGTACCTGGAGAAGAAATCTATGGTTGGATATTGGGTACTGCCCTCCTCACCTTTGGGTCAGATCTCAGGCTACCACTTCTGTCTAGCCAGCCCTGAAAAAACTCCCATACCAGGCTGAGGGCCTGGTGATGGAGGTACATGAGGCCACAAACACAGCATGCTGAGATCATTGAAGTTGTGCATAGATTCAGTGTTCTTTGGGTATTTTTGACATCTTCTCTTCCAGAGGAATTTAGACTCTTAGAAATAGGTTTTAGAAAATATTACTAAGAGTCTCTTAATGTTTCCTTGCACAGCATCTCATCTTTTTTAAAAAATATTTTTTTAGTTGTCAATAGACCTTTATTTATTTATTTATTTATTTATTTATGTATGTATATGTGGTGCTGAGAATAGAACCCAGAGCCTCACACATGCTAGGTAAGCGCTGTACCACTAAGCCACCACCCCAGCCTCTATCTTACAGAAACTGAATATTCTATTTCCAGGTCTCTGAAGTCCTTTTCTTACCCACAGTATGCTTCGTGGGTTATATTGCCCTTTCTGATTCATACTACAAATCTTCAAGCTCACTCAAAGTATTCCTGTTAGACTCATACAGGAGACATAGATGAGAGTTTAGCTGTTTTTTACAAGTAGTAAATCTCTACCTTCACCCCAAAACTCTGATCAAAACCAGGGACTAATGAATAGACATGTCTTTTGTTGACAACATTATATGGAGTAGCCATTGTTCTAAGAATCAAAGAAGTGGAGTTTCAAGGCTCTGCCTTACTCAATTTTTTATCTGCTCCATGGGGATAACACCAGTTAGTTATAGCTAGATTTTAGGGTCATCATGAAGGGCAAATGAAATACTATGTGATTAATAGCAATGCAAAGTCTAAAATATGGCACATGGCTCCATATGAGTTTTACACACTTATTCAGACAATACACATTAGGGGAGGCTCTAGTAGAGGATTAATAAATGGATCATGCTGTTTTTGTCCTGGAAGACTTGTCAATGTAAGAAAAGAGAAGAGGTACCCAAATAAGGAAAATATAAGGTATTAGAGTTTGACAGGAGAAATGACTTCTGGTATTATATTGCACAGTAGGGTGACTATGGATAATGATAATGTACTGTATATTTCAGAAAGTTATAAGAAAGGATTTTGAATGCGTTCATCACCAAGAAATAATAAATGTTTGGGGAGATAAATAGACTTCCCCGATTTGAAACATTACACAATGCATACCTGTGTCAAGATAATAAGTGATATCTCATAAATATGTAACTATATGTGTCAATTAAAAACAATTTTAAAAGACACTAAAGGTAGAAGAAGGTGATACATACTGCAGGAGGGGTCCATTCATTACTTAGACATTCAATGAAGATTTATTCCCTGTCCTACATCCTGTCCCATATAGAATAAAAGATGAATAATACTGTTTCATTGCTCCTGAGTGAATGTGGGACACAGGGTCATGGATAACTAATTCTAATGACCTATGATAGGTGCTTTTAGTAGCATATTAAAAGTCTAGAGAGCCGGGCATGGTGGCTCATGCCTATAATCCCAGCAGCTCTGGAAGCTGAGGCAGGAAGACATGAGTTCAAGGCCAGCCTCAGCAATTTAGCAAGGCTCTCAGCAACTCAGCAAAACTCTATTTCTAAGTAAAATATAAAAAAGGGCTGGGGATGTGGCTCAGTGATTAAGCAACCCTGGATTCGATCCCTGGTACAACAACAAAAAAAAAGTTTTAGGGAAGGTGATTGGAGGGAACATCAAACTAAGAAAATCTGGGAAGACTTCACAGAGGAGGTGACAGTGAAGAGACTCTTAAGATGATGAAAATGAATTCACTAGGAGACTAGAGGACAAAAGTATTTTAAGCTAAAAAATGGTTTGTATACAATTAAAAATATGCAAAAAGACATGCTAACATGTTTAGGAAACTTTAAGAATTTCAGTGTGGAGAGTTTAAGGGTCTGGTGGGAGACTAAACTAAAAAGATTAATGGAATGAATTATGGTGAAGCTTGAATGTCATCTCCCCAAATTTTAGTTCTTTCTGTGTTCATCAGAGAGCACTGATTTTTTAACTTTATTTTATTCATTTATTTATATGTGGTGCTGAGGATTGAACCCAGTGTGTCACACGTACTAGGCAAGCACACTACCACTGAGCCCCCACCTCAGTCCCAACACTGATGATTTTTTATTCACAAAGAAATATGCACACAATGGCTGGGAATGTGGGGATGGTGTTGGCAAAAATGGGGGAAGTGAAGAGGAGAGAGGGCAAGTTTGGGGAAAAGACAGAATATCCAGAGTTGGAGGTGCTGGGAAGCCACTGAAGAAGAGAATTCTAGCAATTAGAAGTGTGAGAAAGAATGTGGGGTTACAGATGTATATGACAGAGAAGTTTTAGTTGAAGCCACTAAATGGACAAAATGGCCAAAACTAAGAACAGAGAGTGTAGAATTTTAGAATTAGTAGATAAATGACACAATAATCCATGTTTAAAAGTCTCTGGATTCCACTTTGGTTTTTAAACTTTGTTAATAATTAAACTTGGGACATTCTGATAATTCCTTGATAATTTTTAAAGCTGTCAGCAAATTTTAATCACTCCCTTTGGGATAAACAGAGATATACTAGGAGTATAGCTAGTTAATTTATAACTTTCTTTTTTAAATTATTTAAAAAATTCCAAGACATTTTACAATACTTAAAAAAAAAGAAATGTGCATGGTATGTAAATGAATCCCTGCTGTAGTGTCTTCCATCATGTCAGGGGCAGATCATGTCTGGAAACTTGGCAGAACAAATAGCATCTCCCATGCGGAGCTGGCCAGCTGCATGCCTCTATCTTAAGTCTCAGTTTTAGTGTTTGGGTTGGTGGAACCATGGGAACTATCTTTTGCAACTCTGGAATGTATCTTGCTCAATCCACAAAATAAAAGCTAAGAAACTTAGCAACTTAAAACAGAAATGAGAATTTTTTTTTGGCGGGGGCAGGCTTGGGAGAGGAGAGACAGCCATCTGAGGGTGGCAGACACTCATTTGATTCTTGGAAGTGTCCAACCCAGCCTTCTAAATGGTAATAAACACCTGGCAGGTGATCTGTATGGCCAGGAGAGCAAACCCTGTTGCTAGTTGATGGGACTAGTCTGGCCAGAAGCATAAGAGACAGTTCATGAGGGATCATGAGTTCAGGGACACTATGGGCAGATGTGGCCTGGATATTGTTGGCTAAATGTCCTCCTAACATTTTTTTAATATCTTTTTTTTTTAGCTGTGGGTGGACACAATACCTTTATGTTATTTACTTATTTTTATGCGGTGCTGAGGATTGAACCCAGGGTCTTACACTTGCAAGGCAAGGGCTCTACCACTGAGCCACAACCATAGCCCTCCCCCTCACCTTTGGTGAAGAAGAATGGAAAACTTCTCTGGGCTCCTTTAACTCACTGAATGTTCTAAAAAGTAACAATTGTACTCATGTGCTTGCAAATTTTTATATCCCAGTCAAGGAAGAACAGAGGGGCAATACATTAATTCTGAATTTTTAAAAATGTGAACATTGACAGGATCATACCTTTAACAGAGACACCTATAAATTGATAATTCAAAGTTATAATTTTCCATTAATATTTGAAACGTACTCCTATAGTCTAAAATCAAAGTTCTATTTTTGATTTACATTTTAAAATTATGTTTTCAGCTTGTGTATTTCATATTTTGTAGCACCATGATAAATGCAAGTCATAATCACTTGGAAAAGAGTCAATGATCCAGGCAATATTACAAGCTTGTGTAAATCTAACTATAACATATATATGTGCATATTTTAATTTAATACTCAATAAATTGCATATCATTATAAAAAAAAAAAAAAAAAAAAAAAAACAATGTTGAATCAGCATAGGCTTCAGTGTCACACAGAATGACTATGAATCCCATTTCCCGTGCTTAAATATTGTGTAACCCAATAAGTTATGTAATTTGTCCTTCTGTTGCCTCAGCTCTTTTTTTTACTAGAAATTTTAATAATCTATAAAGAATATGCAAAAACATTCAAATCAGAAATGCTTTAGCATGTCCAACATGAAATCAATACTATTCAGTGAGTACAAAAGGTTAAAGACCTCCTCATTGAACAAAACACAAGAGAAAGAGTATATTTCTAAAAAAAAATCAAGAAAGTTGTTAAAGAAAATGTTTAAGTCAACAATGATTTTATTTTATTTTTATTTTTTGGTCCTGAGTATGGAATCTAGGGCTTCACACAAGCACTCTTCCACTGAGCCACACCTCTAACCCTCACCTCTTCTTTAAAATGAGATTCATAAATGCCTTCCTGGTGGGCCTGTTTCAACAATTAGAAAGAATGCATATGAGGCTGGCACGGTAGCACACACCTGTCACCCCAGCTACTAGGGAGGCTGAGGAAGGAGGATCACAATTTGGAGGCCAGCCTGGGCAACTTAGGGAAACCCTGTCTCAAAATACAAAAATGAAAAAAGAGCTGAGATGTAGCCCTGTGCTCGCCTAGCATGCATGAGGCCCTGAATTTGAGCCCTAGTACTGCTGAAAGAAATAAGAAATGCATGTGAAGGACTGAAAATGGTGGTCTCCATAGCTTTGGCTTGGGTTGCTTTATGCTTCTTTTGAAAAATAGATACTTGTTTTTCTTGTAGAGTTTTGTTTTTTAGAACAATTTAAATATGTAATTCTTATGATATAGATTCCATTATGCTATAAAGTTCTATAAAATTATCATGTCTATACAATAGTAATAGTAATTTTGAAAACATCTTTTTAAAAAAAGATTTGTGGTACTGGACATTGAACCCAGGGATGCTCTACCACTGAGCTATGTCCCCATTCAGTCTCCTCCCCCTCCTCCTCCTCCTCCTCCTCCTCCTCCTCCTCCTCCTCCTCATCTTCCTCCTTCTTCTCTTCTTCTTCCATTTTGAAACAGGGCCTCACTAAATTGCAGAGTCTGGCCTTGAACTTGTGACTCTCCTGCCTGAGCCTTTCTAGCCTCTAGAATTACAGGCATGTACCACTGGGTGTAGCTTTTTTTTCTATTTTCTATACATTTTATTTTTAAAAATAAAATTTTAATTTTACAAATTTACCAGACCCCGTGTGTCATAGTTCAATATGTGTATGCAGTGTGTGATGATCAAATCAGGGTAGTTATATTTCCCTCTCATTATTATTTTGTGTTTGGAGCCTTCAAGCTCCTCTTCTCTAGCCATTTGCAAAATATTTAATATTTAATAGCTTTCATTAGTGAGAATTCTACATTTGCCTTATCTCACATTAGACAGATTAATCTTTTTATTTTTAATTGACACATAATAATTGTGCATATTTAAGGAGCATAGTGTGATAATTTTATATATGTGTGTGTACACACACACACACACACACACACACACACACAATGTATAACCACATTAGAATAATTAGCCTTTCCCTCTTCTTTAACACTTAGCATTTCATTGTGTTAGGAGCCTTCAAACACCTATCTTCAAGTTCTTTATTTATTATATATAACCATATGTAATAATCATTGTAATCTATAATTACCCTGCTGTGTTAGATATCATTACAACTTATTCTTCCTTTGTAACTTTTTCTACTCCTTGTCTGATCTCTCTCTATCCCCCTCCTCCCTTCTCTTGCCAGCCTCTAGTGACCACTGTTCTACTCTCTTCTGTGAGACCAACGTTTTAGCTTCCACATATGAGTGGAATATTTGTCTTTCTGTGCCTGGCTGATTCTCCTTAACAAAATGTCCTCCAGTTTAATCTCTGGAAACAAACACAGGTTTTCCTTTATAACCATTTCTTCCTTTTCTTCAAACAATATTTTTTCTGGATGTGAGACATATATGAGGTGGCAACAGGTATACACTATAGGTGTCAGAAGGGACCTGTGCAGTTTCAGCCTCATCCTGCCCCAGCTCATCTTTTATTTTCCCCATGGAAGAGTCTGAGGAGCTCAGGCTCACCTTGGGGGCTGGACCCACTAGGTTCTTCATCAAGAGAAATTTTGGAAGCCCTAGATTTGTAATTCAGTATCATCTCAACCTGGCAGTTCTTCCAACTCTGGCCTGGTAATCATTACAGCCACCCAACTCCTGTCTTAATTTTAATAGAAAATAAGTGCATTAATATTAATAATATTATTTAATATTAAATAATAAGAGGAGGAAGTCTATCAAGCATTGTCTAAATGCTGGGCAAGCTGTTAGGAGCTTGACTTTCCATGGCAGCTCTGTAAGAGTCTGGAATAAAAACTCCTTGTTCCTCTGCTTGAGTTTCACACCAAGGGCCCATTGGTGAGTGGAGCCAGTCAGTCTATGTGGACAGAGCCAGGTGCTGCTAGAGCCACAATTCTGGGTCTTTGTGTATTCTCAGAAGTCACCAGGATAAGCTTAAGGCATGGGTGAGCCATTAACAATGACAAGTATTCCCTTCCCCACTGGTGGGTGCTGAGATCTGAGTTTCCTGCCATGCAGGGGCAGTAGAGCACAGAGGTTAAGAGTGTGGTGTCTATTGTGATTCTACCACTAACTACTCAGACAAAATGGTTAACTTTCCCATGCCTTCATTTTCTCATCTAGCAAATGGGCATAATAATAGTATCTGTATTTCATAAAGTGGTTGAGAGGGTTAAAAGATCTTGGAACAGTGTCTGGCATCTGTAAAGCACACAATAGACATTGGCTGCTTTTGTTAATTAAGCTGACAAAATGACCACTTACCCACTTGTGGGTTGAAGACATGGTTTTAGGCTGTGTGCATATGTGTGCACTCTCTCTCTCTCTCTCTCTCTCTCTCTCTCTCTCTCTCTCACACACACACACACACACACACACACACTCAGGGAATATTATCCTGTAGTGGGATGCTGCTTCCAAGCCCTGCTTTCTTGGCTAATATATGATTTACTAACACAGATGATGTAAGCAATCCTGCCACTAAATAAAAAAGCTTGAACTCTTTTATTATTTTTTTTTTTGCAGTGCTGAGGATTTGACCCAGGGCCTTGCACATGCTAGGCAAGCACTCTACCACTGAGCCACATCCCCAGGCCTCTTTATTTTTAAAGATATGTTTAAAAGATAAATATGACAGATACTGTAAATGAGTCTCCTGCTATACCGACACTCATAATTGATTTGGTGTGTGGCAGATGTTAATGTTAGAATTACCCAATTGTTCTACCATTTAGCATCCATTTCCCTGTTTGGTTTCTTCTAATCCCAGTGAAAATGTCATTATGGAAGAAGCTAGTTCTAGTCTTTTAATGTTTGCCCATTACTAGTGCAGCCATTTCCTCTGCAAAGATAATTTAGAATTTGCTAGGGTGTCATTTATTCACACTCACATGGCTGTAAAGACACACATGTTAGAAGATTTTAGTAGAGCAGTACTTCATGCAACTAATCAAAGTTTATTTTAAAGGCTACAGCATATAACTCAATTGTTCCAATGATTCCTGAAGTTTTGACAATAAATACTCACGTGGCCTCTGGGTCAAAATTTTCCTGTGAACTTGAAGAGATAATTAAGTTTCTACATTATTTCTCTGAAATTTTGTACCTCAGTAGCATTTCTATGTTCTGCTAACATAGTAAAGTTTATATAATATTGTATCATTGTCAACAGTATTTCTCCAAATATCAATAATGGCAAATAGCATATATTCTATTTCTAGTATATTGTTACATTTCTTTATTTCTGTCAGGATTCAAACAAATAATGCAGCTATATTTGAATGATATATGTTAGAATTAAAACTTCTCCAATTTAGACAGTATACAAAGTTAGTATATATTAAATTAGTACCAGTGACAAGATACTAGTGTAATGGCAGATGTCAGCACCCAGAACAAATGGGAATGGGTACAGTTGCATGTGACTCTGTAAAAGAACCACTGTTAGCTTCACTTTCTCTTTGAATTTGATGAATGTTACAATCTTGGCAGGGTGCCATGTTTATCTCTCTATTATCCAGCCTGCCCTAGCCCCTAGAAATTGAATTAAACTGATAGAATCCCTTGATGATGATCCTGGGTCTCCGCACTCTCTGCACCAAGAGGAGGTAAATCCTACAGTTGGAAAACTTTTGGAAGAATGGAGGATAGAGGATAACATAGATGTTTAATCCAAGGACTTGAGTTCAAGGGCTCCTAAACATGCAGATTGGGCAAGTTACCTATTTCTTCAGCCTCAAGATCCTTACTTATAATGTGGGAACATGGTCCTGGGGATAACTCCCAGATTATTCAATAAATGTTAACATTGTTAGTTTTATAAGTTACTGGACACTATTTCACTGAGGGGACTCTGGAAACTTGGAAGATCAAATACACTTCTAGGTCCAAAAAAAAAAAAAATGAGCCAAAATGAGAGGCTAATGCTCAGAGGTGTTGTGTGTCTGAGGAACCAGTGTTTTCATCCCTACAACAGGATGTTTTGGATATTTGCTCTGATTAAACATGCAGCATTGCCATTTTGCACAGGCCTTGAGTTTGTTAGGCTTAGCTTATTACTAGTCTGTCTGCATAAAAGTTACTTCTCCTAAGACAAGGGTGTAATATAATATTCCTTCTTGATTTTGAACATCCAAGAAATAGTCTTCTTTTGAGCTAAAAGTTGTTTGTTTTGCTTAGAAAAATTACTGGTGTCTGAAGACAAAAGACATCTTTAGATTTTTACCTACTAGTTAAGATCACCTGGTCCTACTTTTGTGTTCACAAACTGTATCCATGTTCAGCCCCCCTCAGTCAGTTTGGTAAATAAGACATCATAGAAGACCAAGATCCAATTAGCAATGTTTCCAAAGTTAGCATGAAGGGAGCTGTCTAAGACCAAGTGGAAACCTAAAATGCAGCAGAAGCCACAAGGCTAGGACACACAAAGAATAAGGAGCAGTGGAAAATAGCATATCATGGAGTTCTGAATTGTGGGACCCAAGAGTTAGAAGACATCAGTGACAATCCCTAGAATTGGAGAAGTTCTTATCAAGGTAGTGGAATTAAATAAGTTAAGTAAGTTTGCAGTGCTGGGGATGGAATTCATGGCCTTGTATGTGCTAGGCAAGGGTCTTACACCAAGATACACCCCCAGCCCCAAGAGAGTGGAATTTAGCAGTCCTAAAAAGCAGTCCAGGTTTGACTGAGTAGAGAAGGAAACAGGTTTAAAGATGGGAGGAAAACTGTAAGTCATAAGGCCAAAGACTCCAGTTAACAGATAATATTTATATTAATACAACAGTAGGAAGTCCCATATGGTTAGAATAGAAGGATAAGGAGACATGAGTAATAAAGTTAGTAAAAGAAAGGCAGGATCAGAAAGTGAGATATTGAAAAGCAAATTGAAAAGTTCTTGTGGTTGGAAATAGGGAGCCACTGAAAATTTATGCTAATTTATGGGTGGTCAAGAGCCTGAACACCAAGGAAGCCAAGACATGGATAGAAATTCAGAAAAAGGTTCAAAGATGATCACCTGATTGTAATGACTTGGTTACCCTTAGTGCCCAAAGAAGGTTTTAAGAGAAAGGGGTGGGGTAGGGTGGAAGGAGGCAAAAATGGGGAGGAGAAGGTCTTCACTCACTTGGCTTTCTTCACCGTTTTACCGAGTGCCCGTTCAGAAGAGAAATATTACAAACACTAATTAATGTTTTCGTTCTGAAGTTTTATAATGGGAATAGGAAGACTTAACTATGTTTAAATTTTTCTTTATTTTTAGGACATAAAAACAAAGGTGGTGGTGCATGCCTGTAATCCCAGTGATTTGAGAGGCTGAGACAGGAAGATTACAAGTTTGAGGCCAGCCTCAGCAATTTAGATACACCCAAAGCAACTTAGCAAGACCCTGCTTCAAAATTAAAAAAAAAAAAAATTAAAAGGGCTGGAGATGTGGCTCAGTGGTAAACACCACCCCTGGTTTCAATCCCAGTACCAAAAGAAAAAAAAGGGTGGGGGAGGGAGGGATTGATTGTCATGCTAAGGGCTATGACCCAATTTACCAAGTTACAAACACATAACTTGAGCAATCTGAGACACAGACTTTATCTATTTGTTATATAAAAACTGTCATTGAAACCTTTTGTTTTGTGACAGAAGGTACACCATCAGAAAGAGTCTTCAGGTAGGCTTGACCTTTCAAAGGTAGTCATTTTACCACACTCTCTGTTAAAATGCATCTTAAATGTTATATTCTAGTTAATTTCCACTTCATGTCTAAAGTTTAAACTCTTGATCTTATGTTAGTCATTTCTTACTTAGGTCATTTTTTCATTCTGGCTTCTTCCTCAACATTTATCAGAATTGCAGAAAGGCAAAGGTGTCCTAATGTGTCCTTAGCTTTATTTGTTCTCCTTATAGCCTAAATAACCCTCCCTTTCGATTAACCTCTCCAGTGTTTCTGGCAATTCTTTTGTATTGTATTTGGGATCCCAACCCTATCTTTTGGGGTTGGGCTACTTTTTGTTCCTGTAAACTCAGTTGTGTTTCCATCTTAAATTGTGTCTTCATAATTATACATTTTTTATTATGTCACACTTCTTTGAGTTATTTTCCAGTTTTCTCTATTAAAGCTATGAGCTCTTGGGTGGGGTTTTGTCATCTTTTCCAGAAGGACAAAGTAAAATGTTAATAATCAAATTAATTAATAACTGAAATTCTCTCAAAAGTTTTGAAGAAGAAAATCCACTGATATAAAAAAAAGATGTAATCACATTTCATCTTGGTGATTTATGGTTTGAAGAATTTTTTTAGAGAGATGGGAATTTTTTTAGTAACACACATTGCAGAAATAATAGATATTTATTGTGAAAATCTCTAAATTACAGAAAATGGCAAGAAAAAAAATGAAAATAATCCATAATTGAAACCCACAAAATAACCACTCTTACAGTTATCTTCTTTATGCAAACCATATATTTTATTTGCCCTCCTCATTGGTATCTCTTTAAAAATAATACATTCTATGAATGGTTAGTCACATTTAAATGCTCCTCTCTCATATGATCTTGATAACTTTATAATATTAATTCACATGATTATTTTATAACTTGACCAGTCTCTCCTATTGCTGAACACTTGTGTTATTTCCAAATTTCTGTTATTTTAAACAAAGCTATTATGAACCTAAATTGTTGTGCATAATTCCAGATATTTCTTTAGAAAAATTACCTGAAATAAATTTTGGGATTTTTTTTAAGGTATTTAACATTTATAGCAAAATTGTCACCCCAAGCAAGTCTTAGCAATTTATTTTATGGTGAATTGTTAATCGTGGCTTCTTAAACATTACAATAGGAAGCCAACATTTTCCCCACCTCTGGCATAGCACAAAGAATACCATGATTCTTCACCAGTTCATAATTGGAATTCATTTAATTACAGGTTTCAGAAATTAGAAATATCTTCAGTTTTGTAAAACCTTAGTGGTGTTGAGTAAATTTTGCCCTCTATTACATGCAGAAAAACTGGCTTTAGCAAGTACCACCTTAGGCCTTACCATTGTTTATTTAGGAACATATATTTTTATAGCAGTGTTCAATTTATTGGATACCATTTATCCTGTGCTTCTAGAAGTTTGGCATCATTAATTAGACGACTGTTGTGTTTCAATGCAGAAAAGAAAAGAAAATAACCCTGTAACCAACCATTTTCTATGATTAATTATTTCTACTCATCTAGATAAGACATAAATATAGCCTTTGTCCACAGCCTATTATAACAGCTGATCAAACAGCTGTTTCATGTTTTGCATTTTAATTTCCTCTGTAGTTTGCATTCAAATCCTGTGATAGATTTAATTTATTTAGGAGAACTGTAAGAAACAGTTGACTGTTTCAGAATAGCCCTTTTATGCCATGTCAGTTAGTCAAAATCAAATAGCCTTTGTTAACAATGCTGATAAGCACACATAATGCTGTATACTAAAATGAATTGTCCTTGTTTCATCAAATGTGTTTTCCCCTCTTGTTATTTTTGCAGGGGGAAATACATTTGTTCATTTTTAAAATATATAAATTTTTAGTTGTAGGTGAACACAATACATTTATTTTATTTGTTTTCATTTTTATGCAATGCCGATGCCGAGAATCAAACTCAGTGCCTCACGCATGCTAGGCAAGTGCTCTTCCACTGAGCCACAACCCTGGCCCCCATTTGTTCATTTTTTTGATTAATTTATTCATTAAACCCTTGTCAGATGCATTATTTACCAAACACTGGGCTAGATGTGAGGATATACAGTTGGGTAATATATGTGCCCACCTTTGAGGTGTACGTCAAACAGAGGGAAGCAGACGTGTTCACAGGTGAATGCCCTGAGGGCTGACGGGTCTGAGAAAGACAAGAAGATGGTAGCCTCACTTCAAGGGCCTCAGCCCTTGAAGGAAGATTTGACTATAGGATTTATTGGAGATATTATCTTCCAGTTCAAATATTCTTCCTTCAAATATAGCTCTAAGTAGTTAAAATTTAAATTCATAATTTAACATATATAGGGTATTGAAATTTCAAGTTACTCTTTCTTTTTCTCTTGACCCTAAAATGGCAGTATAATATATACTGTAATAGGCCTCTTGGAGCCCCCTTCTGGATCTGCTAAGAGTGTTAACACTGCCACTGGCTCACAATTGAGACCTTCTCTGGATATTGCCCTTGACTGAAGGGAACTGACTCACCAAAGGGCATGCCTCTTCCTTGGAGGCACCCTGTAGCCAGTGTGGGTACACGAAGGCCTGCCTTCATTGCCTCAACTCAGGACAACTCTGAAGGGCCACCTCAGCTTCAGAGCTCCCTATAAGATTGACTGATTTCCCTATTGTGACTGCATAGCAGTTCATTTCACCCCTCTGCTCAATCGTACTTCCCTTACTTCTTTACACAGCTTGAGCTCTGGTGAAGCTTCTAAGTGCAAAACTCTCTTCAATGCTGCTTCCCAGGGACCTTAATCAAGAGAGACATTGATTGAAAGACATTTTGTTCCGTTTATCACAAAATGTTCTAATCATGCAGCTTTGGCCAGTTGAAGGCGGAAGCCATTAAAGGATGTGGTATTTTTCATCAAGGATACAAGAAGCCATTAGGATCTGGGGAGGGTGCATAACCTCATCAGTTCTATATAACCTCTCTTTGACTTCCTGAGAGCCCCAGGAGCAGGGGTGGAAAGTGAAGGCTGATTACTACAGTGGCTCAAACATGCTCAGGAAATCCAATTCTTTCCTCACCGCTCTGTGGGTGGATTTAGGGCTGAAAGTAGAGTCTTTTATGTGGAAATGCTTACAAATATGTATGTTTTCTTCATTGGAGAAAGTTGTGGCAATGTGTCCAAGGTAGAAATGATGAAACAGACAACATTAATATGTGAAGACTGGATAGAGAAGTTGGGGGTTGTCCATTTATCCCAGACCATCATTTTGGATTTAGCTTAGAGTCTGGGTTCTTGGAAAAATACCATGTTGGTGTCTACCTCTATTCTTTCCCTAATCCTGCCACTGTTTTATGCATATTCATATAGGAATTCTCACAGGGAGTTGAAGATACTGAACATGATTATAAAAATGGGCTATAGAATCTCACATGAACTAGGAAGAAAGTGAGACTGTGAATGAACTAGCTGGTTAGGCAATTCAAATGGAGAGGTTAATAGATTTGAGATTTTTGGTTGAAGGTCTTTCACATTGGAGGATTTTGAGCAAGTGAACTGGAAGGATAGATGATCGTGACTGGGAGATAATGTGCCATGGGCTTTTGACAGGTAATCTTTGATTCTACTTCTGAAAATGACCATGATCCACCCTTCCTCCCTCCCTCCTTTCCTCCCTTTCTTCCTTCCTTATTATGATTAGAGGATCAAACCTGGGGTTGCATGCATGCTAAATTCTAAGTTTTACCCTCAGTCCCTATCCATAACATTTTGAATCAGCATATCCTGAGGTATAATCTTTTGTGTGATTCAACAAGCCATTTAAGAGCCAGGAAAATGATATCTTTTGTTTTTAAACTAAATCAGCCATTGGCTTTACAATTGGACAGAGAAGAGAGAATTACATGGTCTAAGTTTACAGATTACTGATAGGCCTCTCTGCTCAATTGACAAAGGCAGGAATTCTATACTTCGAGTCCTCAAGATTCCACATAGAAGCTGGGCACAGTGGCGCATGCCTGTAATCCCAGCAGCTGGGGAGGCTGACGCAAGAGGATTGCAAGTTCAAAGCTAGCCTCAGAAAAAATGAAGTGCTAAGCAACTCAGTGAGATCCTGCTCTAAATAAAATAAGAAATAGGACTGGGGATGTGGCTTAGTGGTCAAGTGCCCCTGAGTTCAATCCCCAGTACCAAAAAAAAAAAAAAAAAAAAGAAAGAAAGATTCTACATAGAGGCATGTGTTAAAATTGGATGCAGTCTCTTGCAAAAAATATGATATACAGCAGGATGGGGAATTGACCCAAAGCAAGGTGCCTAGGACCCAGAAATGTGAAGCAGGAAGGAGTCTACTATAGACTATACCTGCTGGTTCACTTCCTTCCTTCCTTCCTTCCTTCCTTCCTTCCTTTCCCTCCCCCTCCTGCCCCCTCCTTCCTGTTCTTCCCATGCCTCACTTCCCTTCCTTCCTTTCTTTCTTTTCTTCCTTCCTTTCCTTTCCTTCCTTTCCTTTCCTTTCCTTTCCCTTCCTTCCTTCCTTCCTTCCTTCCTTCCTTCCTTCCTTCCTTCCTTCCTTCCTTCCTTCCTTCCTTCCTTTCTTTCACCAGGGATTGAACCCAGGGGTGCTTAACCATTGAGCCACACCCCAGACCTTTTTTTAAAAAAATTTG
The DNA here is from genome assembly GCF_048772815.1 of Callospermophilus lateralis. Taxonomy (NCBI): domain Eukaryota; kingdom Metazoa; phylum Chordata; class Mammalia; order Rodentia; family Sciuridae; genus Callospermophilus; species Callospermophilus lateralis. The sequence goes on along the minus strand of NC_135325.1, from coordinate 29,921,503 downwards.
AGACAGGGTCTTGCTAAATTTCTTAGGGCCATGCTAAGTTACTGACGCTGGCTTTGAACTTGCTATCCTCCTGCCTCAGCCTCCTGAGCCACTGGGATTACAGGTGTGCACCACTGTGCCCCGCCTGGCTCATTTTCTTGAAGATGATTAGAAAAACTTAGAAAAAAGGCAGAGATTATAATTCAGCATTATTTAAAGTTCATTAAGGACAGCACTTTGTTATGTTGCACAGAAAACTGAGAGAGCTAGAGCTATAGATAGATAGATAGATAGATAGATAGATAGATATCAATTCTGTTCTTCCCATGCCTCACCAAACCAAACCTCATGGAGCTAGGCTATTAATTAATATTATGCTGTCTAGCACTTTGAGGATTTTGTTCTTGGACTGAAAAAGAAAAAAAGCACCTTATTTATGGACATGTCTATAAAAGGAAATTATGAAATGGTTTTTAGTCTTGTGATTCAGCCTCTTTGTATTTTCTGTCCACCCAAAGTTTGGATGGCATTATGCCATTCTATCTGTCTGCCACTTTCATTTAGAAAACATTAACTGAATGCTGTATACATGCTGGATGCTAGGAAAGAACAATCAGGAAACAGTTCCAGCTAGATGTGCATGTGTGCACACACACATACGAAATAATGTGCCCATATATCACTGTGTAAAAAATGTACTTTTCAAATGAAAGAAGCCTCTTGGTCCCATGAAAGATCTTCCCTTTGGACAAAGTCAGAAAGGATGCTAAGATCACTTTGATTTTGGTTTCCAAGTGCTCGGTCCTCTGCTAGCTTTTTAAAAATTTTATTCATAGTTCATGTGATATTTCTGGCCTTAGGAGGGGTAAGGAGACTATCACATGTGCCTTTTATGTTATCAGAAATCAGGCTGAGCACAGGAGTGGGCAGAGCTGAAAGGAAATCACATGGTCCTGCTTGATAAAAAGCAGAGCATCCAACGTTCACTGCCTGTGTTCTGTTTTTCTCCCTTTGTTCTTTTCTTTCTGATTTCATGGAGAATGTGTCCAAGGGGAAACTGAGTTTTCTGTAGATAAATCAGCCTGCCAGTTCACAATATTGAGCTTTCAGTGGTCAGGTCTGAGAAATGGGGAAAATTACAAAGAGATGACAGGAAGGTAGAACTGGCAGAAGCATTTGCGTGTAGAAGAAAAATCATTTGGAGCTTGTGCTTGTTTTATTTCTGGGTTTTAGTTTGTGAGCACAAAACTATGAGAGGCTGATAGAGATAAGAAAGCACTTCTTCTCCCTTCCTACTGTGTTCTTTTAAAATGTATTTCAGTAAACACATCTCTTAAATCCGGTTTTCTTTTCCCATACCTAAGTTCTTTGGAAGGAGTTTGTAGGTTTAAAGATTGCTTGAGAATAAATTTAAAACTGATCTTTAAAATTAAGAGCATTAGTGAATTTTAAATTTCCAATGAATATGTGTATGTATGTTAAGTTGTTTGAATAATTTTTCATAGAAAATTGGGATTTTATAAAAGTATTAGCACTTAGAATTCAAACAAGTCTTCAAATTAATGCATTCTATACATAAATTTTTAGCACTGTTTTTCAACAGTGTTCAAATACATTAGATGAAGACCTTGGTGACAGTGAAAAATGATGTCTGTGGGTAATTTTTAAAGTGAAAGCTTATTGAATCTTGCCACTAAAATAATTGCAGCTATATGTGAAGAATAAAAAATACACATGTGCAAAATATAACAATAATATCTGACTGATATGTCTAAAGGACTTTGGTTATGTATAATTCTTGTCCACATGATGAGAAAGGCAATATTAGGATTTTTCCCCTTAACAAATACATTTTTCCTGTAATATGGTTTGTGAATAATTTTTTTTTATCATTTATACATTCAGTGTGGACAGTCAGAAAGAAACAAAGGGTGGAAAACCAGGTTGAGAGCTTATATTTATCTCATACTGATGCTTCATTGAATGTTATTTTCTCAATCTTTAGCATCTAAGCTTCTGTAGCGCAGCATAGGGGTGTTTGTATCCCATAAAGTGTTTTTATTTTCACATTTTTGGTGTATTATACTTGTAATGGTGTTACTTGTTGTTAAATATTCATACATACATACAATATTGCAATGTATTTTGGCCAATATCACTCCCCAGCATTTTTCCCCACTCCCATAAACTGTTATTTAACTAATATTCTTTTCTAAAACAGTTTCCACAACCTAAGAAAAGATTCTGCAGCTTCTCATGCTATTTATTAATTGGATATTCTGAAACATCAACTCTTCATATCACTCCTGATGCCAGTTTCCTGTTTCCCTCTTAAGTCTTTAGCTATTCATTCAATCTCCTTTGCCAGCTCTCTTCCTCTGCCCACCCCTACTTGCTTTGCCTTGTTTCCTGTTTTGGGAAGTGGAACCACCTTTAAGCCAGTTTTCAAGTCAAGAGCCTTTTCTTTTGTAGTAGACATTGTTGGGGTCCCACTAGCTCCTCTTGGCACTCATTTCCTATATATGTGGACTTATGGCTTCTAACTGCTGCAGATCTTTGTCTTATGAATTTCTGTGCCCACTGAAGCCCCTCTTAGCTCATACACAGGGCAGACTAGCAGTGGGGATGAGCTTAATGACACCCAGGGGCAACTGTCAGCCTATGACTGATATGTGATGGGTAGATAACCTGGCTTCCTTACCTCCTACATAGAATAATTGAGGTGTGTTCCATGCTGCCTCCCAAATGCCCCTACAATTCCCCACAATGGTAATCCACTTGAGGCTTCCCTCTTCATTGACTGCCTTCCTTTGTCTCTTCTCCCCAGAACCCCACTTGGGAGTCTTGAGATCCCTTCCAAAATAAATTATTTATACACAAATCCTAATCTCAGGGTCTGTTTTTGGACCAACTCAAGTCAAGACACAATTATTTTAGTTTTGTTCTTTTATTCTTTTATTATTTCTTTTTTCAGTATTTTTTTCAATTGTAGATGGACCCAATACCTCTATTTATTTATCTTTATGTGGTGCTGAGGATCAAACCCAGGGCCTCACACATGCTAGGTGAGCACCTATACCACTAAGCCACAATCCAGTCCAATTCTTCTATGGTTCCTAAAGTCCTGTTAATTCAAGTTTCAAAACATAAATTGTACCTGTCTACTTCACTGTCTCCATGCCCCTTCTGGATCTGGGGCTCCTCATTTGCACCACTGTGTTTATCGGTTTGCTCATCTGTACTCCATTGGTAACTCCAGCCCTTTTTTAGTCCATGCAATTTTTATTGTAAAATATACATAACATAAAATTTACCACTGTAACCATTTATAAGTGCACAGTTCAATAGCATTAAGCACATACAAATTGCTATACATCCATCAGCACTATCCATCTCCAGAACTTTTGCATCTTCCCAAACAATAACTCTCTACCCCTTAAGCACTAATTTCCCATTCCTCCCTCCCCACAGCCCCTGACATACACCACTCTACTTTCTGTCTTTATAAATTTGATTGCTCTAGGTCCTTATATGAGCCAAGCTGTACAGTATTTGTCCTTTAATGTCTGGCTTATTTCACTTAGCACAGTGTCTTCAAGGTTTATCCATTTAATCCATACTTAAGTGAGAACAGTTTGTTTTTAATGGTAAAACAATATTTAAGTCATAAAATATTGTCAGAAGAGAAGCAAATGAAGTTATTCAAAAGCAAAGCTAATAACTATTTGTTGATCTTTGTCCTTTCCCTACCCTTCTGAGGCAACCTATGTTAACAGCCTGGTGTGTGCATTTCCATACGTTTCTCCTAGAAGGTCAACTTTTCAAAAATGTAAACCTCTTGAGTTTATTCTTCTATTTCACCTTTCAGTAATCTTCTCTTCACCCCAATATAAACCTGACCCCTGCCTAACTTGAAAGATTTGTCTTCTGCCATTTTCTGCCTTTGGCTCTGCCATCACACTGGCCACTTTCAAGTTTTTGAATTACCTACCACAAGGTCTCTGGCTTTTGTACTTTGTCTTCTCCCATATGGAATCTCTTCCTAGGTCTCTTTCTTGTCAACCCCAAACTTGAATCTGACTTTTGATCAATCTTCTGGATTTATTTTATAACTCACTTTTGGGGAGGGGTCAGCTGCATGCTGCATGCATAATATTTGGGCCAGCTGCATGCAAACTACATTGCATCTCCTAGTTTTTCCTTACTATGGCACCTTGTTCTGCATCTTTTCTGCCTTCCCTATTATAATGGCTCAGAGGGCAAGTACTGTATCTTCTTTACCCTCCTCATAATGCCTGGTACATAGTATGCTCAAAATAAATATTTATTGGTCATTAAATCTTTCCTGGAGAAATAAGTTGAGAACTTTGAGTTGCATTTGGGCCTTTCTATGCTGTCCCTCTTTTCAGGGTTATTTTAATATTGTTACTATGATGGGTTAGAGGGTGTCTTTTAGGTACACTTGTTTTGGAACCCAACCTTGTTGGCTAGGAAAATTATATTGGTAGTAAAGGGAGTGTCTTTATTTTCCCTGATTCTTTTTAAATCCCATTTTCAACATCTACATACTCAGCAGTTGTTTGATAGCAGCTGTGGCTCTAATCCACCATAATACAGGCTACAGTCCCTTATCTGCATTTCCACAATCCCTAGAGCTCTGAAAATGGAAAGTATTTTCTGGAGTTTCAAGCAAAACTTGACCAGAATTGATGTGTTTAGTTTACAACTAGCCATATTTTAATGCAGACATAATAATGCAGATGATTATAGGGTGGTTGTCTCAGCTCTTGCTAGGGTTATTAGATAATATGTACATATTCATTGTCTTACCTCAGTCTGAAAATTTCACATTTGTGAAGTACACTTGATCCTAAGTGTTTCAGATCAGCAAGGTCATTTAAAACATATATCAGGAAGACAGCATACATTAGAAAAAAAGTATATCATGCCTTTAATATTACATGCCTGTATATTACATGTAGAATATATTACATGCCTGTAATCCCAGCTACTTGGGAGGCCAAGGCAGGAGGATTGCAGGTTTGAGATCAGCCTGGGCAACTTAGTGAGACCCTGTCTCAAAAAATTAAAAAAAAAAGGGGGCTGGGAATGTATTTCAGTGGAAGAGCACCCATGGGTTAAATCCCTAGTACTGCAAAATAAATGAATTAAATAAATAAATAAGTAAATACCTCAAATAAAATGGTACTATACCATTTTTCCAACTTAAAGTTTTTGTTTTTTAGTTGACATTTTATTTTTGCTAATGCATATGACTCACTGTTCTCAGAAAGGATCTGATTATGCTCACCAAGCTTTAGCAAAAATTAATATGTGGAAGTTCCAACAAAATGTCCTCATTTTGTGCTTTTGATAGCTTGATGACAGCACTTCCATGACATATACTTTTCTGACCCTCAGAGCTGGGCCATCATTTACACTAAATCCTAGAGGACATAGAATATTCACTAACACTTGTCTGATTCTGCAACCTTCTGTGTGCTAGTCTCTGCCAGTCTCATGTTCCTGCTCTGTTCCCCTGAAACCCTTTATAGTGTTTCTATGGGCTGGAGACACTGCCATTATGCTACTGTTTTTTTTTTTTCCTACACTGGTAAGGCTGAGGTCTCAGAATCTTATGGACTGAGCCCCAGGTGAGGCAGTGCCTCTGGAGATCACTGCTCCAAAGGCTACCATATTTCCTATGTAGCCTGGTCTATAGCCTCAGTTCATTGAAACATATACTGCAATTATGGTGAATTAGAGAAACTCAGTGTTATTTGCCAATACAAATCAATAAAATCTAATTCTAAAATCTATCTCTCTGTGTTAGCTAAACAGAAAACTACAGAAGGGTTCTTTTAATGACTTGACCAACAGTCATTTCAGATCTTTCTAGTAGTGTAAGAAAAAAATATTACTTGAGAAGAGAAAAAAAGTAAAATGTATCCTGGTTTCAGTGTTCCTAGGAGCAGACCTTGAGGCAAGGATTTGGGTGCAAGTCATGTATTTGGGAGCTAAGTCCAGCTGTACCAGTAGGGGAGTGGGGAGTGGAAAAGGGAAGTGGGGCAAGCAAGGAAATGAATGGAGAAACGTATGTTTTCAAGCTAGAGTTCAATCCTGTTGGGGAACTGGAGGGTAGGATATTCCTCAGTTATCTCCACTGAGCTGTGAAGGAACTGCACAATTTAGTGGCCCAAGGGCACCTGTAGCCAGAAAAAAAGCTTTTGGGCAAACAATCAGGGAGGCTCAAGGAAGCAATGTATGCCCATAAAAGTACATGAGGAGGGAATATGAATGGGGCATCAACAGCACTTCTTCAACATCTTTTATTAAAACCGACACATAACTTAAAGAAGTGATAATACTAATAATTGTCCTTTTTGAGGTCCAAAATTTAACCTTCCTAAGATTTAAAAAAAATAATAGATTTGTTGATTTGTCATCCACATAGAATTCACTCATTTAAATGTCCGATTCATTGATTTTTAATATATGCACAGGATCATATGACTATTACCCTAATGTAATTTTTAAACATTTTTGTTTCCCCCAAAGGAAATCCCATACCCATTAGCAGTCATTCCCTATTCCTGGCTGTCACCACCATTATCTGTACCCCTGGCAACCACTAACTTGCTTTGTCTATTCTATAGAAATAGAAAGCAAGCTAGTGGTTGCCAGGGGTGTAGATAGATAATTTACATTTCGTATTAATGGGCTCATACTACATGTCTTAATTAGATTTTTTATCGCTGTGACCAAAAGACCTGATGAGAACAATCAGTGGAGGAAAAGTTTATTTGGGGGATCATGGTTTCAGAGGTCTCAGTCTATAGACACCTTGTTCCATTGCTTTGTGTTCAAAGTGAAACAGCACATCAGGACAGAAAGGCATGACAGCGCAGGACATGATAATCAAGATATATATATAGAGAGAGGTCTGCTCACCAGGAAAAAAACATATACCCCCAAAGCATGCCCCCAGTGACCCACCTCCTCCAGCCACACCCTACCTGCCTACCCTCACCACCTAGTTAATCCTATCAGGGAATCGATTCACTGATTAGGTTAAAGCTCTCGCAACCCAATCATTTCACCTCTAAACCTTCTTACATTTTCCCACACACGAGCTTTTGGGGCACACCTATCCAAACCATAACAATTCATACTATAAGTAACCTTTTGTGCCTACCTTCTTTCATTTACCATGATTTCTAGGTTTATCCATGTTGTTGCATATATTAGCACTTCATTTCTTTTCAAGGATGAACACTATCCCATTGTAGGGATAAATCATAATCGCTTTATTCATTAGTCAATAAATTCCTGAGATGTTGTTGGTTATTATAAGTAGTGCTGCTGTGGACATTTGTATGCAAGTGTTTGTATGGGCATGTTTTCATTTCTTTTGGATATATACCTAAGGACATAACTGCTGGGTCATAACGGGAACTCTGTGTTTACCTTTTAGGATCAACTTCTTAAGATTTAAAGATATGATTTACAATGATTTATTGGATTTTTTCATAGTACAGGGGTACCTAGAAAGTCATTATTATATATTGCCTTCTGGAAAGAGGGTAGAGGTACCTGGCTTTTGGGGTTGTCTGCTTCTCTCATATGCATTTCCCAGATAGTTGGGTTTGCAAGAGATCCATTGGACAAAACACTTAGCCAGCTCAGCTTCTTCAGGTAAGATATTACCTGAAGCTGACCTAGTTCTGATCTTACTTAGGCTTCCAAAGGCTAAATAGAGACATGGGATCCATGAACCATGCCAAACTGCACCACCCCCTTCCTTTAAAAAAAAGCTAACTCTGGGCCATCTTGATTGTTGAATTAATAATCAAAACTAAGCCTCCTCTGTGAAGTTAGGCCCAAAATCCAAATAAGATCTCATTGGTAGAGATAAACTCATTCATCAAAACACTGTTTATCCATCTATTGTTTGAGGTGATTATTTTCTGGATGATGGCCCTGACAATAGGCAGTCTTGGGAGAGAGTGTGAAACAGGTGAGCTTCCAGGAATGAAATGCAAAATAAATGGAAATTTGGACACACGTTTTAGTTTCCACTTGTAAATGACACTCATGAGACCAATAAAGGTAAAACATATCCATCACTAAAAAAGATTATCCTAAATAACAGATATGTGGTAATAATGTTTTACATATGTGTATAGATTATATGCTTATGTATGTAATGTATATATACATATATATAGACATATATGCTTGCAAAATAAAAAAAAATGCCCCAATATTCACATTACTACTTATGTTAAAGAAATATTTTTATGTATATTTCAGTGTATGTATGTATATATATATATGTTTATGTATGTGTATATATATATATATATATATATATATATATATATATATATAATGTTGTGTGTATTTGCATGGAAAAATATATATATTATATTTAACATGTAATAAGTATTTTCCTTAGTTGTTTTTTATGTGAGTGCCCAGGGTGTTTTTGTTAAACTCTGAGCCTGGAGTTACAAATAGAGATGCCAAGTTCAATCCCTTAATTGGCGAGCAATAATTACATTGTATTCATCAGTTTAGAAAGCATAATATAAACAATGTTATTAAATTCTAAAGTTTACAGTGTAATCTAATAAAGATGTATTGGTGGTGTTAAAGAAAACACAATTAAGGGAAACAGCTCCCTAGCCTTGAAAAAATAATGTGCCTTCTTCTCTCCAATTCCCAGTCTGATCATTAGGTTATAATTGAAGTAAATTTCATAAAATATCAAGTAGTTGAATTTATTTTTATTTAATTTGGTATATAGCTGACCTTTGGGAAAGCATTTCTATCAATTTACTTGCATCCACTTTTTTTTCTGAAATAGGGAAGTTTAGTGGCTATATAAAGGAAGATAGACTGATTTATAGAGAAGTTTTGCAATTATGTTACTCTAAATGCTTAATTTTAGAACTCTAAAATGTCTAAATTTTTGAATAAAAAGTTGATCATTTATATAGAGAGTTCTAGAAGTATTCCAGTAAATTAAATTGTCCAAAATGGTATTATGACAAGATAGGAGCTTGGGGACTGATGACTAATTCTGGGTAATGTGTGTATGTGTGTGTGTGAGTGTATGTGTGTGTGTGTGTTTGTGTTGCTGGAGATGTAACCCAGAACCTTATACATATTAAGCAGGTACTCTACCACTGTGTTACACTCCTGGACAAATTATTTTTATAAGTTCATTTTAAACTACTATTATTTATAGATATTTACTGTTAACATTCGGGAATATTTTATTTCAGTCTTTTTGCATACATTTATTTTGGTTCTGTGTGTGTGTGTGTGTGTGCGCGCGTGCATGCATGCCCACACATACATACGCATGTGCATGAGAACCTGTGCCACACATTTATATTTGTAGTCTTCTCATAAACACAATTTTGTATCTTTTCATCTGATATTACAACATAACCATTTTCCATATTATTACTGTCTTCATGAACATAATTCAAGTAAAATCAAATAAGGCACATCATAACTTACTGAACTTATACCAGACTATAGGACATAATGTATTTTGTGTTTGTATATTTGTTATAAATGACAGTGTACTCAATATCTTTAGGCATAATTACTTTTTTCCATATTTGGTGTTATTTCCTTCAAATTGAATCATAGAGTAATAACTTCTGTTTTAAAAATATGGAGATTTTTAAGTTTTTGACAGATGTTGCCAAATTGCTTTTCTCAAGTGCTTTCCCAATTATTCTTCCAGCAGTTTTGTTTCATTATACTGTTGGGAGCATTTAATATCATCCTTTTTGTCAGTCTTCCTCAAATTGAGAAGTAAAAATGGTGGCTTTTTATTTTTAATTACTAGCAAAGTCAAACATTTTTTCTCATGTATAACTCAATTATTTTTTCTGGGAAGGTGATTTTTATTTTAATTTTTTCTTGACTTGTAGCTAGAACTACAAATGGGATCCATTTTTTATTTGAATAAACCAGTATTTATTCATGTTTTATGTTTCTGAATTGGTAAGTAATTAATATCAAAAGCATCTTGGCCAAGCTAACCAATTGCCTTTGAGAGCTCTTATGTCCTTCTGGTGTATGAACCCTCTTCTATGGGCCTCCCAAACATGTCTAACATACAGAGTTCTCACCCAGGTGTTTGACCAAAGCTGCAGCATGATTTCTGATCCTACAATTAAAATGGTCTAATCCAATAAATAGGCTTCCTTGAATGTGTTTTCTGTGTATAGTGTTTCTACTACTTTTACAGACCTCCAGGAGAACTCAGTGGTTTCAAAACTCACCTTTACTAAGATGACTCCCAAATGTCTATACATTCTTATCCAAGCCAACAAATCAATTTTCAATTTGTGAAAATCAGTAAATATGTATTTGCTTTGCTTTTTGATCAGATAAGATAGGCAGCAGGAATTGGGAAAACATTGGGGAAGATGGACATGGTAGACACAAAGCTTAAAATATACATAGAGACACCTACACAGACACCGCTCAGAGCAAAGGAGCTCCAGAAATAAAGGCTTGTGGGATCAAACATAAATCCAGAGGGACAAAGAGGCCCAAAAGAACATACTATGACAACATAATTTTTCTGGTTTTAGAAATTTGCCACTAAAGACCTTTAAAATGTATTTTTAGAGACTGTGGATATGAGTGGTGACATTGCCATTTTCAGTTGACAAAAGATTTGCTCCTTTGTCTAGGAGGAATTTGTCAAGGATTAAAGGTTCCTCAGATCTGGATTATACTTCCTTCAACAAGATAGAATTGACCTCTGTCAGCAGAAGTGGTTTCACCTTTCAGCTTGGAAAGCTGGATTATATAGTTTTAGGGCTGTGCCAAGTGCCTGGGAGTACAGGGAGTTTGTTTAAAGTACTTCACAACACACACACACACACACACACACACACACACACGTGTATGCATGTGCATGCATGTTATTTAAGCTAAAATACAGATTAAAGCACATTTAATCTGTAAAAAAAATTGTAGGTGGCTAGAATATCATAGATTGTTTTTATTTTCAGCAATCTAACAGTACAGACACAGAAATGTAAATGCTGCAAGGGAATTAATAATTAATAAAACCCTTGAAATAACTTTAGAATTGCAGGTGTTCAACTGACCTTCAGCAGAGGCAGCTCTTTAATTTTCTGACAAGGGCCCAAAATGATGTTGTATGGACTAAAGGGCACTCTATAGACTTTAGACAGGAAGTAGACAAGTTGTAGAGTTGACATTATGCTGTCACTATTTGGGGGCCTGTTTTGAATCCTTGTCCAGGTGGAAGACTGCACTTCTGCATTAGTACTTTAATTTTTTTCCAAGTAAAAGTTCATATTAAATTTTTTATTAAAAAAAGACATTTGGAGCAGAAAATTAGGAGCTGAAAAAATTAAGGGACACCTGTGATCAAGTGGTCACATTAACATTAAAATGAATTCTGTGATTCATCTGACTTTGAGTAGAAATGCATTCTAAGGAGTCTAATGGAATAAGTTCTTTGCAAAATGAGCCACATTTCATCCTTCCCAGCTGAACTAATTGCCTTGCCTGATGTCTTTCATGCCAGCAACTAATATTTATTGAAGTTGTCTGTTTGCCAGATGCTGGAGATAAAGCAGGAAACGACATGAGCTTCGTTCCAACCCTTGCAGAGGTTATGGCCCAGTGCATGTGTGTGACACATAATAAATAACCAATGAACCAACCAAATAGATACTTATTTCCCTACAAAGTACTGCTAGTGATAGATAATTCATGTCAAATAAAACAGGATGGGGTCATAGAACACAGAGGATGCCTCTTCCTTAAAGATGAGATGTGAGCTGAGATCTGTGATGCTGAACATGTAAAATCAAAGGGAACAGTGTTACAGCAGATTGGGACAATTTATTGCAAAGCCCCTAAGATGGGAAATACATTTTCAAAGAACATGGTGGAGTGAAATGAAGAAGGGGTGGTAAGGGAAGATATGTAGGTAACAGTGGGGATAATATGAGGCCCTACATATTAGATATTCTAGTGAGATCTCCTGTTTGTAAGGTAAGTCATTGAAAGATTTGGAACAAAGAAATATCTTGAGTTTTATTTAGTTAAAAATATACTCTGTATACAAAATTACATACAAGAGGAAGTGAGGGGAAAGGAGGAAAAATATAAGGGGGAGAAATGAATTACAGTAGAGGGGGTAGAGAGAGAAGAGGGGAGGGGAGGGGGGAGGGGGGATAGTAGAGGATAGGAAAGGCAGCAGAATACAACAGACACCAGAATGGCAATATGTAAATCAATGGTTGTGCAACTGATGTGATTCTGCAATCTGTATATGGGGTAAAAATGGGAGAGCATATCCCACTTGAATCAAAGTGTGAAATATGATATATCAAGAACTATGTAATGTTTTGAACAACCTACAATAAAAATTAATTAAAAAAAATATACTCTGTACTGTGTAAATCTTAGACATGTAAGAATGGAAGTAATTGCAAGTCTTTTGCAATGGCCCAAAGAAGAGATTGTATCATCTTAGACCAAGTTAGTAATAGGGATTCTAAGAAATGGTTGTACTTAGGTAGAGTTGACTTGCTTATGTATTGACTGGAGGGCAGAATGGTCATAGAAATAAATAATCAAGGACAATCCCTAGATTTTGTCCTGAATAAATGGGTGAATTGTGGTACCATTACTGAGATGGAAAAGTCTGGAAAGCAATTGTTCTGGGAGAGGAGATTCAAGCACCTTACTTAGGATAAGTTAAGTATAAGATGTTTATTACATATTTAAGGTACAAATAAGTAAACAGTTTATATATCAAGTCTGAAGCTTTAAGGCCATGGGCTTGGATAATATTAACTGGGAATTTAAAAAGAAAAGATAAAGAAGTCCATAGGCTGTGTCCTGGGTTTCTTCAACACTTAAAAATTGGGAAGAGGTGATAGAGCCAGCAAAGGAGTCTGAGAATGAGCAACAAGGTAGAAAGGAAGAAAAAATTATGAACTAGTGTTTTAAAATATTATTCATTTAGTTGCAGGGAGAAATCTCTCAAATACAAGGAAGAGTGTGACTCAGAAATAAAGGAAAGCTAGTAGGGCAAGAAGGAGATCATGAGCAAAAGCTGTTAAGAAAACAAATAGTTTAAGGACAAAGACTGATCCAAGATTGGATTTGACAACATGAAAGTCAAGAGCAAATTCAGTAGAATGGTAGAGATGGGAGGTGGGGAAATAGTGGCAGCATATACAGATTACTCTTGAAGAAGTGCTATGAAGTAATTCAGAGGGGAGGGGTTAGAGCTGAAAGGAGATGTTGGGCCAAAGTAAGATTGGTTGGAAATGGGAGACACTAGCACAGTAATGGGAGCTGGTGGCAATTGATCCAGGACAGAAGAAGTTGCTGATTTAGGAGAGAAGGTTTATAATTATTCCTGGGAACAAAACCCAGGAATATTAGGATCTAAAGAGAGTGTGGAGTATTGGCTGCCCTAAAGAAGAGTCACTTCTTTTAAGCAATAGGAAGCAAAGTAGCTACAAAAGCACAGGAGAAAGTTGCAGGTAGGTTTATTTTGGAAAGATGACCAAATTCTTTCATTTTCTCCATGGAAAATGAGTCAGAGTATCTTAAGTCCATTTTGTGTTGCTATAAAACAATACTTGAGGCTAAGTGCTTTGTAAAGTGAAGGGGTTTATTTGTCTCACAATTCTGGTGGCTGAACAGTTCAAATAACACAGCACCAGCATCCTGGTGAGGGCCCCCTAGCTACATGATAACATGGCAGGGAAATGAAAAGGGAAAAGGCTGAAGGAAGAAAGGATCACATGATGAAACAGGAAGCAAGAGATGAGGATGGATTAGGCTTACTCTTTTTATAGCAATCTACTCTCTTGGAAATGAATCCACTCCCAGACCCAACACATTTCTTGAGACCAACATTTATTCATTCATGAGGGTGGAGCCCCCATAACTGACATAATTACCTCTTAGAGATTCCATTACTTTAATGCTGCGACACTGGAGACCAAGCTTCCAGCATATGAATCCTTGGGGGACAAATGATATCCAAACCACAGTACGGGGTTATTAGTTGAAGAGAGATGGGGGTGGGTCATTGTGATATAGAAAATTTAAGAAAAAGAAGTATGAAATAGCCATTTTGGACAGCAGGAAATTATGAACTAGTGTTTTAAAATATCATTCATTTAATTGCAGGGAAAAATCTATCAAACACAATGGTCTTAATTTCAGAGAACAGAGGCTACAATATTTGTTCTTATGACAACTAAGCAAAAGATACTGCTTAGATTGCTCTAAGTCCATGACTAAAATATTATCAATATGGAAAAAATGGCCTTGCCTTTTCTCTGCTCTGGTTGGTGAACATTCATCCAATCCATGATACTAGTTATCTATTTATTTTGCAATATATTAAAAAGAGGGCAGTTTTTAGACCTTTACTCCTGTGAATGTGGGTATGTGTGTATGATGTACAGTTTGAAGAAATATTAAAATCTAGGAGGTCATGTCATTATTGGAAGACTTGACCTATAGATAAGTCATCTATTGAGTCAAAGGATGATGGTGTGCAAAAAGCCCTAAATTGTCAATAAGCATTTGTAAGAAGATGAAAGTTAAGAAGTAGAAGAATCATTCATTCCCAAGCCCATCACCAGTTAGCAGCAACAGGCCCAATACATGCAAATAATTTTGCACACAATCTTTGCATCAACCCTACTTGGAAAGTATAGGCCCTGTTTTATACACTGGAAAAAAGGAGAAGTAAAGAAATTACTTGTCCAAGATTCACAGTGCCTAAGAGGGTGGATATGGAACCAGATTCTTCCAATTTCAAAGCCAAATGCTTTCTAAAGTGTTGTACTCATTTCTTCATTAAACAAATATTTGTGGGGCACTTGTCATGCAATAGGCACTGTGCCAAGTACCATATATATGTTGTGTCATTTTCTATCACTGCTACTTGATGAGGTAGGGAAAAACACTGTTACTCTTTTTCAGATCTGCAAATTGAGATTTAAAGAATGGAAAAAATTTGATCATCTGATCACCTAGTCAATAGCAGACCCAGAATATGAAAGATGTCTAATTTTTGTAACTGCATGAAAATTTCCTTTTTTAAGCCAATGTAACATAAGGGATTAATTAAAATAATTGGATTGCCAAGGATTAGGACCCACCACTCAGCATGACATCTAGATATTCAACTAAAATCATCTAGGTTTGTTTTGTAATTTGGGGTGACTGTGCAAGTGCTCTAAAATGAACGAGGAAACTGGTTCTCAGACACATACACCCCTAGAATAATTTGCCCTGACAGCAGTGTATATTTTTCCCCTAACTTGTTGTGTGTTAATTTTTTTGTGCCAGGTCTTCTTATGATACCAATCTTGATAACTGAGTCCAGGACCTCTCACTGAGATCTGGAATTTTCATTTTTTAAAAGTATATTTTTCTCAAAAATGGATTTAACCTAATAAAAGTATAAGTAATTCCATTTGATTTCCATTTGAGGCCTTGTCCTTAACAAGCATTGCCAGCTTGTTTTGGCTTTCTATTTAGTCTTTTATCAAATCACCAACTGGGTTTTGGCCAGACATGGAAAGGTTTCAACCTATCTTCAATCCGTTGGTATGGAATAACAGGAAAAAACTCTTTCCAAAAATACTTGGAGTGAAAAGTTTAAATTGTGGAGTTCCCAAAAAGATCTTGTGGATTTAGATGTGAACTCTGCCTCAGTTTTCCTTCTCTTGTGTTCTCCTTCTTATTGTGGGTGGTCCAATAAGGAATGAAGTATTCATTCCTGTGGAAACCCCTACTTGGGGTTCCTAAAACACCCTGGGAGCTGGTTGGGGCAAACTGTCTAGAGGAGGTGACAGCTGAGCTGTGTTTAGGAGTGGTGGTGGTGGTGAGATGGAATTAGGTGAAATCTCAACAGAACCAAAGCTTAAAAACACTCAGCACTGTAGGGTATGGAAAGAAACGTGGGGGAGATAGTGCAGTATTTGATAGTGTAGAGTAGGGAATAGAAGAAGAAGCTAGAGAAACTGACAAGAGCCAGGTTGTGCATTTGGGGTAAAATGGGATAAGGGACCAGAAAGACTCAAGGATGAAACCTGGGCTTTAGGCTTGAGCCCTTAGACAGATGACTGGATCCATGTAATGAGTCAGAAAAAAAAGTTGAGAAAATGGGTGGGATTTGATTATTTGTTGGTTTCAGGATGGTCAATTATCCTTAGATTGTAAACATCCTGAAAACTGGGAATTTCCTTAGTTTCATAAAGAGCTCTGCTTGGAAATAGGGAGCTGATTTTAACCAGAAAAATGGTGTCCTCTGCTGAAGCTACAATCCCAGTAATGAAGTGAGGCCCAGATGGTAGTTGAAAGTAAGGTTTTAAACCAGAAACCACAGGAAAGTTGGGGTTAGCTTTCTAGTGTCTCAAAATCTAATTTTAGTGCTTTAGTTCAGCTCTCCAAAGCCCATGTTCAAGGCTTTCATTTTATATGTGCCTGCTTCATGCTTTACCTGCTCTGCTGTTTCCTGAGGCTTTTGGGTTGTCAAACCTAGACTTGGAATGCAAAATAAAGAGAGATATTGCCACAACTTCTATAACTCTGAGACAAATCCAGGCAATGAAATTTCCAGGAGGTGACACTGAGGAGGTGGGAGATGGAAGAACCTTACAGAGCAGCCAGAAATGGGGAAGAAAATTCTTTGCAGCCAGATGGATGGATGCCTTTCCTTTCTCAGGAAGGCAGAACCCAGGCTGAGACATACTTCAGCACTCCTGGAAAGTATTTTTGGCTATCAGCCTTGCCCATGTTCCCATTTTATGCCCTCTTGCTTACTCCCTACAGGACACTTGCCTTGGTAGTGTTAGCCAGAAGAGCTATGCTTTTTTTTTTTTTTTTTTACCTTCATGGCCCTTTATTGATCTGTTGTCTGTTTTAGATGAATCAAGTAAAGAAAATTCCCAAAGATTCCAATTGTTGGTCATGTAAGTTGCTCACAGATTCAGCACATGCATGCATGCATGCATGTGGTTTTGTGCAAACTTGTGTGAACAAATGGAAATATTAATATGCTAGATACTGAGCTACTTTATGTGGCTCAAGGTCACACTGTTATGGAGGAAGTCAATAGTGCTTTCCAAATGAGACTTTAAAAAGAAGAACAATCTGCTTGACCTGTAATTTGGGGGAGGGGGGTCAGTGTTTTCATGCCAGAACTGATTCCTCTGCCTTTTTTGACTTCTGTTCGAAGTGGTTTTTAAGGCCTTAAAGGACAGATTTTCACATATATGTTTTTTGAACAGTGTACACCCATTTACATTTACACTCTTGTCACTGAGTTTCCATCCCATCTGGTCTGGGTAACCAACAGACTCAGAGCACCTGAATTGATAGGATAGAACTCCTTTTGTCTGGGTTTGTCACAACTTTTCTGTGGCATTGAGAAAAGCATCGAGGCCCTGGAGCCAGAGTGTTTTTTAGTGAGCTGAAGAGTTATATAAATATCATGGACTATCCTTTAACGTTAGAGTTTAATGGCAAAATTAAACATCAGACATTCTAAAAATTCTACAGAATTCATATCAAGCAAAGAATTTGTATAATATTGGCACTGGCTATGTTTGTGAGTGAGTGTGTGTGTGTGGTGCTGGTGATGGAACTCAGGACACTGTGCATGCTGGGTAAGTGCTCTACCATGGAGTTACACCTCAGCCTTCTTGTTAAGTCACATCTCAGAAAGCTTTATTCCTCACCTAGGTTCTAGATCATTCACATATTCTCATTATTATGATCTGCTCTGTGTCCAGTGGTGACAGGCTACCCCTTTTATTATGCTGTTTACAATTCCAAGGCTAAAACTTCGATCCCATCCACTTATGTAATACCTGTGTGGGCCAATGTCTGTGTCTCATTCCCCAAGCCCAACAGGTCACCTGAAATAGTACTTCTGCTAGGAATGCCCCCTTTGCTTTATCACCCCTTCCCCACCAACACCCCAGTGTTCCTTGCAAGATAAGAAATGCCATGGGCTGGGGATGTGGCTCAAGCGGTAGCGTACTCGCCTGGCATGCGTGCGGCCTGGGTTCGATCCTCAGCACCACATACAAACAAAGATGTTGTGTCTGCAGAAAACTAAAAAATAAATATTAAAAAAATTCCCTCTCTCTCTCTCTCTCTCTCTCAAAAAGAAAGTAAAAGAAAATAAATGCCAGCCTCATCTGGTTAACTAGCACTTTTATCACCATGTTATCCACACATAAATGTAGTGAACAGTGAAGTTAATGTGGAAGATAAGATTCCCCATGTTCATTAGTTTGCTAGGGCTGCCATAATGAAGTATCACAACATTGGTGGCTTAAAACAAAATGAATACATATTCTCACAGTTCTGGAGGCCAGAAGTTCAAGATCAAGTTGTTGATAGGATTGGTTCCTTCTGAGGGCTGTTAGGAAATCTGTTCTCTGTCCTTTCCCTAATTTCTGGTGGTTTTCTGGCCATCTTTGGCATTCCTTGGCTTGTCAGTATATCACTCAAATGTTTGCCTTCATCTTCATGTGACATTCTCTGTGTTCAAATTTCCTCTTTTTCTAAGGACACCAGTCAGATTGGATTAAAGTTAGTCACAATAGCTTCATTTTAATTTGATAATTACTGTAAAGATGACTTCTAAGTAAGGTCACATTTTTTAGTTGTAGATGGACACAATACCTTTATTTTACTTACTATTCATTTTTATGTGGTGCTGAGGATTGAACCCAGTACCCCATATGTGTTAGGCAAGCACCCTACCACTACAATCCCATCCTGCAAGGTCACATTTTGAGGTTCTGGGGGATTTGGAATTCAACATATGGATTGGGGTGGGGCATAATTCAACTCTCAACAGAATGCTAACCAAATTTACTCATGTGATTGTCCCTCAGCCAATTCATGGCTCCTCTGAGATGAGGGCACTCTTTCTCTTCTTTCAGGTTCCAGTGGAGGGCATTGTCCTAAGCCTTCCAGGGCTCTGACCTCTCTCCCATCTCTGGCCTGCCTTCACCTGGATTAATCTGTTACTCTGGCATGTCCTGAAAGATTAAAGAGGGAATCTTCCCAATAATTTCTTTGTGGGACTATGTTTTTTTTTTTGACTTTTCATATCATTATTTTCCACTTTTCTGTAACTCAGCTACATCAAATGTACTTCCGGTCTCCCCAGGAAACTCCCTTTCCAAATATAGTCACTGTTTAATGATGGGAATACTTTGTAGGTAATGTGTTGTTAGGAAACCTCATTATTGTGAAAACATCATAGTGCACTTACAAACTAAGCCAGCTCCAGTGTCACTAGGCAATGTCATTTTATTGTATCATCATCATATATGTGGTCCATTGTTGACCAAAGCATCATTATCCATAGCTTTACTGTACCTTATAGTCACCCTCTTCCTGCCTTTGTGGTACCTCTCCTATTAGGCTTTGATCTTTTCTAGAGGCAAGCCATGTTTTGGGCATCAGTCCCTGATAATGCACAACCTAGGGCAATGATGTCACTAACAATATTTAAATTGTTAGGAAGAAGGGAGAAAGATTTTATTTTGAGGGGAAGGTTCTTTGACAAATCCACCATCAGGTTTAGCTACATTGACCAGACTAATCAGTTGCTTTAAGTATGTTTCCTAAAGCATGTAGGGAAAATTTCTACCCACAGAAAAATCACTTCTATCCCTATCCCCCAGTAAGTTACAAAGAGGAAGAAATTATATAAACACTACATCTATTACCTCCTGATGGAAGTATAGGATACATTAATTTAACCCTCTGACAAGTCCAGCTGAACAGAACTATTTTAACTTTTCCAGAATTTCCTAATTATAGGACATTTCAGAGAATTGTATGGTGAACTCATGTACACAGACACTAGATTGTACAATTAGCATTTTTGCTATATTTGTGTTATTTAATTGTATCCATCTAGCCATGCCTCTCTCCATCTATCAAACCCTTTTGTTTTGAGATGCATGTCAAAGCAAAACACAGACATCATGATATTTCACCCCAAGAATCTTAGCATACCTACCCCTAAGCAGCTTTGTTTAAATCAGTATTTCTTTGCCCTTCATAAGCACAAAAATCACGTTCGTATTCATTTTATTGATGTCATCCATATGTCTAACTACAAAGCACAGATGCTTTGGGTTCATGAATATACTACATATGTAATAAAATCTCAGCTTATGTGAGATCACCATTCTGTTTCATTTAGTTTAATCACAGGCTGTAAGGGTCCTAATTTAATCACATTATTTTTATGGAATGATAAAAGTGAGAAAAGTGAGGACTTTTGCCTGAGATTATACAGCCAGGAAGTGGCATGCTAGGCAGAGGGCTTTTCCTATAGAAGGGCATCACTCTGACTTGTTCTGGAACCGGGCTGTTTTCCTCCCACTGTGGTCCTTGCACATTTCTGACTGCCTTGGATTTTGTTTCACAGGCATGTTTAAGAGCCCAGGAAAGTAAAGCTCCTGAACCAGGCCCCAACCCCACAGGCTTAGTCGGTTTCCTAGAAGATGGAGGAAAGGCCAAATAACTCATTTGTAACTCTCTTCTAGTAACTCATTATGTCACTCCAGATGTCTTGCCAATACCTACATTTTATTCTCTCCTTCTAGAATTCTTAATCCATCACCTCACATTTGGTAAAAGGGGATGTTTTAATGGAGAAGTAGATCTTTGACACTTCATGTCATTTGTAACAGCCATCTTGTTCAGAGGGTAGAATCTGGGGAGAGGGTGAATGTCGGGGCATATGGTAGCTCTCCAGTTTTATATTCTGCCTTGAAAATGTTTGTGATTCTAAAAATGAGGTTGACAGTCCATAGGAGGACTACTGTGGTGCTGGGGGACGTTTCATACTCAGATCACTGTCAATGAGACTATCATGCCATCCTATGATTATCTTCTATACTTAAAAAGCATTTTGCAGGCTGGAAGTGTAACCCAGTGATAGAGCACTTGCCTTGCACATGAGAGGCCATGGGTTTGATTCTGAGCACTGAAAAAAAAATAGAAAACAAAAGAAAGAAAACAAAACAAAGCAAAAAAAGCAGTTTTCAATTTTCTTAAAAGAGTATATATTTATTTATTCATACACAGTGCATCTAATTCTCAAGAGTATTTGAGGCAAGCAAATTAAAAATTATAGAACTGAAGGTTTAAAAGGGAATAGTATAGCCAGGTGTGGTGGTGCACACCTGTAATCCCAGCAGCTTGGGAGGCTAAGGCAGGAGAATAGCAGTTCAAAGCCAGTCTCAACAACACAGCGAGGCTCTAAGCAACTTAGTGAGATCCTGTCTCTAAATAAAAAATATAAAATAGGCTGGGGATATGCCTCAATGGGTCAGCACTCCTGGGTTCAATCCCTGACACCAAAAAAAAAAAAAAAAAGAAAAAAAGAAAAGAAAGAAAGAAAGGAAGAATACCTGAATAGTATAGCAAACATACTTGAGAAGGACATAGCTATAATTTCTGGGTTTGTTTTTTTTATTAATGAGAAACAGTGTTGAGGTAAAAAGAAAACAAATTTTGTCTACCCTGATTACAATAAACAAAAGATATTCGACTCATTTCAAACAACAAAGGGTAAAGACAAAAGCTTGGATATGAGACGGAGACTCATTATGGTTGCTGACATTTTAGAAAAATGCAGTCATTTGCATATAAAGCGTGATGAAGAAACAATTTTTATGGTTTTAGAAATATTCTGAAAGGAATGGGAAGGCAATCTCATTCTAGTATCTCAAAGGGGCTGCATCTGGAGAAAGGTTTCTATGGCAACTTATGGAAGCTTGATGTTTTCTATCCTTTTCAAGAGCATAAATCATCCCATAGCCTGAGGCTCCAGTAAAGGTCTCCTTTATTTTACAAGATTTTTCCATTTGTTTTTGAGTTATGTATTTTTATCATCTTAGAGAAAATAGAGCAAAGGTTATCATGCTTCCAAGAAGGTTTAAAATGTTTTTTCATTTTAGAGAACAAGATGTAAATAACATAATCGTAGTTTTTTTTTTCTCAATGATCAAAATGATGGTACACATCCATGTGTGTGGTCTAAATCGTGTGTTACTTCAGTTTTCCCCAAAATTGTGATGGGTATGTTCCCAGAGAAGGGAAGTCAGTTTGAACTCCAGGAGTAGAAACTGTTTGGCAAAGCCCCTCTTCGTGTTTAGAGGTCCAGATGCCCTAAAAAGCCCCGCTTGCTCCAAATACTTTCAGATCTCCTTCCCTCTAATGATAAGGTTCAGGGCTCTGGACAATGATAGGCTTCCAGTAATTTTTATCAAGATATTCTTTCCAAGAATATTAATGAAGAAAAATGTTCTGATTTTTAAATCCTGTCTGTTTCCAGAATTTATTTTATCTTAAAATTTTATTTATATTTATTTATTTTTGCAATACTGGGAATTGAACCCAGGAGGGCTTTACTACTGAATTACATCCCTAGCCTCTTTTAATTTTTTTTTTTTATTTTGAGACAAGGTCTCACTAAGTTGCCAAAGCTTGACTTGAACATGTAATCCTCTTGCCTCAGTTTCCTGAGTAGCTGGGATTACAGGTGTATACCACTGTGCCCAGCCAGATTTTATTTTAACAACATAAGCCTTGTTATTTTACAGGAGGTAATGTGGCTGATGGGGCCCAGAAACATAATGAGATTTCAGACCTGGCTCTGCTCTCACTGTGTGACTCTGAGTAAGCCCTTGAATCTCTGAGCCTCTATTTACTAACCCGAGAAATAGGCATGATGATGCCAATCTCATGGAGTTATTGTTAAATACTGAATGTGTGGGTGTGGGAGTGTTGGGAACTGTATACTGCTGCACAAACATGAGGTAGTTCTTATTATGGGGTGGTTGTCTTTTTTCCAGCTGAAAAAAATCAAGAGATTCCATTACTCAGTATCAATATACCTAAATATTTTTGTTTCTTGGACTGTGTTAAAATAACTTATGCTTGGGCTGGGGCTGTAGCTCAGTGGCAGAGTGCTTGTTTAGCATGTGTGAGGCACTGAGTTCAATTCCTCAGTACCACATAAAAATAAATAAATAAAATAAAGGCATTCTGTCCTTCTACAACTATATTTTTAAAAATAACCTATGTTTATATAGAGAATACTGTAACCACTTATTTATTTATTGAAATGTAACTGTCATCTTTGTTGAAGGATATTAGATACATTCATTCAACAAACATTTAAGTGCTAACTGTGTCTCAGCATTGAGAAGAAAAAGAATAGATAATTAAGATCTTGTTCAGGAAATAAGCTTCAAGGGCACCTGGGTGATGTAGTAAAAGGGGGATGGAATCCAGCCCCCACTCTGCCAGCCAAGCCTTTTGCACTCATATGGGCTGCATCTTTTCTTTTTTTTTTTTAATTTGCCTGCCAGGAATGTGTGCTTTCTTATAATTTACACAAAGGCATGGAATGTGCTAGCAACAGCCTTGATGCTTTCTTGTGTGGTGCATGATGTTAAAGGGAAGGTTTTTGATGTTTCACTGCTACATATGCTGGTGTATTTATTACCTGGAGTCATATTGTCTGAATTTGAATATTGGCTTTGCCACCTGCTAGCTGTGTGACTTTAGGCACATTACTTGGCCTCTGTGTTTCACCGTTTACATCTGCCCACATTGTAATATTGTTGGGATGAATAAGTTCTTGTGTGTAAAACACCTAGAACTGTCACACAATTGGTTCTCAAAATGTTAGCCATTTCAATAATGGCTTTACCTGTCCAGGGTCTCTGCAACTACAAGTTCAACAACAAACATCTGAATTCTCCCTACAAATACCACTTTCCTGCAATGAATTTAACTTCAAGTGGGGATGTTTTGCTTCTTATTCCAGACCTTTTTATGGGTATTTGTGTTAAATAACTAAAAAAGCATTCTCTTTGGAGACATCAAAGAATTTCAGTTCTTTGATCAGAAGGTTGCTTGGTTCTTTCTAGAATTTCCTCAGAAAACCATTGCTTTGTCAGAAGTGACAGAGATGATGGGTGCTATTTGCATATTCTCCACTTTTATAGGTCCTGAGAGAATGCCTGTATAGTTTTTCAAAGTTACAGGATTAGATTCTTTGGGGATACAGTGAATTTCATTGTCCCTTTCAGATACAATGGTTCTTCCCTCCTTTTGGTAACTTTAAACTGGGAAAAGGTCCTTACATGGTATCAAAGTACTGCAATTTCATAATATTTTCAAGACAATTAACTCTGCATTTTAAAGTGTTTATAATTTTTTTGTTAAATATCACATTTTGATATGAAAAGCATGAGAAACAGATTGACCATGCAAAAAATGAGGCAGGGGTTGGTTTTGATTTTATTTTCTCTCCTCATCCTAACTTCTCCACTGCTCTGAAGACACTTTGAATGGGCCCCTTCCATTGTCTCCTCCACTGTATATTTGCTAGTCTCCTCTAGGATCTAACTTGGATTACTTTCTATGGCACATAACTGGAAACACAAAATACTAATAATCTTATGAATCACTGATTTCTAGGTCTTCAAAATAATTTGGATGTCTAACCATAATTGTTGTACTCATTGCTTAGACAGAACTCTTTCAAAGTAAACTACTCAAGGAGATGCAATATTTGTATAATTTCATGGCATTAGGTATTACTCTATTATTATTTATGTATGATTTATGTAGGATTATTTATGCAACAGACTGTCAGGGGCACATAGGGACAGCTTCTGGAAGTGCTGAATGATTATTTGTCTATGAAATATTAATGGATCCTGCATATTAAATTTGAGTTTCATTGGCTTTTCAGAAGTACAAATTGACTATAAACTTGCTCATAAATTGTTTGCAAAAGTTAAAAATGTATTTAAGAGAAAGTCTGATATTTTAAGATTCTTATATTTAGATACAGAGCACAATGTTTTAAGACTCTTTGTCAGGATGAGTGTACAGATTTATTGTAATTTTAATTTTTCCATTTTTGGTCCAAAGATAGTGGCCAAGAATTCAGGTTTGGAGTTGAACTTTGACTCTGCATTTAGTAATTTCATAACCTATGGCAAATCACCATTCTCTTCTTCTTAAAATGAGGATTAAAAATACTTACTTCTTGTCCTCATGGTGAGGATCAAGTGGGTTTTGGGTGTAAATTATTGCACACAGAACCAAGTAAGTGCTTCATGCTTTATGGTGGTAGCTGTTAATATTGTGGGTATTAAAAAAACAACATTTATTACTTTATATTGTTAAACTATTGTGTTTAAACTGTGCAAATTACATTGTCTAGTATTTGTAGGGCAGCTATGTCTCTACTACTTTATGAAATTTTTTGGCAGTGCTATTTATTGCCCTTGAAAATTCCCAGACTTCTCAGAGAATGTACCATCCCTCATATTTTTGTTTCTATGGCGAAATGTGTTAAAAGTTCCAAACAACCAACATAGAAAAGAATGCTTGGGGAAAAAATAACCCTTTTGAAAGTTGTCTGCTTATTCTTTGAGCAGTCAAACCCTCAATCTTTTTATCAGTCATCACTGAGGGTTCTCTGGACAGTTATGTCTTTTTGGCAATCCAAACTGCCTTCTGGCCAGACTCCCAAACTGTCCAATTTCTTCTGTATCTAAAAAAAAAATCCTTCCTCCTAAAATGCAGGGACTTCCTAGACAGTCAATTGTTTTTCAAATCAATCTTTAACAGTAAGTGTCCAACCAGCATTTTTTATGGGTGCATTATAATTAAACTTAAATGTGAGGTTTGTTATGCCATATTTATACATGCAAATGATGTAATTTGATTAAAAGTCCCCAGGACTTTCCTTTTTCTTCCCTTCCACCCTCCACAGACCACCTTGTTCTATATTCCCTATGGATCTCCTTTCTATTGTCATTATGTTTATTATTTTAATTTATACCAACAAGCATTTTAACTAACCCCCCAGAAATATTAGTGAGAGAAATGGCAAGTTATTTTTGACAAAATACTTTCGTGTTGCCTATTTAAATATATTTTTGAAATTTTGTATTGAGAATATTTTAAGGCACATGAGCAGAGAGAACTCTGTTCAGTGGTTTGATAAGCCTCTTGTTTGTTCTAATAACTGTTTACATTTCGCACCAGATGTTATTGCATTTATTCAAAAACAGTACCTTTTGTGGAATCTAATATGCTAGTGTATATGCCCGATGTTGTATTTCTTTCTCAACCCTTTTGTTTAAGCCTCAGCATGCTCCTGCCATTTATCTGAATTCACTGATAACAGCTGTTACTATGGTTGCATGTTATTTCATTTGTTGAACTGATGCTTGATAAGAGAAATGTCATTGAATTGTCTGCAATCCTGAATTTAAAAAGAAGAGGTGTTTTTCCCCCTCTTATGGAGGTAAAATTAGGAAACAGGAGTTAAAAGTCCAAGCCCTCTATTTCTAAATCTAGGTTGAGCAATGCTTGTGTGTTTGTGTATACTGCATGTGGGCTAGGACTTTGGGACCCATTATCGAGCCCCAAACTAGAAGCCTGAGCCCTGCCCCCAGGGGTAGAAATGGAAAGAGGCATTAATTCAAATAATGAAATGTCAAATTACCCTCTCTGAAAAATGGGTTTCTTCTCTTAAGATCACCAAGAGATGGTGAATGAAGCCTTGGTTCATTACAGTTTTACACATGGGCTCATATTTTATGTTCTAGGGATTCTTACCAACCCACATGATTCAAGTGTATCTTCAAAGCACATTGATTCAAATAAAGTGAAAATACCTTTTGAAATGTAATTTCTCCCAGTAGCAAATATTGAGAGATATAATCAACCGATGAGGATAGCCACGAGGCCCCATGGGAGGTGGGGCAGTGTAGTGATTACAAACTCAGATGCTGTATCAGAGCTGGCTTTGCCACCTATTCTATTATGTGGCCTTGGACACTTAATTTTGCTTCCGTTTCCTCTGTCATAAAATGGGACTGTTCATAGTACTTTATCTCACTGGATGGTTACAATAATTTTTTGAATTAATATATTTTAAAATTTGGGCCGGGCATGGTGGTGCACACCTCTAATCCCAGCGGCTCTGGAGGCTGAGATAGGAGGATTGCAAGTTCAAAGCCAGCCTCAGCAATGGCAAGGTGCTAAGCAACTCAATGAAACCCTGTCTCTAAATAAAAAAAAATACAAAATAGGACTGGGGATGTGGCTTAGTGGTCGAGTGCCACAGAGTTGAATCCCTGGTACATTTTTTTTTTTTTTAATTTGGATGGGGGATCCTGGGGATGAAACCCAGGGCCACATGTATACTAGGTGAGTGCTCTACCACTGAGCTATACCCCCAGCCTGAACTGATATACTAAAACATTTAGAATAGTGGTTTAAGTGTAGTGAGCATTACACAAGTATTAGCTATTTTTAATAGAAATCTGTTTTTTTCCACCAGTGAAATCTAAAAGTCACAGAATTCTTAGTACTGTGAAACAACTCTGAAACTGTTTTATTTATCTATAAAGCACAACAGTTCTTGGCCTTTCCTTGATTTCTTTTGGTCCCATGAAGCAAATGAGGAAGGTAATTGGAATTGAATAAATTAAATTTATCAGAAGAGCACTAGAGCTCTGTTGTTGGAAGAAACTCTTGCTACTATCTGTTAAGAGTAGTTTTATCATAGTTGTAATTTATTTTTTATGCCTTGTCATGCTAGGGACGGAACCTATGGCCTCCCATATACCATCAAGTGCCCTACCAATGAGTTACAATCTAAGCCTAACAGCAGTTTCAAAGATGCAATATGTTTAGAGTTCTAATACCAAAGAAACTATCTCAGATGTATTATTACCAAAGATTATATATATGTTTAATTTCAGTAAATATTAAGCCATGTGAATGAATACACACACACACACACACACACACACACATACGCACACACACACACACACACACACACACTAAGCTTTGTGCTTAATGAAAATTCACTGAGCTCTATGCTAGAATAGGTGAAATTTACATTTATCTCAATAAAACTGTGATTTTTATTTTCTGATACCAAAGTTTGAACCCATGGGTGCTTAACCACTGAGCTACATCCCCAACCCTTTTTTAAAATTTTTTATTTTGTGACAGGGTCTTGCTAAGTTGGTTAGAGCCTCATTAAATTGCTGAGGCTGGCCTCAAACTTGTGATTCTCCTGCCTCAGCCTCCTAAGCTGCTGGCATTACAGGTGTGTGCTCCATACCTGGCTAAAACTGTGAATTTTTAAAAGCTAGGTCCATGGTGGTGAGAATGAAAAGCTAAATGTGTATATAAATGTAGTCATTCTTTAGTGATGGAACACATTTTGGAATTAGGATGTAGAAGGAGAAAATTATGTGTATATATTTGTTGTAGATGGTCACAATACCTATATTTTTATTCATTTATCTTTTTATGTGGTGCTGAGGATCAAACCCAGGGCCTCACAAATACTAGGCAAGTGCTCTACTACTGAGCCACAACCCCAGCCCAGAAGGGGTGACTTTTTGGTTTTGAAACTTTATGTCAACTTCAAAAGTCTGATTTAACAGTGAATTCCAGGACTTCACATATCATTTGAAAGCCAACTTTGCCCCAGTTGATTGATTTTTCAGATGTACTCTAAGAATGAAGTCAGTGTCCAGCCTTGGACTTGTATCTGCTGTAGGGTGTATGATTCTCTCCTGAGTGTGGCCTTGCTTGTTTTCATTCACATTGTCACATCTGTAATTTAATTATTAAAGTAGACATTTTGATATAGTGACTGAGGATGTTTTTCAGTTTTGAGATTCAAAAATGAAATCCCTTTTACTCTTTCTAGAAATATCAGTTGGTTTCCCAGACTTAGATTCTGGGCCTATATTGAGAAAACCTATCAAACTGGAGGTTGAAGGTAGTGGTCGGCCATGTGTGTGAACCAACATGAATGTTTTTCATGGGCCATTAGCATAAGGAGCTTGTCTGGAGTCCTTGTAAGGTATTTAATCCTAATGTCTTATTGTACTTTCCCCCAGGTATGGCAGCAGCCAAACTTCTGCATGACTCTGGCCTAAATGTGGTGGTTCTAGAAGCCCGGGACCGTGTGGGAGGCAGGACTTACACCCTTAGGGTAAGACACTAATGATGGGGTGAGACTGGTTTTGTTTTTTTTTTTTTTTTTTGTTTTTTTTTTTGGTTTTTGTTTTTCCTGAAAGCCTTCAATTCCATTTGATTCTTAAAGAGAAGTTAATACTCAGGAAAAATTGGCACAATCTCACTGTCTTTTGTTTCTCTCTTGGTGCTATGAATGGAACTCAGGACCTTGCACATGCTTAACAGATGCTCAAACACTGTGCTACATTCCCAGCCTCAGCCTCTCTGTTAACTTGTGTCCCTTTCAATTCTTTCTTCTCCCCTTTTAGTCCTCTCACTTCATGATATATTACATCATAGAGTTAGGACTGGGGCACAGGGAACTAGGGAGGGTATGCATATGTCTGTGTTTGAAGTAGAAAGAAGAATATCACAAGACCGTACTCTCCACCTCTGATTGTGAGGCTTCTCTAGAACCAACATAATTATTTCAATCACACAAGTTAAACTTTTATTTTGGTCTTGTTTATTATTTATGTATTTATTTTAAAATTTATATTATTTTAATCAACAACTGTTGTGAATAATGGTGTTCAGAAATATCTTGCCTATTCAATATTAAAGCAAGTTTTCTTTAAATTAAAGATTGATTTAAATGGGGCATGGAGACACATGCCTGTAATCCCAGTGACTCAGGAGGCTGTGGCAGTAGGATCATGAGTTCAAACCTAGCCTCAGCAACTCAGCGAGGCCTTAAGCAACTCAGTGAGACCCTGTCTCCAATAAAATATTATAAAAGGGCTGGGGATGTGGCTTGGTGATTAAGTACCCCTGGGTTCAATCACTAGTACCAAAAAGAAAAAAGAAGATTGATTTAGTAACTATTAAGCCATATGAATGAAATACAGTGGAGTTGTGAACAGAATCCAGTTTTCTATGATACCTCAAAATGTCTATATAACCTGTGAAATGCCATTTTGTTTATTTGGGGAGTTTTTAAGTTTAGGGGTATTTTCACAAATATTTATTTTTTTTCCATGGGGTAACAGAACCAAAAGGTTAAATATGTGGACCTTGGAGGATCCTATGTTGGGCCAACCCAGAATCGTATCTTAAGATTAGCCAAGGAGCTGGGATTGGAGACCTACAAAGTAAATGAAGTTGAACGTCTGATCCACCATGTAAAGGTAAGGCCAGATGTTAAAGGATTTGAAATACTCTATTAGTATCCCCCTATATGAGTTCCAGATCATTCTCTCAGAGAACCTTTTTCATTTATGGATGATACATATATATTTTATAAATTCAGCCATTCTGAGAATTAATTTGTTATTATGAAAGGAGAATTAGGTGGAAATTCTAAACCTATTTAGGAAGG
Source organism: Callospermophilus lateralis (assembly GCF_048772815.1). Lineage (NCBI taxonomy): Eukaryota > Metazoa > Chordata > Mammalia > Rodentia > Sciuridae > Callospermophilus > Callospermophilus lateralis. The sequence goes on along the minus strand of NC_135325.1, from coordinate 29,891,028 downwards.
TTATTGACAAACTGGTATCCTCCATTTGGTAAAATACTAATTTCAGTAAAAAAAATTGTCATTTATGTATTAAATATATAAATACCCATGCCACTTTCATGTTATATAAAAATCTGTGTACAGTTTTACAAATGCTGCCTTAGACTTTATATTGTAAATACTATTTGCAATACAGCTCATGGTGTATTTTGAAATTTTATTATTACATCGTATGTCAGTTGAAGTTATTCTTCTTTGAAGATTGATGTAAAAGTGGCTCAAGTCCCAAATCCCATATTTTTCAGGGTAGTTCCATTGATCTCCCCACGATTTTTGTCAGTGTTCTGGATCCCTCATTCTCATGATCAATTATGGCTCATTGTTCCTGCTTCCATGACACCTGTGCTCATTCACATTTCAAGTTCTGTGACTCTTTTTTTTCCTCTTCTGTATGTCAAACTGAGATCAGAGTCACCTCTTCATCTTGATTTTTCTCAAAACCACCCCAAACATTTTTGTGCAATAGATGCAACTGAAGTTTTGAGCAACAGAGGGATTTTTTTTCAATATTTATTTTTTAGTTGAGTTGGACACAATACCTCTATTTTATTTATTTATTTTTATGAGGTGCTGAGGATTGAATCCAAGGTCTCGTATGTGCCAGGTGAGTGCTCTACCGCTGAGCCACTACCTCAGCCCCAACGGAAGGCTTTTGAGTGGCAGAAACCCAAAAAGCTTAGAACTGCATATTGGACATTCTAATAACCCCTCATACCAAAAGACACCCGAGGATTTCTCACTGGTCTTGTTTCTGTGCAGATTCCAGTCTCCCACTATGTTGCTGGTCCTCAAATTCTCTTCACATCTCCTTGATCCACTGTGTTCCCAGAATGCTTGCTTTGGTCCCAAACCTCACAGATATTCTATGACAAGAAAAGAGGCACTTATTCAGGGCCCCACCCTGGGCTCCCACAGAAGAACTGGCAGAGGTTTTGAATTTCACCCTTTCTTTTCTTTTCTTCACTTGTTCCAGGGGTATAAGTCAGCAATGTAAAGACATAGTTTGCACAGGTACAAATCATCCCCTTAGAAGACACTGAGGTACTGGGGCTATAGCTCAGTGGTGGGGCATAGGTTTAGCATATGCATGGCCCTGGGTTCTATCCCCAACACTGCAAACACCAAAACAACAAAAAATAAGAAACTAGCAACAGTTTCAATTTACATAACAATTTTTGCACTTATATTTATGAGTGATGGTATCAAGAAGGACAAATAACAGACCATACATTATGAATCACTTAGCAAAACAGGAACTAAGCTTTTAACTTAATTTGGCATAATGTAGTTATAAATAGATATTTTGGTTAACATTCAAATTTTGTTTTATAAGCCTTTTCTTGCTTCTAGTAGGAAAAAAAGACACAAATTAGAAATGAGAATATAGCATTGGTGATAGTGTCATTTCTTGAACAACAATCAGCAGTTTTTAGTAAATATCCATCGTGGGGTTTCTTTCTTTTTTTAAAAAAAAATATAGATCATATTGACTGATTTTTAAAATGTCTTCCTTATTTTACACATATGACTTGCTGAAATTGACTTCTCAGACACTAGGATGTCATAGATTCCCCCAGGCAAAGGATGTAATCAGAGATTATATTCACTTTTCTGTTTTTGCATGCCCAGAGATTTCTTGGGAGAGCACAACTATGTCCAGGATGCTTCGTTTTCTCCTGGGAATCTTACAGCTCTCATTATGTTCTTTGTTTTAGAGATTGCTCACAGTTATTAGTTGTAGAAACAGTGTTACACTTAAATGATTTTTCATAGAGATGGCCAAATGTGCTGCTTTCTTAAACTATATCCAATAATCTCTATGCAGCTGAGAAAATATAGTTAAGCAGTATCCCTGACTTAATACAAGGTAGATACATATGCCAACAGTGCTCTTAATAAAATTGCAAAAAAATTGCTTTTTTCATTATTAAAAAAGTAAAACATGCCTACTGAAAAATATAATTAGAAAATATGGGTAAAGAAAACAATTAAAAAACCCTTCCAAAAGCTTATCTTGAGAAAAATCACTCTAAAATATTATCTTTGGTTCCTAGATTTTCATATTCCAGAATTGCTATTGTCTGACCTCTGCTGGAGGAAATGGAAAATATCAGCATATTAAAAATATATGCAAATACATATGTGTATATGCTTGATATGCTGACCTGCTCTCTGATTAATTCTCACTAATGAGACAAATTGAAACACTAATGATTCTGTGAAGCAAAGGGTTTTGTAATCTTTTTTTTTTTTTTAGTTGTTGATGAACCTTTATTTAATTAATTTTTATGTGGTGCTGAGGATTGAACCCAATGCCTCACACATGCTAGGCAAGCGCTCTACCACTGAGCCACAACCCCAGCCTGGGTTTTGCAATCTTAACAAAAGTGTCAGTTTGACCTCCTTGTGAAAAGAGGTATACAATAATTAAAAATGATAAAGACCTGGTAGCTAAGAAGTCTTCCCAAACTAAACACTTGTTTTTTACCTTCATCACTTCTGTGTCTTTGGCCACATATGTAATTTTTCTCATTTTCAACCTATAAAAAGGATCTTAGATGTCTATGTCTGTTTCTGGAATTATTGAAAAGAATTGACATTCTATCTCCTACTTCATGCCAGAGAATGTGGTTCAGAAATTTATCTCCTCTGTTATAGCACTTTAGGCATTTGAACATCGCCCTCTGTTACCTATTTTCATGAATACTGTTCCCAAGTTCAAACTACTATTCATGTAAGTATTGTATTTGTTCCTGGTTTCTTCAGTGGACCTGTATATATTTCTTAAACTGAATCCTGAGAGTATCATATATGCTGATTGCCATATTGTCTGATCCTTTGTTTGAATAAGCCTGTTCAAAAGGATCAGTTTTTTAAAATATCCTACATGGTTGGTAAGGGAAGATGGAATTTTATGTGGAGCCTTATAACATTGGGCTAAGGAACTTGGATATGTTGGTTGATATTGAAAATGATGAAATGGAACTACTAAGAAGAGGATATAGCAGTTCATGAGCTACCCGAATGAAAGGATGTCCTGCCCCAAGAGAGAGTGACTCTCCTGGCATCTTGATATTTCTCGATATCATAAGAAATGGTCTGCCTATACGTGGGTGTGTTCATATTGGCCCCATAATAGGCATCCATAAACTGCTGGTGTATCGTGATGAACATGTCCCTACACTGTCTGGATCCAGTCTATCAGAAATGTTTATTTCTACTGAGTGGCATTCATTTTTAGTGTTACTGTTGATCTGGTTTTTTTTTTTTTGTTGTTGTTGTTAAAATGTGGTTTCCAAAGATGACTTTGTAATAAAAGATGTAATACCAAACATATTGGGATTTTAGTTATTAATGGGAAAAGTGATTGCTTCAGGCCAAATTTTTGGAAGGTGTTCTCTTCACTTTCAAAGTCAGTGATACAGCCTTTAGTACTCAAGGGTTATTGTTAAATACCTACTGAGGTTTGTTTTGTGAATAGTCATGTTAATTTCTACTGGTATAGTTTAGAAGGCACATGTTTAGATGCCTTAGAAGTGACTTGCAAAAAATGTTCCTTTTTAAGGAACACCTAATTCTTAAAAAGAAAAAGACAAAAAGAAAAACATCTTAAGGAATCCTGCTATATGTTGACTTAGGATTCTTCCTCTTTCATTGTGTGTGTGTGTGTGTGTGTGTGTGTTGTCATGTGTGCATGTGTAGGGTTGTTTGGTTGTTTGTGTTTTTGTTCTTACCTTGAAGAAGTTGCAGAAAATTCTGAGGTTTGGTACAATTTAGGCTATTGGCAAATAAAATTTCTCCGTCTCAGAAGCTTTCATCGGTCTGGAATTTGAAACTGAAATCTAGTCAAAGTGCCTATAAAAGTGCCTTAGGACTGAAGATTCATTTGTTAAGAGTTTGGTCAATGTTAAGATGTGATTTAAAATCCAGATTCCAACTTCATATTGATAATCATTTCTAAGCTTCAGCTGTCCGGAGGAGCTGAACAAAAAGACCTTCTGGTCTTAACTTACTTACCAATGGGCCGAAGTGAAGATCATTATTCAAAGTCCCTTTTATGTTATATATGTTCAGCTTCAATGATAAAGAGGCACATGAATGGGAAGACTTGTCGCTCCTATAATTGCTATTGCTCAAACGACCCCATGGAGGGAGGAGCGTTTGGCACAGCTTGTCTTGTTAACTGTGAAATCCAGTTGAAAACATGGTACCTGAAAATCACATAAAGGCAGAGGGGAGAAACTGTAGCTATCTACCTATAATACCATTTCAGTGAATCAGTCTAAATTGTTTCTTAATATTGGGGAATAGGTTACAGAATTATAGTAGCAATGTTGGAAATTAAAATATTTAAATAATAAGCATGTAGCAAATGGAAATCATCCTGGTGCATAAGACCTTGGCATCTCCCAGAGATCAGCAAGCCGAAAGTGCCTAGTCTTCTCCAGGCCACTAATGTCACCTTCTTCTCACCCTTTTGCCCAAACCTATTAAACCAGGGAAGCCTGAATCAAAGTCCAGAGTGTATTTGCTTTTTTCATAGTGACAGAAATCTCCGGGAACAGGTTAGGCAAACTCTCGTTTTTCACCCAGGAACAGCTGCCCATTTCACATGAACTTCACCCATGTCATGATGAGTATATTGGCTCTGCAAATATGCCCATCTGAGGTGGGCTTAATGAACTTTCTCTTCCACCTCCACCCAGACTCCATTTCATTTCTTATTTGTTGGGAGCTAGTATGTTCCATCATTATGGGAGTATTTTTTAAAGAAAAAAATTGGAAAATAACAATATCCTCTTCAAAAAAATGAGATCCATTTGGTGATCATTCTGAAGTTTATGTAGTTATTCTGGAAACTAAAGTGCTCCTTTGTGTTCTTTAGAAAATAAGGGCAGCTCTTTGGCATATAATAATATGCTGAAATTATGCCTTTGATGACTGGATTTGGAGCAACATTTTGGGTATGAAATGAATTTATTCTTGGCCCTCTTTATATACCCATTTGGAACTTAAAATATGATAAAAATCAGTAAATGTATTTTGTATGCACACACACATCTGGATAAACTTACCAGTGACTAAATTTGTGGGAAACACAGAGTGAGGTTTAAATTATGCTGGGAGTAGAGGATAAAGAACATATAGAATTCGGTTATGATGGTGAGATTCACTAAGGGAAACAGGGATATAGCATTAAATCTTGTGCAAAATTTTGCCACATCATACCATGTGAGCATGAAGTATGGCCAAGTGGTCCAAAGAATTCACAATGACAGGGGTCCAACTCATCAAAGGATGATGACTAATAAGAACACTATTTAATAAGTTGTAGAGATTCAGCAGTCTGTAGCAACAAGGGATTAACAGGAAGGATAATATGGCCTCAAGTGCATCAGCCTGCCTTGCTAAGCCCTCTGCAACAACAGCTTGAAGAAATGTTTAGGCATGGATTCCCAGGCTGTATATTACATGGTCTTAATTTTCTCTTTGCTGCTTCTGCCACCAGATGAGGACATAAAGGTTAAAGAGATTAATTACAACTGACAGGAAGCAATGGGATCAGAGCATGAATTGAAGTCTTCAGGTGCCAAGAACACCTTATAAAAAGCTTATTGTTTGCTAAATGGAGTGGGGAGGCACATTTTGTCATTTCCTTCTGAGCTCCAGCTCTCAACTGGTTCATCTTCCATACTGCTAAACTTGCCCCCTTATGTATTGGAAAAATCAAGTTCAAGATTCTCTTTTTCTTAAAACGTTCCACAATTGACTATGGTTATTCCAATGGCTCATTCCCAAGCCATGTATATAAACAAAATATGCTCTGTATGTATATATAAACACATACACATACACACATATATAGAATATTTTGTTTAGATTTAACTTTATTTTATTCCTATGTTCATACTTTTTATGTAGAAAAGGTTTTGACATCTGTTTTTCACTTGTGAATATTTCACAAATATTTTCCAAGGTCATTAAAAGTTTTGTAAATTCAATTTTAAATATATGAATAATATTCAGTTTATGAACACTCTGTAGTATAATGGCTATGTAGCCAATTGGTTGCTATTTTAATTGGTGGATTATAATTACAAATAATAGTGGGATTCATTATTACATATTTGTACATGCACACAATGGAACAATATCTAGCTATTACTATTAATGAAGCATTTATTCTTTATTCAGATTATCTAAAATTGATTCAGCCTCTAATATATGGGAGGTAGTGGGGTAAATGATTAAATTTGAGGCAATATGGTGTGCACATGTTATGGATTTGTGCAAAGATTATCTTTCATGTGAAATGAAGTAAAAAACAACAACAACAAAAAGGAAAAATTACTGGATAAAATAAAAGAAGAAAAAAATTCCCATACCATAATCAAACTAGAAAAAGGGAACAGGCTTAGATCATCATATCTGAAAATTGATGGCAAGGAAAATTAAGTTCCTAATCCTGGCTCTTAAATTTCCAGAGATAAATTATTTCTAAAAACAAATGAATTACACAGGTAAAAGCCAAATATCACTAACACTCTTTCTGGAAGTTTCTCTTAAAGCTTCAAGGCTGATAAGTATTTGGTTTGCTTTCCAAATTATCCTGGCCACAGTTTTACCAATGCCTTGCCACTTTGTCTATATTTCAATCCTGGGACACCTATTTTCTGGCTACCTGTAGCTTGTTTTTTAAGCCAATAACACATAATTGAAAATTTTATCATAGCGGTACTCTGCTTCAAAATATCACCAAGTAATGATGCAAAGAATTCAGGAATGTGCCTGTAATCCCAGTGACTTGGGAGGCTGAGGCAGGAGGATCTCAAGTTTGAGGCCAGCCTGGCAAATTTAGTGAAACCCTGTCTCAAAATGACAAAATTAAAAGGGCTGGGGATGTAGCTCAGTGGTAGGGCATCCCTAGGTTCAATTCTTGGTATCAAAAAAAAAGAAAGAAAGAAAGAAAGAAAGAAAGAAAGAAAGAAAGAAAGAAAAAGAAAAAGAAAATTCAGGAATGTGTCAGCTTTGGTGAAATTGTTGTTAAACACTGAATACATTTAAATAGATTCATGTAAAAATTGAAAAATTGGAAGAATTCCAATTGTAGTATAGAATATAATTGTTAAAAACTTTAGATGGTAAAATATTACATAATCAACAAAATAAAAGTGTAAAGAGGGTGAGAAAGGAAAAAGTATAAAAAGGGTACTAGCCACTTAAATCTTCTTTCATAGCATGAAATCAATCTACATGAAAATTAAACTTGTAGTTCATTAAAAAAACACAAAAACTCAAATCTCTTAGTTATTTTACAATCTTTTGACAGTACTACAGTACTCTTTCAGGAACTAATATTTCTGAGGTTTATGAAGTTTAACATTTACTCCAGTTCCCTTCAGTTTGTGTTTCTGTCATTAAAGTCAAGTGTATTTATCTCATATAAAATAATATGATTCAATTCTCATATTTTTTTCACTTCTTTCCTTACCCTTTCCTTTCTCTTTCTTTTGTCCCTTGTTTCTTCCCTCCCTATCTTGAGTGTCTGTTTGTTTATTTATCCCTCTACAGCAACTATTCATCCTTTGATCTATCCATCTTTCTATCTTGTAGGTGCTTATAGAAAGGTCTGCAGTGTCATACAGCAATTGGTATGGCTTTTTCTGCTAACGTGGATGGAGTGACATGGAGGTCATATGTTGTTTTCTTCTTTGTACATTTCTGTATTGCTAGACCATTTTATAAAAAGCACCTCTCATATTTGTTTTTTAAAAATGTAATTAGACAGACTTTGGAGAGCTCATGATCTATGAGAAGTTAGACCCTGTGTTGCCAGTAGAACTCTACCTCTTGCCAGCCTTAGCAGTCTCCAGGGTTACATACTATTAAAAATAATCAAACTGCTTCCAGCTAGGCTGAGATCCTTTGGGTTTTGGCAGTCTAGATCCCAAAGCAGCTGTTCTAATGCAGAACCTCAAAGGCTTTTATCCTGGTATTACTGGGCTGCAGAATTTCCCAATCTCTCTCTCTCTGTAAAACACACACACACACACACACACACACACACACATCATCATCATCATCATCATCATCATCATCTTGACCTTTTGTGTGACCTTGCCATGTTATTTTTCCTCTATCCCTTGATTTCTCCATCTGGAGAAAGGGATATTTGTACTAAAATTCAGTGCTCCAAGGTTTTACAGAGAAAGGGTATTAAGAGAAGACACTGATTGACATCATTGTCACCCAGAAGGCTGATGTGATACACTAAAGATCCTAAGAACATTTTAATAAGAAGACTAATCTGTTTAATTTCCTTCTGAAAGCGTAATTTTTAATAGGTTTGGCGGGTTCTTATTAAGTAAGAATTTACCTGATGAGACATAAGGTAGGATAACATTTACAAACTATTTTCACAAGAAAATCAGGCCAATAAATTCATCCTGAAAATATTTTTGTAGGCTCCTTAGACACGGAACTGGAGGGTCCCTTTCCTACAAATCCTGTCTTCTTTGTTTGGTTCCTGCATTATGAGTAGGTTTGGGGATTAGCATTTGACTGCAGCTAAACTCTCATGCCCACACAGACTAAAGAGATCATAGAAAAGAGAAATAATGCGCCATTTTCTGACTGGGTTAACTTCTAAGCTTTCTTCTGCTCCATTCTGGAGTATGGGACAGTGATTATGATTAGGGTAATTGAGATGCCTTCTACTGGATTACTAAGTGGTCATGCCATAGAGCTAAGCTCAGAGAATTCAAATACATTATTTATTTCCTCTTTTTGATATTTGAATGAAATCTGGTAGTCCTCATTAAAATAGCTTAAAACATCACTGTCCAATAGAAATATGTATATGTAAATAAAATTTCTAGGACTCATATTAAAAAGTGAAATGAAACAGGTGAAATGAATTTTAATAATATAATCTTATTTAACCTTATATATCCAAATTATCATCTCAACTTATAATCAATATAAAATATTATCAATGAGACATTTTACATTCTTTATTTGTAATAAACTTTTTTTAGTTGTAGATGGACACAATACCTTTATTTTATTTACTCATTTTTATGTGGTGCTGAGACTCAAACTCAGTTCCTCACACGTGCTAGGCAAGCATTCTACCACTGAATCACATCCCCAGCCCCTGTAATAAACTTTTTAAAGTCAGGTGTGTATATAGCACATCTCAATTCAGACTAATCACAATATCAAAACATGTGGTTAGTAACTACTATATTGAATAGCACAGGCCTGAGAGATTAGCATATTCCATGTATTTGTGCAAACATTTCTAATGCATCTTAAATTAAAAAAAAAATCTTTGCAAAATATCTGCTTAAATCTCCCAACATACATCCTACATTTTATCAAAAATCAATTTCACATCTTCTGACAATCACAAATAATGTGGAAGTAAACAAAGTGAAATTCCTTGTATGCTTGTTGCTTTGGATAATTTGGAGAAAACTCTCCTATGTGCATAGGGTGATGCTACATCCCTATGATTTTAATGCATGAGAAAGTGATCAAGTTGGAACTCAATGAGGTGGAAGTGGTCAGAGAGAAAACTATAAGTGAATATTTTTAACACTTCCTCAAACCTTGAAAGATTCTGTCCAATAAATTTAGGAAAATAACTTTATGGAGAGCTTAAATGCTTTTCATATAGCATCATTATTTTAATGGATTTGTTAATTTGTTCCTAACTATGACCACCAGAGGAGTAATCATAGAACTGGCCCAAAGAAATATGAGTGGTGATTTTCTTCAAATACAGTCTGAGAGGAGTCCAACAAATAAGGCAATATAGAGGAAATAAACCTTCTTCCATGGAAGAAGTTTATTTACTCAGTTCATCTTTCAGCACACATGCTCCATGCAAAATTCTAAGCAGAAGTGCTGTAGAGTGATAAGGAGCCCTTTACTGCTGACCTTTACTATTCCACCTTTATTGAAGTTGGCAAATGTTAAGGGCAGCTGCTATGGACACATTCTAGTCATATGCAAACCAAGAAAAAACTTTAATTCATAAGTTACCTGTAGTTTAGTTTCCTGAGTTGAGCCAAATACACATGTACATGGGGAATCTTGGAGATTCAGTTAAAGATTGAATTTGATAATAACAATAATTGTGGTCCTAAGATATGGCACAGTAGTAGAGTGCTTGCCTAGCATGCTTCCTAGCACCACACAAAAAATAATCATCATTATCTTTTAAAGTTTCCATATATTCAAAACACTGTTCTAAGAATTGTACATACATTATTTCTCTAATACTCAGAAAAGCCCAATGATTATTGTTATCTCTCCTTTATAAATGAGGGCATTAAGGCACAAAGCATTTCCATGGCTTGTACCAGATCACCCAGTTAGTGGGTGATAGAATAGGAACTCTAACCCTGAACCATCTTATTCCAGAAGTGAGGACTTGATGATTCAGTTGAGATGTTAACCTACCTGGAAAATCATATAAGGGTAGGTGAAGTCTCAGAAAGACAAGAAAAAGAGCGAGGGAGCTAGGGGGCCCTCATTTCCAATTTTTGCTTTCTAATGCTGACTTTTTCTGCCTTATGCCCCATTACAGATTACTTCTTAATCCTCATTTGACTTCCCAGATCTCCCCATAGTATTAGCAACCCATGGAAGAACTATCCTTTTGGTTAAATCAAAGACTATAGGGAGATATTTGCTGTAGTTTGGATATGGTTTCTCCTCCAAGGATTCATGCTTTGGAAGCTTGGTCCCAAGTGTGGTAATGTTAAGAAGTGGTGGGACCTTTAAGACATGGGACCTAGTGGGAGGTTATTAGGTCATTGGGGGTTATGCACTGATTAAGGTAGTTAATGATTAAGGTAGCTCATGGACCCTGGTTAGTTCCCTCAAGGACGAGTTGTTATAAAAGAACAAGACTGGCTCCTCCCTGCTTTTACTGGCTTCCCATCTTGCCATGTGATATCTCCTCACATCCACTCCTGTCACGATGCCATCCAAGTTGTGACTTAGTGAGGGAGACTCTCTCCAGGGTTGGTGCTGATGTTGGTGCCATTCTCTTTAACTGCCCAAACTATGACTAAATAAACCTCTTTTTAAAAATTTTTTATTTGTTATTTTTTAGTTATACATGACTGTAGAATCTATTTTGGCAAATTATACTTACATAGAATATAACACTATTTATAGTGGTTGTACACAATTCAGAATTATCCTTGTTGTGTATTCAAATACAAGGCTAGGAAAGTTATGTCCAATTAATTCTACTATATTTTTTTTAAAAAAAGTACCTCTGAGTATTTTGTTATAGCAACAGAGAAAGGATTTATACAACATTAAATTATCTCATTTAATTCCTAATCCAGGAACTTAAAAAATTATTAAAGCTGCTCATTCTCATGAGACTGCTGGGACTCTGTCACTGAAGATAAATATATGAGTATATGACCACATATGTATCTTGGGCTGATTTCCTGTTTCCATTGAAAGTTTAAACATAATAAAATTAGAAGAGGCATTGATTTCTGTATAACTTCGTACTTAGGCAGAATGGAGAAGATAAAACTATATATTTAAGAATGACTTATGTAGAGTAGATGTTTAAGCAGTTAAAGAGTGCCATTATGATACCTAATGACATTGATCCTTTGGATTAGAAAGGATGTGAGTCCATTGAAAAACAACAGGTTGTTGTAAGCTGCCTTTTGTCTTTCTAAGGTCAGTGTAGTTGTGCTGGTGCTATTTTGGGGGCCTCATATTTCTCCCTGATTGGTTCCAGGCATTTCTCCCAGAGTTCTGTTGACATCTTCACTATGTATCCAAGCTGAAGTAAGGTGTTTTTTTTTTTTTTAATTGTTGAGCCCTGAGAGAAAAAAGAAGTAGAAATAAGAAAGAGAATGAATAAAATCCAATCTTTATCATGACCTACAAGTACCTAAAGGTTATGTGTCCACCACCCACCTGACCTGGCTCTATTCCAGCCACTCTGGTGACTACCGTGCCAAGTTTATTCCAATCCCCTAGTTTTTGGGTTTGAAGGTTGATAACAGATGGCTAGCCGTGCACTCTTTGATGATGTTCCTATGGAGCGGGAATGGTGGGTTCCATGCCCACTCTCTTTGAATCTGGCAGGGCTCTCTCATTGCTTTGACTAGCAGAAAACGACAGAAGTGATACTGCTCCACATATGAGAGAAAACATATGACCTTGACCTTCTGAGTTTGGCTTAATTTCACCTAACATAATGGTCCCTAATTCCATCCATTTTCCTACAAATGACATAATTTCATTATTTTTATGGCTGCAAAGAACTCCATTGTGTGTATATATATATACCACATTTTCTATATACATTCACTTGTTGCTGTATACCTACACACTAGCTCCATAGTTTGGCTATTGTGGAATGTGTTGCTATAAACATGGATAAGCATGTACCATGTTAAAACTATAGTATGATGACTTTAACTTTAGGATACACACTGAGGAGTGGTATAGCTGGGATATATGGTGGTTAGCCTTGTATTTCCTTAGGCAAGTCAAAAGACATAATAAGAGACTGGGGTTGTGGTTCAGTGGTAGAGCCTAGCATTTGTGAGGCCCTGGGTTCAATCCTCAGCACTACATAAAAATAAATAAATAAAGGTATTGTGTCCATCTACAACTAAAAACTAAATATTTAAAAAAGACATAATAATAAGCACATCTGTTATAATATGCAGATTGATATATCATAGATTTACAGCCTAGAGAGCATGAATTTGAATTTCAGAATCACAACTTATTGGCTATGTGATTTGAGGCAAGTTTCTTCACCTCTCTCTGCCTCTGTTTTGTAATTTTAAAACTAATAATAACAGCTTTCTCATAGTGTCAATGAGAGAAATGAATGAAATGTATAAAATACTTGAAAGCATTCAGCAAATACAAAGTGTTAGCCATGATGATAATGATAATGATGGAGGTGGCAATGATGATGGTGCTGATAATGGTGGTAATTACGATGCTTGCTGCTATAGCTTAGATCTTTAGTGTTTCCTAAGGCCCATATGTTAAAGCTTTAGACTCCTACCTTGGAATTATTGGGAGGTTGTGAAACCTTTAAAAGGTAGAGCCTTGTGGGAGGCCTTTTGGTCATTGTGGATGTGCAATGACAGCAGATAGTAGGGCACCAGTCCCTTCCTCTTCTTCTCGTCTTCCTCCCCCACTGGCTAGAAGTAAGGGTTCTGCATGTCTTCCATGATTTACTGCCTTGCCACAGGTCCACGGATATGGTGCCATTTGCTCCTGGACTGAAATCTACACAACTGTGAGCCTTTTCTCTATTCAAGTTGATAATCTCAGGTATTTTGTTTTAGTGACAGAAAGCTGACTACTATACCTACTTATTACAATCCTTGTTTCTCATAACACTTTCTTCTTGCTCATGAATGATGCTTATTTTGAAGTGGTGAGAGTGGTGATTTTTTTAAAAAAAAAAGACGATATGGGTGCTGATAAAAAATATCCCTTAGGTGAGATTCTTGGAACCTCCTCTTGAACATTTTTTTTTTCACACAAGCAGATGCCTTTGAAATAGCCCTTTCTTCACAGTCCAGTTGTTACAGTTTGAAATCTCTTAAAGTGTCTTCCATGTAAACTTCACAAGTTTCTTTGCCAAATTTGTCTCTTGCTTTATCCAAACCACACTCTGGATTTCTCCTGCCATGTCATTTCTCTACTAGTTACCAGGATGTTCTTTTCATCAGCATCTGTTCAACGCCCTTCTTCCTACCTCAACAAGTGAATCTTCCTTAAGTCAACATAATTTCAACACTAGAGATTAATGTTCACAGCAACAAAGCTCCTTTTGGGACCAAGAAAACATTTGCATTTGTACGTGAAATCTCTTTTGATTGATTTTAAGTGGAGTTTTTATTTCACAGCATTGAACTTCTTTGGAAGGAGTCTTCTGACATGTCTAAGTGAATCATCATTTTGGTTTGTACTGCCAAAGACAGTCAGCATTTCTTCCCAATAGCTTATAGAGTATAAAGCTTGTACCTGTAAACATTAATCAGAGGCCAAGCTTGGCACTGAATGAGTGATTCATCAGAGAAAAAAATATATTTTGTTCTTGGATAAATTCAAGGTCATGAATTTCCATCTCATATAATCTTTCTTGAGAAGAAGGCATGTTATTGTGGAGTCACAGACCTCTTAAATTTCTGGAGTACCAGTAAATTCACCATGGACTCTGGGCATGTAATTTAATATATTTTAGGAGCTTCAATTTATAGTCTGTAAAGTGGGACTATTAGTTTCTCCCTCCTGGTGTTACCATGAAAATTAAGTATGACAATATATGAAATGACTTTTAAATATCAGATACTTTCATCATGGTTATTTAGTCTTATATAGTAGAGAAACCCTTTGGGAAGGAATTTGTAATGCTTTCATTAGTGCATTATAGTTGTACATACTAGTTGCATTCATTTTGATATCAGAATATGTACATGGAATTTAACTTGCTCCATTTCAGACCCCTGTGTTTCTCTTTTCTTCCCGTCTTCCCATATTCTTCCTATACTCTACTGATCTTCCTTCTACTTATTTATTATTGATTGATATTTTATAGACACACGCAAAGATGGAATTCCCTGCGGTATATTTATACATGCACATAGCATAATTTTTGTCAGATTCATTCCTCATTTCTTCCCTTCCCCATCATTCATTCCTCCCTCCAGTCACCTTCTTCTACTCCACTGATCTTTCTTCCTTTAGAATATCACCCCTTTTCCCTCACTTTACTAAAATCAAGGAAGAAATTTTTTTGATAACTTACTTTTTAGACATATTTTTTCCAGACTTAGATCATCACATGTCCTTAGATTTTAAAATGATAGTCTGGTAACCCAAAGATAATCAAAATCTAGGGAAAACCTGTTTTTGAAGAAAAAAAAACCATTTGTTTTAAATGTCAGTTTTTTCCATTTCTTACTCTTCCTACCTCCTTTTTTATTGTGCTAGACTTGGATCCAGGTTACAAAGAGCTTTTTCATCTTCTTATTACTCTGTATATTTCAGGGACATCAAAAGCATTCGGATAATATCTTTGAAAGACAAGGGACACACCTGTCATCCGGCACCTGTGACCCCAAAGAGGCTACAGTTGTTTTGGATTAACTGATCTGCTGTTCGAGGCTGGAGTTCAGGGTCCAGGCCTGGAGGTTCAGAGAGGGCTTGCTACATAATGTCACCAAATAAACTCTTTTCCAGACAAGGGGATACTGGGCTGAGCACTTCAGGATATAATTTTTCTGCTGGTAAATCCCAGCATGTTCAGCAATACTATAAGGATGGGAAGCTTTGAGATTTCTACTACCAAGTCTGTGGGTTCATACAACAAAATTGCCCTAAAGGGTTATGGGAGGCTCAAGATGTTTGTGGAAAGGGGATTGATAATTAAAGTCATGATACAAATAATAATTTATATCCTTCTAAGCATTCTGCATATATCAACCCATTTAATCCCTGCCACAGCCCTGAAGGTAGGTATTGCTATCTACATTTTGCAAAATCATCTGGAAAATGGAAGTGAGCTGCCCAGAAAACATCAGAGATATAACTTACCCAAAGTCACAGAATTAAAATGAGTTTGTTTCTTGATCCAAGGCTCCCATATTCCAAATGAAAGTTGGCAATACCTTTTGTGGAAAGAAAAATATAGGGACAGTAATGATGATATTAGTCAATATTTACACACTTACTGTGTGCTCAGCACTATGGTAAGAGACATAGATACATTATCTCATTGTTTGTCCTCAATATCTCCACAACTTTGGCTCTATCTGCATCCACATCATTTACAGAGACCCAGACAGCTTGTTGCATGCCTGAGTTCATGGTTACCTGCTGAGATGTTGGTTGTCACAGTTGTTCTCTGATCTCTAATAGCATGTATATGTAAGCAAAATGATTTTTTTTTGCAGTGTTGGGGATAGAACCCAGGGCCTTGCTCTACCACCAAGTTATGCCTTCAAGCCCAAAATGGATCTTTCACAAGTGGATTCTGGTGTTTGGATAAAATAAGGGTTTACAATGATTATGACACTGAGTGTCCTTTTTGTCCTAATGCTATTGTGTTTGATTCTCTTTTTTTACTGGCTTACAATATAATCATGACAAAAAATCACTTTAAGCTGGTCACAATGGCACATGCCTATCTATAATCCCAGCAACTTGGGAGTCTGAGGCAGGAGGGCCACAAGTTCAAGGCCAGCGTCAAATTATTGAGACTCTGCCTCAAAATATTTTTTTTTAAAAAAAGACTGGTGATGTAGCTCAATAGTAGAGTGTTTGCCTAGCATGTTCAAGGCCCTGGGTTCCATCCTTGGTATTGGGGGAAAAAAAAGAATCACTTAAAGTTTGAATTGAAATTTTCCAAACCAGAACATACCTGTACAAACCCCAAAATGTACAATTCTTTTTTAAATTGATTTTATTTTTTAAATACATGACAGAAGAATGCATTGCAATTCTTATTATACATAGAGAGCACAATTTTTCATCTCTGTATATAAAGTATGTTCACATCAATTCATATCTTCATACATGTACTTTGGATAATGATGACCATCACATTCTTAATGGCTATTTAAATAAGCATTATGTTAATATTTTATCTGTGAATAGCCACATTATATTTTTTAATTAAACTAGAATATGAGATCTGGGAAAACCAACTTTGGTGTAAATTATTTATGGAAGATTTTATGAAATCTTATAGTGAGACTAAAATGATCTTTTCTCTAATTTAAGAAGTATAATTAAGCAAATATAGTTAGCAGAATATGATAAAAATGTGTGGAAGAAAACATTTAAACTTGTTTAAATTTCATTGAAATTTGGAGATTATATGGATTTTACCTCCAAGACTCTTTCCTAAATAACTCAAAATATACAGGAATTGTTGCTTCTTAGGCCCTTAGATATTTTTTAAAATGACAAATTCACTCTTCTTCATTGCACAAACCTTTATTATATGAACATTAGTGGGATTTTAAAATTGTGATCTATGATATAAAAGTAAGCTTTTCCTATGGCCCTTGGATTTTATTACAAACTTTCTCATCTCAGCTTCCCCTTTTAAAGACTCTAAACATGGCAAAAAATATTCTCTTCAATCTGTTCACTTGAGTCCGTATTGAGCAGTCATTGTTGTATTTCCTATTCCCTGTTGAGGATCATGGAGAAGATTGGATTGTCCCCACCAAACCCCCAAAAGAAAACATCCCTATTTTTAAATGAGGTTCCATTGGACCTATTTCCAGAAGTTTTTCATGAGGTCTTGGCCATTCCAGAGCCATGGGATTGAGATACTGCTGTAGTCTGCTATGCTTAGTCTAATGAGTGGCCATCACAGGAGATGGAGAAGTGCATGCAGAGGCTTCTTAGCTTTGAGGATCCATAGCTGTGGCAGAGGGAGAAGTCAGACTGAAGTAGTTTCAGTGGAAGCCTCAGCTAACTCTGCACTGAAGATGAGATGACCCTTTAGGGCTTTCCTGAGCAGACCAAGAGGGCAAGGCCTTGATATTTTCCTTGAGCTTCCCAGAGAAAGCATTATGAACTTGAGCAAAGTTACTGTGGAAATCTCTGAAGACTGAGTGTTCCAGGGGCTGCCTGCCAACAGCACCCCCAGCAGCCAAAGGACTAAGTGCCTTATTTTTAAAGGGAGATCACAATGTCTGCTTGTGGGAAGTACATGAAACACATACAGGAATGAATATAATATATAGTCTCAGTTGCCATGAACAATTATAAAGGTCAACACAAAAACATTTGAATAGTGGCATTTGAGAAAATAAATTGAGGAATGTTCAAATGAGAAAGTAAAGTATTACTTCTGAGGAAGTAAAATTTGAGTAGTTATTTGAATGACATGAAGGAGTAGCCATGTGAATATTTGGCAGAAAAGTGTTCCTGAATTAAGCAAGGACATGTTTATAATCCCAATGACTCTGAAGACTGAGGCAGA
The DNA here is from genome assembly GCF_048772815.1 of Callospermophilus lateralis. Classification (NCBI taxonomy): domain Eukaryota; kingdom Metazoa; phylum Chordata; class Mammalia; order Rodentia; family Sciuridae; genus Callospermophilus; species Callospermophilus lateralis. The sequence goes on along the minus strand of NC_135325.1, from coordinate 29,872,967 downwards.
AGGTTCAAAAATTTGAGGCCAGCTTCAGAGACTTGGTGAGACCTTGTCTCAAAATAAAAAATGAAAATGGATGAGAATAGAGCTCAGAGCACCCCAGGTTTAATGCCCAGCACCAAAATAAAAAAGTGTTCCCGGAAGAGGGGATGAGAGGTATAAAGGCCCTGAGGCAGGGATAAACTCTTTTTTTAATCTAAGGAATAACAAGGAGATAAGTGAAGAAAGTGAGAAGGTGGTAGATGAGGAAAGAGAAGTATGTCAGCCTTGTTGAAAATGGCAAGCACTTTGGATTTCCTATAGATGTGATAAAAAGCCATTAGAGGAAATTCCATTATTCTGCTATAATGGAATACCACAGGCTAAGTAATTTGTAAAGAATAGAGATTTATTTGGCTCATAGTTCTGGAGTCTGGGAAATCTGAGAGCCTGACACTGGCATTTCATGAGGGCCTCTATGCTGCATTGTAACATGGTGGAAGGGCAAGCCAGCAGGCATAAGACAGAGAAAAATCAGGCTGAACATATCCCATTTATCAGGAACCCACTCCCATGATTACTAACCCACTTCTATGATTATTTCCATTCCCATGACATAATCATATCTTAAAGGTTTCCCCTCATAATACCATTATGGTGGCAGCTAAATTTGAATGTGAGTTTTGGAGGAGACATTCTTGGAGCCAAAGGTAGAATCATGGAGAGAATTTAGGAAATTAGTGAAGTAATAAAGATCAGAGCTGATAGTGGCTTTAACCAGGGAGCTTTCAGTCAAGGAAGTAAGAAATGGTTGGATTCTAGATATATTTTGAATGTACAACTGACTATGCATGAAATTGGAGAAAAAGAAAAGTCACAGGTGATATTTAAGCAACTAATTTCAGACAGTCTGTGCTTTACTGATGAATGGATTATCATTGTCTGGCAATAAGAGTAATGGGGAGGTAAAAAGGAGTACAATCAATTAATGAAACTCATCCAACTCCCCAAAGAGTCATTTCAGTCCATAGTTAAAATAGAGATTGAGTCTGGATTCTTCCAGGAGAAATACTACTCTTAAAGAACTCAGACACTTGTTAACAGCCACTGGGGATGGCATGGAAGCTCATCTACTTAAGAAATGAGCATCTAATGCTAAGAGGCATCAAACACAACATCAGCCCATTCTGGACTCTGAAAATTGTGAATGTCTTTCCTCAGGGTGGACTTTCCACCACCATCAGGACACAGGAAATCTACAATAACTGTGTCACAGATAATGGTGGCCACTTCAAATTCAGTGCAACTGGAATCCAAACAGGAATGTGATTTTTTAAAACCCTGCCTCACCTTTCTCTCTGAGGGAGTCAGTTATGTAATGTGTGGACATTGAACATCCTTTTCCAATAATGGACCTGTCTAGTGATCTGGGTGCCATCCCAGTGCATCAGATTGCAGGAATCTTGGCTCCATATCAGTCTATTGGTGTTGGCTGGGTCAAAACGAAAGCTGAAATTCCTTTCCACTTGGGTAATCAATAAATCTATATTTCTTAAGACAGTGCAGGACTCTTTTGCTGGCTGCTAATAACCTCACTCACGATTCAGAAGTTACATCAACCATTATTTTTTTAACAGCTTAATTGAGATATAATCAACTTATCCACTTAGAATGTACAATTCAATTCTGAGTAGGTAATTTTCTTTGGTTGTGCTGGGGATTAAATCCAGGACTCATACACATGCTAGGCAAGCACTCAAACACTAGGTTACATTGCCATCCCTAGTAGGTAAATTTTTACTGATATATAATATACATACAGAAAAAGGGATAAAATATAAATGAGCAGCAGCTTCATAAATGTTCATAAAGTGAACACAACCATGAAGCCAGTATTCAGGCCAAGAAACAGAACATTACCAGTTCCCAGAGACCTCCTCATGTTCCCTTACAGACATTACCCTGTCCTCAAGGATAACTGCTATATCAACTTCCATCACCATAGATGATTTTGCCTGTTTTCAAACTTTATATGAAATGGAATTCTATAGTATTTAGTTTTTGAGTTTAGGTTGTGAACCTATAACTGGAATTCACCCATGTTTTTAGGGGTAGCTGGATGGTTCATTGTCATTGCTACATGGTGTTGTGAGTCAAAGTTATGTGTATACACAGTTTTAGTAGATGGTGCCAGTTTCCCAAAGTGGTTATACTATGTTATCTTCCCATTTGTGGAGAATAAGTGTTCTGGTTGCTTGTAAACCACACCAAACTGTTGATATTGTTATTAGGCTTTCTTAATCTCAAATTCAGGAACTTTGTGGGGGGGCACAGATAAGCTTAAAGTACATTCTTTTGTCAGTATATACAAAATTATATGTGCACTCTACTGGAGAGATTCCATGGCTTCAGCAAATTTTCAGAGGAGTCCTTGTCCCAGCTCATAAAGCTGAAATTCAAGCTCTATCACTCCTATGTGCAGTTTATTGTATATCAGTTCAATCATGCTTCAATAAAGCTCTTTTTAAAAAAGAACTTGAACTCTAAATACACAAACCTGAGGTTAAATTCTGATCCTACCACACCTAGTCATGCAACTTTGAGTTACTCCACCTCTCTGTGCTTTGGAAGTTATCTGAAAAATAAAATACACTATTAACACACAATTACTCACTGGCTTGTTGTGAGGATTAAACTAAATAATTTAATTTAAACTGTTAGTTCAGTGTCTGACAATATAATTAAGAAGGTAGGAAACTCCAGGATCAAAAGCATTGACCTCCAGATGTCTGAATTGAAATCTTGCTGCCACTTATTGGTGTAAGAATTAAGGCAACTGATAATTATTTCATCTCCTTCTCTGCCTCAGTTTCTCCATATGAAAACGACAATATTGTGACTGTCTCATAGGGTCATTGTGAAGTGCACAGAGTACATGTAATATGCACCATACAGGGCATATATAGAGGAGTATTCAATGTTATTGGTTTCATTTTTGTTATTATTACTGCAGGGCTTTGCTTATTTTTCTTATCCCCAAATTCCCCATTGATCCCTATATGAATAATCACAGGCCTTTTGCATGCTGGGGTGCTTCTGGCAGATCCCCAAAACACAGACTTTCCCATGGTTTGGTGCAATAAGAAGACAATGTTGATGCCAGGTCTGGGCACTCAGAAAGATGAATGAGGGCCACAAAGAAGGCATGTGAACAGAGGAGGGAAATATTTGCTTAAGAAGAGTCATAAGCAAATATTCCCCCTCTCTTATCCCATGGAAAAGTCCTCCAAATTAGTTTATGGCCCAGGCATAGCCCTAGTTGGTGGCTGTAAAACTGATTGAGTTATAGAGGGACAGGCACCCTACCCTAGGTCCCCATGGCTAAAAATATTTCCATGGGTGTCAGAGGAGACATCCTGAGAGAAAGATGTCTTTCCTCAGGATCTGGATGTAAGAAGGACTAGACCACCTGTCCTTACTGGCAGGGACTGGGGCCAGCATCAATCATAAGATGGCAAAGGGGCTTCTCTAATTTGACAAAAATTGGGGTTTGAGGTCTTGGCTTCCAGAACAAAAGTCAGGAGGACAGGACACATGAATCATTGAAGTTAATGTTAGAAATGCTTGCCTCCTCAAGCCAGCCTGTTTTTGTTAAGTAAAGATTCTAGAAGGCAGAGTTCAGATGTCTTTACTGAACCTGACAAGGTCTTTACAGGCTCTAAAATAAGGTCACATGAGTATTAGTTTGGTTGCTGGTTTTCAGCAAGTTTGTTTTTAAAAAGCCAAACATAAATCTTCATGCTAGGAATTCAGATTATAAGATTTATATAAAAAAGATTAATAATAATGGGAACATGGATTTATGAGCAAGAAGTGATTGTATAAATGACAGTTCATTTATCACAATCACAAAACCATCAGCAACATTCATCTAGTGTGTGTACTCTTCATGCTGTGTATAATCTCAGTTCATTCCTACCACACAAATTTGAGATAGGTACCATGATTCTTATTCTAAAGATAAGAAAAAACAAAGATTACATGTGTGACTGGGGTAGAGGATTTGCCTAGAATGCTCAAGACCCTCAGTTCCTTCCCTAGCACTGCAAAATAAATGAATAAATAAAATAAAGATAAGCTTATAAATGTTGAGTAATTTGCCTGTAATCAGATAGCTATCACATTTCAGAGCCAATTTGAGTCAATTCTGTTAGTCTCTTAAAATACCATCCTGTCTCATGAGGTTCTATATTAGCACCTCTCAAACTTTTACATTCTTGAAAATTATTAAGAATCCCAGGTAGCTTTGGTTGACATGACTCTATTTATCTATATTTCCCATACTAGAAACTGAAATAGTGAATCTTTAAAATATTTATTAACCCATTTAAAATAATCATAATAATACTATTACAAATTAACATAGTCTATTTTTATGAAAAAGCTGGTTTCTAAACCACAAAAGAATGAGTAGCATTAACTTACATTCTTGTGTACTGTTCCCATCTGGCTTAATAGGACATCTGGATTTTCATATCTGCTTTGGCATTCTTTCTGTTGCAATCCGTTATTTTGGCTGGAATATATGAAGAAAATTTTCCCTTGTATGGATGTGTTGGAGAAAAGGAGAACCTCAACTACACCATAGGTACATTTCAGGAACCCTAAAAGGTCTTTAAACCCCAGTTTGAGAACTGCTAGGCTCTGCATATTATGGAATATTATGTAATAATCCAGAAAATTATGCTTAACAAGCATCAATGACTGGAATGAGAAGTATTTAGGATATAGCATTGACTGAAAATTAGCAGGACAATAATTGCATGCACCAGAAGACCTCAATTGTAAAGTGTATAAAATGAATGAAAGAATAAAAGAAATATTTTGAAGTGTTAATAAGCCAAGGTGGATTTTTTTCTTGGCAGGATTGTAAATAATTATTTTTATAGTTGTTTTGCCATCTAGAATTCCACAATGGATAAAACATACATGCATATTCATACATGTGTGCATGTGTGTGTGCATATGTGTGTGGCCATTTATATCAAGTGTAGCTCCTGACTAGGTATAGCAGTGGAGATATATGCCTTCAGTCCTTTCTGACTCTTTCACAAGTACTCATTCTCCTTGAAGTGTCCCCTCTAGAGCTCTGGATTGTTTAGAACTCCTATCAACTCTTTGTCCCTGTTTCCACTTCACTGTTCCTTCTAGGGAGCCCAGAGGACAACTTCCTTTCAAATACCAAAATTCCTGTGTTGATGTCCCTTTCTCAATGTGTTTGCTACAGGTGATTTTTATCATAGGGATTTTTACATGAGGCATCACTGTGTATTTATGGGCTAATGAATGTTTCCTGACAATTGTCAGAATACCCCATTCTACACACACCCCCACACATGCACATACACTTTTGACCTACACAGATACTATAAATTAAATTGAATTTCCAGCAGCTTCTGCTCTTGAGCTATGAGATTCCCAAACTAGTCATTTAAGCCCATCTGTGCTTTATTTTCTTCACACACACAAAAAAATAAATAACTTCTACCAGGCTACCTCACCGGGCTATTTTGAGGATAAAACAAAAATGTTGGATAAAATTGGACTTTGTAACAGGTACATCCTGACCTGGGGCTTATTCTGAGATTTTTTTATGATTTCTTCAGAAAGACAAGCCTCCTTGGACAGTGTTCAAACTAGTAACAATCGGTGAACTCTTTCTACCACGACCAAATCAGAAGTTCAATCACCTTCCAGTGGCTTTGCTTGGGTAAACTTAAGAAGTTAGACATTTCCTCCCTATCTTGATTATTCCCTGATCCTGAACATTTTTTTAAATGAGTGTAACAATAGATCTTTCCTGTGTTTAATAGAAGCTTTTCCTAATCTTATAAAAGAATACTTGCTTTTATGAATCTAGCTAAGCTAAGCCATTATCTCTTTGGATGTGACCACTGAGGACTGTTAGTAAATTAGTGCCTACAAGATGCTTCTTCTACATGGTGCTTTTTACATATAATTTAGTTTCAATTTATTCATACAGAGTCATTTATGGAGGTCACTTTCCACTGATTTTGATTTTGGGGTTCTAAACACATCCGCTTTCTAAGAGTATTCAATAATTAGGAGGGTTTTGGCAGCTGGTCTCTGATATCATTGCTTTGCTGTTGGGGAACTCTCACTGTGTTTGGGACCCCATTGAAAAATAGTCTCTATACTTCAGCTGGGTTGACATTTCAACTGGGCCACTGAGCTGGAATCTATCAAATGAAGCATTGGAAGGGGCCCTCTAGGCCCTATTACACCACTTCCACATGACCCGTACTAGACAAAGATCTTATCCCTGGGGAAGAGAGGGAAGTGTGGTGGAGAAATACCCATTTCACAGGTGTTCCAAGTGGAAGATTAATGTAGACAGTGGAACAGGATACTGTTATTGAGTGGGGCTCCCTGTATATTATGATTTGTCAGTTGAAACTGCCCTTATCCAAAACTTATCCTTCATCTTTTCTCAGGTCAGGTTCCACGAGTCAAATTGAAATTCTCCCTTTCTGAAATAATTTTCTTTGTGTTCCTACCATGGCTATTGGGGGCAGGCCTTGGTGATGACCAGCAAACATGTGTTAGCCAAATTTGCTGGGCTCACACTCTTCTTCAAGTCATATGCTGGGCATTTCTGGCAGAACCAATATACTTATGAAATCAAACAGCAACAACAGAAACCTAAATAATTATATTATTTAGCTGAGTATGAACTTCTTCCCCTCTATCTTTGTCTTAAGGGATTTTCAAACAAAATTGGTGCTATTCTTCCCATGTCAGGGGTGGCTATTCAACCTGCTTGTGGTTTCATGTTTCGTATTGCCTTTACCTATGGGACACAGTGTCATTCCCTTTGAACAAGTGTGTGTATGTGAAAGGTAGAAAAGGGGAACAGGGGCTGGCACTATTCTGAGGGTGGAGATCTGCAGAGGTCAATGGTGTTTCTGGGCTCAAATGGGGGCTTAAAACAATGATGTTAATATTAGTGTAGAAGACCAGAGTACAAAATATCAATTTAGAAATCAGGACATTGTGTATCAAACAAATATTAAGTTCAAGGTTACACAGATGAGATATCAAACATATATAGGGAACCTACTATGTGCCAGTGAATAAGCCTGCAGGTCCTGAGCATATAAAAGATAATTGTCACGGTGTCAGCTGCAATAATGACGCCAACATTGAGAATTTCCAAGTGCCGGTCACTGTCCAAAGTAACTTATATGGATCAACTCATTTCATCTTCCCAATATGTCTCTGATGTAGTTACTATAATCACATTTTACAGTCATGTGAACTGAAGCACAGAGAGGTTAAGCAATATAACACAGCTAGTGAATGGAAGAACCATGATTTGCTCTAAGGAGGTTGGCTCTCTTGTAGCTTAGAGCCCAGTAAGTAACACAGAATGGTAAACGCATGAGGCAGGGACAGTGGGGTTAGAGGCAGGTGAAACATAAACAGAGATTCTCACTGCAGTGGTTTGACTAATGCTTCCAAAATTCACATTGAAACATGATCTCCAAATTCATATGTGGATGGTATTTGGAGGTGGAGTTTCTGGGAGGGATTTGGGACTAGTGAAGAGGAAGAGAGACCTGAGCTGACACACACTTGCTCTGTCTTGCCATGTGATGCCCTCCACTACTTTACGATGCAATACAAAGGCCATCACAGATGCCAAGCAAACATCAGCACTATGCTCTTGGATTTCCCTGCCTCCAAAACCATGAGCCAAATAAATGGCTACTCTTTAGAAATTACCCAGCCTCAGGTATTTTGTTACAGCAAAACAAAACAAACTAACACACTGCCTAGCCCAGCTATTTATGGTAACTTTGGAATACTTCCTGGGGGAAGATGATAGGGTCTATGGAGGTTACATTGGAAAGAGTGATATCTGGGGCCCTGGGATATTAAGCAACTGACTTGTTCTTTGTCAGTCAATTTAAGAAAGACAGAGCTAGAATGGGAATTCACATCTGCTTTGGGGAGAATAATCCCATAGATCAACCCACAGATATCTACCGAGTAATTTCTGTGTGCTGAGCTCTGATGGAGGAAGCATAAGGAGAGGTTTTATTTTAAAAAAAAATTTTTTGCAGTGCTCAGGATCAAACCCAGGACCTTGTCCCTGCTAGAAAAGTGCTATGCCACTGAGTTAGATCTTCAACCCTGATATATCAGGATTTTTAATTTTTTTAAAAAAATTTTTATTGATTTTTTTAAATGTGACAGCAGAATGCATTACAATTCATATTACACATGTAGAGCACAATTTTTCATACCTCTGGTTGTATATAAAGTATGTTCACACCAATTTGTGTCTTCTTACATGTACTTTGGATAATGATGTCCATCACATTCCACCATCATTGCTAACCCCTGACAACTCCCTTCCCCTCCCATCCCTTTGCCCTATCTAGAGTTTGTCTCTTCCTCCCTTCCAAGTCTAAATATTTTTACCAAACAATAACTGGCTATTTGCAATAACCAGTCTTCAGATTTCTGAAATTGATCAAAATTCTCTAAATTGTAGGCTTCTTTTTAGAAAAGCCTAAGTAAGGTTCAGGCATTATAAGTTAATGATTCTTTTTTTTTTTATCTTTCATACATTTGATTCAAGTGAGTTATGAACTTCCATTTTTACCCCAAATACAAATTGCAGAATCACATCAGTTACACATTCACAATGTTTACATAATGCCATATTAGTGACTGTTGTATTCTGCTGCCTTTCCTATCCCCTACTATCCCCCCTCCCCGATTTTTAATTTTTTTTCATTAATTTATTTTTATATAGGGTTGAGGATTGAACCCAGTGCCTTAAATGTGCTAGTCAAGCACTCTTCCACTGAACTACAATCTCAGCCCCAAAAAGAGATTTTAAAAGCCAGTGTGCAGCCATGTACAGTGGCACACTCCTATAATCCCAGCAGGTTAGGAGGATGAAGCAGGAGGATCACAAGTTCAAAGCCAGTCTCCACAACTTAGGGAGGCACTAAGCAACTTAGTGAGCCTGTCTCTAAATAAAACATAAAAAGGGCTGGGTATTTGACTCAGTGCTTAAGCTCCTGTGGGTTCAATCCCTGGCAACCCCCTGCAAAAAAAGCCAGCATGCAAATTGTGCAATATTAGAATTGTGATGTTATCTCAGTGAAGGTGTTTTAAAAACAAAATCAGGGCTGGGGGATATAGTTCAGTGATACAGCACTTCTTTGGCACACAGGAAGGTCTGGATTCTGTCCTCAGCACTGCAAAAAATAAAAATGAAAAAAGAATCAGCAATGCATAGCAGCCAGAAGTTGTTTCTAAATGCTCTCTTAATAAAAGGAATGAAGGTTTCTTGGTCAAATGACACAATCTAGAACTTGGGTAGAGAAAATAGAAGATGACCTGGAGAATCTTCTAGTGCCAGAATGGAAAGAAACACTCAAGAAACAAAAAGATAAGGGCTTGTCAAAGGGAACATAGGAGCCAACATGAAAGGTCACCCAATTGGTCATAGGTAGAACAATTGAAGCAACAAAATAAATACAAAACAAATAAACAAATAAATAAGAAGTATAAAAGAAAAGTCATCAAGTGTCAACAAGTGAAGAATTCTCATACATTGCTGGTGGGAAAGTAAAATGGTAAACTTTGGGAAGCTATTAAAGGTATGCCACTCAACAATTCTACTACTAGACATGGACCTAAGAGAAAGTACAAGATGTTTATGTATGCAAAAAGACCTGTACCAGAATGTTCATAGCAGTATTATTCATAATAAGCCAAAACTGGAAATAATGATCAACAAATGAATTAATAAACAAACCATAGTTCATCCAATATGGACTATCAGTTAGCAATAAATTGCAGTGTAGACAGATTTTAAAGATATGCTAAGTAAAATGAAACCAGATATTTAATTGTACATAAAGCATGCATCTTTAAAAAATTAGAATATGCATAACTAATCTATAATGATAGAAAACTGAACAGTAGTTCATTAAGGGGACAGGGATTGTCTGGGTAGGGGCAAGAGAGAACATTCTGGAATTATGAGAATGTTTTACATTCTCATAATTGACTAAAACCCATCTGGGTGTGTTTTAGTCAGTTTTTTTCTTTTTTTGTGCTGTGACTAAAAGACCTGGCAAGAACAATTTTATCAGAGGACAGAGGAAATGTTTATTTGGGGCCTCCCAGTTTCAGAAGTCTCAGTCCATAGAAGGCTGGCTCCATACCTCAGGGCTCAAGGTGAGGCTGAACGTCATGGTGGAAGAGTGTAGAAGAGGGAAAAAGCTCAGGACGTAATGAGGAAGCATACAGAGAAAGAGTGAGACTCTTGCCAGATACAAAATATATACTCCAAAAGCACACCCCCAGGGATGCATTTCCTCCAGCCACAACCTACCTGCCTTCAGTTACTACCCAGTTAATCTCTAGTGAAAGATTCATTCAGTGATTGGGTTAAGGCTCTCTTAACCTGAACATTTCACCTCCAAGCCTTCTTGCATTGTCTCACACATGAGCTTTTGAGGGACACCTCATATCCAAACCATAACATGGTGGTAGTTACACAGTGTATACATGTGTCAAATTTTTTCATATCACACATTTATAATAGATGTGTTGTTGGAAAGATGTTTGTCAAATGATACAAAATTTCAATTAGGAAGAATAAGTCCAAGAGATCCATTGTATAACATAGTGGCTATAGTTAGTAATAATGTATTATATTCTTGAAAATGACTGGGAGTAGCTTTTAAGTTTTCTCACCGCAAAACAAATATGTGAGGTAATGTACAGTAATTAGCCCAGTTTAGCCATTCCATGATGTATACAAATATATTTCAAAACAACATATACATGTTATATTCAAGCAATTTTTTGTCAATTTAGATTGTTTCAATGATCTTTAACCATTGAATAAAATAACTAAAATACAATGGAAATTGAAAATATCATATGTACATTTCAGCTCCATAAATAAGAAATGTGGTGGTTAATTTTATGTCTTAACTTAGCTAGATCCCACTACCCAGATATTTGGTCAAATATCATTCTAGATGTTTTTGTGAAGGTTTTTTTTTTTTTTTGTAAGATGAGATTAACATTTAAATTAGTAGACTTGGAATAATGCAGATTACCCTCCATAATGCACTTGAACTTCATTCAATAGAGGCCTTAAGAGAAAAAGATTTATGTCTGGGGTGTAGGTCAGTGGTAGGGCATTTTCCTATCATGGGCAAAGCCCTGTGTTAAGTACACAGTGCATGAACACATGCACATGTGTGTGTGTGCGCACACACACACACACACACACGCACACACAGATTTGACTTCCTTTGGAGAAGAGAGAATTCTGCTAACTGACCGCTTTCAAATTTGAACTGCAGCTCTTCCTCAATTGTTTCTCTAGAGAAACCTGACTGAGAAGAACTCTTTCCTATGAATCTTATGGGCTTTGTTGGTGAGAGAAGATCAACACAGCTACACAGCCACATAGCCACAAAGTTAATAAAATAATGAGCATGAAATCTCCTCTTATTTCACAGCTCTAGTTTCTCTGCTTACAAAATCAATACAAGATGAATCTTTACGGAATGACTCAGGTGTTGTGAGATTTGGGTTGACTGAGAACCTTGAGTTATTCCAATTTGGTTGAAAGATGCTGTCAGAATGCACAGCTGACTTCCAACTCAAAAGTTTTAAAATTGACCTAAAGTATTTTTTGTTTATGTCCCTAAACTGTCATGAACAAGTTAAAACTCTAAGACATGATTTGTGCACTGACTTATCTTTAATCCTTTGCAGAGATGTGTTCCCTTTATCTCTGTGTCAAGGTTTCCCTGTAGAGAGAACCAGGTGGTATAAAAATGTCCTGAGGATAAGCCTGAAGTCGTCTCATCTTTCTGCTTTGATTTTACCAGTCTCTGGCAACTTCTGCATTGATCTTGAGAGAGCTTGCTGGGCCCCATTTTGTGATTATTCTTACAGATTGTTGCATTTCTGCAATTGGTTTTTTATCCACTTCTAAATTGTATAATGTTTGTACTTGTAACTTTCTGATTCTCTGTGAACACAGGGGCTCACAGGGTTCCTGATTCTGATATTTACAGGCATTATTGGCAAATAAGATGACTTTTGGTAACCTTCTTCTGTATGTACTGGCATTTAAATTTTACATGGTAAGGATGCCACTTTCAGAGAGAAACCTCTCTATTGTGCTTGGTTTGACACCAAATTTATGTGGTGAACAGAAGATTTTACTGGAAATCTCTGCTAAAATGTTAAATAGGCCAGGCACGATGGTGCACACCTATAATCCCAGTGATCTGGGAGGCTGAGGCAGGAGGGTTGAGAGTTCAAAGCCAGTCTCAGCAAAAGCAAGGTCCTAAGCAATTCAGTGAGATCCTGTCACTAAATAAAATACAAAATAGGGCTGAGAATGTGGCTTAGTGGTTGAGTGCCCTTGAGTTCAATCCCTAGTAGCCCCCCCCCTCGAAAAAAAAGTTAAATTAGGATTCTAAGGACACAAGGAGCCAAGAATTGAGGGTATGTTACATATTGATCACTAACATGATTTTGTTGGCTGACATTTACCAACTTGGAAGATTTAACTACACTTACATTATAGCTAATGTTTCTTTCAAAAAGTATTTTGTGTCTCACAGGGCAAATCATACCCCTTCAGAGGCCCATTCCCACCAGTGTGGAATCCAATTACCTACTTAGATCATAATAACTTTTGGAGGACAATGGATGACATGGGGCAAGAGGTAAAGTTTCCCAAAGCTTCTTTGATGGTATTTGTATTTTTCTATCTATTACCCATCTCCCATGCCTTACACATTGTGAGCACATAGTAACAATCAGTAAAGATCTGAGAAATGAATAAATTTGTTTTTAACCTCTAAAAGAATGAGATGTCAAAAGACTGCTATTTGTATACTACTGATGAGCTATAGAAGATTATGTATGGCTCAGCCTTCCTGAGAAGATGTTTCTAATTTAGAAAATCCTCAGGACACTGCAAAGACTTCTGGATCTTTGATTCTACACTGTGCCCAAACCTGAAGCCCATAAGTAAACATATGTAAAGCCTAACTGAAGACTCTGATTTGTTGATTTAGTGAAGCTGTCTGGTTCTAGTTAAAGAGTTAAATTTAAAAATGTTCTCTGTAAATTAGTAAGTTAGTACAGTATCTCCCCCTTATCCACGGATTTACTTTCTGCATATTTAGTTACCCATGGTCAAATATGGTCTGAAAATATTACATGGAAAATTCCAGAAATAAACAGACCTTATTCACCTAACTTTTATTAAAGTACATTGTTAAAAATTATTCTATTTTATTAACATTGTTAATCTCTTACTGAGCCTAATTTATAAATCAAACTTTAATTATAGATGTGTATGTATAGGAAAAACAAGGCATATACAGGGTTTGCTACCATCTGTGGTTTTAGGCATCTACTTGGGGACTTGGAACATATTCCCCATGGATTAAGGGGGAAGTACTATGATCTGTTCTTGGAAATAGCCTGAATACAGCATACTTCTATTTTTTGTGCAGGAAGTGTTATTGTTATGTACAGGTTGAATAGTATAGATACTTTAGCAGGAAAGCTACAAAGACAATGTTGTTTATGCAGTGCAAGAAACTATTGGAAGAATTTGGAAAACTTGCATTTTTTCCTTTGAGTTTTTAATACTGTTTAAATAGTTATTTAGAGTGGAAAATTACTGTTGTCTTTCTCCTTCAAATCCTAATCTGAATATAGATTCCCAGTGATGCCCCATGGAAGGCACCCCTTGCAGAAGAGTGGGACCACATGACAATGAAGGAGCTGCTAAACAAGATCTGCTGGACTGAGTAAGTAAAAAAAGGACTGGGATGTAGCTCAGTGGTAAAGAGACATTGGATTCAATTTCCAGTACTGAAGAAAAATTAAAGAAAGATACATCCAATTTCCTTCTTTAGAACAGTTTTGCATCATGAAGGTGGTACTAACCCATAGAGTACTCAGAACAGACCGGAATGTGCTGCCTACTTTCCTTAGAACAGCTTAATGATCTCATTTTCTTAAAGATCTCATTTTCAAGTTGTTGAGGTAGGAATATTTTTGTATTCTGAAGGTCAGGTGCACAGATGATTAGCTTATGCATTTGAAACACCTTTTGTGATGTAGTGCAACTCCTTGAAGCTTGAGTAGGACTTTTAGGCAGTTCATAACTGTAGGGGAAACATGTGATTGGAACTACCATTATCCTTTATCAAAAAACATGTAGTATTGAGAGGAAGTATTTATGAATCAAATATTAGAATCTTATTGTTGGTGCTGGAAACTGTATAAAAACTGTGAGGAGTATTTAGACAAATGGCATAAAGAGGCCTCACCACTTCTAGACAGAAGAGACAGTGGAAAGAATTGTGGGGGGTGTAATTCAAGCACATGGGGAGTTTGTGGTCAACAAAGTGAGAGAAATGGAAGCCAAGTTCAAAGAGACGGTCCTCTTAGGTTGAACAACAGAAGTTAGAATTGTATTTGGCTTTGGGGTTAAAATTCTCTAGGCATTGAGGAAGGAAACAGACTACTGACAATCAAACATAAAAAAATGGTTTTAATAAATATCTGAATGTGAGGTATACAAATACTTTCAAAAGACAAGCAGTTTGCATATTTTTTAGTATAATTCTTAAAGAAAAAGCAGGAAAAGAACAAAGAGAAATCAGGCATACAGGGAGGGAGAGGAAGAAAGCCAATTTAAAAGCATCATTTTTAAAAGGGAAAACCTAAAAGCCAAAAAAATAAAAGATTGACTGAATTAATTATGACACATTCCAAACATTGAATACTATAGAGTCTTTTAAAATTATGTTGTAGAGTAATATTAATAGTTTGAAAACTCATAATATTAAACACACAGAAAAGTAGGCTGTCATAGAGTGTGTACAGTGGGATATATGATCTCATTTCTAAAAAAGAAGCTGCTTATATGTGCACTGCAAAACAATAGAGATCCATTAAAATGTTTTTAACATTTATTATAACAGACATTTATTTCAAGATTGTTTAAAGACATTACATTATTAAAATTATTCATCAAATATCACATTTCATAGTCGGAGAATATTCCATGGAGAGCAAATATCATAATGTATTTAATCCATTATCATTCTGTTGGACATTTTTATTACTTCTACTTTTTATTCTTATTATTATATAATTAATCTCTGTAAGAAACATATTTGTGCTTCTCCTATGTCTTCAGCCTTTGAGAGTAACCATTTCTGGAATAGTAAAATCATTTGTCATGAAATCAATGCCTAGCATTAATTGTATACTTTAAAATACATGTCTAATGCTATTTAACTCTTCTTATGAGAACATAGTTTGAAATATAACTTATTATAACCATAATAAGGTTGTATCATTGATTTTTAAATGCTATACTTTAGATTTCCAAAATATAGTCATTATATAATCATCTTCATTGTTTTATAACTTCTGTTATGAAAAGTTTTTCATAAATTCAGTTTGATCTTTTCTCCCCATAAACTCCTTGAAGATTGGGCCAGTTATATTTCCTTATAATTATAGAGATTTGAGATTTTCTATCATTATTCTTGGCCTAGTTGTCCACTTAATTAATACTGTAGGTTGTTGACTAACAAAATAAAGCATTCTGAGATATTAGGAGTTTGAAAATACAAGGCAACTCTCTAATTCTTCCTAAGCAAGATACACACAGGATCATTTGCTGGTTTTATTATTTTTTATCTTTTTTTTGGTTTTTATACATTTCAATATAGTATATTTTGACACGGAGTATATCTTATTCTATTAGGATCCCAATCTTGTGGATGTACATGATGGTGAGATTCACAGTGGTGTATTTATGTATGTACCTAGGAAAGTGATGTCGGATTAATTCTACTTTCTTTCCTATTCCTATCCCCTCTCCCTTCCCTTCATTTCTCTTTGTCTAATCCAATGAACTTCTATTCTTCCCTCCACCCCTGTTGTGTGTTACCATCCACATATCAGAGAGAAAAAGGAGTAATCAGAATATTCAACCTATTGTGATTCAAACTAAAGCATAATCATACATTCTAAGATTAATGTTGATCATTCTTTCAGTTTTTGTCATTTATAAAATGTTCTTCAGGAACACAAATTATACTTCTTTCCTTTTTCCATATATGTATTAGTGAATTATAGTCGTACATATAGTGGGATTTGTATTTACATATTTGTACATGTACACCGTATTACGATATTTGGCCAGTATCTTTCCCAGCATTTCTCCTCCCCCATCCATCTGGTCCCTTTCCTCTACTGATCTCCCTTTGATTTTCATGAGATCCACTGCCACTTTTCTTTTCCTTTTTCCTCTTTAGCTTCCGCATATGAAAGAGAACATATCACCTTTGACCTTCTGAGTTTAACTTATTTCTCTTAACATAATGGTCTCTAGTTCCATCTGTTTTCCTGCAGATGACATGCGTTCCTTCTTCTTTATGGCTGAACAAAACTCCATTGTGTATATATACTACAACAAATCATAGTTTCAATATGATCACAGCTGTGATCAGTTTTAGAAAACCTATGCCTATCAAAATGTATCAAAATGAGACTGGTAATTATATTTTTGTGTGTAGAATATGGAAGATACCCTTCCCTTATATTTTTATCTTATGAGTTTTCCAATTATCTAATATACATATTTTTCATGTAGAAAAATGTTATAACATTTATCTCTCAAAAAGTCAACAGAGCAAAACCAAATATATTACACTAGTTTTCTCGACCTTCCATACTCAAATATTGTTCAGCTCATGCCCTTTCTTCTGATGGTCCCAGAGTAAATCAAATAAAGGATTATTAATGGACTAGCCCACCAGAGAGAATTAAAGTTGTCCCTGCCTTATCTACACCTTGGCTTTCAGTGGTCTCAGTTATCCATTGTCAACCTCCATCTGAAATTATTATGTTTCAGGATTTTTTTAGAAAGAGACTTTAATCACATAACTTTTATTGTAATATATTATTGTAATTGTTTTATTTTATTACTAGGTATTGGTGTTCATCTCTTCCTCTGCCTAATTTATAAACTTAACTTTATCATGGTATATATAGGGAAAAAAACAATAAATACAAGTTTTGGTACCATCTAAAGTTCAGACATTCACTAGGAATCTTAGAGTGTATCCCCTTTGGATAAGGGTGGACCACTGTACTTTTAGGTCTCCCTTCATTTCAAACCAGGATTATTTCTTTCCCACCAAATTGATGACAGCAGCAATTAGAATCTCAACAGCATTTTTGTGTTTAATATTGGTTGTCTAGCTGGTTCCCTGCTAAGATTTTATTATTTATGACTCCCTTTAGTCAATGTCTTGAATTTACCTATAAAATTAAGGTATAGAAAACAACAAAAGATATTTTCATTTTGAAGTACTGTTTTAAGCTAATGTCTGAATATTTGCTTTGGAAAGATGCTGCAAATTTATTTTGCAATTTCCATCCTATCAGTGATCATATTGAATCTCACCAAATTAATTCTAAGTCACTTCAATGTATATATAATACCATTTGTGGGATGGAATGATGGTAGCTGTCACAAAAGTGCTGTCAGGTTGCAGACATTGTCAATAACTTATATGTTAGTCACAATCCTATAAATTTCAAGGGTTAATATACACTAAAGTAGAGATCTTCCCTTTGGTGAGTATCTGTTCTTTCAAGGTTGTGAGTTGACTAATGATAAATGATTTTGAAGTTTTAAAAACCTGAGTTTTGAGTAAGCATGATAGTGGGTCATGTAGTTATATATTATTAAACTCTCTGAGACTCAGTTTTCTGGCTTGTAAACTGGGGAAAGCTAACAGTTATTTTACAGGGTCATGACAACAATTGAACAAAATAAAAAGTTTAAAGAAGCTGGGCATGGTAGTGGATACCTGTAATCCCAGCAGCTCAGGAGGCTGAGGCAGGAGGATCACGAATTCAAAGCCAGCCTCAGCAACCTAGCGAGGCCTAAGCAACTCAGTGAGACTCTGTCTCTAAATAAAATATAAAAAAGGGCTAGGGATATGGCTCAGTGGTTAAGCACCCCTGGGTTCAATCCCCCATACCAAACAAAAAGTTTAAAGACTACTGAGTGTGGAAAAACTTAAACAAATAAAAAATGGTATAATTTATTTCACCTTTTGTCAGCATTATCAAGTAGAAAATTCTGCCTCAAGTGTAACTAAACTAACAATATGCAAACTTTACAACAAAGGCAAAACCGATATTGGTCCTTATTAAAGCTATCCCAGAGTATACATTACTACTGAATTTTAGGGCATGCTAGATATAACCGAGACTTTGGAATTACATGAGATTGTTTACTTTCTGATGTGCTTCTTGACAGTATATATCCTCTAGCTATTTACATGCCAAGAAACCAAGCAAAGGTTCACCCTCTATGCTTTGTTAATTGCTTTCCCACTGGTCTAGCCTTTGAGCTTGTCTTCTGTTACAGAGTAAAATAAATTGAATGGATAACTGTGACTAATTTTGCATTCAACACAGCACCTAGCATATCCTTTGTACATTAAGGATGTTTCAAAAAGAGTATTTAATAGTTCTTCTCATTTATTCATTCATTCGGGTCCCAGCTCTCATAGGTTGATATTATAGTGGGGGAAACAGCAATAAATATAATAAATCAATAATGAAGATAATTTCAGACATTGAGAAGAGTTCTAAAGATACTGTACAATGTCAAAACAATAGAAAATGTCAAGATTCTGGGAATATGGAAGCCAGTGCTCATTTTCACAGATAAATAAGAACACATCTTTTCTTGGGAAAACATTAGAATGTATGTTGGGGGGAGTTGAGAATGAGATAGACAAGGTAGGCATGGGCTATGTTACTTGGGGCTATCTTATTCTGGTTTTGATAGGATGCTAGTAGAGGGATTTAATAATAGAATGACATGACTTATTTTATATTTGAGAAAGAACCCCATAGTGGGGAGGGAGGTAAAGAGCATCTGTCTTCTAGTGTGATCAATATATATGTGGTGAGGACAAGAGGAGGCAGAGAGGCTAGACTGGAGGAGGTAATTGCAATACTTCTGGTAAGAGATGACACTCATTTGGTGGTGGTGAAGGTAGAGTGGTGTGTTGAGAGATGACTGGACTTCCTGATGGATTGAGTTGAGACAAAGTAATGGACAGAGAGAAAAATCAAGCTTGATTTCTAAGATGTTGGTTTTAGCTACTGAGTGAATGGTGGTGTGTTCCACTGAGATGAGGAATCACTGAAAAACAGTGGATACGTGGGAACAAATTGTGACAGCATAGAATATGGAACACAAGCTGATTCTGAGTAAGGTATTTTGTTTAAGAGGAAGATAAATCCCTAAATATCTGATGTCTTGTTTATAATATTGGGTTATATTGACATTTTCCTGCAACTTGTCAAGTTGTGCTAAATTTAGCCAAGAGAATGTATTATTTGAATAATGCCTAGATAATTAAGTTATACTCTCCTACATTTGCCAATTTTGCTGTTGCTTTTTCCTGAGCAGATCTGCAAAGAATCTTGCCAGTCTCTTTGTGAACCTTTGTGTTACTGCAGAGACCCATGAGGTCTCTGCTCTCTGGTTCCTGTGGTATGTGAAGCAGTGTGGGGGCACAACTAGAATCATCTCAACGACCAATGGAGGACAGGTACCAGTTAATTTCACCACCATCTCAACAGAAAACCACTACTACTTTCAATCATGAACTGCTGAAACTTGAGGCAGGCTTGTGGCTTTTAGTGTTTTATCATGGTAGCTCAGAGTGATATTTATAAGGAGCAGTCTGTCATCAGGTAACCAGTGTAAGAACTGAGTAGCCAATGTAATTTTAGAATTAGGCTTATCCCTTTTTAAGGACTTTTGCCATTTCCATTTGTAGATATTTCCAATTATTGTTTGGTAAATTTGTATATTATCGGATGGACATAACTTGAGCACTTCTTGGAAAGTTCAAAAAGAAAAGTTAGAAATGCATTTTCAAATTTAAAACACATGGAATTAATTAATTCATTCATTCCCTATTTCCTGAGCCCCAGTATTACATGAGACACTATGCTAGGCACAGTAGGAAGGGGATTAAAGTCCTTAGATAATCTGCTTAATAGTCACATTCATTTTCTTTTCCTTCTACTTTCTTTTCTTTTTCTCCCTCTTCCTTTTTACTCCTTCTTCTTCTTCCTGGATCTGTTTGAAATTTTTTAAAAATCAACTGAACTGAAAATTGGAAAAGAGGAGACAGCTCAACTGTGTACACAGGCAGGCAGAATATTTGGAAGTTTTGGAACATTTGGAAGCAGGGCTCAGGGCAAGTGGGTGCAGTGAGGTGAAGTGACCTTGGTGACCACAGAAGAATCAGGAACTGTCCCAGGCTGACCTGTAGGGTGGGGTGTGGTGTAGAGGCAGGGATGTTCTGAGCCTCATTTATAGGGCAAGGCCTAGGTGAGCTCAGGCAGGTGGTAGCTGAGTAGTAGTTTCACAAGACCCAACAGCTCAACAAAACAATGCAGAAGGGCTAGGCATAGTGGCACACACCTGTAATTCCCAACTACACAGGAGGCTGAAGCAGGAGAATTGTAAGCTCTAGGCCAGCTTGGGCAACTTAGTGAGAATCTATATCAAAATAAAAAATAAAAAGGGCTGGAATGTAGCTCAGTGGTACAGTGCTTGTGTGTGCAAGGGCCTGGGTTCCATCCCAGTATTGCAAGGAAAATAAAAAGACTGGAGGTATAGCTCAGAAGTACAACAGTCCTGAGTTCAACCCCCCAAATCCACCCCAAATGCAAATAGGACATAGATCAGGGGTGGTGGCAAGACAGATGGGACCTGGAGATCATTCTAAGGATGTCCTGCGGAGGTTGGATCCTGGAGATCTACAAGTTGCTTTGAACTTGATTTAGAAAACCTATGATTTTATCAAAAGTCAGCAGTCCCCAGTTAGAAAACAATGGTTAAAGATATGATTCACAACAGTTATTCTACATCTCAGATTGAAGAGAAGCTAGGAAAATAAGCCACTTAGAAATTTATACCCATCCTTGTTTTTCCCACCTGCCTTTTTTTCTTTCCAGGAGAGGAAATTTGTGGGAGGATCCAATCAAGTGAGTGAGCGAATAATGGAGCTCCTTGGGGACCGAGTGAAGCTAGAGAGACCTGTGATCCACATTGACCAAACAGGAGAAAATGTCCTTGTGGAGACCCTAAACCACGAAACGTATGAGGTAACCGAGACCCTTAAACAGGTAGAGGTGGGGAGACCAGAGTCTCATAGATAACCAAAGCTTACATAAAGTCAAGAATATCTCAGCTATCATAAACCCTTTGAGAAGGTAATGTTTGAGCACAGAACTGAAGAAAATTCTGGATTGAGCCACGTGTCTGTTGGGGAGAAGATTGTTCCAAGTAGATGGAATGGCAAGTGCCAAGGTGAGAAAAAGTCTGGCATGATCAAGGAACAGCAAGGTGGTCAAAATGACAGAAGTAAGAGGAGTGAAGTTGGAAGATCAACATGAGGTTGAATCAGAAATGTACCAGGAGTCTGTTTCATATATGACCTTGGATGTGACTGTGAGGAACTTGACTTTGATTCCAAGTGTAATGGGAAATCATTGGAGGTTTTGAACAATGAGGGTTTCTTTAGGTTTTAACAGGATCTTTTCAGTTTTGCTGTCGAGACTAAATGGGGACAAGGGTGAAATGAGAGAAGATCATTAGGGAAAAACTGAAACAACATACCAATGATGTTTAACCATGTTGCTTTTCTTTCAGGCAAAATATGTGATCAGCGCTATTCCACCCATTCTGGGCATGAAGATTCACTTCAACCCACCTCTGCCAATGATGAGAAACCAGCTGATCACTCGTGTGCCTTTGGGTTCAGTCATCAAGTGCATCGTTTATTATAAGGAGCCCTTTTGGAGGAAAAATGGTTAGTACTTTCCTCATATAAATATTTCTGCAGAAGGTCTAACACACTTGGTGTCAATATAGGCATTTGCTTGAAACTATTTTTATTAAAATTCTGGATATAACATTTTATATTCAGAATTTTAATAAAAATAGTTACAAGCAAATGTTATAAGCAAAATTCCAGGTTCTTAAATATAGTTCTTTCAAATAAAACACATCAGCACAAATTCTTGGAATTAACTTTCCTTGGTATCTGACCAACTCTTAGTACAATTAGATATAACATTTATTTGATCCTCCCACAAAATCTTGTGAAAATAAATTAGTACCATTTTCTAATACATTTTTGAAATATGAGTTTGTAAAGCTATTTGCAGTGGTGGGAATTCTGGAAATTTCCAGGCCATTTCTCATTAGTGTCAAGATTCTACCATATTAAATTAATTCATTCATTCATATCTAGTCCTCATGGAGGACAGTACACGTGGATGCTCACTGAAGTCCTCTATTTTGCAGAAAGGTTCTAGATCTACTTTATCCAACACACTAGCCACAGTCCTCATGTGGATGCTGAACACTTGAAATGTAGCTAGTGAAATTAAGGAACCGAATTTTTCGATTCTATTTCATTTTAGTAGCTAGAAGCTACTGCTTTGGACAACACAATGCTAGAGTCTTATCACATTTCCTTTTATCATGTCTCCTTTTCTTCCAAGTGGAGATCAGGAAAGAACAGTCAAACTCTGGGATTGAGAGCAAAGAGCAGGGTGGACTGAAATGAGGAGCAACACAGCCGAAAGGAAGATGGCTGGAGACAAATGTAGATAATGTCACAGTTTGGTCTCAGAGTAGTATTTCCTGTGTACAATCAGCCCTTTGTATCCACAGGTTCTACATCCATGGATTCAGCCAATCACAGATCAAAACTATTTGGATAAAAGCATTCAACCTTTGACTTTTTTCATTTGCATTTTCCTATTGCTAGAGATGCTAAACATTTCTTCATATTTTGTTGGCCATTTGTATCTCTTCTTTTGAGAAGCATCTCTTTAGTACTTTTCCCCATTTACTAATTGGGTTATTTGTTCTCTTTTTTTGGTGTTAAGTTTTGTGAGTTCTTTATATATTCTTGATATCAGTGCCCTATCTAAGGGGAATGTGGCAAAGATCTCCTATTTCCTAGGTTCTCTCTTCATGAACTTGTTTTCTTTGCTGTGTAGAAGCATGTTAATTTGATGCCATCCTACTTATTGATTTCAGGTTTTATTTCTTGCACCTTAGGAATCTTGTTAAAGAAGTCAGTTCCTGTGCCAATATGTTTAAGTGTTTGCTTCCAACAGCTGGAGAGTTTCTAGTCTAATTTCTAAGTCTTTGATCCACTTGGAGTTGACTTTTTTGCAGGGGGGTCAAGTTTCTTTCTTCCACATATGGATTTACATTTCTCGAGGCACTATTTGTTAAAAGGCTATCTTTTCTCCAACAAATGTTTTTGGTATCTCTGGTATCAGACATAACCAGTTCTTGATTGCTTCTTTTCCTTCTAGCATCATGCTAAACACTGCCTTTATTTTATTTTATTTTATTTTATTGTGTATATTAAGACATCATATATAGACATAGTGAAATGATTATTGAGGTCAAACTAGTTTACATATCTCTTCACATAGCCATTGTCTTAGTCAGCTTTTCACTATCATAACAAAATGCCTGAGATAATTTGCAAAGAGAAAAGGTTTATTTGTGGTCACAGTTTTGGAGGTTCCAGTCCATGTTCAGTTGACCCCATTGCTTTTGGGCCTGTGACAACACAGCACATAATGGTGAGAATGTGTGGCAGAGAAAAACTGCTCACCTCATTGCCAAGAAGCAAAAGAGAGTGAGGAGGGGGTCTATAGTCCTACAGTCCCCTTTGAGAACATTTCCCCAGTGACCTAAAGACCTCTGTCCCACTAGGCTCTGTCCCTAGGCTCAATTTAAGTTCTCATAGGTATACTATATATAGGATGGTGGGACACAAGGGATTATTAAGAATGAGACTCTACTCAATTTGAGGGGACACTGTGTGCACAGGCAAGTAATAGAAAGTGCACTGATGCTGCATGAAATTCCACTGGCACAAACGTGGCTTTTTCTCTCTGCCCCTTGATTCTTTATTTTCTCTAATTGCACCCACCTGACACAGAGTCCACTTTCTATGGCAGTTCATTCAGCTGATCCCTACATCATCAAGATGTGCCTGCTCATTTTGCTGATGAGATATGTCTCTCTCTCTCTCTCTCTCTCTCTCTCTCTCTCTCTCTCTCTCTCTCTCTGCCTTTTTTGGGGCCACACTGGAGATTGATCCCAGGGATGCTTTACCACTGAGTTACACCCTGGGGTCCTTTTGTCCTTTTCATTTTTATTTTGAGACAGGGTCTCACTAAGTTGCTGAGGCTGGCCTCAAACTTGCGATCCTCCTGCCTCAGCCTCCCAAGTTCCTGGGATTACAGGCATACAGTATGATGCCTTGCTTTCTGCCTTCTTATAACATGTGATTCCTTCACTAGTTCTCTTATATTCTTAAGTCTTCTTGAATTCTTGGATGGACTTTGAATTTTTTTTTCTTCTCACACTTCAGTCTTGATCAACATCATTCCCACCGCAACACACCTAAGGGGCACACAAACACATTGACTTTCTCATAGGTCCACAGAGGGGAGGGATGTGAGAGTAGAGAGAAAAGCAAGGGCAGTTTAAAAAGCCTCTGGGTGTGTCTTATCACACACTTGTGCCTGAGCACAGGTTGGGGAGGTGTGTGCCTGCAAAGTTCTTTCTCTGTTCTTTCTTCCTCATTTTGAAACCCTCCTATTGGCTTTTCTATATAACATTTGTTCCAGAGTCTTCCACCATAATTTTGTTGAAACAACCTCCAATTTGCAAGAAAATGATGGAGCAGGGGGAAGAGTACGCTGCAGTAGGATATTATTATAACATTTCAGACCCTGGCCTGACAGTTTTACTGCTGCTCTGTCATAGTCTTTTGTTAAAATTGAATATATAGTCATTCCCAGGATCCATGGGGGACTGGTTCCAGAACCCCTACGGATACTAACATTCTCAGATGATCATGCTCCTTATATAAAATGCCATGCATCCTCTTGTATACTTTAAATGATCTCTATTTATAATAGCTAATGCAATATACATGCTGCATAAATATTTATTATACTATGTTGTTTAGGGACTAACAACAAAAAAGTCTGTACATGTTCAGTACATGTGTAATTTTTTTCAAACATTTTCAACCCAATGTTTTGAATCCACAAATGTGGAACCCACAGATTCAAAGGGCTGATTATGTTTTGGGTTTCATGGGGGGTGGGGGCTGAAGGAAGCCCTTTTATCTAGAATGAGCTGAATTTGTTTCCCAAGATTTTCTTAAAGGGGAAAGGGTTTTTGGAGATCATGTTTGAAATGAAGGTTTTGGACTCTATGAACTTTAGTCCTGTCTGCCCTGTTTTCAGCCAAGAAATAATTCAAGTAGAATAAGTGGCCAGATGTAGTGGTTCACACCTGTAGTCTCAGCTACTTGAGAAGCTGGTGCAGCTGGATCACTTGAGCTCAGGAGTTTGGGGCCAGTCTGAGCAACACACCAAGACCCCATCCCTAAAATTCAAAAATAAAAAAATAAAAACAAAACAGAATAAGTAGCTTTTCATAAAATTTAAATATGCAGTCCCTTCTGTTCTATAGGAAAGGACTAATATTTCCCTTACACATCTTTGATTTTATTCTGATTCCTTATAAAAAAGAAAATAGGGGACACAAGTGTTAATGGCAAGAAAAAACAGATTTTTTAAAATGGTGACCTGGATGAATTCAAAATATCATATTGCCCTATTCTTTGCAGAGAAGAAAGGACTTATAGTTTGATTTTTTTGTTTGTTTTTTGCTACTCAGCCCTCTTATCTATATGTTTGGTTTGTCTTCATAAATTTAGAGTGTACTATGCTGTTTTCAGACTTTGGGCTTCTCAAATTGAAAAATGTGTGCTTCATTGTAAGTGCTACAGATAGTTTGATAGGACGATGAATGAGTTCTTCCATTTTGCTGTTATCCAAGATTACTGTGGAACCATGGTTATTGAAGGAGAGGAAGCTCCAATTGCCTACACACTGGATGATACCAAACCTGATGGCAACTATGCTGCTATCATGGGGTAAGACAAATTATGGCATTGTGGTTGTGTTCAGTATTGACAAGATAATCAAACACTATTAATACATGTGCCTCAAACTTTGTTAAATAATTTTTTTTACTGAATGACACTACTATCCAAATCCTGCAATAGAAAAATTCATATTGCTTCTTTTCTTTGATGTGTTCCAAGGAATAAATATCTACGAGAGACATATAATACCAATAACATTTTTAATTTGCTATATTAATTTTCCACTTCATATTTAGTGCTGGGATATATATATATATATATATATATATATATATATATATATATATATATAATCTATTATTTGTTGAAACATGATTCAAAGACATAACTTGGGGTGTTTTGCTAAGAAAGCTTCTTGTGGAAGCTGCGTTGACACCAGTGTTGTGTTAATCTGTTTTGTGTTACTATAACAGAATACCAGAGACTGGATAATTTATAAAGAAAAGATGTTATTTTAATTCACATTTTTTGAAAGTCCCGGACCATGGTTTCAGCATCTACTTGGTTTCTGGTTAGGGTCTTGTGTTGCATCACATATGGAAAAGTGAAAGGAAAGTGAGTGTGTGATATAAGATCACAGTGAGAGAGGAAGGAAGAGAGCCAGAAGAGGAAGCCAAACTTACTTTATAACAACCAACTCTTATAAAAACTAATCCACTCTTGTAGGAGCTATATTAATCCTTTCATGAGAGTGAATCCCTGAAGTCTGAAAATGCCTTTTAAAAAGCCCCACCACCTCTCAACACTATCACAATTGGAATTAAATTTCTACATGAATTTTGATAGGAATAAACCATATCAAAACCATAGTAAATATTATTCCTGTGGGATGCTGGGATTTTCTCATTTCTGCTAGAGAGGGAACCAAGGTCAGTCCTATCCTCAACTTTCCAGGAAAGATAACAGCACAGATGGGAAACAGAACCTGTTCCAAAGAGGTGTTTAACTGAAGCAACTAAAATTGTGATGGACCTAGGACATGTATAAGTTTATTTCATATACATCCAAGGTGAGAAAGGGCAGTCAAAGTCAGTTGTTAATTTGAAAGCAATCATAGTGCTGTAAATGGAGAGAGAATCTAAAAGTTCACTGCTAGGGAGACACCATGGTGAAGAAAGAACCAAAGAATAAGAACTAGGTTACATTGGAAGGACTCAGATGCAACCTTAATTAAAACATTTGAGGTCCAGGGTTCATTCCTATTGGCCACCAGCCAGATGGGGGAAAGTGGGTCACTCATCATATTACCCTATGCAGAAATCTTTGCCAGTCATCTATTTTTTGTCCCTTGTTCCCCAAAGCTACAAGATGCTCTTCAATGTCAGGAATGTAACATGTAAACAGTTAAATCTCTGAACATGAAATAGGTAAATGTATAGATTGTTTCTTCTGGTTGGCTTTGAACATTGAATACCAGGCAAATGTATAGTATAAAAATGAGACCAGGATGAGGGAGGGGAGGAGAAGGGAGGATAGTAAGGACAGCAGAATAAAATAGACATTATTATTGCTGTGGGTATATACGTGACTATATGACCAATGTGATTCTGCAACCTGTACACTCAGAAAATGAGAAATTATATTCCATGTGATCCAAATGTATGATATGCCAAGAGCATTGTACTGTCATGTGTAGCTAATTAAAACAAATAAAAATAATAAATAAATTAATAAATAATGAGACCAGGATGAAAGAAATCATTAATTTCCTTTCTCTTTCTTGTTTCTATATTTCAGATTTATCCTTGCTCACAAAGCAAGAAAATTGGCACGTCTTACCAAAGAAGAAAGGTAGCAAAAGAAGTGTTTCTTCTTCCTTCCTTCTTTCCTTTCACTCCTCTCCATCCCTGTCTCCATCCCTGCTTTCCCTCTTTCTTTTCTCCTTTACTACCTATCTGCTTGCCTTTCGATTTTACTGAATTTTAAACTTACAAACTGCCCAATAATGTGTGCATTGACAATACTGTGTGTCTGTTATGCTAATTATAAGGGTCTGGTTGTATAAAGGCACAGAGCTGATAACTTAAGAACCAGTTATTCAAATTAGTATTTATTGAGTTTATTGTACACCAGACACCATGCTAGGAACTATGAAGACTGTGAAAATGAATATAAACCAGGGGCTGAAAATGCACTGGTGGAGAAGATAACCAGGTAGAGAAATTACTGTGTTGCAGAGCCATACATGAGTGATGCATAGCAATTACAGATTATAGGTACAGAGGGACTGATTTCTCTGGAGGTGGCAATTTCTTCTGGCAATTAGTATTCATCACTGCCAATTATGTATTCCCACACCACTACATATTTACCAACTAAGAGCCCTTAGTAACCTCATGTGCATTCTTTCCCCTTCTGTCAGCATGCTCCTTTGTGACCAGTGACATCTCTGTGTGTGGCCAGGGCTATAGAGGTCTGCTTAAGCCCTCATCTCAAAATGTCCCCATTGCAATATAAGATCCATGAAAGTTAGGGAGTGTTGTTTGGTTAGTTCACTGCAGCCTCTCTAGTGCCTGGAACAAATCTTTTCCCAATTTACCTTTTGATTATATTTATAGCTCATTTTTATACTATAGTATCATTTTATCTCTTTATCAAATTTATCCATTTTTAAATCATCACTGACAAATGCTCTATCATGCATAGAAAAGACTTTCCTATTCCAAGATTATTTTTCTTTTAAAATCACCAATTTTCCCCACTACTTTTCTAGGCTCATCTATTTTATGAAAATCTTTAATCCTTCTGAAATATATTTTGGTATAAGAAGTAATATAAGGGTCCAACTTTATTTATTTCTTTCATGGGCAGCCATTTGTCCCAGAGCCATTTTATTGAATAATCTGTCATTTCTTCACTGGTTGAAGATGTTCACCTTTATGAATTCTAAATCCGCTTATGTAATTGGTTCTATTTCTGAATTTAATTTTACTTCTTTGTTCTTTCTGGCTTTTTCTCTGCTTGTGCCAAACCATTTATGTAAAAATTAAGAGGGAGACAGAGAAAGGGAATGAGAGAGAGGAGAAAATATTAGGCATTTTAATACACCTTTATAAAAATAAATTTCTGAATTCAAAATAATAATGAAAATATTTTAAAAATTATTGGCTTAGCTTTGAAACATGTTCAAGACCCTTGTTAGCATTACTATTCTGTTAAAAGCAGGCTTGAAATGACTTTTTTTTATAGTTGACTAAATGAATTGAATAAGCGACTCATTTTAGTTGACTAATTATAATGGTTGCCTTATTTCCAAATTCCCCATTAGATTTAAGAGCTACTATTTGTTCAACATTTATTTATTACATACCAGTTAGTGGGTGGAGAAATTGACATCAGTGGCTTTCAAACTTGAGAATCATCTGGAAAATTTGTGGCAATGCAGACTGATGCTACACCCTTGCTGAATTAGGAGGTCTGGGGCAGGACCTGAGAATTAACATTTCTAACAAGTGCCCTCATGGTGTTGATGCTGTAGATCTGGGAACTACAGTTTTCCATCATTAATGAAAAAAACCGTGGATATGGTTGTTAAAAAAATAAAGCTCAGAAAGCTCTAGTAATGTGCTTGAGATCTCACAGTATCTAAGAGGCAGAAACAGAAATCACAGCTTTTCCTGCTCCCTACATTCTCCACTGTACCCACCACAGCCTCATAGTAGGGAGGAAGATAGAGGAAGGTAAGTAGAGCTATATTGTCACCCTCCCAAAATCTTCAGTACTTACTAAGGCAGATGGACTGACACTTAAGAGGTACCTGGTCTCTTTTATCCAACAAACGAAGAAATTGCCCTGGGTCCCCTAGTGGTTTGAGCAACACGTTATTTGACTTTCTTAAAGATTTATCAACAATCTCTCATGATTCATATTTGTGATCTCATTGGTTTAAGACATTTCAGTTAGGACAAAATGCCTTGATCTAAAAACTTAAAATGAAATGTTGAAGTAGAAGCAATGGCTTACAATCTTTTTTTTTTTTTTTAATTTGCCTATAATTTCACAGCTGGTGTGTGCCTGGGTCTACATTTTATTTTTGACTATAAGTTCTAGTTTTCTAGATGAGGTTTATAATATACAGTATTAAGTGGCCCTTAATCACTTGGCCTACTGTTCTTTTTAAAATTCTTTTTAGTTGTATATAACATTAGGGTACATTTTGACATAATCACAAAAGTATGGAATATAACTTGCTTACCGAGTCTTTCTTATAAGGGGATGGGTGCCCCTCACTTTTTCTTTCCCTTCCTTTCTTCATCTTCACATTTGTCCTTTCTGTTGTTATTGTTGTTCTGTAGGCTGAGGAAACTGTGTGAGCTCTATGCAAAAGTTCTGGGCTCCCAGGAAGCTCTGAAGGTAAGACTGCTTCCCATCCCTTTCCTAAGGGTGATAGAACTTGTTCATCCTGAAGCAAGGATGGGTTCACACATATAGAGCCCTAGAGCTCATGTTTACTCTGATATGCTTTCAGAGGATCTGCATAGGGCTGGTTAATTTATAAGTGGTCCCAAAGAGTATGGGTCCTGGATGTGCTGATGGCAGGTAAGGAACTTTGTAACATGTTGTGGTTTTGGTGGTGCTACACTTGTCCCTGAATTCAGAGCTCTACCTGGAGCAGGTTGTTGGGCTCCTCTGCCTCCAGCTCCATCAGGAGGTGAAGAGGGTAGGGGTTTCAGCTATCCATAGGAGTTTCTAGATCCTGGAAGCCAGGATAGGGATGAAAAATAGCTTTCCTTTATTCTGGTGATCTTGTAAGACCAGAGTCTCATTCATGCCCACAAACTAACACTCACTTCACTCTCACTGTCTTACAGTTAAAAATAGGAGGACCTGTTCCCCTCCCTATAATGTCCCCTTTTCTGCCTTGTTTTACCCTTGAACATTAGGGATGGAAGGAAGACAGGCTGATGCCAATCCCTGTTAGGTGAGTTTCCTAGACACCTTTGGAAGTAATCCTGAGGAAATGATGATCTTCAAATTAATCAAGTATAACTCTTGATATGGTTACAGGTCAGGGTGGGGGCAGGTAGGAGAGGGTGGTAGAGTGGTAAGCAAGCAATCCAGTACTTCCTTGGGACGTTTAGTGACAGAGGGCCCAAGGTGCTTATAACCATCTCCCTCATCAATATTTAAAATGACAAATTGCTGTTCTTGTAATGATCACAACATTGATGGATTTTTACTGCTTTGACATGGATTATATCACCTTTTGAAAGTGGTTATTAAAGCCAGGGTCCATGAACCATTTGAGGACAGTGGAGAGTGATGTACAAATGAGCAATTAAAATGTGAAAAAAAAAGGCTGGTTATATAGCTCAGTTGGTAGAGTGCTTGCCTAGCATGCACAAGGCCTTGGATTCAATCCCCAGTCCCACAAAATAATAATAATAATAATAATAATAATAAGAAGAAGAAGAAGAAGAAGAAATCTAATGAAGGAGCTGAAAATGTTTCACTAGTTAAGCCTCTCAGACACAAGTCTCTACAATATATACCATAATCTAGCTGAACAGCTACATAGCTTACTGCTATTGCTCCTAATATATACATTGCTTGGTTTTGGAGAGGCTGACTTCCTCCAGGTCAAGTAGTTGTGGCCTTTGATTTTGTTGACCCTTATTTCTTTTCTTCCTTTCTTTCTTCCTTTCTATACTGCCAGGGATAGAACCCAGGGGTTCTTGGCCACTTAACTGTATCCCCACACCCATTTTTTTTTTTTTTTTTAATTTTGAGGCTGAGTCTCACTAAGTTGCCCAGGATGGACTTGAACTTACAATTCTCCTGTCTTGGCCTGCCAAGTGGCTGGGATTACAGGTGTGTGTCACCAAACCTGGCTTTATTCATTATTTTAAAACAAGATTTTTAATTCAATTAGAGATTATCTGTGCTTGATATAGGTGAAACACATGCTCTCAAGGGTTTTTTGAAATTCTTGCTCAACAAATGAACAAAAACTAGTCATTGATTGGTTTGGAGAGAAATATAATATTAATGAAAAGTATGCTTTGTTTTTTTTATTTCATATGCCATTAGTAAATATAAATATAAACATAGACTCCAGGCCTCAGGGTGGTATAGCAAACCCAAAATATACACACTAAAACAATCACTTAACATCTGTTAAAATTCATTAGATTTTTGTTTTGTTTTGTTTTTGGTTTTCATTTTGTGTTTGCTTAAAAATGCTATTAGAGATATTCCAGCTTCTTTGAAGTCACATTCTGAGACACTCTCAGGCTAAAGCAGTTTGTAATTGAAGTTCCTCCAGCAACTTGTGAGGTGGTTGTCTGGCGAGGAAAGCAATTATTCTCATATTTTCCCAAAAAAAGGGTGGTCATTTTCATTTGGAAAAATCTCTTTCTAATGTGGGATGATTAATTCCAGATGATAAAAATGAGTTGGTTCTGTCCTTCTATGGTTTTGTCATAGAGAGAGACACTTGCTTTACTCTTGCTTTAATGTTTACTGTGTAGAAGGAAAAAAAATATTCTGAAAGTAAAGAAAGGTGAAATTTCAAATTTTCTTGAAATTGCCTGCAAGCAGTCAGAGAAGGATGCTCAAGAGGTGGCTACAGCCCTCAGATGCCAGAGCATGCTGTATTGGGGACACCACAACAGACCTGGAGCCACTAAACCCATCAGGCGAGGCTTCATCCTTTGCAAATTGGATGCCTTAAGAATGACTATCCAAAGTCAGTTATGCAATTGCAAAATTTTTTTTAAACAAAACGTTTTTCAAATCTATTTTAAAGAGACTTTTTTTTCTCTTAAAACTTGCTGTGTTGATTTTATCTTTTCAAAGTAATGTTTAATGATAAATTATCTATTTAGTTTTTACCCCCTGGGGATTGAACCTAGGGCCTTGCTCATGCTAGGCAAATGTTCTTCCACTGAGTGACTCCCAGTACTTGTTTTTTTCTTACTTATTATTAGAGCTTTATAGTTACACATAATACCAACCAACTCATAAATGTATGGAAATTGATTTCAATTCATGATACTCCCTTTTACCTCCTGTCCTCCCTCTCCTCCTCTCCCTTTCTCCTTCCTCAACTTCATTTGACTTCCTTTAGACTGTCTGTTAATTTATATTTGATTGCTTCTTTTTGTTATCCTATCTTTTCCTCCCTGTTTCCTTTATTTTACTCTAGTTTCCACATGTGAGAGAAAACATTCAAACTTTGAGTTTCTGAGTTTGACTTATTTCACTTAGCATGTTATTCTTCATTTCCATTCATTTACCAGAAAATGCCATAATTTCATTCTTCTTTATGACTGAGTAGAACTCCATTGTGTGTGTGTGTGTGAGAGAGAGAGAGAGAGAGAGTGAGAGTGTGTGTATGTATGTGTGTGTGTGTGTGTATCTTACTATTTCTTAATCCATTAATCTATTGACTAGCATCTGGGTTGACTTTATAATTTAGCTATTGTGAATTGTGCTACTTTAAATATCTAGGTAGCTGTATCACTGTAGTGTGCTGATTTTAGATCTTTTGCCAGCCCTTGTTTTTTAAAAGAAGTTCAAACTTTGTACAATCTCACATGAAGTTTTGCCTATTAAGACCAATATTTGTTTACAAGTACTACCATCAACAGTAACACCTGCGTGCCACAAAACCTAGGTTTATCTTTCCAGCTCCCCTTAACAAAACTCATCTTCACAAGAAAATATGAATCTGCTCATCCTTTTCCTTTTTTAAAAAAAATATTTTTTAACTATAGTTGGACACAATACCTTTATTTTATTTATTTATATGTGGTGCTGAGGATCAAACCCAGGGCCTTGCACATGCTAGGTAAGCACCCCACTGAGTCATAACCCAGACCCTATCCTTTTTCTTTGACAGACATGTTTTTCTGATTTTTTCTGTCCAACCACTCCGGTAAGCACAAATTCTTTTTAAAAACATTTCTCAAACCATTAGGGACTACAAACCTCTTAATAGATCAGATCAAGTTAAATATGGAAATAAATTACAGCTTATGAACAGTACTTATGGCAAGACATGCACAAACCAAGTGAGAAAATTTACTAAAACCTGAATTTCTTTGAGGTTTCTTACCCAAAACATTGATCTGCCTAAAGAAAAATCTTGAAAAAAAAAAAAAACAGGATATGGGGCTGGGGACATAGCTCAGTTGGTAGAGCGCTTGCCTTGCATGCACAAGGCTCTGGGTTTAATCTCCAGCATGCCCTGGGCTCAATCCCCAGCACCACACACACACACACACACACACACACACACAGAGAGAGAGAGAGAGAGAGAGAGAGAGAGATACACCCACACACACAAACTGGATAATGAGACTCTATTTCAGAAATATAGGCAAATTCTGTACCTATGGATTCAACCAAACGTGATGGAAAATATTTGGAAAAAATGCATTTATAATGAAGATGTACACAATTCACAATAACTAAACTATGGAACCAACCTAGATGCCCTTCAATAGATGAATGGATAAAAAAATGTGGCATATATACACAATGGAATATTACTCAGCAATAGAAGAGAATAAAATCATGGCATTTGCAGGTAAATGGATGGCATTAGAGAAGATAATGCTAAGTGAAGTTAGCCAATCCCCAAAAACCAAATGCTGGATTTTTTCTTTGATATAAGGAGGCTGATTCACAGTAGGGTAAGGAGAGGGATCATGGGAGGAATAGATGAACTCTAGATGGGGCAGAGGGGTGGGAGGGGAAGGGAGTGGGCATGGAGTTAGAAATGATGGTGGAATGTGATGGACATTATTATCCAAAGTACATGTATGAAGACATGAATTGGTGTGAATATACTTTGTATACAACCAGAGATATGAAAAATTTTGCTTTATAAGTGTAATAAGGATTGTAATGCATTCTGCTGTCATATATAAATTTAAAAAATAATGAAGATGTACATACTTTTTCTTGTTATTTTTAAATAAATGTCATGGTACAAAACAGTAGTTTTACATAGCATTTGCATTGAATTAGGTATTATAAATCATGTAGAGATGATTTAAAGTATATGGGAGAGTGTGCATAAGTTATATGCAAACAATATGCCATTTCATATGAAGGACTTGAAAATCCAAGGTTTTTTGGTACCCATCAGAGGATCTGGAACCAATTTCACTTGGATTATGAGGAACGGCTGCAAATTGGTTCTCTACCATGAAGTCTCCTAGACTGTGTTTGATTTATTCTAGACAAGATCTTTCCCTCTACATCTCGTTCAGGCTGTTGTCACTGTGTCTTACAGCCAGTGCACTATGAAGAGAAGAACTGGTGTGAGGAGCAGTACTCTGGAGGCTGCTACACAACCTACTTCCCCCCTGGGATCATGACTCAATATGGAAGGTAGAGTAAAAATGGGCTAAGCAGTGACTGAAATCCCCTGCATCAGAACCCAAACTCTTCATGTCACTTCTCTCCTCTGTTTCTTGTAAAACAAAAGAAAATAAATACCAAACTAAAAATTAAAAAAAGAAAAAATCCCCGATTTGTTGGTGTCTTGTGATTCTCAGGAATGAAGCACCATGATGCTGCTTTTCATGCTTCATTCATCTGGAAGAGTAATCCCAGTCAATATAACCAAAGAAGGCTAGTGCATAAGAATAGCTATAGGGATAGTCAGAGGGTTCACTTATATTGGCAGAAGAAGGGTCCTTATACTGAATTTAGAACTCAGTCAAACTTCCTCCAGTGCACCTCTGTAAGTCCAAGATGGGTGCAGCATTATAAACATGAAATGAGTTCTAGACTGGTGTGAAAGGACTTAGGTTCCTGTTTGGACTACCAATAGCCAACTTTGTTATTTTGGACAAATTGCATTTCTCCGAATCTCACTTTTCTTAGCACGTGGATAGAAACACACAAAATGGCATATGATAAGCAATAATCAGTGCATTAATCAGAGTACAAGTTATTTGAATGACTTTATTGAGATATAATTTATATCCTATGACCCTCCCATTCAAAGTACACTGTTCAATGACATTTTGTATTCATAGCATTGTGCATCCAAGTATGATCCACTGAAGTTTTTAGTTCATTGTATTTGATGACAATTAACATGGCATTAATTAATAATATAGCAGTAATTATTATGACCATTATAGTTACACTAAACTAGGCAATCATGTAATGCCAAGACCTCAATCAAAATAAAATGGGAAATGTAGAATAGTGAGTGAAAGGCTGTTGAGAATAGTCAACACACAAAGAGTATGAGTAAATGGAGTTGGCTAATCAATAAGTCCATAAAAACCTAGAGAGATTAAAAGCTGTTTTTTAGAAGATGCATAATGATTTTTGTTAGCACTTTCCTTATCTTCTTGCACATAGCAAAATATGATCCAAGAGAACATTCTGGGGCCAAAGAGCACTACCTGATAAACTATTGAGTCATTAATTTTCAGATATGCTGAGTGTAGAATAAGTCAATAGTAATTGTTTCATTTTGTATATATTGGCTAAATGCCAGCTCTTTGGAAAACATTGTACTGGAAACTTAAATATCAAGGACACCCCTCCCTGCTGAGGGGCTGACAGTGTGGTGGGTCAGGGTGGGTGTGAGGTGGGGACAGAACATAAAAAAAGATTGGTTTTAAAGTATTGAGGTAAGTGCTCTAATAGAGGGACATAATAATACCCTGGGAATACAAGGAGGTATGAGTTCACCCCACCAAGGAAATCTGCAAAGGCTTCACAATGCAGTGTGTAGGAAACAAAAGGCCACTGGGGATACAGTCTAGGCAGATGGCACTGCATGAACTAATGCTTGGAATCCTGTAAGTTCTTAGAAGGTCCAGGGCAAAGCTTAGCATGGCTGGGCTATAGGTGATATTGTGGATGGCTTAGAGAATCAGACCAGAAATTTCTATAGGTTCTTTTGCCTCGTGTGACACTTTCAGAAATATAAAACTTTGTGTTTCTACAAAGAAAGGGCACCATTGCATTGGTTTTGTTTTTGGTTTGGTCTTAAATCCAAAGTGAGATGTCATGAGATTTTTGACCACAGAGTGGCAAGTTTTATATTCAATCCCATAGACTATCAGGAAAATGCCTTTTGGAGCTGGGAACAAAAAAGAACACTCACACTGGCCTGATCTTGATCACGTGAGAGAAGCATGATAATATCATTGCATCAGTCATTGGCCGTAACATGGTTATACCTTCTTTCATCTCTGTTCTTTCCACGGACATATGCCAGGCTTCATATCACTACCTTCAACTTGTAGAGTAGAAACTAAGGCACAGCATAGTTTAATGACATATTCCAGCCAGAGCAGAGACTATTTCCCCACAGGACACCCCCTGACTCTTCAGAGCAGTGGCATTTGGGACACTGCAGAGTCAGATCTTTAGGGCACAAGAAGGACACAGTAAGTGTTCTGTTTCCAGAAGGAAGACAGAAGACAGAGTTCAAGGTACAACTTTGCAAAGAACAGAACACACATTTCTTAAGCATTTTTTTCTTCTGAATACAAATAAAAACTGATTGTAACAATTACATAGTAAAACGCATAAGCCACCAGAAATAAATGTGGATCTCTCATTTATGATATTTTATATATTTTTTGTGAATATATACTATCTGATCACTCACCTACAAAAGAAGGGGGAGGAATTTTCTTATCTAGCTGTGGAACTTGTTTTTCTCTCAAAACAATTTCCACATGACAGTGGAGGGAAACTCTTTTGTCTGTTTAAATTAATTCTTGGGTTATACGTTTCTCCATTCTGATTGTGAGTCTGATTAATTCTCTAAGCTGGTTGTCCCTCTTCTAATCTTTAACTCTAGGGCTTGGCCAGACCTCCCAGAAGTCTCCAAATGGAATAAGTTCCCTCTGTAAAAAGTGAACAAGCAGTAAAATAATATAGCATAGTTTAATGAACATGGAGTGGGAAAATCCACCTTCTTTTGCAGGAAACCTTTCCTGAATACACCTAAGCTCTTGATTATTTCATGTTATCATTATCAGCTTACCAATATTCTATAATATCTTCTCTTGTATTTCCTCTCCCTTTTTTGATGATAGCAATAAGGGCAGGTGAAGAAAAATCTATCAATTCAGGCCAGCCTGTTCACTTTTCTGATAAGAAGTCCAGTGGTGTAGAGTGTTCACTAAAGTGCAACATGAATGTGAGCTTTGGACATTCTTTATCTGATACAATACAAATAATGACTTGTGGGCAGTGCATCTCTTATGACATTTATTTTCAGTTTCGATAGGCTTACCCTCTTACAAGCCAAATGTCATGGCACTTGCATTCCTTTGAATAGCATGTGGGCACTCTGTTAATGGTAATGGTGATGATATACTAGGAAAATTGTATAGGATAAAAACAGAAACTGACTTCTTTGGGATGTGGTTCAAACCCTGGCTCTATTTTCTATCAGTGTAGCTCTTGGTGAGTCACTGCACATTTCTCCCAGTCTCAAATTCCTCATGTGTACAAACAGATAATAATAATAGCTATTCATAAAACTCTTGAAAAGATTGAAAATTAAGCTAAAAAGAACAAAAATAAATAAAAATGAATAAGTAAATAAATAATAAAACGTTGGGATTAAAAAGAAAAAAGAAAATCAATGCAGTATACAGAGGAAGAATAACCGGTTGACTAAGACTGTTGGATTCCAGGTATATATTATTTGGGTTCAAATGTAGCTCTGCCACTTACACTCTGTGAGCTAGAACAAATTAATTTGTCTTTGTAGCTGGCTATGTTCTAGGAAGCAGTCTCTCAAATAATTAGGGTATATGTTAGTGCATACCCTTGAAATTTAACACTGGTGGAAAGGAGAGTCCAGTCATAGTCAACCCCAGCAGAGGAAAGTGCTCAATGAATGGTAGTTATGAAGCCATAAGGCTCATGGATTTGTTCTATGTTGCTGATCAAAACAGTATTAGAAATCACCAGACCGCCCCCTTGAAGATATGGGGAAGCCAGAACTCAATGAAAGGAAGTGATTCATCAAGTTCATTGGTGGAATAACCAGGTGGGAAATTGGGGGCACCTGTCACTTTACCCAGAGATGGTGAGCCATGAAGGGAGCCATATGGGGCTGGGTTCCTATAGTCCCTACTTCATGTAGGTGAAGCAAGTACATATTTTGCCTCCATAGATGTCAGCTCTCCTTTAACTGTGAGCTCTTGGTACAGGAGTAGACTTTGGCTTTTATCCATTTTTGTCTGTGTCAGAGATGATGCAAAAGCTGTGGGAACCTAATGAACGTTATTCCAAAATTACCAATATCCTCCTTAAAGTTTTGAATCTGAAGAAACTGACCAGCCTTGATCTTTGTGGGAAAGCTCATCTCTGACTGTCAGACAGTAAGCACACTTACCTCTTTTCTTTTGTTTCCAGGGTTCTACGCCAGCCAGTGGGCAGGATTTTCTTTGCTGGCACTGAGACTGCCACACACTGGAGTGGCTACATGGAGGGGGCTGTGGAAGCTGGGGAGAGAGCAGCCCGAGAGGTAGGGCCTATTGTCGTGGGCTGTGGGCAAGGAAACAACACATGATCTTCTAACAAGAAGATCAAAGATGTCTGAGATCCTGGTGGCCATCCCCCACCCCATAATCCCCCTCTGAAGAACAATTTAATGGTGGTTTCAAGTAAAAGGAAACTCCTTAACCTAAAAGTAATAACCAGAATATCTAACATATCACCCAAAATAAAAAGAGCTTGTGGGATTATACTGGAGAGATAACCTAAGTCTGATACTATAGAATCAGACATGTTTCTATTAGGATTCAAAATTCATTTTTATCCTCCTTGACAATTCCTCTGATCTCATTGGCATTAAAACATGTTCACAAAAATAAAATTTATGGTAAAACTCTTGGAGCCTTTTAAAGAGTAGATTGCTCTAGCCTTTACTTTGATATTTTTGACGGAGACATTCACTTTGTTCTATATCCAAACATCAGATTAGGAGAAGGATGGTGTAAAGTTTTCTCTTCATGAAGGTGCTCTTTTCATTTCAGATCCTGCATGCCATAGGGAAAATTCCAGAAGATGAAATCTGGCAGCCAGAACCGGAGTCTGTGGTAGGCTATATTTTACTTCATGAATTTAGATGTCAATCCAAAGATTGAATTGACAACCATCTTTCCTAAAAGCAGTTATTTGCAAGAAAACACACATGGATATATATCCATAGGCCCTTTCTTAAGTAGTTCACCCCATGAATGTTTAAATAGGCATCATGGGTTAGGGTAGAGGTGAGAGGTTTAGATGAACTTTGATTAATTTTAGCTGCCATGCCCATTGCATGTTATTAGAAAAAAAATTTTTTTTGATGAGGGGAAGACACTCCTCTGATAATTCTAAACTTATTTAGAACCAATAGGAAGCTGGAGATATACCTCAGTGGTAGAGCATCTGCTTAGCTTGCAGAGGCCCTGGGTTCAATCCCCAGCACCACAAAACAAACAAAAAATTAAAAAAATAAAAAAACAAAGAACTTAATAAATGTCTTTTGAATAAATATCTGACCTGATGAATCTCTACAGGAGGAAAGAAAAGAAAGGAAAGTATATTATCTCCAGTCGAGGAGCAAAGTGATAGAACAAAATGGAACATATTTAGATTAAAATTTATTTTAATATACTTATTTTTTTGTAATAAAACCCCAGGAGGTATTCCTGGATAGAAGGAAGAATGCATAAAAATTAGAAAGAAAATACATTGTAGAGGACAAGAAGCAAAAAGGTCAAACATTTCTCTATCTTTATGAGTCAAAGAGAATAACCCTGATACTCCAAAGTGATTTTCTAGTGCTTCTACTAGAGATGGGATTGTGGACTGCAGGGACCAATGATGCATTTTCTCAACAAATATTTATGGCCCATGTGTTCTGCATTGGCCATTGAACCAAGGTTATAGCAGTGCTTTCATAGGGCTCCCCATATGGTGGAAAATACAGATAATGACCCAACAAGCACAGAGTATGACAGAGAAGATATGCTGAAGGAAAATGTAAAAAGAGGGGATCATCTCAGGCTGGGGGCTGCAGAATGGCTCCCTATGGATGTGAAGTGGAGAAGAGGGAGTGAGTGGTTTAGCAGAGTCATGTTTTAATGGCCTAGAGGTTGGGCAGAGTGAATCACTTTTGGAGCAGCGGTGGAAGTAGAATCTCTGAAATGAAGTACACAAGCCCTGTGCTAATACCAAATGTTTTCTGAACCCAGGACGTCCCTGCACGACCCATTACCACGACCTTCTTGGAGAGACACTTGCCCTCTGTGCCAGGCCTGCTAAGGCTGATTGGATTGACAACCATCTTTTCAGCAGCAGCTCTTGGCTTCTTGGCCTACAAAAGGGGGTTATTTGTGCGTGCCTAACAGGATCTGTAACCACACCCTCTTCTTACTCTATTTGGGATATGAGCTTGGGGAAGGGATTGCAATAAAATTCTACAAAGACATAAAGAATGCTGAATGAGGTGGGGAGCAGGAGAATAAGTCAGACCCCAAGAAACAGTGTATCTTTCTTTGTGTTGGCCCCTGGTTAGCATCCCTTACCTAGCTTAGCCCCCTGCCCCAACCATTTCCAAGTTTATTGCCCTTAGAATCTTTAGAATGATAGATTTGTTTAAGGTCCTTGCTTTCCCACTACATACCTTGCCCATATGCACGTAGCTAGTTTTTGCCCATCTATGTGGCTTTCTGCTTGTCCTTCTTTCTGCCTATAATATCCTCCCTTTACCAAGTTCTCTGCATTTGTCCTTAGAATCCTGTATTGTTATAGTTGGAAAACCCTAGAGACCATGTAATTTTCACCTTCTGTTTTAGAACTGAGTAAATCAAAGTTGTCAGAAGTGGAACTAATTGCCCAAGATCCACAATAAACCACTGGTATTTGGGTGACTGGAACACAGGTTCAATGCTTTTCCCACCTCCCAAGATGAATTCTCCAATTGTGCTCTTGCCCCCCCTGCCATCATTGATAATGGTGTCCCGTGTGGGGGTGTACTCTGTACTATGTTGTATTGTGCAGCTCAAATGCTATTCAGTATATACCCTTAAGCATTGATGTCTTGTTCACTGTCTCCAGCTGACTTTAATTTTTTTGAGAGTAGGAATCTTGTCTTTGTCTTTCTTTTGTATCCTCCATTATGTCTCCACACAAAGATCAGTACACAGTTCAGTAATTAAAAATAAAGCTGATTGAGCAGATGTCTGCTGTCTTTTCTTTTATTTTTGGGTAATGACCTTCAAGGTTTTGACAGACCAAATCAAGATCCACTATTAGGTATATAATTGTGGCTTGAAAGCATTTAGTCAAAATTTTCCTGAAGCCCGTTGATGCATGCATTTTGATTGTGTGATCCATCATGGGTGGCATATGTGTGAAAACTTGGTAAATGATTTATAATGATATGGTGAGGATGTTAAGTGACATGATTCCTTGCTCTTATTCCCCTAAAAAAACTTTGAAAATAATTGACATATTAATAAGCAAGATACTTCATTATTAAGGTAATTATATTTCAGTTGACCTTTCATATTCTTTATCAGTGCAAAGCTTTTAACTAAGTATACTCATTAATTTAAAACTACAGTTTCACAGTCCATTAATTCCTATTTGAACTACTTTTTAAATGATATCATCATTTCAAAGCACTCATGCCTCTTGACACTCAAGGTTGGTTTTTATCAGGATGTATTTAAAATCCACAAATGACCATTTTCACACTGTCCTTTAGAAAAATGAAGCTGATTATTCTTAGCATAAGTGAAATTTAAGAAATACTCCAGGATTAATAAATAATAATATAGAGTTTCTGATTTTACACTGACATTCACATACATGAATTTATAGGAAGTGTGGAAACTAATGAGGAAATTAAAGAATCCACAACTTTCTTTGTGACTCTTTTAGTTTTTTGAATCTGTTTAAAAATGTTATGTAGGGGCCGAGTGGTAGAGTACTCACTTAGCATGAGAAGGCTCAAGGTTCAATCCTCAGCACTGCAAAAAATAAATAAATAAATAAAAAGTAACAAGAAACATACTTGGCACAGAGGTGTCTTCTTGAGCATGTACCCTTCTGAGAAGTCCCCTTAAAAAGTTGTCACATTATTGGGCTGGGGTTGTGGCTCAGCGGTGGAGCACCTGCCTAGTCCATGTGGGGTGCTAGGTTCGATCCTCAGCACCACATAAAAATAAATACATAAAATAAAGGTATTAAAAAAGTTGTCACATTATTAATGCCAATATGTCCATCAAAAAGAAGTCAATACATCATCTATAATCAGAAGAATGAGAAATTATATTCCATTATATATAATGTATCAAAGTGCATTCTGCTATCATATATAACTAATTAAAACAAATTTAAAAATTAAAAAAAAGAAGTTGAATAAGGAATGACATTCACCAAATATATCCTGGACTTCCATCTGGGAGAGGTGACCCTTTTATTTGTTCTCCCAAAACCACATGCAAAAATTCCCATCCCCTACTTACCATGTGAAATTGCAATTGTACAATCTTGTTAAAACACATGATTTGACTGAGGTGCCAAGTTATATTTGTTATCAGTTACCAAGGTGAGTCTGGAGATAGACAAAAAATGGGAAATGTCAAAGGAAGTACCTAGATGTTTCCTTGTTGAATCCTGTTACCAGTTTTGAGGATATAAAAAGAGTGGGGAGAGGGTTTTGAAAGGATAGATTTGTGAAAACAACTCTTTAGAAAGATCTACAATGTTCTGAGGTGGCATATGTGTGAAAAGAGAGGGTTGGGGGCTACCTTCTTATTCCAAGTCTAATGAGGGGACTTCAAGGTTAATCCTTCACCATTACAGAATCTGAAACCCTGGGTCCTGCTCAAGATAATGACCTGAGAGTGAGAGGCTGCCAGAGAAACTTCCAGAAAACAGAAGCTGAACAGGAGTCAAATTTGGCTAACCAAAAGATCTTGGGTACTATCTGAGTTGTGGTTGTCAAAGTCAGGACCAGTATGAGAGTGTCTGAAAAAAAAATCCCATAAGTTTCTCCATAAGAAAAAGCCAGTTCTCCAAATACCCTGGATCAGAAACTGTTTTTAATCTATCTTTTCAACCTCCTTGTCTCCTGTGGTACCTGTGCCTTCAGAGTGTTTCCAACAAATAAATAAATAAATTCCTGAGCTTTTCATTTTAATTTTGAATTGACAATTCTGCTGTACCTACCTAGCAAACAGAATACTTCCAAGGTCTCTTTTGCAGAAAACTATGATTTTTTTTCCTTATACTAAATTTGATAGTATCATTGGCCTTATTGACTATATTGTAGTTGAGGCAGTACTAATAGCTGGGTGCAGTTTCCTTCTTGGGTAGATTGATGGATCTAAAACTGATTCTCAACTGGAGGTGCACATCAGAATGATTGGGGGGGCTTTGGAGAGACCATATATTTTAAGTATTATAACAGGTTGGTAGGAGGATCACAACATCTTCACAGACCTTCTCTGTGGAGGTCTTAACCACAGGCTAAGATACAGGAAGTTTGAAGATACAGGAAGACTTGAAAATCTGGTGTTGAGCCTGTCACAGCTCTGCTGCTCTGTCCTCACCCTCTTTCAGCTGCCCAGCTATAGCCTAGTGGAAAGA
The DNA here is from genome assembly GCF_048772815.1 of Callospermophilus lateralis. Lineage (NCBI taxonomy): Eukaryota > Metazoa > Chordata > Mammalia > Rodentia > Sciuridae > Callospermophilus > Callospermophilus lateralis. The sequence continues at coordinate 29,828,169 of NC_135325.1, read as the reverse complement.
AGATGCATAGAAAATGATTTGGAGTCAAAGGAAACAGTGTTGCTCTTTGAAATAACATTAACCATTAATTCAACAAATTAAAGAGACGTTTCCTAGATCATAGGAACTGCTTGATTCCTGAGTCAAAACATTCTGTGCGTTGCCAGTGGTCCATAAGTTGGTGTGACTCCAAACCTTCCTGTGACAGTGGTGAAGACAAAGTGTATACAGGAGAGAGCAGGCAAAGTCACAGGAATGGGGGAAGGCTACCCCAAATCTCGAGGATTGATAGTAAAGTGTTTGCTGTATCACTCAACTTATTGAGACATCTCAACAGCAGTGACTAATGCTCTAGGGCATCATTATATCTGACTGAACCACAGTAAAAATTATCTTTCTTACTTCTTTTTGCCTGTGGTTTTTCTATGGAAGCATGTACCTAAAAAAGAGACATCTTTACTCTGCTAACATTCACCTGCCCTCTTATCTGCTTGCATTCAAACTTTAACTTTGCTTGTTCCCAATTACCTAGTTCTGTATTACTATATACCCTTTAAGATCTTGTTTCCTGGACCTCTATTAAAAATTATTTTACTTCCTTCTTAACTTTGGGTCCAAATTAAGTAAAATAGGTCATACATCAAAGTAGGGTATTTTTGTTTCTCAGTCTTTATTTCAATAATGGAGTTATCTTTGTAAGCAAAGAATAGTCTAGGAGATTCTGCACTCAAGAGGAATGAGTAGACAACTACTGAAATATATTAGTGGATTGATTTTTGTTATTGCTTGTTTGTTTCCTGTTAACTTTTTTTTAAGAACCAAGGAGGACTCATTTGAATTAAAATTTTTTTTTGTAGTGACAGATCTTAATGATATTTCAGCTTTTGGACATTAGAAACCAAGCTTCTGTATTAGAAATATCCTGCACTTACCCTAGACTGCTACTTTCTGATGTAATTGCTCTTGTCATTTCTGCTGAGACCATATGATGAGTCACTGACAAGTCATATACTACTCCATCAGGATGACATTTCAGCTTTTGAACCCTAGCCCTGATCACTTTGACCCCTTCTTTCACTTTTTTTTTTTTTTAGATCTTTAATCCCTAACATTTCTTCCTTAAGCATTCTGGACCAATTTCTTCTCCTTAAAAATCCACTTCCCAGGCTGGGGCTGTAGCTCAGTGGCAGAGAACTTGCCTAGCATGTATGAGGCACTGGGTTCTATCCTTAGCACTGCATAAAAAAAAATAAACAAATAAAGGCATGCTGTTAATCAACAACTATAAATTTTTTATTTAAAAAAATACACTTCCCTGCAAAGCAAAGTGCTGAGTGGAGTTTCACTATTGCTCTTGATTTGATAAATCTGTGTCTTACTCCTAGGCTGTTTCATTGCATTATACTTTCTTTCCCCCAACCTGCTATCAGAAGCCTTTTAAATACTAGAATCACCCCAGGATTATAGAAAATCTAAGATAAAGTTCTGGAGATTTTTGGTTTGTACAGAGAGGACCACCAGCTTTTTTAGAAAAGAGTAAGTGCTGCTTCAAACTTTAAGTCCCTAATCTCACCACTGAATCCCTTTTCTCTGGCTTTGTATTGTCTCCTACTTGATCTCCTTTTCTTTGCCTAGTGATACCAAATTCTTAGGTCTTAATTTCACTGGATAAGGCTGGTATTGAATACATAAAATTTATTCTGGAGCTAAGGGCTCCTTGGGGCTGTTGGCCCTTTGGCCTATGTATCCAGATATTTTGTGAGCATTCCAAGGACAAAATTGTCTTCAAATTAACATCTTTTAAAAGATTCTCGTTAAATATTCAAACCAAGACATAAATTGTGTGTCTTTAAGTATTATAGGCACCTTCTTGCCAAGTCCCTGCAACCCCTGTCCATGTATCTTGAGCCCCCTTCCTTTTAAGAGCTCCATGCTGCAGATACTGCTTAATCAAAGGACAATATAAAAGATGAAGCCTGCCATGGAAAGGAGCAATATGGGAACAGGGTTCATAGAGGGAGGCTTGGGAGTTACAGGACATTCCCATTGGCCATATGTTTTGAAGTCACAAGGTAAGACAGAATGTTGGGTATTCAAATTACTTGATCCACACATCTACATCCTTCCTAATAGAATCTTTAATTTTTGTTCAGCTCTTCAACCACTACTATGCTTCAGGCAAGGTAGGCTGATCACATCCTCAGTCCAAAAATGTGCCACTGGTTAGTCTAAGACAATTGTGGTTAGTCTAAAAATAGCCAAGGGCAATTCCCTGGGGATCAAAAATCAACGCTAATATCCTGAAAGGTAAGGAGATAGATCTGAGTGGCATACCATGGTATCCACTGTACAGTTAACCTTCCATATCCACAAGTTTCACATCCACAGATTCAACCAACTATGGATCAAAAATATTTGGAAAAAAAATTGTACCTGTACTGAACATATACAGATTTTTTTCATTTTCTTTGTCATTGCCTGAGTTTGTTACAAAGTTCTGGTCAATAACCAGAGGGAGAAGTTTTCTTGGGAAGTGGACTGGTACTTGTGTGAAAGGGCTTCTCACTTTTAAAAACAAATGAAGTAAAATGTGCCATCTTATTCTTCCTGTGGATGTTACAGGCATCTGGACATGACACTTGTAATTGCTATAACCATCTAACTTTCAGATCAAGGATGCGGTCCACACACAGAAATGTCAAGTTCAAAAAAAGTCACGAAAAAACAGAACTGTAACCAAGATGTACTCTGCTTTTAGCAGACCTTCTTATAAAGACTGTCTTTAGGTACTATATGCTCATTATTAATTACACATGTGCCACACAATAACATTTTAGTCAACCACTGGTCATATATAGGATAGTGATCCCATAAGATTATATTACCTAGTAATGTAGCCATCTTAGTTTGTATGAGTACACTCTAGGATGTTCACAACAACAAAATTACCTAATAATGCATTTCTCAGAATATATCCATTGTTAATCAACAAATAACTATATTATCACTATTACCTTTTGTTCAATATGTTATTTATAAGATGTTGCACATCATCTCATTTTATCCTGACATCATTCCCATCACCTCCATTTTATGGATGAGGAGTCTGATTCTGGAAGACGTTGTGAGACAAAGGTCTCATAAATGTAGGAGATGGGCTTCAAAGTCGAATAGGAATTTCTGTAAGTCTGTGAGTATTCGCTTCACTGTCACTACTCCCTAGGTCAGCCTTAGAAAACCACTTTGCCAAATACTTACAACCTGACTTTTCTGAATAACTTGCTCCTACAAAGCTTAGATATTTTGTTTTTGGGAGAGATTTTTATTGTTCTTACTCCTAAATCTAGCCCCAATATCTTCTGGATATTGCCTTTTGCCTATTCCATTACATGGCCTAAAAGTGATAGCCATTACACAACAACTCACCAAATATGTATCGAATGACCACTCTATTTCAGGCATTTTTCTAGGTACTAGGAATATAGTTGTGAACAAAATTGAAGAAAAAAAAAACTCCCTTCCCTCATAGAACTTAAATTCTAATAGATAGTAAATAAGTAAACATACAGTATAATATATACTCTTAGGTGGAAAGAAGCATTAACAAGAAAAAGTAGATAAAGCAAAGGAATAGAGAGTGGGATGGTGGAAAACGATGGCTACAGTACATTGAGTGATCTGGTTAGGCCTTCTTGAGAAAGTGACTTTTAATTAATGGAGACTCAAGTAAAATAAGGAAATAAACCATGATGCTATTTGGGGTAAGAACATTCCAGGCAAAAGAAATAGCAAGCACAAAGCCCAGAGGTGAGGGTATGATTGGATTGTTAAAGGGATAGTATAGTGGCTAGTGTGGCAAAAGCAATAGTAACAGAACATTAGTGACAGGAAATGAGATTGGAGAGCTAGACAGAGGTCAGATCATGCACAAAGTCTTAGGCCAATTGTAAAGGCTTTGGCTTTTTTTTTAAGTGCAAAGACAATTTATTGAAAGGGCTCTAGTAGAGCAGTATGTGGTTTATCAAATGTTTACAGGAATCACTTTGTAGTGGATACTGTAGCAAGCAGTCTGCATCTCCTTTTCAGAAATGATACAATCATTCTGCCAGCTGCTAGAAGTTGGGAGGCTGAGAGCTCATAGAAGAATCAGAGACATGCCCCTTCCTAGGGGGAATTCACTTCTAATGACTGTGCAATGAGGGGTTACAAAGGACTATTCTAGCTTCAGAGCTAGAGCTCCCCTATGGGATCAGTGGAAGCTTTTATTAAAATTACTTCAGAGTTCAACTTTACACTCTGCCTAATTTTGCTTCCCTCACTAGGCGTGTTGATCCCAAGAGCATCCTCCCATTAACTTTTTGCAAGCATATCTCCATCTGAGTCCATTTCCTGGGAAATCCAGTGTGTGAAACACTATATCATGTGGAAAGCAGACTGTTGGGTGGTGAGGAAGCAAAAGAATAATTAGGAGGCCAATGCCAGGTGTCCAGGTGTCCAGGCCAGAGACCCTGGTAGTTTGATACAGAATAGACCTATTTATTAGATATTCATGGACATCCAGTGGAGATATCCAGTAGGCTATTGACTATGAATGTTGGTGTTCAGAAAAAAGATTGGGGCTGGTGGTAAGATTTGGGGAGCCATGGAATTGGTTATAAATATTGAACATCTCAGGATAAATCCTGAGAAACATTAGATGTGAAATGTCCAGTATATATAGTTAGCTATCTGTATCTATGGGTTCCATATCCACAGATTCAACGGATTAAAAATATTTTATTGATTGGGTTATTTTTTTTTTGATGCTTAGCTTTTTGAGTTCTTTATATGCCCTAGAGATTAGTGCTATATCTGATGTGTGAGGGGTGAAAATTTGCTCCCAGGATGTAGGCTCTCTGTTCACCTCACAGATTGTTTCTTTTGCTGAGAAGCAACTTTTTAGTTTGAATCCACCCCATTTATTGATTCTTGGTTTTAATTCTTGCACTATAGGAGTCTTATTAAGGAAGTTGGGGCCTAATCTCACATGATGAAGATTAGGGCCTACTTTTTCTTTTATTAGATGCAGAGTCTCTGGTTTAATTCCTAGGTCCTGGATCCATTTTGAGTTAAGTTTTGTGCATGGTGAGAGATAGGGGTTTAATCTCATTTTGTTCCATATGGATTTCCAGTTTTCCCAGCACCATTTGTTGAAGAGGCTATCTTTTCTCCAATGCATGTTTTTGATGCCTTTGCCTAATATAAGATAATTGTAATTTTGTGGACTAGTCTCTGTGTCCTCTATTTTGTACTGTTGGTCTACCAGTCTGTTTTGGTGCCAATACCATGCTGTTTTTGTTACTATTGCTTGCCGAATGTTTTCTCTGATATAAGGAGGCTGATTCATAGTGGGATAGGGAGGGGAAGCATGGAAGGAATAGACAAACTCTAGATAAGGCACAGGGGTGGGAGGGAAAGGGAGGAGGCAGGGGAGTAGCAAGGATGGTGTAATGTGATGGACATCATTATCCAAAGTATATGTATGAAGACATGAATTGGTGTCAACATACTTTATATACAACTAGAGATATAAAAATTTTTGCTGTATATGTGCAATAAGAATTGTAATGGATTCCACTGTCATTTGTTTTTTTCTAAATCAATAAAATAAAAAAGAAAAAATATTTTAAATGCATCTCTATTGAATATGCATAGACATTTTCCTCATCATTTTCTAAACAATAGTTATAACCACTATCATATTGCATTTGCATTGTATCAGGTATTACAAGCAATCTAAAGATAATAGAAAATATACAGGAAGGTATGCATAGGAATATGCAAATACTATGCTATTTTTTATAAGGGATTTGAACATTCATTGATTTTGGTAACCATGGGGGTCCTGAAACTAATCCTCCGTGGATACAAAGAGATGACTCCAATTGCTCAATTATAAACAACTCTAATCCTCAAAAGAAACAGAAATCTGAGAACTATCATCAATTATGTACTCAGACCATCATTCACTATTATTGTTTTTCAGTGATGATGATAGCCTAATGTTAAAAAGTGAATACTTTTAAAAATATTTTTAAAACATTTCTGTTACATATTTATGGTGTTTGAACTCCTGGTTAAACAATCTGCTGCTGTATTTATTTATGTATTTTTTTGTTGTCTGCTTATTTTCCAGAGTTTGAGACAACGTCTAGCAACACATGGGAATACAAAGTTAACAAAGCTAAAGGGGGTGGTGGTTGAGCATTAACTGGGTGAGAAGGTGGACAAGCAGGTGGGTACAAAGACAGACGGTTGTTGTCTAGATAGGGAACCTGAGAGACTCCAGCAAGGATCCGTTGATCAAGGGCTAAAATTTTCTTACTTCATTTTGTCGTATTCTCTGAAATACTACATCAGAAAGCCTCTTGGAAAGGAGAATGAAGGGAAGGGAGCAGGGATAGAAATAGAAAAGATAGTTGAAGGAATAAGACATGAATACATGACCAGTTAAACTCCACATCACATACAGTCATAAGAATGAGATCCTAATTAGAATAAGTTATATTCCATGTATGTATCATATGTCAAAATACACTCTATTGTCAATGTATATCTAAAAAGAACAAATAAAAATTTAAGAAATGAATGGGTGTTTGACTGTGTCAAATTCTTTTTCTGCATCCATTGAGATAATCATCTAGTTGTTGCCCTTAAGTCTATTTATGCAGTGAATTACGTCCATTGATTTGCATGTAGAGAACCAGCCTTGGAGTTAGTGTGTTCCACTTTTTCTATGGCTTTGAAGTATAATATTAAATTATTTATTTGTTATCTATTTTTTGATATAGGAGCCTTATGCTATAAATTTTCCTCTTGGAACTGCCTTCATATTGTCTCAGAGATTTTGATAAAAAATAATAAAAGAAAGCCTCTTGGAGTCTCTCCAAATATACATTGGACTCACTAAGTGGCTTCCTGGAATGTGGGATATTTCATCCTAGTATGAATGAACATCAAATTGGGGTCAGCCCAGGGAGAAATTCTACCCCAAAGATAGAATTCTGGGCAATGGCAACACAGGGTGATCGGAGGATATTGGGAGACATAGTGATTCCTCTTTCCACAACACCTTCTGGGCTCCTTTTTCTATACACTTCCTCAATGTCATCTTTTTCTCATGTCTCTCCTTGACTTTCTACTGGAGCACCCTTCTTCAGTGGATGACCCTCCTTCTCAAGGTCCTGCCAACCTTTGGAAAGTGGATCCCAGATATGCCCAGTGCTTCCTAGGTTTAGCAAGGGCATGCTTAAAATAAAAACACACCCATTTACTGGCTTGACTTCAAAAGGCTTGGTTCCCTATTTGCAAGGCTCTATGTGAAATTGGATGAGTGAGAAAACTAGAATAAATATCGGAGAAGTGGGAAGGCTTGATGAATTCTATTGACCTTTTGTCCACAAGAGACTGTGGCCCAAGAATCTTTCCCTGGGACTTGCACCTGCAGATCATGCTACTCCTTTTTTATTGTGTATATTTAAGCTATACAATGTGATATATAGTGAAATAATTACTACAGTTAAGCAATTCACATAACCATCATTTTACTTATTTACCTTTTCTCTCCTTTGCTTTTTTTTAACTTTTTTATTTGTTCTTTTTGGATATACATGACAGTGGAGTGTATCTTGACATATTATACACACATGGAGTATCACTTCCCATTCTTGTGGTTGAACATGATGTGGAGTTTCACTGGTCGTGTACTCATATAAGAACATAAGAAAGTTCTGTCCGATTCATTCTACTGTCTTTACTATTCCCATCCCCCTCCCTTCTGTTCATTCCCCTTTGTCTAATCCAATGAACTTATATTCTTCTCTCCACCTCCTTATTGTATATTAGTATCTGCATATCAGAGAGAACACTTGGCCTTTGGCTTTTTGGGATTGGCTTATTTCACTTAGCATGATACTTTTACCTTGCGTATCCTCCCTGTTGTCAGTCTGAAGAATTTCTACATTTTGTATGTAGCAACTCGGTTCCAGAATTTCCTTCTTTAGGAAACCAAGAAGAGGAGGGTCCACTGAGATTCTTCCCCCACCTCAGCCCATTGCAGTTGGCAATGTTAATCATACTGGATGCCCATTTGACTTGGTATAGTGACCAGATGGGCAGGCAGGGCAAAGCAGCAGGGTCCACATGGGGCTGACAGGTACTTCCACTGAGAGTCTGCAGAGGTTAATGAGGGTGGATTCAGGAACCTAGCCCTCAGCTGGGCTATAAATAGTTATATTCAGCCGATGGGGAGAAGATTGGTCACACCTGTATGCTAACCATATCTCTGCCCCAGGTGGGGGCTGTGGTGAGAACAGGGAAGTTAAGGTCCCCAGTGCCCAATTTTTCCCCAGAGATGGGTCTCCTCAGGAGCAGGACTGAGGCTCCATGCCCAATAGCCTCAGCAGTCACCCCTCCCCCAGACTCTGTTCCTTGTGTGTAGGACTCTCCCGCCTGAGATTGCAAGTGTGTCTTGCCATGATTTTCCTCTTATAACCCTATGCCAATTCCCTGAGACAACCCAGATCTACATGCCTGAAACCCAGACTGAGGATGGCTGGGTCCTGATGCAGCAAGCCCACCTTCCTCCTGAACATACCTGACCACTGAGACTGTTATTTCCTGTTGCTTTCATTCAATCACCCTGGCTACCCCACCATGTTGTCTCTGACCTAGGAGAAGATATTGTGCCATCTATGGGTCCCTTTTCTCTGTCTCAGAGGGACTGTGTATGCAGAACTACTATTTTCCTGGATGCAAAGCCATGGAGGATGTTATCTGTTGCATGCTCAAAAGCACCCACATGATGCCAAACAACTCTCATGTCATTTCAGTATATCTTCTCTCTTTACCTAACCAGAATTTTCTATCATGAATTCATGTGTGTGGGTGGAGGTGAGGAGAAAGTGGGTAGAGAGAAGCCAGAGGCACCCTTCCTGGGTATGCTTAGTGTCAGGACTAGCCTTTGGAGTGAGCTGGAGTGAAACTGGATTTATTGTTTCCTCTCTGTGCTTGTTACTTTTAATTTGTTAACTTTATATTTCAGCCAGATACCCAGCTTCCCTTAGAGACTGGCCATGTCATAAATGATCGAATGAAATAAATAATAAATAAATGCTTCTCTCTTGGATTCCAATTTAAATCCAAGGAGCCCTGGTGAGATCTGAGGACTGGTCCTGTCAATTATTTCTTTCAGAATGACCTCCGGTTACTAATTGGCTCATTTAAATTCCTTCTTTTGAGGGCATGCTACAATGGAAGTAAAATAATTAAAGAGCAGCAAACTTGAATTTGTAGTTGGATATGTTTGAAGCTATGTCATTACCGTTATGATACTGGGCACCATGTGAAATTGTGGTCCTGGGAAATGATAGTGGATTTTAATTTTTCACATGCAAGTGATGTTTCATAGTAAAACCTGAATATTAATGGTGATCCTTGATCTTTGCTTGCTCATATCTTTGTACCAAAAATACTGGCTTAAGGCAGTACTCACCAACATATTTTGCATCCTATGACACAGAAAATAAATGATTGCATTTGTGTGGCACACTGGGTAAATGGATAAGGTTACTGCATGTCTGAAAATGAGCATCCCAGGGTTGCAGCCACCTAAGACCCTGTGCCTCTGCCTGGAGGGTTGACAGACTCCAGGTCTCTGCACACATATAACCTGTGTGTGGTGGGTCTTATCATTTGTGGGGGGGATATTAAACAATCATTGCAAAAAATTTGTAATTTCAAATCTTTATTGAGTAAAAGTAAAAACATTTGTAAGAGACCATGATGGATACTTAATTATGGAGGTAGGGTTGTCATGAATGCATTTCTGAGGAAGTTTTATGTCATCAGTGACCTGAAATTTAGTTAAGTGAAGAATAAAGAAACTTCCAGAGAGGGAAAAAAGAGACAGAAAAGATTGGATATATCTGAAGGGTCCGAGGCAGAGGGGAGTGCCTCAAGGCAAATGTAGGGAAGCAGGTGGGGGGTAAAGCATATAAGACCTTGGTGGCCACAGTGTGCCATCTACAAAATGCTGGGAGGGGCTGGGGTTGTGGCTCGGTGGTAGAGTGCTCGCCTACCATGTGCAAGGCCCTGGGTTCGATCCTCAGCACTACATAAAAATAAATAAATAAAATAAAGGTATTGTGTCCAACTACAACTAAAAAAAATAAAAATTTCAGGTAGTAGTTATTGAAGAAACTTGAGCTGGACTGATAGGATCAAATTTGTGTTTTTAAAAAGACCACTTGGGCTGTTTGGGTGGTATGATACAAGTAAATCCAGAGCATTTTGTCAAGAGATGAGTCACCAAAGAGATGGTAGAGTGGAGAGAAGTAATTCAAAATGGTTTTTAAAAATAGAAGTGGACCACAAACCTCATTATGTGTGTGTGTGTGTGTGTTTTGCCAACATTTATTGGCCCCAATAGCTTCACCTTCATTTTTTTTGAATGTTCAGAACAAATTAACAGCTCCATTTATCAATAAGAAAATGTGTGTTCAATATCAAGATTCAAACCCAGACCTAGCTGACTCTATAAATCTGAACTAACAATTTTGCTGTCCCTCAAAGGAGGCTACTTAACAAAAAATCTCTTTCTAAATAAACCTCCTGGAGCTAACAAATCGAATGTGCATTTAGGAATAATAAATATTCCCAGTTCTATGTTAAATGAAAGAAACACACCAACATCCTTTTGTTTTTGTTATGGTCATTCTATCTGGAGCAAGTTGGTATCTCATTGTGGATTTGATTAGTATTTACCTGAATGATTAGTGATGTGGAACTTGTTTTTTTTCATATACTTGTCAGCCATTTGTATGTTTTCTCCTGAGAAATGTGTTTAGCTCTGTTGCCTATTTTTTGAATCAGATTATTTATTTTGGTTTCGAGTTTGGGGAATTTGTTGCTATTGTTGTTATTGAGGTGAGTTTGTTATATAATCCTAATACAAACTCCCATCATATATATGGTTTGCAAATATATTCTTCCATTCTGTATGTTGTGTCTTCATTGATTATTTTCTTTTCCTGTGCAGCTTTTTTAGTTCAATGCAGTTCTGTTTGATTGGTTTTGGTTTTACTTCCTATGCTTTTGGTGTTTTATCCAAAAAACTCTTTCTTATTCCAATGCCCTAAATTGTTTTATCTATGTTTTTTTTTTTCCTGGTTGTTTCATAGTTTCAGGTCTTACATTTAAGTCTCCTGTATTTATTACATTACTATTCGAAATAACTGAAAATGGAAACAACCTGTGTCCATCAATTGCTGATGGATAAAGAAAATGTAGAACAGATACATTATGGAATACTATTTACCATAAAATGATTCCATCATTTGCAACAACATGGTTGGAACTGGAGATCATTATGGTTTCCTTTTGTTTATCTGTTTAATTGACACATAAAATTGCATATATTTATGGGGTACCATGTGATAATTTGAGTACACACATATACATTGTGTAATGTTCAAATCAGGGTAAACCTATCTATCTCCTCAAACATGTATTATTTCTTTGTGGTGAAAAGCTTCAAAACCCTTTCTTTTAGCATTTTGGAAATATATAGTACATTATCCTTACTTATAGTCACACTAGTGTTCCATAGCACACCAGAACTAATTTCTCCTATATAACTGTAACAGTACCCATCTATCAACCTTTCTCCATCCTTCCCCCTACTTTACTCTCTCCAGATACTGGAAACCACTATTCTATTCTCAACTTGTATAAGATCAACTTTGTTAGATTCCTCATATGAGTGAAATCATGTGGTGCTTGTCTTTCTGTGCCTGGCTTATTTCACAAACAGCTTAATATAATGACCTCCAGTTCCATCTATGTTCTGTTTGCAGCCTGGGGATATGGCTTAGTATTAAAACAATTGCCAAGCATGTGTGAGGCCCTGGGTTTCATCCCCAGCACCACAAAACGCCAAAAAGTTATACTGCTGCTCCACATCTGTGTGCCTGGAATAGCAGGGATTTGAAGGTAGGCCAATGCTAGCATTTAACTTTTGGATTTTACTAACATCAAGGTCCATATGGTAGGATGAATAATGACCATGTCAAAGATGTCCACATCCTAATCCTGGCACCAATGAACATGTTGCCTTATATGGTAAAAGGGACTTTGCAGATGTGATTAAGTTAAGGATATAAAATAGGGAGATTAAAGGGTCTCTACAAGGAGGCAGAAGGGTTTCAGTGAGGAGGGCTGAGACATCTGTGGAAACAAGAGATTGTAATGATGTTACCAGGAGCCAAAGAATGTTGGCAGCCTCAGAAGGATTGTCCCTGCTTACACCTTGATTTTAGTCCTGTAACACTGATTTTAAACATGTTTTTTGGGGGGCGGGGGGCAGGAGGGATACCTGGGATTGAACCCAGGCGTGCTTAACCACTGAGCGACATCTCTCTAGCCCTTTTTATATTTTATTTTGAGACAGGGTCTTACTAAGTTGCTTAGGGCCTCACTAAATTGCTGAGGCTGGCTTTGAACTTGTGATCTTCCTGCCTCAGCCTTCCCAGCTGCTGGGCTATAGGCGTGCACCACTGTACCTGGCTTGATTTTAAATTTTCATTCTCCAGAACTGTAAGACAATAAGCTTGTGTTGTTTTAAACCACTAGGTTTGTGGTAATTTGTTACAGAGGCAATAAGACACTAATAAAGCCCATAAAATTAAAGTGGCTACCATAGCAAAGACATTGCACACACTGGGCAAACAGGCCAACTTTCTTCATTTTCTTAATGTAAATCTACTGCACTATCGGACATATATGTATGTCTGACTGGGGATACACAGTTTACCAGCTGGGATATCGATCTTCCTGAGGGCAAAGCTGCTGAATTTCTTTCTGCTCCACTGAGAGCCCTTAAATGGAACCCCTGGGATTCAGGCACTGCTCAAGATACCAAGCACCATTAGTTGTATGCTCTGGGGACTTCTAAGATGGTCCCAGTATAATGCAGTGTCTAAAACAAACATAGTTTGGGCTCCCAAAGCTTGAAGGGTCATATAGATCTCTATTAGGCCACACATTCCTAGCCAAACTTAGAAAGTGTGGCTTTCTCCTCTCCTGACTTTTCATCTCCCTAGGCTGTCAGTAGAGCTCTTGAAAATTCCTTCTGCTCTCCAGGTGCACTTCTCCACAGCCCCAAGATGCCTTTCAGAAATGTTTTCTTCTCCCCAGTCTCCCTCTCTGGCTTTCCCCAGATATGTTCCTGCCCTTTCTACCGTGAAAGCAATTCCACCTCTTTCAATCAATTTCTCCGGTCAATTTTTTTCTTCATTCATTACCCAAATTGATACAACAGAGGTCAGGGAACCAAATAACTCTAACAACAACAACAACAACAGCAACAATAAAATCTTCTAGGGAGCATAGGCCAGAAGAAATATTGTCAATATTAAATACTAATATTTTTGATCCATATCACCACTGACAAGAAAGTAAGTGATCACCGGCAGATGTATCTGGAAGAAATCCTGGGTGAAGGTGACACCTTTGGCTTTTCACCAAGAACAAGACCGTCTCCAATATTTAGGATTTCCTTTGCGACGAAACAGCAGTGTTTGACCAGAAGATGGCGATCTTTTAAAACAAATTTAGGTGGTTGCCTAGCTTGGGGACCTGGGATATAGTGAATCATAGTTGATAAAAATTTCCTGGTGCAGAGAGGGGCTGTGGAGACAGAGGAACAGCGAAAGACTAATGCAGTGAACTATGGTCAATAGGCAAATGAGACTTAACATTCATCACTTATTGATATTTGTGTGATTTACCCTCTATCCATGCCATCTCTTTTTCCCCTTCCTCTGTTTTATGCAGGATCCTTACTGATTTGCTGTGTACACTGATATTTATGAAGAACTGAGGCCATATTCTAGAAACCTCCCTTTAAGTTTCACTTTCCCTGTGTCCATAGTATCCTATGTTCTTCTGTAATAGCATCAACCAGAGGCCCAATTAATGTACTGCTTGGTATCTACAATCAACTGTGTGCTCTATGAGGTGGGCTCTGTTTTGTTCACTGCTGAATCACAGCATGGTATATCTTCCTAGCACATAGTAAGTGCTCAATAAGTGTATGTTGAATGATTGTAAGAAATTAAAGGTTGTAACTGACTTGAATTTAAAAAGTGCTTTTTGTCTGCTTCCATTCTAAAAGGCTCATGGATGATAGCTGATACTTACTGAGTGACTGCCGTACTAAACCTTAGCTGCATTATCTCACTTTTACCATGAACTCTATAAGGTTATTCTGAGCCAGAGTAGCTACCTATGGGTATATAAATAGTAAATGACACAAAGTTCAAGGGTACCCTTTTCATTTTGGTGGTATCAACCCACCAAGATTCTCATTAGTGTGCCACTCTGTGGACCTTAAAGCACCTCCTACATTCTCCTCCTCTTTCCTTGTTCTCCCTTTACCCTCCCCAACTGACAGAAAATGCCTACACCATTCCACCCCACCCCATTTCAGTCAAGGACCTCAGTAGTTCATGGAAAATATCTGAAGTCTATTAATAGGAAAGCCTGGTTCTTAATGAGGTGATTATAAAGAAATGTAAATAAATAATAGCCTTCAATCAATTGATCACAAGTACATTAAGTGAGGTCTTGCTGAAAGATTCCATGGCCCATCTTGAAGCAATGGTAAGGTTTTTACATGAGGCCTCCAAAAATCTACCTTCAGAAACCTGACTCTAGTCCTTACCAGCTGTCACTTTAAGACCTTCCTTCACTTTTGAACTCTGAAGAGAGTGGCCTGCTCAAAGAGGGGAACAAAGTCCTGAGTTCTGATCGAAGAAAGACAACTGTTGTTATTAAGTAGTATCTTCCTTTGTTTTTGTCCTCTTCTTCAATTTCTCAGTTTTTGGACATATGACATGTCTTGTATTTTAAAAGCTACTTTGGTGGAAAGCAGAATATAGTTTTAAAAAGATAACCCAATGTTGATGTCCTGCTTACTAGAATTATATCATAGTCAGCACAGATGAAATGTTGACAAAAGAGTGGTGATTTGTATCTTATTTTGAGGATTTTTTTCTCTAAAAAAGAGTCTAGCACTTCTCTCATTAATCATGACATTGATATAGCAGGAGATATGGACAGGGGAAGGGATATTTCTTGAGGGTTTGCCTAAGAGGATTCCCCCCGATTTTTTGTTTTCCTGTCTGTGCCCTTCCAAACCAGGTTTCTCTTACTCTAAGTACTTTCATAAAATGGTTGCTGGAGATACTCATTTCTTGGAAAATCAAAGGCATCTGAAAAGAATTTGTCATTCAAGTGATACAAAACCCAACTTTATATTTATCAGGTACTTAAGGACAATTTGGATATGCAAGATAAGCCTTCAAATGTGTTTTGATTGGTCAGCAATCATTTAAAAGGATTTAAATACAAATGCTCTCCAAAGGGCAAATGCTTCCTGGGTCAGCCACAGTCCTCACCATTCCCTAATGTTCCCTGTCTATTTCTGTTCATTTTTAGTTGTCTGACTCAAGACATTGGATTTTGGACTGTTTTTTGTAAATGCATATTTTATCCTTTGATCTTTTTGTTAGTAATCAGTAGGTAAGGTTGCTTTATTGAGATAAAAATGGAATCATTTCCAGGGTTCCTATAATACTGATATTTTTCTTTCATATAAAGAACAGTGCATCCAGGTGTGGTAGCATGTGCCTGTATCCCCAGATACTCAAGAAGCTGAAGTGGGAGGATTAATTGCATACAGGAATTCGAGACCAGCCTGGACAACAGAGTCCTGTTTCCAGAAAATCCAATCTAAGAAAACGAGAGAACCAAGATATGCAAAGGCTGAATATCTTGCCCCTGCCATACAAACAGGCAAAAATAGAAATAGTACAAGCAACAAAATGCATAAATCACATTAATGCTGCCATGAAAAGAATCCTTAGAAGTGACGTAGGGCCAGACACAGTGGCACATGCTTGTAATCCCAGAGACTCGGGAGGCTGAGGCAGGAGGATCACAAGGTCAAGGCCAGACTAGGCAACTCAGCAAGACCTTGCTACAAAATAAAAATAAAAAGGGCTGTATATGTAGCTCGGTGGTAAAGCACCACCTGTTTTGATCCCTAGTACTAAACAAACAAACAAACAAAAACTAAATAAGACAAAAAGAAACCACTTAAGCAACTTACCCTTTCTCAAATGGAGAAATTGAGGCAGAGAACCAAAGTGATTTGCTCAAGGTATCATAAGCTATTAGGTGAGAATCCTTGCTTTAAAATCTATACCTGTGTTCCAGTTGGGGAGACTACAGTATTCCAGACAACCTCAATATCACATAAGAGTCAAACCCAATGTTGAGAAGTTACAGTCTCACATACCAAGTAGTTCTTTTTTAACTCTACTTTCAGTTAATTTTTTTAAAAAAAATTGTTCTTTTTAGGTATTTAAGTCTATCCTCCATGGATAACACCTCATCGTGATCTCCTGCTGCAAGAGGCCACCAAACCTTCTAAACAGCTCTTATCAACCAAACACAGGAGTCAGGTCTGAATTGGGGGGTAGTGCACTTTATTCACAAATAACAGGGTACCATACAGGCAAAGTCTTACTTCATTGGCAAAACACAGACATATGCATACTCCCAAATGTAGCACTGGGGCAAACTTTAGACACAGAATATTATACACCAAGTTCACAATCAAACATGACATAGTTCACAATCCCTCAATATTTTTTTCTTCAGTGGAGTATGACACCTTATTTAACAATTAACCATGACAAACAGATGAACTTCTTAAATCTAATTCTCGACCTAACTATGGAGTGAGGCCGACTCAGCCTTCAGAACTGTGTAGGGGATACCTTAATGGAGCCAAGCTCTTAATTTATGGTATCTTCATGCTGGATGAGTTCATATATAGTAGGTGTTCTCAGCTCCTGTTTCAAATTTAGGCACATCCGGACTGGCATTCATTTGGATACCCAATCTATAGTTTAACAGGGTTGATGTGAATGGGATAAATTAATTGGTTTTCTAAACCATGGGAGAACAGGGTAAACTTCACACTCAGGAGGCCTTTGAACATGCAAGATTTCAATATGTTAACAATCCCATTACTGTGAAAACTGTTACTGGTTCAGACATTTAAATCAACATTTCCCAAGGTGTGTCAGGACTGAGTTAATCAGTAAGTGAATAGAAACAACTGCAAGAGATTAGGGATGTGATTTCTCACTGCTATTTGATATAATGTGCAGCATTTCCTTATGAACTGCAATATATCCAAGACATCAATGAAACTTTTAAGTTAGCAAAAAAAATTCTTTTGAATTATAAAATAAAGAGTGGCAGAAAAATTTAGCTCTTTGCTCTTAGGATAGGCAAAGCTTTGGAAGACCTTAAGTCCTCATATCGGGATCCAGAAATGTAAGTTTGCTTTTAAGATAAGGTTAATGATGTAATAAACTTGAGTTGGATGAGTTCTTCAGGTATTCTTTAATTTTTATTAAATAAAAATTTATTTATATTTTAACAAGAAGTATTTTATGGTTGAAATGTTTGGGAGGGGTTTCTAAAAACATGACAAGTCTTTCAAATGAGAAAGATAAGAGGTGGGCACTGTTCTGAGCCCACATTGCTCCTAAGATAGAGAACTCGGTCTTCATATGTAAAAATCACTCAATTTCATGTTTGTTATAAAACTTAATTAAAGCAAGGGAAGTTATCATATAAAGCCCTTTCTATATTTGACAGTCTCTATAAATAATAATCAGGATTTTTCATGTATATTCCAGTTCTAGATAGAAATTGACAGGCTAATATTTAACCATGTTTAAGACATGTAAGTGAAGGGATCTGTCTAATTCTATGGCCATAAAAACAAAAGGAAAATATATATGACTCTAGGGGTCTTCAGATAGTAAAGAACCACATGAAATAATACTGCTTTCCTAAAACTTGTATAGTATGTTGTCACTAATAGGGATCAACTGATGTCTAACCATGTTCCAAAGGGAACATAAGGTGCCCTTTGTAGTTGGTTTCACATGAAGCTAGTCAGGGAGGCCTCTTGCTGTGATTTTATTCTGTTCATCAAATTAAACATTTGAACTCGGTAAACACTCTCCTCTATAAGATGTAAAAGAGAAAAATGTACAAAAAAACCTAGCACTGAGGCTAGATGTCTAGAAAATTCACAGAAATTAGAAGTGGCCAGGAGATTCCTGGGGCATCAGTCTGCAAGATGTCCCCATCCTGGTCTGAAGGAACCACATATCCCTGCCCCCACCCTGCTTATCTACTTCCTTATGTAAAGTGGGAGCCAGTCACCCCCAGAGGCTGTGAGGCTATGGGCTCTGTACCAACACTTCACCAGTACATAAGGACAGTTACAGGCTAAGTCTTAACCTACTCCACTTTATTTCTGAAATCAGGTATTTTTTGTTAAAGGTAAGAAGAATGGGACACAAAAATTCTCATAAGCACATTACATTAACTTTTTGAAATTAAGAGAGCAATCACAAGGTTTTATTCTATCCATCAACACGAATTGGTCTACATAGACAAGATGAAGCTTGATCTTACTGAAATTAATTAGGTAATTCTTTGGGTTGTTCTTACTTTAATGCAGACAGACTAAACTGAGGAGGGTTAAATCAAGTGCACTTAAATGGCCTACTAACACAGCCTTTAGTTCTTCCACATTTTCCTTTTGATGGTGATGGTGATGGTACTGAAAAGAAGGATACAGAAGGCCAGAAGTTGGAACTTCATGACCGTGGCAGCAGCTTGTATTTGTACAACACAATCCAGAGGGCAGTTACTGAGGTGGAAATCCCGACGAGCTTCAGCAGGCCAGATATGGAAGGCAGGTTTCTCTCTAGGAAGGTGGTGGTGATTTCAACTGATGGAACATCCTAGATAATAAACACAAATCATTAGTAGAAAACTCTTCCACTCATAAAGAGAAAAAAATATCTGTAATATCATGCATGGGTATACCTGTGAGTTTTATGACTAGTCTATGGATATGGACTAGCCAAACTTACCTTAGATTCAGGTTCTTGTGCCCATATATCTTTCTTAGCCACCTTCCCCAGAGCATTCAAGACCTGAAAGAAAGTGACCATGGTATTATGAAATGAGGTTGTATAGGTGTGTCAGATTCAAAGTCCTATTTATAGGCTATTAGATAAGCCCTATAAGTGAGGGGCACAGAAATGAATATTTTCTATTAGCATCAAGAACTAGACAAATGAATGGCCAAAGGAAATGGGACACACACACACACACACACACACACACACACACACACAGACACACATCATGGAATATTATTCGGTTTTAAAGAAAAATGAAATCCTGCCCTATGTGACAATATAGATGAGCTTAAAGGACATTTTGCTAAGGGATATGATCTAGGCACAGAAAAACAAACATGTTCTCACATGCAGAAGCTGAAAAAGTTTATCTTAGAGAATATGTAACAACAAATCCCACTATTATGTATAATTATAGTACACCAATAAAAATAAAGAAGTAGAGAGTGATACAGAGGCCACCAGAGGCAGAGAAGGGTTGAGGATAGAAGGGATAGTGAGAGAATAGATAGTGGATACCAAAATACAGTACGACAGGAGGACTAAATTCTAGTGTTTTATAGCACAGTACAGTGAACATAATGGTTTGCTATACATTCCAAAATAGCTAGATGAAAGGATTCTGAATGTTCCAAAGAAATGATGTCTGATGTGAAGGAAATGCTAATAACTCCAATTTGATCACTGCACACTGTATGCATACATCATAATGTCTTACTACCCCTAAATATGTATAATTATGATGTCAGTGAAAAAAAACGGGCAAATGTATAGTTTCATGAAAACATCATTAATCCATCTAAAAAAATTTAAAAGAAGAACCAGGAAGACCAGATGCCAAAAATGCTGCTGAGACTCAGGAGGGAACACTTCAGCTTCCTCCCTTACCTCTCTAGCTGCGCGTTCTCCAGCCTCAACAGCTCCTTCCATGTAGCCACTCCAGTGTGTAGCGGTTTCTGTGCCAGCAAAGTAAATCCTGCCCACTGGCTGGCGAATCACTCTATGAAGAAACAAAGTGGCCACACAAAGTTACCTGGGATGCTACTGAGGGGAAACGAGCCAATGACTGCTCTCATTTACTTTGTAGAAGACAGGGAAACTCAAATTATTTACAAAACACAGCCCAAGGTAAAAGGTTCCTCAAAGGCTACTCCTTATTTCCTAGTCCTGTACATAAGGAGGCTATCAGATCATCAATCTCTGAAGATGATGTTGACCTTTTTCAAGCCGGCCAGAATTGGAATGTGAGAACATGCATTCAGTCCACAATTGGATTTTTTGGCTGTGTGTCTCCTATTTTGTAGTTCATTCTGCTTCCCACACTGTTTTTCCAAGGGGGAACATTCTTTTTGAGATCACATCACACATGGCCAAAGTCCAGTCATGCAGTTACTCCCAGTGTATTAGGAGGGACTGTTGCACCAAGTGGGAAGATAGAAATGGACTGTAAATTGACTAATTCTGATAGAGGAGAGACATGAGGGATTACATACATGAGTTTGTCTCTTTAAATTACAACTTCTGTAAAGTTTCTCTGGACTTTCCTAGGGAATAGCTGAAGGCAGGAAATGGTCCTCCTCTTATAAAGAGGTCCTGCCAATGAAAACCAAGGAAGGGCTAGACCAAACAGGTAACTGTCCCCTCCAGCCTTCTCAGGGTTGAATCCTGCCATTCATGCAGCCACTTTCATAAACTCTCTCAAGCTGCACACCCCACCCCACCCCAACCCAAAGACTTTCATTTCAACCCACTGGTGCTTTTTTTTCAATTCAGGAACCCTGTGTTTCATCTCTTCCAGACCCTAATCCCATCTTCTAGACTTCTACATCACAACAGAACTAATACAATTTATAAACTCTGCTATCACAAACAAAGGTTGTTTGAACAGTTAACAAACAAGACAGGGCTGGGGGTGCAGTTCAGTGGTAGAACACTTGCCCAGCATGTGTGAGGCCCTGGGTTTGATTCTCAGCACCACAAAAGGAAAAAGACAAACAAACAAGCTTCCAAAAGGAAATGGTTAACAAATGCTTATTTCTTGTGGACAAACATGACCTAGTGTTAACTTTCTAGCTTTTTTGTCTGGAAACCAGATGAAGGTATAATGCTACATATGTGACCAGGGAATACTGCTTATGCTAAAAATGTTACCTTACCCATTCCCACATTGGTAAACTGCATTCAGGCTGGGAGGATTGGGAATGAACTATAAATACCTGGAGGGAGACTGTCACTGTGGGCTTCCTTGAGTGTGGTGTCTCTTCTAACTGAGCAAGTGACCCTGGGCTCTATGCCTGTGACACATAGTGATAATGGCTTCTATGGATCAAGGGGCTTCTAAGTCAAAGTGGATCCTTGCACCCCCTGCCTCCACCCCAGTGAATCTCCTCATCACTTAGCTATATACAGCAAGGATGTGTGATAGTCCTCTGTTGGCCAGACAGATATACTGGATTAATGCATCGAAAGTCCTTCTGTATAGACTGGTGTCAAGGAGCCTAGGGTGGTAGTGTGAGACTAAATGTTGATCTGAACTCAAGAAGGCCCCTTGAAGGACAGTGCAGTTTGCTTCATTCTCACAAATATTGCTGACTAATCCCAGCTACTCAGAGACTGGAGCAGAAGGATCACAAGTTTGAGGCTAGCCTGTGCAACTTAGGGTGACCCTGTCTCAAAAACAAAACAAAAAGCCCAAACAGAAATAAAAAACAAAAAATAAAACAAAACAAAACAAAACAACAACAACAAAAAAAACAGGTACTGCTGACACCTGAAGTTCTTCCCTGTGCTCGGCTATTGTCTATTTGCTGACATCCTTGTTTTTCCAGAGACATTCAGAAAGAAACAAACTATCTATCTAGGGCATTAGAAATAGGAATGACAGCTATTTCTAGAATTCTCATTGAATACTGCTTCTGTTAAATGTGGTACAGGTCTTGTAATAACTGGTGTAGTGCTTGGGCAGTACCTTCCATATTGAGTCATGATCCCAGGGGGGAAGTAGGCAGTGTAGCATCCTCCAGAGTACTGCTCCTCACACCAATTCTTCTCTTCATAATGCACTGGCTGAAGTTAGTAGGGAGAAAATTCCAAAGAGAAAACAAAGCTGAAATGCTATAAGTCACAATGAAGGCTCTTACATGTTTTACTTTATCAAAAATTTCACAGAGAAAAAGACAATAACCCTGTTTTTGTAACTTGCTGAAGGAGAAACATGATATTACCAAGTAATAGCCTTTTGTGAGGTATCAAGTTGCAAAACATGGACATTATGACTTTTTTTCAATCTCTCAACTAGGGAAGACAAAGTATCTCAACATCTGGGATGAGGGCATCTTCATGCTGATGCTGAAGAATTTAGAGCTAAAACTTTAGGGAAATCCATCAATGATCAGCTTGTGGAAAAATCTGCTTCAATCTCTGGAGTCTCTAAAACAACAGACTTCACTTCCTTATCTACCCAGGTGTTTCTGCTGCAAAAAAAGTTGTGAGGGAGGAAGTAGAAGACAGTCACAGTATCTAAGAAAGGATTTGGTCAGAATCCCTTCCCTAAGCTGGAAAAATGAATGTTGGAATTCTTGCTAAAAAGGGGAACAATTAAGATGGAAAATGTTCCTAAAGGACATGAGAGAATCTTCTCTGAATTCCATAATAAACTATGAAAATGTATTATTTAATTAATTTACAGATAACCCCTCAAAAGAGCCCCTAGCTATCAGTGGGTTCTTCAAAAGTCATTTCCCTCTCCTGATTGCTTTCAGTGGTAGATTAAAAGCACTGAAATTTCTAAATGAGTTGTGAATTGAGTTGCACATGTAAAACTAAATTATTATGACTTTGACCTAGGCAGAAAGTCTACATTTACTCTGTTCTGTCTTGTATGCACTACTAATGTATTCACCAACAGAAGATGACATATTTGGGGTTTTCTTTCACAACTGGCAGTTGACACTGACTGACATGAGGACAGGACCTCTGTTCTGAGAACCAATCTCTCCCATCCTTGACATAATTCCTGCCATGCCAGGCTGTAATCACACTTTGATGATAGTTATTCAGCAAACATTTAAACTGCACAAGAGAATTACAGCTTTGAAATTCCATGCACCTGACACCAATTTTAATGGCCTTTTTTTTTAACTGCTAAAGTTCATCTTTCAAGTTAAGAATAACTCTTCTTAACTCTCTTCATAAGACTGCCAGGAATCCAGAATCTGCTTTGCTTTACCAATTCCAGTGAGCAGAGCACAGCCTGTTAGGGACTAAACCTTGGGGTTTTCTTACTTGTAATGCTTCCTCAGATCCCAGCACTTTGGCATACAGCTCACAGATTTTCCTTTTCCTATTAAAAAAAAAAAAAAAAAAAGGAGCCGAAAAGGTTGTTAAGGAAGTAATAACAGATAGGTACAGAGTAAATACAGTGAGGTCCAGGGCATTCACCAATGAACCAGATTTATTACAGAAAAATGAAACTCAATGGCCTCCTGCTACTATACAAAGCAAACAGTTCAATGAATCTCTGTACTCAGATTAACTTTCTCTGCCTCGATAGTCATTTGAAAGAGTCAATAGAATGTTCCTTCTTTTTTTTTTTTACATTTTTGCCTCTTTTACTATCTATTACAATATCTGAGATAAAAATGGGTAAAATAAGATTAAATTTAACTTAATCTTAGGGATTAATTCCATAAACTTTTCTGGAATATATAGAATTCTAGAATGATCCTATCTGTAAATATGTAGTTCATATGATAGCAAGTCCTTTAACTCTCCTATTCTTGTTTTGTAAATATCTGAAAATAAATAATACTCATTTATTATTTTAAGCATAATGTATGCTATTCTGAGAGGGACTTACAGTCATTTCAGTCTAGTAATCTGTAACTTGGATAGAATGGTCTGTGGACTAGGACACTGTGTTAAAGGGTATCTGGGGGATGGACACAATACACTACATGATGATACCTCAAAAAGTCTTTGGCTGGGCTGGAGTTGTAGCTCAGTGGAACAGTGCTTGCCTAGCATGTGTGAGGCACTGGGTTCGATTCTCAGCATCACATACAAATAAATAACATAAAGGTCCATCAACAACTAAAAAATATTTTTAAAATATTTTTAAAAAGTCTTTGGCTATCCTCATAATTCATGACAGATGAAAAGTACAGAACATGACATGTATTATGTCTGAAAAATCAGTAGCTATATTTACCTAAAGTTTTCTTAAAAGAAAAAAAACATTTTAAACTCACTTACTACTCCTCCTTAAAACATTTTTAAAAAGGTCTAATTATTAAACACACCATTTGTAGAAATTAATGGTTCTATTTCAGGATTTGTTGAATAGGTTCACACTGAACCAATTACATACTATTTATGTTTCCTTTTTTACTTTTGTAAAACAGTTTAAACATGTGAAACTGTCCTTAAAATATTTGTTGAAGACTAACAATCAACTGGAAAATATTCATTAAAAATGGGGCAAAAAGTTTAATTCAAATATGTAAGATAAGCATAAAATGCATAACTAAAAATAACCTATAAAATCTGACAAGATGAATGGCCAAAAATATTCGGGGGGGGGTCAAGAATATTAGTAATAAAAGAAATAGATTTTAAAAACACTATTTTATCTTACCAATTACATTAGAAAATATTATTAAAACATGCTCCCAATTTCTCTAAATAATCTGGGAAACAATGTCAACTTATAAATTTATATAAAGCCTTCTATACCATTTATACTACTCTTAGAATATCCATCTCATAAGTATTGAGGATTAAATTAGGAGGAATAGATGGAATTCTAAATAGGACTTGCTATGCTGTTTTCCCATGGAAGGTTTTAAGGAAGAGACAAATGCCACTCCTGACATGATGTCACACAGCATGAGGTGAATATTTAAATTCCAGGACACATCGAAAATCATAAAGGTAAGAAGTCTCAAGACTACTGTCCACCTGTCTCTCTCAGTCTAATCTGTGCTATTCATTTCAGAGATTAGGAAGCTGAGACTCAGTGAGCTGCTGAGACTTATTCAGCATCATTTAGCTAATTAATGGCAGGGTGAGGCTCTACATTTCTGAGCATCCTACTCATAGTAGATGCTCAATAAATGTATGGAGAATCAAAGTCCATGCTTAGCCTAGTATGAGACCCTCTCCTCAACTCTATGAAGAGATGAATGATTCTTATCTACTACAAAAGAGTGTTACAAGCAATTATTCAGATATTTTAAATCAATTAAAAATTAAGGATATTAACAGTCAGTATTCTAAAATGTTTAATGATGCTTAGCTTATTTTTTGGACACATAATAAAATCTTTATTAAAGCAGAGTGAAACCCAAAATTCAATCAACATCCTTTCAGTTAATTTTTTAACCATGAATGATAAAACCAGTTATAATAGAAATACAAGCCATTTAGTGTGCTTTACACATATTATTAGATGAGCCAAGGACAGGTCACACAAATACATCAGGGAATTATCATTCTCTTCCCATCTTCCCATTAGAATTCAATTTTTATGGGGGGGAATATATGTAAGGCAAGGATATTAAAACAATGCATTTTTTTCCTTTTTCAGTGCTGGGGATAAAACCCAGGGCCTTGCGCATGCAGGGCACATGCTTTACCACTAGGCTACCACCCCAGCATGGAGCAATTCATTTATTCAATCAATGCATTTATTTGGCTTAGCTCTAAAATCAATAGAATGTATTTTAAATTAAGGCCTAAAGAAGTCACTGTTCAAATCACCTTGTTGAATTTACCCGCTGGCTTTTATATCTGGATACTCAATCAACTGAAAAACTTGTTAAAAATACAAATACTCGGGTTCCTTGAACCTTGCACCTACTGGATCATAATCTTGCAGGCCTCAGAAAAATATATCTTCTAAACATCTTTTGGAAAATTTTGAGGCAGTCAGTTCTGGAAGCCACTGTTCTCATCAATGATATATTCAGTAAGGTTTTTGTCTCACAAGAACTTTTGAGAAGTTGAGCCACTGTGTAGAATTCAAAACCAAATGCCTACCTCCAGGCTGGTATTTATTTTATTATTAATAAGGAGGGAAAGCAGGAAATCCAAAAGAAAATGTCAAGCTCAGAATGATGTAATGAAAAAGAGTATGTGTTATCTGCTATTCCTGTCACAAGTTAGCTGCTATGGTTTGAATATGGTTCTCCAAAATTCATGCATGTTGGAACTTAACTTCCAAGGTGATGGGATTAAGAGGTGGGGCTTTTGGGGATGGGATTAAGTTCCAAGGGCTTTGTCTAGGTTATAGTTTTTATAATTTTCCTTTATTCATCTTACAGAAAAACTCTACCTCTCAACCACTATAAATACAAATGTGTAAAATTAAGTTAATATACACATTTGGGCAAAGGGGCCATAGCAAAATACAGAAAGGCTGATTTGTTGGGCTGAGAATATTTGTAAAATATTATGTTTTTCCTGATGAAATTCTACTTTGTTAGTGCAATGAACACAATATAAAGCTTGCCTTTTGTCTATTTTCAGATTGTTATGGTTTGGATGTGAGGTGTTCCCCAAAAGCTTATGTGTGAGACAATGCAAGAAGGTTCAGAGGAGAAATGATTGGGTTGTGAGAGCCTTCACCCAATCAGTGAATTAATCCCTGATGGGATTAACTGAGTGGTGAATACAGGCAAGTGGGGTGTGGCCAGAGAAAGTGGCTCATTGGAGGCATGGCTGTGGGGTACATATTTTGTTTCTGGAGAGTAGAGTCTCTTTCTCTACTTTCTGATCATCATGTGAGCTATTTCCCTCTGCCACACTCTTCTGCCATGATGTCCTGCCTCACCTCGAGACCCAAGGAATGAAGGTGTCCTTCTATGGACTAAGACCTCTGAAACCATGAGCCCTCAAATAAACATTTCCTCCTCTTTAATTGTTCTGGTGGAGTCCTTTAGTCACAGAAGAAGAAAAAAACTGACTAAAACACAGATATAAATTCTTCACCTTATTTCTTTGTGGAGCTTAGCAAGTCGATCAGCTTTCCGGGCAAGGATGAAGCTGGAGAGAGAGAGGGCACACTTGAATATCAGGTTACAGTCTTTATGCATTGTCCCTTCATAAGTCTTTTATTAGTGCTATCTACTCAATATTAATGAACTCTCCCAGACCCTCCTATATTAGTGCAAATACCATGTTGTCTTCAGTCTCCCTCTGTGTCCAAACCCAGATAGGCTTGTTATGGGCCAGGCTATATGAGCAATGACCAAACAGACTCCATTTTTCCCTGAGACTCCATATCATGTAAGAAATGCTTCTCCCATGAAAAAGCCCCACCTCTGTATCCATAACAGTTGTTTAGCATAGCATGTTTGGCAACACAAAATGGCAATTCTTATACAATGCAAAATTATTCTCTTCAGTTTCCACTTTTCTTGGGCAATGTACCTTGTTAGAAATTGATTGTCTAGATATTAGTAACCATTCTCTAATGTGTACTGAACTAGAGTCATTTTGACCCACCTCCCTTCTGCTTGCTTACTGCTATGCCAACCTGGAAAGTCCTGTGGGAAATACCAATGTCCCCTTTGCATTGTCTCCCTAACTGCCCAATTCAGTTTCTATACCTGCTTGCTTGCAGCTACATCAACCCAGATGTGGTTTTTGCCTTTAAATATCCTAAAATGCTCAGGCTCAGGGCTGTTCCTTGCAGAGACAATTACGGGTCCTGTGGGGAGTAGTTGCCAGCCAGCCGACTAAATAAAAACTCTTCAATTTGGACAAAACTGGGACTTGGTGTGTTTTCTGAGTGACCTGCCCCACAACAGGCTGAGCTCCTAAATAAAAGGTTACTTCTTACTCAATATTTTGCTTGTAAAATTTAATATAGTATTTGGTACATAATAGGAAATCAAAGGTTGGACAAATTAATGTTGCACTAAATAATTACATTGGCAATGATTATTGTCTTCTGTCAAATACTTGATAAAAGCTGGACAAAGAAATGTTAATATGTGTATGTAGTGGATTCCAGGGTGGGTATCCCAGGTTCCCCCTTCAGAACTTTTACTTGGTAGCCTTAACTCACAGTGGAAACCTTCACCAACAATTATACTCAGCAGGAGAGAACTGCCTCAATCAAGTTTTTGCCCTTCCTCAATGGCCAGCTCCAGGATGGGGTGGGTACCAAGGCTCACCCCCACACCTCAGTTCAGAACAACTCTGAAGGGCCATCCCAGCTCCAGAATTTTCCATGAGATTGAGGACATCTTTGTTGAGATAAATCTAGAGCCCAACTTCTCCCTCTGCCTGATTCCAATTCCCTCTCTTCCCCCATAGGTAGTAACTCCTAGGGCACTTCCCAATAAATCTCCAGTACCCAAATTTCTATTTTCAAGTTGACTTCCTAAGAAACGGATCTAAAACAGTCTCCCAATAAAGGAGCTCAGTAACACCAAGATATAATCTGTCTGCTTTCCTTTAATTGAACAGATTCTATTATACCAATATTACTAATTATATATATATATTTTAAAGAATTGAATGTGACATGAAATTCTTAATCCCAGTATTATTAGAAAGCTTTCACAAATCCACATGAAGGCTGTAGATGTAGTTAGTGGTAGAATGCATGCATAGCATACACAAGGCCCTGTATTTAATCCCAGGAACCACATACATGCACAAATCTAAATGAGCCATAGAGCAATGAAATTATTTCTCCATTTAAAAAAGATTTTATAGGGCTGGGGATGTAACTCAGTGACATAAGGCTTGTCTAGCATGTGAGAGACCCTGGGTTCCATCCTCGGCAGTGCAAAAAAAATCTTTAAAAATTATATTTCTTTGGTTCCAAATCCGCCAAAAAATAGATTAGAGCTAAAAACAGTATTTCTTCCTGTCCCCACCTCCAAGTTAAACTGTTCCTCAATTGGATTGGCAATTCCTTTAGGGTTGTGATTTGAGATCGTTCTGGGAAGCAAAGACACAAAGTATGTTAACTCACAGAACAATATTTCTGAAGAAGCTGTGGACTATTTAAGAAATTTAAACTACTGAACTTTATGGGATATAGTCACAACTTTACTTGACTTAACCCTTAAGTTATGACTCACTAGCAAAGATTTTAGTTAAATTTTAGGTTTAAGAAAGAATCAGTAAGGTTGGGACTATAAAATATTTAAAAGAAAACCTCCACAAATATCAAATGAAAGTTTAAATGACTTATCTGAAAGCCCTTTAGTCAACTCATCATATGTGTTTTTATAATCCCTTTCCCAAAGAGTAGTTAGTGTTGACTATTTCTATCAAATCTCAAGTCATGCATGAAATAATCTCTTATCTAACTATGCACAAATATTCTTCAACTTTCACTGGTACTTTATTGTGGAAATCATGCATGCTCTCTTTGTGTTGAGGACATTTCATAGTCTAAAGTACAAGGTTGTTTCCAGTTTTCCAAAAGGTGATAATTATTACAGACACAGTGCTAGGCAATTGTCACCTCTGTCTTTGAGGCTTTCTTGGCCAAGTGCAAAGAGCAAGGTGAGGCAATATATCTTCAATGCTTTAATTATCAAGAACAAAGTTCTGGGTGGAGCAACTGTCCGGATAAGACAAGGGAGAAGCTGGTCAACAGGCATAAAAGAGAATAGACAATTTCTCCTCGACCTTATAAATTCATAGTTGGGACAGACTTATGTAACAAAAGATAGATTAACAAGAGAAAAATAAGCAAGTTTATTAACCCTGAAGTACACATCACATGGATCAAGGTAGTGGTTTGAGTCTAGCTTATATAATTATACCTAATTGAAGATCAACAAATTTTAGAGACAAGGGAAAGCTTCTAAAGGGAGCATGCCTACAATGGGAAGATAAATATATGGGAAGACACTAATAAAATATACTTGCAGATTTCTCTGGTTCTGTCTCTGAATTGATAAAGGACTGTCTCCATTGAAGGATTTATGTCCTATCTATAGGGGGAGGATAGCGAGACCTTTTTTTTTTTATAAATCTCTACCTTGCTTTTAGGCAAACAGAGGAAAGGCAGAGAGCTCTCTTATATCTTAATTGTCTTCAGCTAATGACCCTTCATATTTGGGGGAGATGTATTCTGGTCTCCCACAGATATAAAGTTTCAGATAGACTGGAGGAATAAGGTCTGAATAGTAGGATAATTGTGATTCAGGAGGCTGAGGCAGGAGAATTGCAAGTTCAAGGCCAACCTTGGCAACTTAGACCCTGTCTCAAAATAAAAAATAAAAAGGGCTAGGAGTATAGTTCGGTGGTAAAGCACCCTTGGTTGAAGCCCCACTATTACTACTATTACTACTGCTGCTGCTGCTGCTGCTGCTACTTCTACTACTATACTACTACTACTACTACTGTATATTTCAAAACACCTGAAAACTACTACTATTACTACTACTACTGTACTACTACTACTACTACTGTATATTTCAAAACACCTGAAAGAGAGGATTTTAAATGTTCTTACCACACAGAAATGATATCTATGAGGTGATGAATATGCTAATTATTCTTTTTTGATAATCCCATATGTATTGAAATATCACATTATACCCTATATATAGCATTATTTTTTGCTAATAAATAAAACCAATACATAAATAACAGACTAGAATACTACTTTTTAGGAACTGCTTAAATAACCCCATTAACATCTGGAAGGGTCCTGCCACTCATGTCTCAGTTATTACAGCTGAAGCAAACCCAGTAGGGCATATGTCAGTATATCTAATGCCAAGGGCAAGAAAAAATATCAATGTTCTTCTATCCATAATTCTATCCATTATATTCTCCTGAAACCTGTCTACCAACCTTTTGCTTTCCTCTAGCCTAGCGAAGTGAATGTTAAACTGCCAAAATAACTGTACCCTTTCTTGCTCAATGGGGTTAGGCGATGAAGAGGATATGTTGTTCTTCTGGTCATTATGTTGTAAGTATCTGCCTTTCTCAGGGAATCTGGTGGTATTTTTTATATTTAACAAACAGGGAAGTGATTCCAAAATGTCTTATTAGCAGCCCAGTAGTGTAGCCTGCCTTCTAAATCCTTCAGGACATGGATCTGCTCCTTTCGACTCTGTAATTTTTCTAAAATGATCTGATATGCATGAACTCACTTCTCCCCTCAGGCAGGGGGCATGCATTTCCCAGGAGCAAAATGGGAAACCATTGGATCATGTCTAAAAGTCACTTGATTGCTACTAAAGCTGTGTTCATTTGTTTTGGTGGGGTAAAATAATGAGTTTTTTTTTTTTTAACTAGTATAGTTTTTTGGAGGGCCAAATGGTAGGTAATCAGGAGTCTGTGGTCCTGCTTAGTGTTTCCTTTGTGGAGGTCCTACTTCTTTGGACCACTAGTCTCTAACAGGCAGGTGGTGCAGAAGAGAAGAGCTCTTTCAATCTCCTCCCAAATGTGCACATAGCTGTACTCTTCTGTGCATAGGACTATACCCTGCACCATCCATTTACTTCCAAGGGCAAGAGAAGTACCACAGGTGAAGGATAACTACAGAGTGACCAAGAAGAAAAAAGTGCCATGCCATTCACTCAAGGCCTGGCTCCACTGTGAACTATTCCTCCTGATCAACCAGCTGTTTAGTATCCCAGGGAACAGCTTAATAATTGTTCTGTAGCAGGTGTTTGGAATGAATAAAAGGATAAATCCCAGAAACCCTGTATTTGGAAGACTTTATGGGATAAAGCAGTTGTATTTCCAGAATGGTTGTGGACATTCTGCCTCTAGGCAAGATTGGCTACCATACTGCCTGTCTAGCTGCTTTTTCCACTCCATCCTTAACATGCAAGTTTTATAAGAGAAATAAATATATGGGCATCAGTTCAAAATGGTGTCAGTTTTAGTAGTCTCTCAGTGTTCTTGTGCCACATGCAAAACATAACTATGAATATTTGAATACATAGAAACATGATATATTTTTGTTGGGTTATTTATCATTGCTTGAATTTGATCCCAAAACAATATACTTGCCAGCATCTACACCAACACAATTTGAAAAATAAAGAACACCCAGTTCTAACTTACCCCATAATGGCAGGCAGTGATCCATCTGGTTTGGTGTCATCCAGAGTTATAGAAATTGGAGCTTCCTCATCTTCAATAATCATGCAGCCACAGTAATCTTATCCAGGAGAAAATCAATAAGAGATTGAGATCAACCCATATTACAGAATTAGAGGCACATAAACATAGCATATATGTATACACTTTTGCTAAGAGGAAGATAAATCTTAAAATTATTGTTTTTTTTTTTTGCCCCAACCCTAGAAGTCATTTCCCGTTAAATACACACACTGACTATACAAGAATGTCTCACACAGGGATAATGACACTTTATATAAAGGGCTTATGGGCAATGCATGAGAAAAATGGTAAGATGGCCCTGATGTCTGGAAAAAATGGGGGAAAGAGTTGAGTATATTAAAAGCAATTATCTCTATTAACCCTGGAAGAAGTTGTGAAAAGGCATCCTGTGAGTCTGAGCAGAAAGCTAATCAACAGTAGGAACAATATATAGAGAGCTTTCTAAGTCCCTGATTCTGTCTCATTCAATCCTCACACCACCAGGGTAGTATGTATTTTTATGATTTTATGCTTAGAGACTGAGGCTAGTAAGTAACAAAGCCTAGGACTCTCCAACTTCAAAGGATCACTTCTTCCCCAGAGCTCCTGGTCTCACTTTGCCAATAAAGAATAAGTGGAAGGTCAAGTGCCAGGAGCCAGGGCAACCCCCAAGTGGTGTTCTCATGGTGGGCCCTCTTTTCCCTCCCATTACCAACAAGTGCTCTTGGGGTCATTTTGTGTTGCAGGGCACTGTGAAGAAATTGACAGAATTCTGATCCTTTCTCTACCAAATTGAAAACAAATACTTATCTTTTTCTATTCAGTTCCTTCTGTTAAATATTACCAAAAGAATGTGGTTCCTTCACTTAATACAGTTTAAACATGAATAAGAGCAGCTTACCCTTTTTCTTCCAGAAGGCATCCTTGTAATACATCATGCACTTAATGATAGCCCCCATTGGAAGACGCTGAATTAGCTGGTTTCTCTCTGATGGAAGCTCAGGTTTGAAGTGGATTTTAGCAGTGAGGGTCGGAGGGATGGCACTAATTACATATCTGCACTAAAATACACATATGCAAAACATCACCTCAAACATGAGCTGTAGTCTTTGCAGAAGGTGTGAAACATCTCTAATATTTTGAATGATATTCCACAGTGACAACCTGCAAAATTAGACAATTTGGTGCAACAAAATAGAAGAAGTTGGGTCTACCAACCATGCTGGTAAATTGGGAGAGGAGGCAAGAAACACACCAGTATTAACTATACCACAGCTTTGATTATATTTAGTTAGAAACTGCAGAAGACACAAGGCGTATTTACTATAGACTCCTTTTGACTAAAATTACCTCATAGCATTCATGATTCAGTGTCTCTACGGTGATGTTGGCACCAGACTGGTCAATATAGGTGACAGGATGGCTCAATTTCACCCGGTCCCCGAGGAGTTCCATTATCCGCTCACTCACTTGACCAGAACCTCCTACAAATTTCCGTTCCTACAGACAGAGGTAGTCAGGAAAGGAGATACTGTAAAAGCCTAATGGAGGAAAATCTTATTTTCCACTGATTAGGAAACCTCCAGAAAGTCACAGCCAGACCTCCACTCTCCAAACACTCTCCAAACACTAACCATTAGGATAGAGGCAAAGGAAAAACATCACCTCAAACACAATCATAGTCTTTGCAGAGGGTGTGATAAATCATCTTTAACATTTTGAATGATACTGAGCAGTGACAACATACAAAATAAATTGGATTCTCTGTACAGCTATCCTCTGTATAGTTTCTAGCACTGAAAAGCCATTACTAGGTTCATAAAATTACAGGTCAGAAAAACTGTTCCCCTAAGACAGTACTGCCCTGATTGAAAGGAAATAGCAAGTCTGTGGGCTTCAGATACCCAAGAGAGTGGAGCATGGAAGGGTCCTTGGGAAGTGGAGGGAGCTGTGCTTGTCCCAGTGGGTGTATTTTCTAAGAACCAGGGGAATATTATTAGCTTATTGCAGAATATTCATTGGATGGCTAAAAACACATGTCAGTAGACTGAGGCACAGTCCACAATTGACAATTAAGTACCTCAATCATGAGTACCCACACAGTAATTTTTTTCACTTTTATAACTGGCTATTATTTTATGGCAGCACTAAAGTTATTTGTAAAATTATCACCATGGTAGTTCAAACCTAAATTCATAATTTGTCCTTCCTCAAGAAACAGGTATCACTTAATCTACAATCTGACCTATGTTTTCCAAGGGTTGCTCTGAATTTTAGTGTAATGTAAAGATCACAAACTATTATAATATTGTCCACTATCTATCCCTCTATGTTTAGTATTTGTCTAATTACATTGTAAGGGGGGAAACTTAATTTCTTTAGGAAGATATTGTGATAATGGCTTGAGATTCATAATCTGAACTGTAACTTTCCATAAGGTCCTGTAGGGTTTGTTTAGAAATATCCTGACTCTTCTGAATGAATGATACAAATAACATATATGCATAAAGATACCTCACAAAGCAAAATATGGGTTAAGAAGAGTAATGTGGGAATTCTGCCTTTAATTAAAGACACTTAAAAATGCAACAGTCCTGCATTTGCCAAAACTAAGCATTCAATGAACAATAACTCTCAGTGTCACAAGAATAACTTGGGAACTTCTGTAGATCTAAGAAAAATAGTTCACTTGGGGGGAGAAAGACTTTACACCTTGTAAAATACACTCAGAATTCTGGGACTGAAAGAATAGAGTATAAATTAGAAATAATAATATTCCTAGAAAAGAGATACTCATTCTCTTTGAATATGGAGCTTTAATGTAAAGAATCTCATAGTCTGAGGAACCAGGAAACTAGAATTCATGGAAGTGGTATGGAAACTGGGCAAATAAAAATGGACAACAGAAATTTGGAATCCAAACTATAGAATTTACTATGAAAAGAATGGCCATAAATCACTGAGTTAATTAGAACAGTCATTTCCATTATGTAACAGTTAATATAAATAAAAAACTATGAAAATGACACCAAAGCCTTATGTTTAGAATAGAGATGATTTTCAGTGCAATAATTTT
Source organism: Callospermophilus lateralis (assembly GCF_048772815.1). NCBI lineage: Eukaryota > Metazoa > Chordata > Mammalia > Rodentia > Sciuridae > Callospermophilus > Callospermophilus lateralis. The sequence continues at coordinate 29,792,901 of NC_135325.1, read as the reverse complement.
ACAAATACTTAAACTTTTTTGAAGCTAATTTATTTTTAGTTTTCTAGTTTCTCCTACATTAATTTGCTTAATTTTTTCTACCTCCAAAAGGAAAGAATGTAATTCCCAGGACCTAATTAATTCAAAATGAAATATTCTTTACTTGGAATAAAAAAAAGGAAATGAGATTTTTTTTTTAGATCATTTTACATCGCTAATTATTCATGACTGGAAATACTGAACCAATTATTATGACACTGCTCTAGGTGAGTGTAAAATAATAAATACAGTTACAATTTTGGAATAAGCATGCCATACCTGGCCTCCATTGGTGACTGAGAATATCCGAGTTGTTCCACCACATTGTTTCACATACCACAAGAACCACAAGGCAGATACCTCATGGGGCTCAGAGGTCACATTGATATTCACAAAAAGAGAAGCAAACTGCCTTGCAGTCCTGTTTATAGAAAGAGAGGAGAATAGGTACATGATTCACAGGAGCACATGTTTTCAAAATGCAAGTAGAACTAGGCGTGGTAGTACACACCTATAATCCTAGTTATTCAAAAAGCCGAGGCAGGTCAATTGAAAGCTCAAGGAAAGCCTTGGCAACTTAGTGAGATCCTATCTCAAAAAAAAAATATATTAAAAGGGTTGGGAATGTAGCTCAGTGGTGGAGCACCCCTGGGTTCAGCCCCTGGTATCATAAAGAAATGAAATGTAGTATATTTAGAAAGTACTTCCATTGCTTTTTTTTTTTGGGCCCTTTACTTTTTTATTTTTATTTTTTTTATTGGTTGTTCAAAACATTATAAAGCTCTTGACATATCATATTTCATACATTAGATTCAAGATGGTTATGAACTCCCAATTTTACCCCAAATACAGATTGCAGAATCACATCAGTTACACATCCACATTTTTACATAATGCCCTATTAGTAACTGTTGTATTCTGCTACTTTTCCTATCCTCTACTATCCCCCCTCCCCTCCCCTCCCATCTTCTCTCTCTACCCCATCTACTGTAATTCATTTCTCTCCTTGTTAATTTTCCCATTCCCCTCACAACCTCTTATATGTAATTTTGTATAACAATGAGGGTCTCCCTCCATTACCATGCAATTTCCTTTTTCTCTCCCTTTCCCTCCCACCTCATGTATCTGTTTAATGTTAATCTTTTCTTCCTGCTCTTCCTCCCTGCTCTGTTCTTAGTTGCTCTCATTATATCAAAGAAGACATTTGGTATTTGGTTTTTAGGGATTGGCTAGCTTCACTAAGCATAATCTGCTCTAGTGCCATCCATTTCCCTGCAAATTCCATGATTTTGTCATTTTTTAGTGCTGCGTAATACTCCATGGTGTATAAATGCCACATTTTTTTTATCCATTCATCTATTGAAGGGCAACTAGGTTGGTTCCACAGTCTAGCAATTGTGAATTGTGCTGCTATGAACATCGAGTTCCAAAGGAATGCATTTTTAACTCTTGGAAAAATAAGTTTTCTCCCTCTTTAAGAAATTATGGAGTGCTGGGGTTGTGGCTCAGTGGCAGAGCTATTGCCTCACACATATGAGGCACTGGGTTTGACCCTCAGCACCACATGAAAATAAACAAAATAAAGATTAAAAAAAGAAATTATGGAGCCTGTAATGCCAGGTACTGCACAGGCTGACAAAAAAAATCCAAAGTTCAAGACTAGCCTGGACAACTTACCAAGACAGTGTCTCAACAAAATAAAAAATAAAAAAGGATGGGGATGTAGCTTAATAGTAAAAGCACTTGCCTAATATGCACAAGCCTCTGGGTTCAACCCCCAGTTAGTACTGTGTACTGCGCCCCCCCAAAAAAAAATAAAAGAAGGAGAGGAGGAAGAGGAAGAAATTAACTAATTTTTAACTAATTAACTAATTTTGGGTTAGCTACAAATATGCTAAGCATGGTTATGTCTAAGAGTCAATGTTCTTGTTGGGAACCATTAGGGATAGTTTCTCTCATCTATTGTAGCAAACATCCTATCTCCTTTGTCTCTGCCCTAGTTCAGGATACTAATGTCTCTCATCTGGCCCACAAAAGTGGGTGCTCCTACATTCCTCATACATTCCCTATGCATTTCCTCTCATATCCTTTTCTGCCCTATATGCAATGAGGTCTTTTAAAATTATAAAACTAAAAAAAACCCCTCAAACTTCTGCTTAAAACCCCTCAATAGCCCAAAACAAAGAAAAGTACGATTTCAAATGTAGTCAATACATATTGCACAACAGGCTGCTCAACCAGTACCCAACCTTCCCTTATACCATTTATTTTTATTATCTCTATGATCCAGGCACACTGACCATCCAGTTGCTAAAAACTGCCTATATCTTTCCCATCCCAGGATCCTCACAAAAGTTGTTCCCTGTTCTCCCTACCTAGAAGATATTATCCCCCTACAACATACAATGTTCTCTGTTTTCCCCTGCCACTGTGGTCCTTCCTAGAAGATACCCTCCCTACCGCCTCTACCCTCCCCTGTCTCCTCCTACCTTCTTTAGGTCATTCCTGGAATAAACCATTCTTCTTTCCTGTTTCCCCCAATTATTGTGCATCATTCCTGAAAGATACCACCCCGCCAAACTATGCAAGGTTCCAGTTTCCCTCCTGTTACTGGCTCTATCCTTGGAGAAACCATAAACCCCACCTGCCAACTTTCATGCTTCTTGCACCCCTCATTCAGTGGATCAATCTTGGAAAATACCAATCTCCCAAAATCCACCCTAACTTCCCCTGCCTCTTGTGGGTGATTCTGGGAATATCTAATCCCACCTATACCAAAACTCCCTATATATCCTATCCTATTCTGTGGCTCACTCCTGACAGTATCATCCACTCAACTCAATACATCCATCCTGTTTTCCCTAGACCCCTTGCGTAATGCCTGGAAGATATCATCCCCTATACCCCTCTATCCTTCTATGCCCTAGTCCTTATGGGTAATTCCAGGAACATACCATGTTCACAAATAACCCAACTTTTCCTATCTCACCCAACATCTATGTGTCAATCCTGGAATATACCATACCCACCAAATCTATCCTTCCATCTCCCCTTCTCAATCCCAGTGGTGCATTCCTGAAAGATACCATCCCCTCAGTACCCTCCCATCTCCCTTTAAACCTATGGATCCTTCCTGAAATATTCCATCCTTCCATACCATTCCTCTCTCCTCACTGACTGGTTCTTTCCTGGAAATATTCACGTTTTCCCCCATCAACCACCCCCTACCCTAGTCTCCCATAGGACCCTAGCAACTTGCTGGAAAATACCATTCTTCCTGACAATTTCCACCCTTTCTGCCCACCCTTCCACTAAGTGGAACATTCCAGGAAGATACCATTGTCCCAACACCATTCATCCATCCTGTCTCCCCCTGCCTCTGTGGATCATTCCTGAAATATACCATCCTTCCCCAGCAGCTACCTCCCTAACTTTTCCATACCTCTAAGGTTCAATTCTTAGAAAATACCATTTTTTGATTGTTGTTTTATAGTCCTAGGGATTGAACTCAGGGTACCTCACCACTGAGCTAGATCCCCAGCCTTTTTATTTGCAATATCCCACCACATCTATACTTCGCTCTCTTCCCCTCAGCCCCTGTGGTGCACTTGGAGAGGATATTATCCCCAAGACAGATTATCCACCCTTCCATCTATACCCATCCCTTTCATTCCTGGAATATACCATCGTGCCACATCATACACTCTATCTCTCCAGTGATCCTGGTTCTTTCCTAGAAGATAGCACATTTTCTCTCACCAAACATCCTTCCTTCTCCCCCATGACCCTGGTTTCTTGCTGGAAGACACCATCTCTCTTCACAACTTCCACCCTTCCTGACAGTCATCTACCCAGTGAAACACTCCTGGGAGATAGCATTGTTCCATTACCATCCACCTATCCTTTGTTCCCCCTGCCTCTGTGGGCAATTCCTGGAATGCCCTTCATATCCTTCCCCAGCAGCCACCCTTACTTTTCTATACCCAAAGAGTTAATTCCTGAAGATACCACCCCCCTACTGCACTCAACTTTTTTTCTTTCTTCCTGTCAAAGTGGCTAATTCCTGGGAAATACCACCCCCCCCAACACACAGAGGAGCCACTGCCCTCCCTCAGACCCTTTGGATCATTCCTGGAATATACCATCACCTCCATAACATCCCTACATCCTGTCTCCCCTTCCTGATACACTGGATCTTTCATAGAATATACTTTTCCCTCCACTATGATCCACTTTACTTGTCTCTTCCTGCTCCTGTGGATCATCCCTGGGAGACACCATTCTGATTATATCTACACTTACCTGATTCCTCAAAGCCCTTGTAAATCATTCCATGAAGATATGACCTACCCGTCCCACAAATTTTTCATGTCATATCCCCAGGCCCCTTTGAACTATTTTGAGAAGATGCCATCCTTCCATACTGGCAGCTCTTTTGTCCCACTATCCCCTCTCACTTTCTTTTTTTTTTTAAGTTTATTTTTTAGTTGTAGTTGAACACAATATCCTTATTTTATTTATTTATTTTTATGTGGTGCCAAGGATTGAATCCAAGGCCTCACATGTGTTAGGCAAGCGCTCTACCACTGAGCCACAATCCCAGCCCCTATCCCCTCTTTCTTACAAGATACCATCTACTCACACCATCTGTACTTCCTATCTCCACCTGTACCTGTGAGTCATTCCTGGAAGATAAATTCCATGCTTCTTTCCTCTACCCAATGGGCCATTCCTGGAAGATATTACAGTTACACCCACTGTTAACCCTCCATCTCCCCCTTGCGCCTATGGGTCACCCCTGAAAGATACCACCCTGGCATACCATTCACTGTTCTTGGGTATAGCCCCTTACCCTGGCTCATTTTTGGAAGACCATCTCCCAAACATCATCCACCCTTTTTGTCTTCCTCTGCCTCTGTGGGTAATTCCTAGAACATACCATCCTCCTAAATCATCTGACTTTCCCTGTTTTCCCCAGGTCCTCTTATGTCATTACTGGAATATACATCCCCACACACCACATCTACCCTTCCCTACTTTCCTCATCCCTGCTGTGGAGTACACCTGAAAGACATTATCCCCCCAACAACTACCCACCATACTAACCTCCCCCCCAACTCCTATCTCCACTCCTATCCCTGCTGCTATGAAATATACCATTCTGCCCCAACACCAAAATACCATCTTTAGCAATTGTTCTACTTTGCCCATTTCCTTCTAGCCCTTATGGGTCATTCCTGGATGATAACACCCTCCTTAAAACATCTACCTCTCAGGTCTTCTCCTCCACCTATGGGTCATTCCTGGATGATATCATCTACCACACACCACCACATGTATCTTTCTCCATACCCTATGGTGTATTCCTAGAAGATACTACTCTTTCCAGGATCTGCCCTCTAGTGTCCCTCTGTGGGTCATTCCTTGAATGTACCTTCCTACCCTAATATCCGTTATTTCTTTCTTCTCAATTGATTTTGGATCATTCATGGGAAATATATCCTCTATCATCCAACTTTCCCTGAGTCTTCTAGCTCTTATGGATCATTTATGAAACATATATCTGCCGTTTTTCTCTCTCTCTTACATCCATGGATCAATTCTGGAAAATACCACCTCCCCTACATCACCCAACTTTTCTGTGGGTCATTCCTGGAAGACATCATCTTACCGAACTACCTACTCTTTCTGTTTGCTTCCCAGACTCTTAACTCTTTCCTGGGAAATAACAATTCCCCATCCACCTTCCCTTCCATCTCTCTCATGACCTGGGATCATTCTTAGAATATATCATTAACCCCTGCAAAACATCCATGCTTCCTACCTACCACCCTCCACATGCATTGGATCATTTCAGGAAAATAGCATTCTACAAACAACATCCACCCTTCTTGTTCTCCCTACCCCTATGGAACATCCCTGGGAGACACCATCCTATCCACATCTGTTCTTCTTTTCTTTCCTATACTGTCCAGTGCCTCATTCTTAAAAGATACCAGCCCTTCCACTCCCATCACATCTTGTTTTACTAAGCCCCTTGAGTTACTACTGGAAAATACTATTCACACACTCCACCAGTCTCCCCCTAAGCCCTGATGTGCATTCCTGGAATATAATATCCTCACCATCTAATCTCTCATTTTCCCCTGCCCTCTGGGTTGTTCCTGGGAAGATATCATCCCACTCCTAAAAGACTCTTCCCATTTTCCCCAAGCCTCTTTGTGCATTACTGGAAGATATCAGCCTGCCACAACATCCATCTTTCCTGTCGCATTGAGCCATTCCTGGAAGACAGCATCCCTCTACACCAGCCAATTTTCCCTGTCTCTCTGTCACTATAGGTTCTTCCTGGAAGATAGCATTCCCACCATATCTACCCTTCCCAGCCTCTCCCCAGCCCCTAGAACTAATTCCTGGAAGATACTCCCCCTCAACCTTCCCCTACCCCTACAGGATCCATAGTCTCTTCTTCCCCCATCTCCTTTGGGTCATTCATGAAAAATGTACCTTCAACATCATATATCCATTCTGTCTCCTCCTGCTCCTGTTGATCATTCCTGGAAGATATCATCCTTACCTGAGGTCCCCAAAGTCCCAGTTAATCAGTCATTAATGATCCTATCCCCTTCTCCTCACTATCCATTCCATGTTTCTCTCCTCCCCCAGAAACAATGGTTCATTCCTGGAAAATCCATCACAACTTCCCTGTGTCCTGTCTCCCCACCCTATTCCTCCACCCAGTAAATCATTCTTGGAAAACAATATTGTCCCAATACCATCCACCCTTCCTGCCTCCCCCTGTCCCTGGAAGATACTATCACCTACCCTCAACACCCAAGCTTCTTTGTCTTCCCCTGAATCCCTAGGCACAGGCCCAGAGAAAATTATCATTAATGTCACAATCCACTCTCCATCTATCTCCTCTCTGCATCTGTGGGTTGTTCCTGGAAGATACCATCTTGCCACACCATCCATTCTTCCTGAATAGAATCTCTGACCCTGGCTCATTCTTGTAAAATACGAGTGCCCAAACAACACCCATCCTTCCTGCCTCCCAGATGGCACTCAGTGGATAATTCCTGAAAGGTACCCTCCCCCAACACTATCCTCTATCCTGTCTCTTTCTGCCGCTGGAGGTCATTCCTGGAAGACAGCATCCCCCTACACCATCTAACTTTCCCTGTTCCTCCCTAGAAGCTTTGATTCATTCCTACAATATATATCCCTAACTCATCTACCCTTCTCTGTCTCCCCCAAGCCACTATGAGTCATTCCTGGGAGATATCTTCCTGCCACACCATCCACCATTCCTGTGTTCCCTGTCCTTGTGGGTTATTTCTGGAAAATATCATCCAACCCATACCATTTACCTTTTCTGCTTCCCACCCTGGCCCTGTGGGTCATTCCTAAAAGATACTAACACATACATATCATCCACCCTTCTCAGAATCTGTAACTCATTATTGTGTGATATTTTTTCCCCCACATCATACACCATATCACACACTGCTCTCTTCTCCCAAGCCTTATGACTCGATTAATTCACATGACAAAAGATACCATTCTCTTACAACATCCGCAATTTCTTGCCTTCTTCCAGCCTCTTTGGGCCATTCTTAGAAGATACTGTACCCCAATACCACCTACCTCTTCTGTCCTGTGGGCTGCTCCTAGAAGAAACCATCCTCCAAACCATGTATCCTTCCTGTCTCTCCCATTTTCCTGCAATTCATTCTTAATTGACGCACTAATTCTTAAGTTTTAGTTTTAAGAATGCTGCACCAAGAAATGCTTTATTTTATCCTCAGACCAGATGAGTTTCTATCTGCTGTAGGCACTCTCTTAGAGTATATGTTCAGTGTCAGTCTTGTTTGCTAGAATGTAAGCTTCATGACAAGTTCAACACCATTCCTTAGTCAGTGCCTGATACAGTACCCTCATATAGTAGACCCCAAATAACTACATGCTAATAAGTACATAAATATATGTATTTTAAAATAAATGTAAAACTAATAGAGTCATGCTCCACATGATGAGATTTTGGTCCATAGTGGATCACATATATGATGGTGGTCATGTGAGATTATATGCCTATTGATGTAGTAGCCACCTTAGCTAAAGTACACTCTAGGATGTTCATACAACCATGAAATTGCCTAAGAACACATTTCTCAGAAGGTTTCCCTGACATTGAATCATAAATGTACTAGTGAACTATAAGAAATGATTAAAGTTTATATTTTCTTAGCTTCCCTCTAGTTTCTATTTATTCTACATCTATAGAATTACTTTTCAAATATCACCATAAATGCTCTTGTAGGCAAACTGTATATAATAGAAAAGCATAAATTAACTGATTTTATTGAAGACCATAGGACTCCTTTATTAAAAGATGTCCTACTCTAGGTACCTAATTAAGTTTTTTATTCATTCTTTGTTCAAACCTTCTCTGAAGTACCTAAAGTGCCCTCAAAGTTAATACCAACTGTTAGATTACTAGATTTCCTCTTAACTTTTTTCCTGCAAGTTACTAAGAAAAGTACTGAAATTTAAGACAGGATAGAAAAGATCAGAAGGGAAGATAAAAAGAAATTTTGAATAATCAAATATACTTTGTCCAGCAGATTTTATCAATAAGATCTTTCATGGTCATCTTGTCCCATTCCTCAGCATGAGGGGCCTGCCAGGGAGCATCAGCTGGAATCTGCAAGGAAAGAAGGTTCCACACTCAGGTGTTATGGTAAATTCCATCACAAACCCTCAAAGAGGCCTTTATGAGAACCTCTAAAAATTGATTAATTGGTCTCTGTTGGCATGTGTGATTGGCTTGGAATTCTATGTAGAGGTGGGAAGGCTCTTTACCTTAATGTTGTTGCCAAAATAATAATGATGATGATCATAATTACATATAAGAATATGTATAGGGCTGGGGATGTGGCTCAAGTGGTAACGTGACCGCCTGGCATGTGGGGGGGGGCACTGGGTTCAATCCTCAGCACCACATAAATATAAAATAAAGATGTTGTGTCCACCAAAAACGGAAAAATATATATTAAAAAAATTCTCTCTCTCTTCTCTCTCTTTCTCTTTAAAAAAAGAATATGTATAAACTTATGTATAATTATGATTAGGATGATCATTAAAAAAATAATAACATTATTATTGAAAGCTAATACCCATTTTAGGTCACCAATTCAAATTTATAGAACCTGAAACTAAGTGAAAAAATCTTGGGGCAGCAAGTTCTTCCTTCCTTACTATTTAAAGTGGTATTATAGATGGACAAGATCACTTTAAGTAGAGATATTTGGCAAAAATGTCATATAAAAGTTCAATGGCATAAGATCGAAGGTATACTGGCATTAGTATAAGTAGGGATAAGTCTGAATACTGGTTCCCTTGCTGTGTGGTCTTTAGTCAATTACATAACCTCTTGGTGCTCATTTTATCCAATTGTTGAGTAGAAAACCTACCACCTTTGGTGAGTTGTTGGGTGCACTGGAAAGCATATGCATTAATGTCCAGAGCAATATTTCCTGCCCTATGGAAGGATATTAAACAGGTGACACTACTATTTCACGAATAGCTCATGTGCAAACTGAACACACATTTTACCTCCTTTCCCATATTATCCATTGTCCGCCACAGATTGTTGTAGTCCAGATATGCAAGAGGATTCCACACAGGAGGAAACGCTCCCCGAAATGGATAAGTTTTCCCCTGGAACATAAAAGCAAAAGGTAGTAATTGAAAAGAATGATATCTTAAGTTAGAATGGCATTCAAAAACTATAAGAACCAACCAATTTAAGTTAGTTGTGTTCAAAGTAACAGGATTCTTTACTGTGTTAGAAGCATTCCCTTTGGTGAAAAATAAATATATTTTACCTATACCAGCCCAATTTTAATAAAATTAGCAAAATTTTCCCAGTGCTGCATAAGCTGTTTTTAACTTACAGGAAAACATAGCTTTTGATTTATTCCCACTTATTTGAGTAAATTAATAAATAAATAAATTCATCCTAACCTGAGGAGAGCAAGATGAGGATATATAGGACTATCTTTAGACCACATAAATGACAGTAATAGCAAAGTGGGATATCTCAGACCATGTTTTAAGGTTTACACAGGCTAAATAAAGACTAGCTAGATGATAGACTATGTCTGATGTCAAGAATCAGAATGTTAGCAATGTGGAATAATGGACATTTTCCATTTGGAGCTGCCCATCATCCATTCTACTTTCATACTAGTACCATGGTTTCTTTTGGGGAAATTGCCCCTCCTCCATCCTAGGAAGGATGGTTCTCAGTACTAACTATCATTACAGAAGAGGATGAGTTAGATTCCTTTTCCTCCTCCCCCACACCTCCTGAACCAGCCCACTTGTGAGTCTGTGATATGACCATGGCCAATCACACACCCTCAGAATACTCTGATTCTGGAGATTATCACCCATGGATAGAAGAAATAGAGATGTAGGCTCTTTCTTTGAGCAGCATGCTGTGCAGATGCTTCGTACTACAAAGTTCATAGCTAGGGTTACTGCCCCTAACTTGCCAGAGCTTTCCTGCTCTCTGGCTCATTCTCAAGTGAGTTCTTCAGCTTCATGTTGATTATGTGTTCCCTCTCATTTCCACTTAGTAAATTTCCTTTGTTACTCCAAGTAGGTTTATATGGCTTGATATCAATATCTCTAACATGAAGACTGCCCATTATTAGCAACAACTTACTTTATTTCATTGTGTGACACATACTGAGCTATGTAAAAGCAAGGGTAAGTGAGGCTGAATCCTTAGGAAAAGAAACCAAGACTAGATAGTTTCTAAGATCTTATTTACAAATTTAATTCCATTTGTAGTCAGCCCTCTGTATTCTTGTATTCTGCAACTGCAGATCCAAACAAACACAGATCAAAAATATTTTTAAAAATTGCATCTGTAACTAAACATGTGCAGACTTTTTTCATTATTCCATAAATGATACACTGTAATTATTTATGTAGCATTTACATTGCAGTAGGCATTATACACAATCCAGAGATGCTTTAAAGTATATGAGAGCAAGTATGTAAGTTGTTTGCAAATGCTATGCCTTTTATTATTATGTCATTTAATATAAGGGACTTGATTATCCTTAGATTTTGGTTTACACAGTAGGTCCTGTAATGGATCTCCTGAAAACACTGAGAGACACTTGTACTTTCAAAATAAATGTCTTCTCCCTATTCATAAGATAAAAATCTTTTTTACTAGTAAAATTTTGCATAAGAATTTGGTTTTAAAAATTTGCAGAATGCTTACTGCATGCACTGCACAATATCAAAAGTTGTATTAGATTTTTCACAAAAATTGTGTTAGATTTTTCAAGAAAAACTATTAAGGCAGGGACACAAAATATAACACTGTGCATGCATACACACACACACCCCAGTTGAGTAAGAAGATATGGCATCCAAAGAAGTAAATTTCCCTTCCACATAGCAAATTCAAATAACCTTGCTAGATTATGCGATCTGATTTCTTATCTGAAAATGCTATGTTGAAATGGAGCAATACAACTTTTCAAGACTGAATCCTTTATCATCATCCCCACCATCATTACTAACATTTATTGAGATCTTTCTCCATGCCCAGCACTGGCCGGAGCTCTTCATATGCGTTATCTCATGTTATGTTCCCCACAGCCCTGTGAAGGCAAGCACTATTAATGGTGCCATTTTATAAATGAGGGAACTAAAGCCCAGTGACAGTAGCTAGTAAATAGTAGAACGGAAATTTCCTGGTCCCAAAGCCTTTGCTCATAAAATGTGCTTTCCTGCCTCCTACATGGTTGATGAAATGTAAAGATAGGTTTGTTCTAGAGACATTTTAAACTTCCCCACTAAAAGAAAAAGAACTCTGAAATGTGAAACTTATAAATCTTCCACATGCATTCTTTCTGTTTCAAAGTAGTAAAAATAGAGACTAAGAAACCCCAAGGGTATAAGGAGACTGCCAAGAAAACATGGCCAACTTTGGAAAATGCTAACGCATGTTCCGAGAAAAATGGTCAGAGACATTTTACACAGAACACAAAAATAGCTATGGAAAAGAGAGAGTCTGGGGTTAGATTAATATTTTGGGCAGCCTTTAGAACAGCTGGTTCTTTTTATAATTCTCCCCTAAATTGAAATCACGAAAAAAATCTCCATTTTCCTCTGTAAAATGCACTTATACTCAAGGAATAGTCTCATAAGAATCTTATCTGTATTCTGAAAAAGAATATTTTATTTAGAAAATTAAAATATTCTCAATTATCTGGAGATATTAAGCAAAGCATTACAAATATAATTCAACAAAATGTGTTCCATATTCCCATTAAAGTTCTTCAAGGGGTGATACCTAAGCATCCCTTAATATGAGCCTTAATAAACACACAAACGTGGCAGGAGAAGTATTCGAGTGTTCAGGGAAAGAGGAGAATCTGGCCTGGCAATGTCCTTAGGAATGGGAGCCATGAAATGTTCTAAAAGAAGACCATGAGGACCCTCATACTATAACAAACTTTCATCCTGTTAACACTGTCATTGGTTTCTGGCTTCTCTGTTCTTAAGGCGCAGAAAACTAAATCTGCCACAAAGAAATGCACATATGTGGGGAACTAGTAACTACAGGGCACTTCCCTCCTTTCTCACCAGTGAATGAAAGGGCTTAGTTCCTCCATGGCCTACTTCTAGACTAGACAACTTGAGACTACTTTCATATGTGTGAATCCATAAAGCAATTCAGTAAGAGTGGGGGATGTTTCTTAGCTGAGTGAGAACTGCCTGAGAGTAGGGACCTTCTCTGTCTCCTAAATGTGATCCTATAGTTTCTCACCAAGGCATCAGCAGCCTCTCAATCCTAAACCATTTCTCAGCAAGAAATGTCTTTGTGACCTAAGACTGTGAGGCAGGAGCTCTAGAAATAGACTTTCAAATGACTACCGCTCTTTAAAACTAAAAGGAATTAAAAAATCTAGAGTAGTCTAGGTGTGGGTCTCTTATGATTTTGCACATTCAGCGTCCTGTAGGCTTCTAGGATTTGGGATTCTGTCTCATTCTTCAAGTCTGGGAAGTTTTCTCGTATCAGAGACACGGCGTCTGATAGAAGAAAAAGTTGGCTACGATCTACATACTGTGGGGTCGGGCTCCAAATTCCTCAATAGGACACCCATAGCACAAGAGTTAATAACTAGAATCAACAAATGGGACTTACTCAGACTAAAAAGTTTTTTTCTCAGCAAAAGAAACAATAAGAGAGGTAAGTAGGGAGCCTATATCCTGGGAACAAATCTTTACTCCTCACACTTCAGATAGAGCCCTAATATCCAGAGTATACAAAGAACTCAAAAAATTAAACAATAAGATAACAAATAACCCAATCAACAAATGGCCCAAGGACCTGAACAGACACTTCTCAGAGGAGGACATACAATCAATCAACAAGTATATGAAAAAATGCTCACCATCTCTAGCAGTCAGAGAAATGCAAATCAAAACCACCCTAAGATACCATCTCACTCCTGTAAGATTGGCAGCCATTAGGAAGTCAAACAACAACAAGTGCTGGCGAGGATGTGGGGAAAAGGCTACACTTGTACATTGCTGGTGGGACTGCAAATTGGTGCGGCCAATTTGGAAAGCAGTATGGAGATTCCTGGGAAAGCTGGGAATGGAACCACCATTTGACCCAGCTATTCCCCTTCTCGATCTATTCCCTAAAGACCTAAAAAGAGCATACTACAGGGACACTGCTACATCGATGTTCATAGCAGCACAATTCACAATAGCAAGACTGTGGAACCAACCTAGATGCCCTTCAATAGATGAATGGATAAAAAAAAAAAATGTGGCATTTATACACAATGGAGTATTACTCTGCATTAAAAAATGACAAAATCATAGAATTTGCAGGGAAATGGATGGCATTAGAGCAGATTATGCTAAGTGAAGCTAGCCAATCCCTAAAAAACAAATGACAAATGTCTTCTTTGATATAAGGAGAGTAACTAAGAACAGAGTAGCTACGAAAAGCATGAGAAGAAGATTAACATTAAACAGGGATGAGAGGTGGGAGGGAAAGGGAGAGAGAAGGGAAATTGCATGGAAATGGAAGAAGACCCTCAGGGTTTTACAAAATTACATACAAGAAGAAGTGAGGGGAAGGGAAAAAAACAAGGGGGGAGAAATGAATTACAGTAGATGAGGTAGAGAGAGAAGAGGGGAGGGGAGGGGAGGGGGGATAGTAGAGGATAGGAAAGGCAGCAGAATACAACAGACACTAATATGGCAATAGGTAAATCAATGGATGTGTAACCGATGTGATTCTGCAATCTGTATAAGGGGTAAAAATGGGAGTTCATAACCCACTTGAATCAAAGTGTGAAATATGATATATCAAGAACTATGTAATGTTTTGAACAACCAACAATAAAAATTTAAAAATAAAAAATAAAAAAAAATCTAGAGTAATAGTCAGATTTATTTTGTGGATATGTTCTGAAACTTCACTACTTTTCCAAAATGGCCTTTAATCTCAAAAGGACTGACACAGCAGAAATTATTGCTGTCAAGTGGAACAAAATGTCCCTGGCATTGTGCCTCAATACTTAAGTCCCTTTGAGAAATCACATCTTTAATCTACCAATGTTCCTAACAGGAGGCTATTGACAGGAGATAGTTTATGGCTCCCATATTACTCTTTACTGTTGGTCCTATAAGATAAGCCAAGTTTATAGTAAGCAATTAGCATTTACTTATTGGCACATTGAAAAGTTTCATCTCTCTGTACTTTTATAATTTAGTTAAGCAAAAAGGAAGTACGTGCTATTACAGTATCATAGGTCACTCTGGAAGCTGCCAAATATCTTTCTTTAATCATCTAGAAACTAAACAGTTTCTGGATTGGTTTAGGGACATGCCTATCCAATTCATATGAATTCCTTGGGACCTGTAGTTTTGTTTTGTGACAAAGCCTGTAAGAGAAATCCTTTGATAGTTTCTTTTTTGTAGTTCATAAAAATTATTTAAATAAAGAAATCTATAAAGAGACCCACTAAATAGGAGGGCAGGATTGTGCTGTATTAATTTTCTTCCCCTTTCCAAATGTAGATAGCTAAGGTAGCCAAGCTTTCTTGAAACATATGATAGCTTCCTTCACTCTGCCTAGAAAAAGCCTCTATACTCTACAACTCAATATGTAAACACTGAAAACATCTATCTTTTTCAGTTGCCATTCACCTTTTTTTTTTTCACTTTTTATTTTTTGGTACTGGGGATCAAACCCAGGGCTTCATGCATACTAAGCATGTGCTCTACCACTGAGCTATACCCCTAACTCTGCATTCTTCTTTCAAAAGT
The DNA here is from genome assembly GCF_048772815.1 of Callospermophilus lateralis. NCBI lineage: Eukaryota > Metazoa > Chordata > Mammalia > Rodentia > Sciuridae > Callospermophilus > Callospermophilus lateralis. The sequence continues at coordinate 29,777,502 of NC_135325.1, read as the reverse complement.
CAAATGCAAATGATGCCTCTGTTTCTTTCATATCCTTTTATTTCCTAAAATCTGACTTGTGTCCTCAAAAATCCACAGGGCCCCTTTTCTCTAAGGTTACCAATGAGCTCCTTATAGCCAGATATGAAGGAATATATCTACCGTATTATCACTTGGCTGCATCTGACATTGACCCATCAGACTGTGCTGTTTCTCCCTGTTCTTCATCTAGTTCCCCAAGACCCTTCATTTTCTGAGCCACTAAATTCCCTGGGTCCCAACATCAGCCTTTTCCTTTTCCTTTACCCAACCGTTTCCCATTTCCCCAGGGAACTCATATACCATCTGGTTTGATTAGTGTATTTGCACAGTGTTATGGTTTGCATTTTTATGGTTTTATTCCTTCTATGTTTATAAGTACCAAATTGCTATCTACAGTCACTGATACAACTTCAAGGTCTGGCAGCATATTCTTGTGTGTTTGCTCATGATCCTATATTTCATTATATTCTCAGCCTTTTTCTCAAGGCTTGCACAGTGGCCAGCACATCAAGTGGGTCCCTGAGTTTCACAGCCCCATCTCTGGAAAAAGAAAAGCATTACACTCAGGTATAAAAGATGCCCTTGCATCAAGATAGATTTTAAATGAATAATTATGCCATTGTTCTTAAGAAATTCTAGTTATATACAAAAATCTAAAACAAAGCAATTAAGATAGAAGCAACACAATTTCCTCTGGAGGCTCTTGGGTAATTAAAGATCATTAGCAAAGAAGTTTTTACATATATTTCTCTTCTTTCACAAATGACATTAACTAAGGAAAGACAGGCAGTTAGGAAAAGGATGAAAATGTTACACTGTGGGGACAAATGGCTGCTAGTCTTATTAACCTATCATTTACATACCCTATAATTCATCCATTTAAAGTTATAAATCAATGATTTTTGGTTCATTGAATATTCACAGAGATTGCAACCATCATCACATGGAATTTTAGAATACTTTCATCACCCCAAGAAAAAATCTATACTTTTTACTAGTCACTCACCATTTTTCTCCACTCCATTTTTAAGAATTATTAAATTATTTTTCCCAAATGAATGTACTATTTAATATTCCCACCAGCAATGTATGAGAGTTCCAATGTCTCCCTGTCATCTGCAACACTTATTATGGTCTGTATTTTTTATTGTAGCCATCTTGGAAAGTGTGAAGTGGCATCTCATTGTGATTTTTAATTAAATTTCTGTTTTTATCTGCAGTGCTGGGGATAGAATCCAGGGCTTTGCACAAGGTAGGCAAGTGCTCTACCACTGCACTAAATCCCTGGACCTTGATTTTTTTTTTTTTTATTTTTGAGGAAGAATCTCACTATGTTGCCTAGGCTGGCCTCAACCTTTTGGGCTCAAGGAATCTTCCTGCCTTAGCCTCCCAAGTAGCTGGGATTCTAGGATGTGCCACTATGCCTGGCTCTTCATCTGACTCTTCATTCCCCCAGTGATGAACGATGTTAATCATCTGTTCATATGCTTATTGGTCATTTATATATCTTCTTTAGAGAAGTGTCTCTAAGTATTTTCCCTGTTTTTTTTTTTTTTTTAAATTGGGTAGTCTATCTTTTTACCATTGTGCTGTAGGAGTTCTTTGCATATTCTGGATATGAGATAATTTGCAAATAATTTCTCTCATTCTATGGATTGTTTTTCAGTTTCTTGAGGATATCCCGATAACGAAACTTTTAAAAAATATTTTTATAAACTCAAATTGATCTATTTTTTTGTTGTTGCTTGTGCTTTTGGTATTATCAATCAAGTATTGCTTAACCCAGATTTAAAACATTTACTCATTTTCTTCTAAAGTTTTTTTTATAGTCTTAGCCCTTATATTTAGGCATTAAATCTGTTTTGAGTTAATTTTTGTGTATAGTGTGAGGAAGAAGTCTGACTTCATACTTTAGTATTTGGATATCCAGTTATCCCAACACCATTTGTTGAGTGGATCAAACCCAGGGTCTGGTGCATGCTAAGCTACATCCCCCATCCCACTTGTTGAAAAGACTGTTTTGTCCTCTCTGACTTGTCTTGCCATCCTTGGGAAAGATCATTTCCTTAAATTTAAAGGACTATTTCTGGATCCTCTATTCTGTTCCATTGTTTATATATATATATATATATATATATATATATATATATATATATATATCTTTATGCAAATAGCACATTGTTTTGATTACTGTAGATTTGGAGCAAGTTTTAAAATCAGGAAGTGTGAGTCCTTCAATTATTTTCATGATCAGCATAGATCTATCATTCAGGCTGTAGCACATGTTACTGATGCCCCACCTTGCATCCTACGTTTGAGTTTACCATATGCTGTAGTAGAATATTCCAAGACCTCTGCTAGCTCCCTATTTTAACTGAACCAGTCCTTCTACTTCCCTGTCTGAGGGCTTTCTTCTGGGACTTTGTTCAATCTGAGAATAGGACTGCATGAAAATGGTGGGAATTTGATATTCACAAGGGAAACACCAGCCAATGAGGGACATGAATAATATATCTTGGTTTTCTGGTTCTTGGTGGGGCAATTCTCTATCACATTCCACATAGTATCTCAGGGAGTCTCTAAAGGGATTGAGTTTCAGTTGCCCATAGATAAGATGGATCATTAACATACCTTTGTATTCCCCTTCCTGGAAGTAGTTTATTTAGGAACTTATTCCACATCTACTTTAGGGGCATAACCAATGTTTCTCAGGTCTGTTTTTTGCAAAACAAATTAAGACATTAACCCATGTCTCTCTCTTGCCCTAGCTGGACAGCAGATGTGCTGCCTGAAGTTCTGCCTTTGGGAGAATATTCCTTCACCATTGACTTAGGGGACTCCCCTAAAAGTGATGAAATGCAGTAACCACCCACTTATAGTTGAGAACTCTGGAAGGTACAAATCTTTCTGCAATCTAGGCCTTTGTTTTTCTCCTCTTCCATCCACTATTCTTAGAGCATTCTCTATGAGGTAATATGTATGGGTTAAAGGATAAGAACCAAAGAAAGAAATGGGTACCTTAGGAACCTAAATAACCCCTGCTCAAATGGTTTGCTTGTGCCTCCTGAACCTGCTCAGCCTAGGCTCAGAGGTATCACTTCCATAATGGAAGTGATACCGCTGACTAACTTTATAATTCAGTAGAGCACAATTTGAATCTATGACCCATACATATGCACATTTTGGACTTATGATCACTTATTCAGTTATTCGGTCTATACCAGGACCTGACTACAAGCAATGAACTGCTTTTCCAAATGAAGGGTAGTTGTCAGCAAGAAAAAAAAAAAAAGGTCTTACATAGCTTCATTCTAAAATCCTAAGAGGTCTTTGCTCAAATTCTTCTACTAGAGGTTATCAAAACCTGCAGACCATATCTTTGTCTGCCATGACATTTCCATATCACTGCATCTGCTGGGTCAATGAACCAAATGGCAAAAGGAGCTCACACTGGTCCTGCTGCATGGCCCTTTCTTATTTTAAGAACTGGTAGATTTATGAATTAATGTGAAAATATATTGGAACTGCATGCCCCAGTGTGGTTGTTTTACTTCTAAACCCCAACAAGTGTTTTCCGTATCTCCCCAGGGTATAGAGTAGCTATAGTAGGGTGGAGAAGGGTGGAAAGTGGATATGAAGGAGCAAGTTACAAAATGAAAAAGACACTGTTGCCTTAAGTTACACATGATGAAAATTTACAATTCACTTCATTTTTCTCTGTATCTATCATGTTGGCTGTCTAGATTCTATCAAGCTTCATTGATTGGATTATTATTGTTTGAATCTTAACTTTAAGATTTGTCCCCCAAGTCAATGTGCTCCTGTCATATCATAAAGACTCAAAATGCATTAGGGATTTCTATAACAATGTCTCCAGGTTCCAAATGAAGGGGGGCATTAAAGAATTAAACTGTGATCCCTGAGCTATTTTGAGCGATGAAAACTCCTATAAAAGGTTTAAGGTAAAATTTATCTTATACCAAAATCCATATAAATATTGGAGTCTGATGTGTCTAGTACTTGAATGGAACAGCTGAGACATTATAGAACGGATGGATAGGCCATTTCAGGAAGGTTTTCTTTGATCTAGTTTTAGGAAAGATAGCCTTCAGTATTAATAGATTTGATATAGAAAGATCAGTATTCATGCTAAAAATAAAGTCAGGTTTCAGGGGCTTTGGTTCCTATAGAGTAGTGTTTTCTCAACCAAGGAGGATTTGGCTCCCCAGGGTATATTCACATATGTCTGCAGATATTTTTGGTTGTCACAACTGGGTAGAAGATGCTACCATATGTTGTACAATGCACAGGGAAGGTCCCTACAATGAAGAATTATCTGGTTCCGAATGTCAATAATACTGAGGTTGAGAAATCAGTCTACAGACTGATATATAAATGTGAGTGAATATCATAAACCCTTTCCATTAGCAGTATTGCTAGATTTGCAGAATCACATGCCTCATAATCACTCAGGGTGCTTGTTTAAATGCAAAGTATAGGAATCACGTCATTAGACCTAATAAGTCAGTGGTGTAGGACCAAGAAATCTATATATTTAACAAATGACAGGTTATTCTAATGTGCACTAAAGCTTGTTCATTATTATATTATGGTGTTTGTATAAAATTACTCATTAATTTAGCTATGCATATTGTCAAAATGTTTGAATGATAATCAAAAGAACAAGAATACTTAATCTTGTAAACCATTTCTTTTTGATCGTTATGTTCATTAAACTTCAAAAACTATAAAGGAAATGATATTTCTTGTTGCAGCTGTTCATTTCCTGCATTAATATATATTTTCTCTTAATTTTTTTCTTTAAGAGTCAGTCAATTTATCCTTCTCCTTTATATCCTTGATTTTACTATACCTGGAATTACACATTTGATTTCTCTTGCTTTTTATTGCTCTCAAGTAACAAGGCATGATCATAAATGAGATGCATTGTAAGGTAATAAATTTGGACAGCTGTGGATGAATTTAGTAAGTCTTTGAAGATATCCAGAGATCCACATTATATATGAATATTATATTTTTAAAATACATGTAGAAGCATGTGCATTTGGATGCATGCATATGTGTATATGTAATTTGCTTAAACCCAGCTGGTGCGTGGCAAAGGCATGTAGTTCATGTCTCCATGCTCTTGGTTCAAACTCCCCCTTTGTCACTCATAACCCCATGTCTTAGATTCCCAGAAATATCAGTTCTGCAATGTCACTGAGCTGGATCCTCCTAGAAGTATATCAAGATATACTTCTAGGCCTGGAGGTTGTAGGTCTGAATGGAATACTGACTGAAGACAGACATAGCTCCAAACATCCTACCTACTTTCCTAAGTCAGAAACCACTTCTATTTCCTCTGTTGGACTACAGCACCTTGTTCATTGCCCCTGGCCCTCACTAGTCATGACACTGCATTTAACTGATTTATGTACATGTCTCAGTTTCCTGACTAATCTCAATGCACCTGTGAAGGACTATATCTCACATGGATTCATATCTCCCATACTGCTCTGTGCATAGGAGGGTTCCAAAAAATTGATAAATGAAGGAATAACCTGCAACGTGCGAGGCTGAAACATGAGGATCACAAGTTCAAGACAGCTTCAGCAACCTAGCGAGACCCTCAAGAACTTAGCAAGACCCCAAAATATGAAAAGAGATAGAGATTTACTTGGTGCTGCAATAGTTAAACTGTGGAGACAACCTAGATGCCCTTCAGTGGATGAATGGATAAAAAAAAATGTGGCATACATACGCAATGGAATTTTACTCAGCAATAAAAGAGAACAAAATCATGGCATTTGTAGGTAAATGGATGGCATTGGAGAAGATAATGCTAAGCGAAGTTAGTCAATCCAAAAAAAAACAAATGCTGTATGTTTTGTCTGATATAAGGAGGCTGACTCATAGTGGGGTATGGAGCGGGAGTATGGGAGGAATAGAGGAACTCTAGATAGGGAAGAGGGGTGAGAGGGAAAGGCAGGAGGCACGGGATTAGCAAGGATGGTAGAATGTATGAGACATCATTATCTAAAGTACATGTATGAAGACATGAATTGGTGTCAACATACTTTATATACAAACAGAGATATAAAAAATTGTGCTGTATACGTGTAATAAGAATTGTAATGCAAAAAAAAAAAAGAGATTTACTTGGTGCTGGAGTTCAATCTATAGTATTGCAAGAAAAAAAAGGAATAAAAAGAGGAATGGAATCATTGCTTTTATAGCCCAAATCATATAACATCTAGCTTCTCCAGGCTCCAGAAAGGACCCCATAAATTTCTACCAAAAAAAAAAAAAAAAAACTTCTCCTTTTCCTCACCTCAAATTAAACCTTCTAGTGAATGTCAATTTAGCACTAATTTTTAAATATCAGTTCCACATATAAACCTTTGCCAAAATGACCAGGATTGACATTACTATCAAATTGACCAGAATTCACTATGTGTAAAATGCTGAAGGTAACAGAAAAAGATGGAAGAGTCAATGCCCTAGAGGACCTAATAAAATCATTTACTTTGTTAGTATTTCTCACTGTGATCTTTGCAGATGCTATATGAAAACAGGTTCCATGGTCATAAATCTTGGAAATCTTGGTTTATAAACAGGCTTTTTTACTTCCAGACCTCAAAGGATTTCTAATTTGCTAAGGGGCATCTGGAATACTTCCAAAATTTATCTGACAACCAGACCCTCTCTACTTCAAAACATTTTTGAGATTGATGTTGTTTAGAGAACACTCAGAAAATATTTCCCTAGGCATTTTTTTCACATTCTGACAGGCCCTGCCAGGAGCCCAAGATATAACACAGAGAAACATGGGATGAAAGAGGAGCTTTGATAACCAGAATACTTATTTTCCATGTGTTACCCATGGGAGGACATTCTCATTTGTGTCCATTCTGACCAAAAGACTATATCATCCCATAACACTGAGTCAAATAGGAGAGATGAAATTCCTTGCACATCTAGCTAAAACTGCAAATGCACCACAGGCTCTGTGTTAAGTCTGTGTGCTGAGCCCTTCCCTCTTTGTTACCAGAGAGTGCAGTGAGAAATTATGTCACAGAAAGTGAAAAGGACACAAAGCAAAGTAGAGCTTCTAGCTAGGATGTTAACTGAGGGTGTCCATGTTATGTATCATACAGATGGGGTGGATATTGTAGCCTTGTCCTTCTACTGGATGAAGTCACTTCAATGATGGCTCCAGGATCATGAGAGCAGAGACAAGATGATAGCATGGAGTAGGGCCAGGAGCCATTAGACTCTCAGTACAGTCTTCCTGACATCTGACTTTCAGAGAAGTATTTTTTAAAATCTAAATATTGGGTGAATTTGTTGATATTCAGGACTATTCCAGTGGTGGGTGTTCAAATAATCATGTGGATTAACAACTGTATCCATGCTCTACTTTTACCACCTGTGGCAGGTCAGCAAATGTAAGCCAGAGAGATTTCCTCCCATTGTCTCTGAAGCTGATGTTTTTCAGAAACATTTATCTCTTGGATATGGCTGTAGAAATGAGGCCACTAGGTACCTTGGCAAACACACAACATTAAATATCAGCTTGCAGTTCATTTCAGTCTGAAAAATTACAGGAGTGCAATGGGAATGAAAGGAAATGGATGAGTTCAGTAATCATTCCCTTTGTTTGAAAAACTTGACATGACATTTTAGTCTTCTATGAAATGAAAAAACTCACTTCTTTAGCCTTCAGGATCAAACTGTCCATTACACTCAATGGTAATTAACATTCAAAGTTTCTGTGACTTCATTGAGAATTTTCTTCTGATTGCATGAAACCCAAACACAAAGCAAAAAAAATAAAATGAAGTGCTATGAAAACAGTACCAGGCTGCTTGAATATCAAATATCCACATTATTATCATGATTATCTCTTTTCAGTTTTAAGTTCTGGGTTTGCGGAGGTTCGTGATTGACTAAGCTTTCACCTCTGTCTTTCTCTCTCATTTCTGTTAGGACCTTGAGGCAAACAATCATTCTTACAAATTTCTCTCATCTCTAAAGTAGGAATAACTGTCACTTACTAAAACTATGAGACCCACTGGTCTTCAAAAGATATTTATTCTTTGAATTCAACTCAGAAGTGAAAAACCTTGGAGTCCATACCTGAGAGAGAGTTACATGGCAGCCATCAGTCCTATTGGGTGTAAGGATGTGCAACAACCAAAAAGATTTTCTGTCTGGGTAAATGTGAGCTCATGGAACAACTGAGCTTTCCTTTTTCAGGAAGTGCTCATAATGGACCATATATGAGATTCTTAGGACATTGGAGGGTTTTTAAGGCTTTACCTGTTAGAAGGTAACTGCAATTGTTTGAAATTCAGGATCCATGATTGAGCTTTGTGGGTGGGGTAGTGCATATGTGCTGTGGGGAAGGGATAGAGGTTGCAGAGGGGGAATTAGGAACAAAAAAGCAAAAAGGGATAGGGAAGGAAGAGATTTTAATCTCCAATGGGTAACCTACATTCTAACCTGAGAGGTCAGAATCTCTAGGAGTTAGGTTTTATCATGGAGATGAGAACAATTTCTCCTGGGGAAACTGTTTACTTAAAAATTTCATTCCATTTATAAAGTTCTTTTGGGCATTTACCTAAAAGAGGAGGTGATTGCAAAGTTCTGCAGACTGAGTATGAGAGAAATTCTTTGTATCTGATCTACCCCATTTTCTGGGCTGTTAGAGGAGGTCAGGCCAAGGCAGGAGGGTGACTCTAGGACCAGTTCTCAATGAATGGTTAGACAAAATATCTATAGTGAATTAGCCCCTATTAAAATGAATGGAAGAGTTGGGTTCTGTGGTGCATGCCTCTAATTCCAGGTGATCAGGAGGCTAAGGCAGGAGCATCACAAGTTAAAGGCCAACTGGGCAATGCAGCAAGACCCTGTGTCTCAAAATTTAAAAAATAAAAATAAAAAGGGCTGGGGATGTAGATCAGTTTTAGAGTGCCCCTAGAATAATTCAGTACTGAAAAAAAAAAGAGAAAAAAAGGGAAGGAAGTTAGGCATGGTGGTACATGCCTATAATCCCAGTTATTTGAGAGGCTGAGACAGGAGGAGCCCAAGTTTGAGGCCAACCTCAGCTACAACAAAATCCATCTAAAAAATTAAATAAATGGAAGAAAAAAAAAGGGTTCTGTGGGGCTAGGATGTAGCCCAGTGGTAGAGCACTTGCCTAACATATGCAAGGCCCTGAGTTCTATCCACAGCACTGAAAAAAAAAGTTTTATTCTAATTTAAACCCCAGTACCTCTCTTTCCTCTTCCATTTTCCCACTCCCTCCCCCTCTATGGATCTTTCTGCCATTTACCCATAGTTGTTTTTTAATTAATTTCTTGTGGGAAAAAATGAATGGAAGAAAAAATATCTAACAATTAACCTTGCTTCACTATATTGGGCTATTGCTTCTGCTGAGTAGAAACTTCATATTCTAGAAACCAAATAGATTTATCCCTTAAAAGTATAGCCATTTCCTCTCATTTCTTTGCTGTGCTGGAGAACAAACCCAGGGCCTCATGCATGCTAGTCTAGAGCTCTACCATTGAGCTACCTCCAGCCCTAGTGTAAGTTTATAAGAGCAATTCTCATTAAGATCTCTGGTTAACACACAAGCAGCAAATTAGGTATTTTCTAAAGGGGTGTGGTGGAGATTACCAAACACTATTTTTAATAAACTACCTCCATATATCATTTTTTCCACATTTTATGGGTACATTATAGTTGTGCATATTGATGGGATTTGTTGTTACATATTCATATGTGCACACAATGTAACAATATAATTTAGTCCATATCATTCCCCAACACTCCCCCACCTCCTCCCCACTTCCCACCCCTTGGTCCCTTTCCTCTACTGATCTCCCTTTGATTTTTAGGAGACCCACCCTCCTCTTTGTTTTCCTTTTTCCTCTCTAGCTTCCGCATATGAGAGAAAACACATGACCCTTAGCCTTCTGAGTTTAATTTATTTCACTGAACATGATGGTCTCTAGTTCCATCCATTTTCCTGCAAATACTATAATTTCATTTTTCTTTATAATTAATAAAACTCCATTGTGTATATATACCACATTTTCTTTATCCATATATATTTATATTTGATTTGATAGATAAAACTGAAAATATATAAATGTTTATAGCTTCTCTTTTTAAAAACTTACTTATGATTGGGAAATTCAAATGACATAAAACATCTATATGTAGGGCTGGGGTTGGGGCTCAGTAGTAGAGTGCTCACCTAGCATGTACAAGGCCCTGGGTTCAATCCTCAGTACCACATAAAAATGAATAAAACAGAGGTATTGTGTCCAACTACAACTAAAAATAAATATTTAAAAAAAAATCTCTATGTAAAGTAAAGTTCAGACGGAAGGCATTATTAGTATGTATCATGAATTTAAGTATTTGAAAGTAGAGATAGGACAAGCAATATCCCTGTAAGGGCTTAACATATTCAGCTTCTTAAATTTCTTTCCAAAAGGCGCTGAAAGTGAAAAATATAATTTCATTTGGAGACAAAAGAAATGCCTTCCATGAGTTAATATAGAAAAGGTGCTAAAAGAAGCATAAAATTAAATGTCCTTTATTCAAAGGAAACAGTCTTAAGAAAGAGGTCAAAAACACAATTATATCTGATAAGCATTAAAACAAATTAACACAAAACACAACCTTCTACACAACTTACTTGTTAAAACTAAGTTCATCTCTTAGTAACCAAGAAAATTTATTTAGTATTCCAGGACACACACTGTCTGAAGAGCTTTTGACTTTAGTCATAGGCATAGAAACCAGGAGTAAATGGCTGCAGGCAGAATAGAACCAATACTAGGAAAATTGCTTGCTGAGCTATTATTATCAGGAAAGCCTTTGTTGTTTTAAATAAATCTTTATCATGCCACTCAAAAACAAATGTGTGGTACATGTTTAGAGTCCTAGTTTTATTTAGAGAGGATGGGAAAAGCAGGGAGAAAGCAAGAATGCAGAAATATGTCAATTTTTCCTGCAAATAAGCTCTGGCAAAAATGCCTTGCTCCATCTCTGGCTGGGTTCTCCCATTCCACACCATTCACTCTACCTGCAATTGTGATCTAGAGAAATCCAAAGAAGCAAAAAAAAAAAAAAAAAAAAAAAACAACAACAAAACAACAACAAAAAAACTGGGCATTTCCTCTTTCTTTTATAAGACCTGGTCTGCAAAATTTAATATAAGGTTGCCCCAACTTAACAAAACTTGCTAATAAAACACACTTAATGAGGGAGCATCTTATTTACTAATGCAAGTAATGAATTGATCCAATAGGCATTCAGGGATAGCTGCTTCTCTTACCATCCAAAAGAAAAGAAATGACAGAAAATGTGTTAAATATATTTAACTGATGCCATTTAAAATCCACCTTTTGGGTTAAAGACAACACAATTAATTTATATTAACTTTACTGGTAGATATAATCTTTCAAATAAAGCCATATGCAATTTATAACATTCATAAAACCTGTTCTCTATAGTAATTTCTTTGTTATTTATAGAAAGGAATACACTGTATTAGATTACAGAAGCCAGGGTTGTCACAAGGCAATATAGAGTGTCACAAGACAATTTGTATTACTAACCCAATATCCTATCATGCTAGAAAATCCATTTCTCCCCTAGAAGTGGAGAGAACTGATAGTTTGTGATGTTTTACAGTTTTAAATAAATGGAGTTATTAACAATCTTATCTACAATATTGAACTAAATATCTTGCCTTCATACCTTTTCTGTGATACGGGGCTCAGTAAAGAAGAACCATCCTTATCATTACTATGAGAACAAGGCTGACTTTGAGGAATTGACTACTGCAGTGTAGATTTAAACAAGATATTTGCTGTCTAAAGTGCAACTGAAGCACAAGTCTTAGTGCCAAACCTATCAGATTCTGCATGTTCAATAATTGTGATCTAATATTACCTAATATTACACATTACTATGTTAATGTGCATAGCCATGCAATGGCAACAAGCCAAAGGTTATCAATCACATTCTTTTAAAAATAATTACATTCTTGAAAGCATCTTCAAATCCAAAGCCACAACAAGATTCCTTTTTCTAGTATGTTATATATGTTACAGCCACACTTGTGTTTTTGTGAAATAAAAATATGGTAGGAGTTGAGTAGCTCCCACCTCTAGAAAGGTGAAGCTGTGCTTTTTCTTAGAAGTAGGACTATCAAGGATGGCGTTGACCTAAATTTAGAGAAGGACTCAACAGCAGCAACAAAGAAAGCGACCATAGATACTATCCTAACATCTCTCTTTCCTTAAATTAGGCATATGATATAGCAAACAGCATTTCTTTAAGACAGTTCATCCTCTAGTAAAGCTTGAAGCAAAGCCTCTAAAAATATAAAATGATCAGACCTGGATTTCTTGAAACCAGGGTTCCCTATGAAGCCCAGAAAAATTGTAGTCATTGGAAAGCCTGATATTTAACTAATAACACTTAACTCACAGGTTCTGTCAGGAAGGTTGGACAGCATACTATCATCTATTGATAACCTTCGACAGTCAAAATTCTGAAATAGCACTTTCTCATTCTAATTCCACCTTGCCTCCATCAAGAATAATGAGGAGTTGAATTACCAAAGCTGGTTGTGGGAGCCATTTTAAAATCACACCTTACCACCATGTTTTAGAGTGGGCATAGCTGGGAGACTAGTAGGTACTTAGTTTGAGGACACACCTACAAATTTCCAGTTTTCCCCCAGTTTTCAAAATGTACATAAAGGAACATTAGACTGGAAGAAGAGTAAGGAAGTAAAAGAAGAATGGTCTTTCAGTAACAGCATCTGCTCATCATATGAGTCAAGCTTCAGTGAAATTGGTGGTGAGATACCTTACAATAGATATGTGTTTGGTTAAACAAACATTGGAGGCCCACCCTGCTTCTGTTCAGAACCCTTAGTTTCAATTCTGAGACCATATATTCATTCAAGGATTAAAAGAATGCTACTAGGTTTTTAACCTTGACATCACTTTATCTCTTTGAACATCAGTTTTCTCATCTGTAAAATGAGGATAATTATGCAGCCCAGTGGGGTAGATGTAAGATTTTAATTAGTTCATGCATAAAAACTACTTAGTTGTTTGTTTTATTTTATTCCAAGTAAAATAAAAAATCTCTCAATGCCTGAATCTTAAGGATAAATAGATAATAAGCGTGAATCTGCTTAGATGGCAAGTAATCATCACACTCATTTGCTTCCCAGTTGGAGTTGAGAGTGAATTTCCATGACTGTTTAATCTGTAGTTGATTACAAAGGGTTAGGCTTCCCTCCTCACATTAAATGCAAGAACATAAAAAGGCTCAATGACTATTATTCTTTTTAGCTGCTATTATTCTTTTTTTGGAGGGGGGGTTACCAGGGATTGAACTCAAGGGCATTTGACTACTGAACCACATCCAGAGTTCCATTTTTGTATTTTATATAGAGGCAGAGTCTCACTGAGTTGCTTAGGGCCTCACTTTTGCTGAGGCTTTGAACTCGAAATCCTCCCATCTCAGGCTCCCGAGTCACTGGAATGACAGGTGTGCACCACTGTACTTGGCGCTATTATCTTACTATTGTTATTTCTTACTAACTTAAGGAAACTCCACAGTAAGCAGGGAAGAGAAAATGGGGAAGCAAAAGGTATTCTCCTTTCTGATGGTGCCCTAGTAAAGCCAACATTGTTAAGCACTTTGTATACATTTTTTATGCCTATTGAGGATTAAATCCAGGGCCTCATGCATGCTAGGCAAGTGCTCTACCACTGAGATATAGCTCAAACTGCCACTTTGTATTATTATTTTTTATTTATTTATTTATTTATTTTTTCATCTTCCATACATTTGATTCAAATGAGTTATGCATTTCCATTTTTACCCCAAATACAGATTGCAGAAGCCCATCAGTTACACATTCACAATGTTTACATAATACCATATTAGTGACTGTTGTATTCTGCTGACTTACCTATCCTCCCTTAATCTCTGCACCCACAACTTTTCTAAAAGCTACTGTTTTTTTTTTTTTTTTTTGGTTTTTTTTTGGGGTTTTTTTTGGTTTTTTTTTTTTTTTTTTTTTTTTTTTTTTTGCATTTGTTACTGCCAGATTCTCCCATGCATTGAAAACAATATGGCTATCATAGTTTGCCATGATTCCTGATTTCATGCTTGGGCATAATGATGCCCAAGTTTTGGTATGCATATACCACAAGTTTCCTTAATTCCCAGGACGTTCCTTAAGCGCTGTAGCCTCCAGACCCACAGTGACTGCCTGCAGTGGAGTCAGGGGGAGATGTGTCTGCTGATAAGTGATGTGCTTACTGGCATGGGAATCCTGCCATTAGAATGAGTAAATAACCCCTCCCCTTGTGCTGCAAATTCCAAGAAGTGAGCTGCAATGTCAGATAGGAAACTTAATTTCTCAAGGCATATTTCCAGATTCTAGTCATTCCATGTTTGCTTCAATGAGAAAGAATAACAGTGGCAACAGCTGCTGTTTCTTAGGTGGATATGAACAGCTCAAGTTTAAACAAACTCTTGTATAAACAGTAGGAAAATACACTAGACTTCGGGAGCTAGACTTCCTGAGTTAGAGCCAAGTACAAAGGAAATAATCAAGTGCTCAAAAAACACTTTGAACTGGAGGAAGAACCAGTTCAAAGACTAAAGAAGTAATCTCAAACTATTGAGTTCCTTGGGATCTTAGAGATGGCTCCTAAATGATTCAGGAGTTGACTGGGGCTGGGGTAGTGTGTGTGTGTGTGGGGGGGGGTATGTGTGTGTGTGTGTGTGTGTGTGTGTGTGTGTGTATGTGTGGTGTATGCATGTAACCATATCTGTTGCAAGCACCCCTAACCCCAGGGCTCTGCAAATATATTAGGAAGGGGAAATGGAGGTACAACTTATGAGAGCCATATTGGGCAACAGGGAAGAGGACCAAGGTGAGACGTGATCTCCCACAGTGCTTCCAGGAGTCCTTAGCAACTTTTTTAAATGAAAAAAGGAAAAGAGCCTAATTTTTATGATTGCTTTGAGACAAATACCAACAAACATACAAACAAAATGTTTTCTTAAATAAAATGCTCCCCCATTGGTCACCTGGATAAAAACTCAGACTTACCTTGACATACTGAACAAGACGCTCAGTGATGTTCACCTTGTAAGTCTGTAGGCCCAGCTCCTTAGACAAACGTAAGATTCTGTTCTGGGTTGGTCCCACATAGGCTCCACCAACGTCTACCCAATTAACATGCTCATTCTGCAGAAAGAAAAGTGGTCAGAAGGCTTTAGTTAAGACTTGGAAATAAAAAGTCTTTATGTCTCATAAAAAATAACTCCATTTATTTTGCAATTTTAACTGTGCTTTACATCTCCCCTTATAAAGTACAACTGAGAATGGCAATCATTTTTCTTCCTCTCAAGAATTGGGGCATAACATTGTCTGACACTTCACTAAGCACCTTCATTTGCAGAGCTATTGGTGTGGCTGATCATCAATATAACACATAAGGAATAAAGAACTTTGTAGTAAATCTTACCAGTCTAGATCCTCTGCAACACATTCAAGTTATTATGTATGCTTTTCTCTGGAGTTATTGCTGGAGGAGCCACCCAGAGATTTATTAGAGCTAATTCCCTTATTTCTATCAGGAAAAAAATCTTAAATCAGCTTACATTGATGAGCTCTTGATATTTGAAACACTTCCAGGGAAGAATGCATCATGGGAAATGAATATTAAAAACCATAAAAATATTCATATATCTACTAAATTATTTATAAATATGCAAACTCTCAAATTGAAATTGTTTTCCTTCCCCCTCCTAACTGCATTTCTCTACTTTCTTTCACTTATTAACATATTTCCTGATGATTTGATCAATGAATTAAATCTTGGTGAACTACAATTCCTCCATGCTTTTTTAAAAATATTTTTTAGAGATGGATACAATACCTTTATTTTATTTATTATTTTTATGTTGTGCTAAGGATCAAACCCAGTGCCTCACACATGCAAGTGCTCTACCCCTGAGCCACAACCCCAGTCTTCTCCATGTTTTTGTAATAACCTCTTATGGCTCTATTCAATTTCTATTTTGTTGTTTATACCAGTTCTTATGTGTGAATGCTGCCTTTTTTTCTTGCTTACCTGATTACATTTTTATTGTGTAGCATTCCATATACTTGAAAAACATGCAGAAATAATTTGAATTCTTGGAGATATCTTTCTCAGAGAGAATTTATGTTTGTTTCTACTCAGTGCCTGAGATACTAACCATAATAAAAAAGAACTTTATTCCTCTTCAATGCTGAAGTGATTTTTAAAAAGCTGGGATGACAAAATGATCAGATGTGGGAACTTTATAAATTGAGTTTGAGGGGCTGGGGTTGCGGCTCAGTGGTAGAGGGCTTGCCTGGCACATGTGAGGCACTGGGTTCGATTCTCAGCACCACATAAAAATAAACAAAATAAAGATATTGTGTTCATGAATAAATAAAAAATATTGAGTTTGGGACCCCTCATAGATCAAAGTCAGGCAGTCATCAAACTAAGCAAGTGATCAAGCTCACAGTAACTGATTAGGAAGTTCACATGGCTTAGGTAAAGTGTCTGGTAAGACAAGAGCAGCAAACATTAAGTCCAGCCTTGGAACTTCTTACATATTTCCTATAAGTACTGGAATCAGTCCTCAAGGCAGGCTGGATGGGAAGGCAGCCCAGCTGGAGCGGGGATGAGGGCAGGGTCTGCTCTTTTTTGGGGTACTTATCCTAGGCTACACAGTATCAGCTGTTAGGAACCCCAAAGAACCTTGAAATGAAGAGGTTATATACTCAAACATCTATGTGGGCCAGATAGGTGTAAGGTCCAATAATGAGTGGAGACTGTGACTAACTGGAAGGAACATGAACAGAGGGACAGTTGCTACTCAGCTCCATGTGGGAAATGTGATTCATTGTTGCCAGATCTTCTGGTTTTCCAGAGAAGTCATAAATCTCTTCAGATGAAAGTTTCTGATCTTTAATGCTGTTAATTAATTTTTAAAAATCTTCAGAAACATCTATTGGCCCAACGAAAACATGCTTGTGGCTGATTTGGCCTGTGTGAGGAATCCTTTAGCTATTGCTGTTGTCTAGTACTTGAAAAGGCCAAGTGACTTGGGTGGACATTCCCTGTGAGTTTTTTGATGCCCATGAGGGTGACATTTATGTTCTATAGAAACAATTACTCAGAAATTACTTTGAATTTAAAACTCAATTTTTAAAATTTACTCAATTTTTCAAAGTTACAAACACTAAATCCTAGTTCTTTTCTAAGTTTTTAAGTTTAGCTTTCAAATCATATTTTATTTAATGTTTGATCAAAGGCAAATTCCTATAAACACTTAAATGGTACTTTAAGTTTTCATTTATTTGACCAAAACAAACATTCCCAAACACTTGAATATTTCTATCCCCAATAAATTGTTTATAAATAAGTAAAAAAAAAAAAAAAGCTGGGCTGAAATGCACATGTGGCCCAGTACTCTTGCAGTTCACTATTAGTCCTAAGATGTAGCCCAACCCAAAGCAAGGAGTTGACCAAAACCTTCCCCATATACACACATACTTCGTTGGGCTCTGGAAGTGACAATATATTATCCTAGCTTCAAAAAACTATCAAAAGAACTGCTCAGTCTTCCAGCAATATTTTCAGTAGCCAACAACTCTCCCTAATACCCAGGAAAAGGTAGGTCAATCCTTTTTGGATACTGGCCCCATAATTCTTCACTACATTCTTAGCTCTCTGTCTCTCTAATGCTCTGAAGATATATGAGTGTGTACACATGCACACGTATGTGCGTGGTGAAATCTGTCTAGTCTCATTGTGCTTTGGTATAATGTACCCAATATGTTATTTCCAGAAAAAGAGTACTGCTGGCAGAAGGAAGAGCCAGGGTGAAGATTCTAAGGCAAAAGCATACCTGGTATGTTTAAGAAATAGCAAGAGGGCCAATGTAGCTAGAACAGAGTAAGCAAGGAAAAGAGAGCTGGAGATAAGGTTAGAGAGTCTATTGGGAAACAGGCCAGCCTCACAGGACATTGTATGCACACTGGTTTTTGCTCTAAGTGACAAAGAGAGCCTTTGGAAGGTTTTGAGGAGAGAAATGCTAATGTCTGACTTAGATTTTAAAGACTTGCTGCTGCACTAAGAATTGATTATTGGGAGCAAGAGTGACAACAGGGAAATCAGTTAGAAGGCTACTGCAGTCATCTACCCTAAAGATGATGATAGCTCTCGCAAGGAGGTAGCAATGAAAGTCTGGGGGGGAAGTATTGAATTCTCAATATGTTTTTAAAACAATGCCAAAATAATTTCCTGGAAGAATACAGTAGGTCTGGCAGTGTTAAGCATTACCCCAAGTGTTTTCAGAGTTGCTATCTTATTTGGGGAAAGATGCTGGAATAACAGTCTCAGTGAGAAACATAAGAAGTTTAGTTTGGGATGGTTGAATTTGAGATGCCCATTCAATATCCAGGAGGATCTACAATTGTCTAACTTCCCTGTCAGATCTGTACAGTGTATTTTATTCAGCATTTTTCTTATTTCAATAGGGGGAGTTATTCAGGGTTACCTTGCTGCCATAATAGCAGAAATAAAATGTTTCTTTAATCTGTCCATCCTAATCCTTATGCTCTCTTTTACTAACCATGAGTACTGTCTTCCAAACTTCTCTAGACTCCAATTTCCATTTTAAGATTGGAGAACAAGTACTCCAGTAAATTTCTAGGATTTAACAAAGACAGCAAGAGGACCCTTGAGAGTTTTCAAATGTCTTTAGAACACTGACAATCTCTTTAAAGTGAATAATCCTAAGTGAAGTAGTAAAAAGAGTGAGGCATTTTACAGAATGTTTTTTACAAAGCAAAAACATTTGGGCTGGGGATGTGGCTCAAGCAGTAGCACGCTCGCCTGGCATGTGACCCGGGTTCTATCCTCAGCACCACATACAAACAAAGATGTTGTGTCCGCTGAAAAAACTAAAAAATAAAAATTGAAATTCTCTCTCTCTCTCTCTATCTCTCTTGAAAAAAAGCAAAAAAATTCTATATATGATGCTCTGGGTTCAGCATGAAGACACTAGAAATGAAATATAGTTTTCTGCTATGTTGCACCTTACTTAGTCTTTAGGGTCCTTATTTAGATCTTATTACTCAGTCTTTAAGGAGGCCACTGAGATGCAACTGTATTAGCAAACAAAGACACCAACTTTTTGGTGGCCCTGCAGGCATTTCAACTTTATTAATTTGATTCTGAAAACTCATGGAGGGATCATATTAAAAAAAATGGGATGTTCTGAACTAGTTGAAAATCCATCCAAATAGTTGTCAGGTGAAAATACCATCTTTGACATTTCAGTACTTAAAGATGTAGTTTTTATGACATCTTCTGCCAAAATTATCCTAATTGATAATGCTACTAGAAACAATTACAACAATATTTGATTCAGTTTCTTATTAAATAACATTTTTGTCCTTTTTAAAAGCCTTCTATTTCTTCCATATGAAATATTAATGCTAAGTGGTAACTTCAGGCATTTCTGAGATTCCTTTCTCATATACCTAAGAGGTACATGATATCATGAATATGCAGTAATAGTTCTGTCTGGTGCTGACATATATAAATGATGCAGCACGGCCAAGAAGTTTAGGCCAATAACACAGATTGGGATAAGCATGTTGGATTTCTCATTTCCCTTATGCAAAGAAACTTGTTCTTAACTGAAAATCTGCAACATGACTGATGCTCCTATTTAATAAGCAAGAGGTTTCAGAGATAAGAAAAGCAGGTATAAGGCACAACTTAATAACTACCTACAAAATGAAGGAATATTTTTCAGAAAAATGACAGAAGAATCATATCTACCAAGAATGTGACAGAATATGCAACCATTTTTTTGCATTACCATACACTGTTTAGAATCTGTAGATGAAGGGAGCTTCCTGGAGGACATCCAGATTGTATCATACCACTCAAATGAGAAAACTGGGATGTGAAGTGCTAACAGGACTTACCCAAGACACCATGTCAAGCCAGTACAGTGGATAGAATCCCAGTTTCCTCACTCCCAGACCCATGGCAGACTGCATCCAAAGGAGTACTCAGAAATTCTCCAAATAAACTTAATCTGGATTAACATTAAATGAAAGCAAGCAAGTGTGTATATACCAGAGAGCCGTGCTTCTTGTAGTCTCTTCTAGTGAGCTTGTCAAAATGCAGATTCAGATTCAGCAGGTCTGAAACATGGCCTAAAATTCTGCATTTTTATCAAGTTCCCAGATGATTTCAAGGCTGCAGGTCCACAGACCCCACTTGGAAAAGCAAGGCTGTGAAACACTATTAGAACTAATCAAGTAGGAAAAGGCCTCAGATACATCTTCACATATCTAGCAAATATCATATGAATGTGTGTGCATGTGCATATGTGTGTATGTTTGGGGTGTAGAGTCACTTTCAGTCCAGAAAAACTATAACCCTAGCCGAGACACTACATACTTGATGATCTCATCTCTAGTTTCAAAATTATGACACTGTATTGAAGTTATTTGTTCATACTTGCTGTATTCACTAGAATGTGAGATATCATACCCAAATGATAGAAAGGGCATGGCATGGTGTGACTGAAAGAGTTCAGAGTTCAAATGTCATCAGTTGGCTATTGCAATAACCATTGAGGTTACGTTTCTCTTGCCTGATTACCCTCTGCAGTCCGGAAAGGTTAGATATCAGACTTTCTTACAGCTGAAGGGAGCCAGGTGACCTAACACTGCCCAATGAAACTGAAGCAAATGTCTACCTGAGTCTTCCAGTAAAGATCACTCTCCTTCCTACCTTGAATGAGGACTTGATGCTTAGATGTCAGCATCTACCTTGTTACCAGAAGGCAATATAAATCAACATGCAAAGAATGACAGAGCAGAAGGACAGCAATAGATTAAAGCCTTGAAGATAAAGCTGAACCCCTATTCCAACTTGGACTATGTACCACCAGACTTCTGTGAAATTATTGAATATTTGCTTGGCTTAAGCCACTGCTATTATCATTGCCTAGGCCATTCTATTATCTAACTGAAACATCTTCTAGTTAGATATATGCATTCTCTATTTCTAGTCAATTCAATAAGTCTGTATTTTTTTCCCTTTTTGCCAATCCTCACTTAAGTCTTTAAAGTTCTTATTTATTTGTTCTAGCAAAGGGTCTCATTAATGACTTTCTAATTGCCAAATTCAAGGGCCTCTTTCCTGCCTTCATTCTTTACCATCTGAGTCTGTTGAGCATCCCTTTCTCTTTCCTCCACTGACTGGCATCTACAGCTTCTCTCTGGTTCCTTCTGTCTCTGCCCACCCACCCCCCTTTAACCTACAAGCTCACCAAACATCCATCTTTGGCCCTATTTCTTCCCACCCTGCATCCCCCTCTGTGTACTTCCATCAGCTCCCACAGATTTAGTCATATGCAAACACACTAGTAGTAACTATTTTAGTAAATAATATAGGTGTACACTTTTCCAGAATGGTGTAAAAAGGACAGTGGTTTAGCAAGAACTGTGGTTCCTTCTCATATAATCCAGACCTGTCTTGAACAAAAAAGCCAAGGGAAAAGTTGCACAAAAATACATACATTTGCTCCTGCTTACTGTGACCATCAGCTGAGTACTGCTGGATAAATAAACAAGGAACCTACAGTATGTATGCGTTTGGGGTATATAGTCACTTCCAGTCCAGCAAAACCATAACCCTACCTGAGATACTACATACTTGATGATTTAAGTCTCTAGTTTTGAAATTATGACACTATATTGAAGTTATTTGTTCTTACTTGTTGTCTTTACTAGAATGTGAGCAACTGGAGGTCAGAGGTTTTTCATTGTTCAGTGAGTGCTTGTTGATGAGAATGGCCCTTTACTTCATGAAGTAAATTAGAGCTATGGAGGACAAATGGCTTAAATGCATGAATTCTTAATATTTCTTCCAATTCTGTGACTTCCAAAGGCTCCAATTCTATTTTTAGGGGGTTACCAGAGATTGAACTCAGGGGCATGCAACTACTGAGCCCCATCCCCAGCCCTATTTTGTATTTTATTTAGAGCCAGGGTCTCACTGAGTTGCTTAGCACCTTGCTTTTGGTGAGGCTGGCTTTGAATTCTCAATCCTCCTGCCTCAGCCTCCCAAACTGCTGGGATTACAGGCATGAGCCACCATGCCCAGCTCACTTACAGTTTTCAGTGAGATAAATCATATGCAAGTATTAAAATCACTTACCCTCACAGTGTATGTTCTTCCTCCAACTCTGTCCCGAGCTTCTAAAACCAAAACATTAACTTCATGTTCAGATAAGAGTTTGGCAGCAGCCAATCCTAAAGGGAAAACAAAAGAGAACTATTAACATCTAAATGCTAGACATACAAGATTTAACCAGGTTTACCCATAAAATGAGCGCAGGGCATTGCACATACTCCATTGATTTTGATGTTTTTTTTCTAAGAAATTCTGACCACACTGATTAACTGAATTTTATTACACAGTTGCTGAATTTTACTAAGTTATTTACTTTATTATCTAACATAAGGAATTCAAAAATCTCCTAATTCAATCATCTTGGTTGACAAAAATGTAATAATTTTGATAATATGTATCTTGTTTCTGGTAATAATCAAATTATGTTTAGGGAATTTTCTAAGTCCCATGTCCAGAAATTCGGATCATATAAACAGAAGTGTATATTTTCCTGAAGATTCTCCCTGGTTACACCAGCTCTCAGTATATCTATGGCTTAACTTAAAATCCCATATGATTATCTCTTCTGGTTTATATCAGGATGACATTCTTCCTAGATCTAGTTTCTCTCACTAGATTCTAAGTTACCAAAAGACAGGAATCATGCTTCATACTTTATTAAAATGGATTCAAACAAAGCTGAGAACAGGTTTTAATCTGTAAATAAAAGCTTTTAATAAAGATATAATATTTTTGAACTAACATAGTAACATCATAAATGTTGAGCACAATGTAGTAGATTAACATTATATTAAGAGAGCCTGATACCACAAGTGTGGTGGCACCCACCTGTAATCCCAGCTATCTGGAAGACTGAGGCAGGAGGATCACAAGTTTGAGACCAGCCTGGGCAAATAAGTGACACCCTGTGTCAAAATTTTTTTAAAAGAACTGGAGATGTAGCTCAATGGTAGAGTGTGTGCCTAGCATGCTAAGCCTCTGAGTTCAATCCTCAGTGCCGTAACTAACATAAATAAGTAAATAAATAAATAATTATTGATTGATTACTTATGTTGACCTTGATCTGATCACTTAGCTAAGGGATTGTTTGTCAGGTCTCTACCAAAAGTTACTCTTTCACTCCCATTTCCCTACTGTACTTTTTGGAAGGATGGTTATGCATACACTTTATCTAAGGCATGAGCAGTTATGTTCTACATCTTTACAGCTGTCATAAGAAGGATTTGGGGCATGGAGATAAAAAATGCAGATGTAAAGAAGATGAGATTAAGTAAAAATATAGTCCTAAGTATGAGTAGGAATTTTTGGTATCATATCTGTATACATTCAATAAAAAATATTTCCTCATCCCATCCAATGAGAAGGGCTAGAAAAAATAACCTACCCAGTAGCAATGAGCATTCCAAACACCCAGCTTTTGATTTCTAAAATTTCACTTATCACTATGGTGACCTATTATATATCTGAGGCAGGAAATGTACAAGATGAGCCTTGAACGTTAAATTATACTAGAAAGCAAGAACACTATCAGAGTACTAGGATTATGTCAAAAAGATTCAAGAGCCTGCCTGCATAAACTTCCACTGTCCAAAGATGAAATAATTTGAATATCAAATAAAAATAACTACAGCAACTTAAATCCATGAGTTTATAACAGTACCAAACAAAAACTCTCATTGGCTACCTTTGGAGAATTATAAGAAACTAATAACATTTTAAAAAATTATATACAAAAGAATCTAGCATTTATTAGCAGGGCCTGTAGTAGTTATGCCCATGGAAGCATCTTATCTCCACAGTAGCCTACAGATCCATGCTAAATGTCTTCCCTTGTTGCCTGTTACACCCATCCCTCAGAGTATTTTTCATTATTCCTGTCTTCCAGATTAAAAAAAAAAAAAGGTGGCTGATATGACCATAACCAAACTCAAAAAGCAAAGGATCTGATTCTTCATACCCTACATGGAGACTTAATAAAACCTAATCTAGCATGTAACTCCAAATGAGCTTGGTAAATGCCTTTCGGTGCCAGCAATAAACAATCACTACTCAGAAGACTAAAATAAGAAGGTGGAGCAGGCCTACCAACCCAGCATAATGACCACACAAGTGATAAATATCTTTTTGCAGTTGGGAATTTAAGATAAAATCGAATAAAAATTAAAAATCTGACAAAAGTGGTTGTTTTCACATTATAGGAAAAAGACTAACCCTACCTCAGCAAGCAAAGTTTGAACTCTTAGTTTTAAGAAATATGGATTATGCCAAGCGTGTAAGTAGTCCACTTGTAATCTATAATCTCAGCTATTCAGCAGGCTAAGGCAGGAAGATTGAAAGTTCAAGGCCAGCCTCAGTAACTTAGGAAAATCCTCAACAACTTAGTGAGACCCTGTCTCAAAAACAAACAAACAAAAAAACAACTGAGGATGTTGAGCACTTATCTAGTATGTGTGAGGCACTGGGTTCAATCCCCAGTAATGAGGGGGAAAAGGAAAGAAAAAAAATATGTTTAAAATATTTTAAAAGGATTTTAGAAAAAATGGTTTATAAAAGGTCTTAGATTTTTTAAATTTATTTTTTTTATTTTTTAGTTGTTGATAGTGTTTTATTTATTTATATGCAGTGCTAAGAATCCAACCTAGTGACTCACACATGCCAGACAAGTGCATTACCGCTGAGCCCCAGTCCCAGCCCCAAGGTCTTAGATTTTTAAAGGGAAGATTTCAGTTATTTAAGAAAACTCACTGGAGTTGGCTCTCCATCTTCATGAGTTCTTTATCCTCTGATTCAATTGCATCAAAATATTCTTTTTTAAAAAAAATAGTATCTGTACAGAACGTATACAGACTTTTCTTGTCATTATTCCCCAAACAGTTCAGTAAGACAAAAATTTACTTAGAATTTACACTGTATACATATTGTAAGTAATCTCAGATGACTTAAAGTATATGAGAGCATTTCATAGGTTCTATGCAAATACTTATCCATTTTATGTAAGGAACTTGAACATCCTGGAACCAATCACTCCCAGAAACTGAGGGATGACTATATATGCAAAGAATATTTCCTCTAAGATGTTAAACATCTGAATGTAATGTTTTAGTTGCATGTTTATTGTGAAGATGCTGGGTGTGGTGGGTGGTGCACACCTATAATCACAGTGACTCAAAAGGCTGAGATAGGAAGATCACAAGTTCAGGGCCAGCCTCTGAAATTTAGCAAGACCCTGTCTCAAAGATAATTTTTTTAAAGGGCTGGGAATGTAGCTCAGAGAGAAAGTACCCCTGGTTCTATCCCCCAGTACCAAAAAGCAAAAGAAAAGGACACTGATAAGGAACTTTCATGATAATAGAATGGCTAGAAAATATACTATAGTTATTTTTGAATGCTCAGTAAGTCACAAACAAAATAAAGGCAAAAACCCTTGTAGTCCAGAAAAGCTTGTCTAATGAATGTGGTTGTTCATTTGAATGGACAAAATCTAGAGATGATATTTACTTTAAGGTGTAGGTCTTAGATTATACTCTCTAACTCCTTTTTATACTTATTTTGTATATCATTATGCATTCCACCCTCGCCTTTTCACTATAAAATTCAAAGATCACCTGTAGAAAAAAAATATCCCAACTGGATTAGTTTAGGATTAGTTTAGGGACTTTTGCCATAATCTTTCAAAATGTTTATTTAGGATATTTTGGTAAACAGAATCAAATTGTTGGGAAAGGCTCTTAAATTTGAAGACAAGTCATCAAATAAAATGTGACTACTATAAAAACAGATTTTATAACCAATGTTTAATTTTTTCACATTTATTATTAAAAGAGAAAAAAATCTCACCTTGAATCTCATTTTGTTTCTAAGTAATATAGATTGCTAAAGCAAAACTAAAAGCAATGTGTATTATAGCTTTTCCTTTCTCTCATTTTTCTATCAATTAATGTCCACATAGAATACAGAATAAGAAACCTACACCTCCTCAAGGTTAACCTGGGTGGGGGTAGATAGAAGGCACCTGTTTTGCAGCATTTGGGATTCCATGGTATGTGTATGTGTGGATTTCAGACCATGAGTGTGCATTTCAGACCATAAGTGTGATTTCACACTACAACATGATTGTCTATTAAATCAGCAAGTATTTATGACATTCACTGTGGTGTAGGAGCTGAGGGGCCACCTTGGAAAGCAGTTCATAGTCTAAAGTGTGTCAAAAGCCTATTAATTCTCCCACCTGTGTTTTTGAGGGAAGAGGTCTAAGTGGACATATTAAAATCTATGGAGCCCTGTCTCAAATCATGGCAAACAGAGGTAATTAGGAGTAAAGGTCTCAGGACCCATAAGTGTCCTGTGGTTTCATTTGAGTGTACAGAGCCCAGAGAAACCACAGTCATAAATAGATGAGAGAGAGAGAGAGAGAGAGAGAGAGAGAGAGAGAGAGAGAGAGACACTACATTTACAGTTTGTTAAAGTCTTATGGTGTGAATAAGGTGATCTGACTTACTTTCAAATGCAAAAACTTGAAAACTATGGGTCATGGCATAGGCAAAACTTTAATCATATTGCACTATTATATTTTTATCTATTTATTTATCTTTGGGTTACTGGGGAATAAACCCAGGGGTGCTCTACCACAGTGCTACATCCCCAGTCCTTTTTATTTTTGAGACAGGGTTTTGCTAAGTTGCAGAGGCTAGCCTCGAACTTGATGATCCTCCTTCTTCAGCCTCCTGAGTGGCTGGGATTATAAGCATGCACTACCATGCCTGGCTTGTTGCAGTATTTTAAATAGGGCTGATGAATTTAAAATGATACAATTCTTCTCCTGATGTCACTCTCTTCAATCATTTGGGTTTTAAAGAAGCCAAAATATTGAAGAATTTCTTAGAGAGGTTTTTTTTTTTTTTTTTTTTTTTTTTTTTTTTTTTTTTAAGGAAGTCTGCTAAAAGCACACCTTATTAAGAGTTCAGGCAATGATAGCCCTGGTAGATCAGAAGAGCCTGGGTGAGAGGTTGCTTGCAGCCAGCAGAGGTGTTGCCATGGCAACCTCAAACCAAGCTCCAGCTTCTTAAAGCTACTGCTCATGTAAACTACTTCCATAGATTCTACAGTGCTTCCAACATCCTGGAATGGCTATTGTTCCCCAATAGCCATTAGATATTCCCCAATAGATATTAAATCCTTGGGATTTAATATCTGTGATGAATCCTTCAGGAAAATTACACTTTTCTCCCTGGGCTATTAATCTCAGGCATCCTTTTAGGGTGGAACCTAGCCTCCACACTTATCCTTGCCTTCTCTACCTTGCAAGTTTCCTCTGTTTTTTTTTTTTCTTATTTCTTTAGGCAAATTCATATTGCCAGAGGAAAAGAAGAAATTTCTCCATTGACTCATGCCACTCTTTCCAGTTCCTGTATGCTTTCTGATTTTCTTCTATAACACATGATCTGCTGTCTCCATTTCCTCCATACAACAAATCATGAAATATGAAAAACGCTCATGAAAAATGCTCAGTGGCCCCACTATCATTGTAGACAAACAATATAGTCACCTGTCATACTCTGTTTCAACTACCTATATTTTTCTCCTTAGAACACATCATTACCTGGCACCATGCATATGTGCACACACACACTTTCTATAATTATTTAATTAAGCCACTGTGAAAAAAGGTCTTTACTTGTTGTGCTTACTGCTATATTTCCAGAGCCTGGCACACAGTGCACCATCAGGAAACAAAATAAATTATTTTGTTGAAATAATTTATTAATGAATGGAACCTCCTTCAGAGATTGCAATTCAAAAACCCTCACAAATTCAATGGTATGCATTCCTACTGAAGGGCATTCACAGCTAAAAAAATAATAAAACAAAAATCCTATAATAAATTAGTGAAATAAAACATGCCTGGTGCAGGTTCCTATTTGATTCTCTTAATATTTTCAGTATCTTTGAGGGATTGTTTCCAAGATGCTCATGGATACCAAAATATATGAATACTCAAGTCCCTTATATAAAGTGATGTTCAATTGCATATAACCTATGCACATCTTCCATATACTTTAAATCATCTCTAGATTACTTGTAATACTAATTACAATGCCATGTAAATAGTTATTATGGCATATTGTTTAGGGAATAAGTATAAGAAAAAATATGTACATGTTTAATACAGATGGTATTTTTTTCTCAAATGTTTTTTGGTCCAAGAGAAGTTAAATATGAAAATGTGGAACCTATGGATACAGAGGGTCAAGTGTATTTTTGGAAGAGTTTGCACTATAAGAGTGTGTGATAATCCTAGTAATGTTTCTTCAGTCTTTTTTTAATCTGTAAAAGGAGATAATAATAATGGCTCTTTCCTGGTATCTAATATTAGGATTAAACAAGGTAACACATAATTACTCAGTCAAGTGATCGGTATGTAGTAAATCTTATTTTATTGTGAGCTGTTATCATCACTATCATCCATAAGGTCACTGATGACCAGTTTTCTAAGGCTTGTGGTTTTGCTTCAATCCTAAAACTTCTTTATGCTATTCTAGGTAGTGTTGATCACCTTTTGTAATTTCAGGTACTATCTTAAGTACTACTTCCCTGGTCCTGATTACTCTAATTCAGGTTTTTCCAAAGGGTATTCTGTGGGAAAGAAATTCCTTGGGATGTACACAGGATTTCTCAGGGTTGTTCTATAAGATAAATACATGAACAAGTTCATTGAGTTCCAGAGTATAATAATGGAATACAAAAGGTGCTATGGAGACACTAAAGCCAGCTTGCTAGGGGTGATTTGGGAAGGCTTCCAGGACTTTTGCCATGATTAGCTTGACACCCATGCTTATGGTGACAATATAGCGGCATTAAAGTCAGAAATGATGTAGTAATGCCCACCATTACCAATTTTATTTAACATCATATGGAAGGTACTAGCCAATTACTTATTTTAAAACCTTCACCAAGTATAATAAACCTACCTGAATTCATTCCTTCAGCCAACAAATAACACTGTGCTCCTAACTAGTTCCTAATCACTGTCTTAGATGTTGTGATGCAGAGATGAATATAAGCAAGCACTCACAAATCTTATATTCAGTTAAGATAGGCAAATAAATAAATATTAAGTGTTATAAAATATTAATGAAATATTTAGTTCTGTGAAGATAAATCTAGCAAAGGGAAAGAAGTATAACAGGAGTAGGGAGTGCTTTTTTAGATAGGGTCATCATGGAAAGTCTCTGGGAAGTGACATTAAAGCAGACTTTAATGAAGTAGGGAAGTGAGCCATGCAAGTATATGGGGGAAGATAAAAACAAGTGTGATGTGCTCAAAGAACAACAAAGATGCTAGCACAGCCACTCATTCGAGTGAGAAGATGAAACCAGACTAAGAAGATACAAAATGACATCGTACTGTGTACATTTTGGCAAAGTCTCTGGGTTTTGGTCTAAGCAAGATGCGGGAGCCACTGAAGATTAAAAGTAGAGGGGTGGGGCTGGGGATGTGGCTCAAGTGGTAGCACGCTTGCCTGGCATGCATGGGGCACTGGGTTCGATCCTAAGCACCACATAAAAAAATAAAATAAAGATGTTGTGTCCACCAAAAAATAAAAAATAAATATTAAAAAAGTAGAGGGGTGATTTATCTTATCTTTTTAAAAGACCATGCTGGAAATTATATCCCAATTGATTCAAATGTATGAATTGCCAAGATCATTGTAATGTCATGTGTAGCTAATAAAAAAAAAAAAAAAAAGACCATCCTGGTTGCTGTGAGGAAAGCAGACAATAAGGAAGAAGAGAGGAGGGGAGGACAGAGACTAAATAAGAGGCAGATCTCTGGGAAAGTGATCATGGTGGCTTGGACAAGGGCAATAGACCACAATAGTGTGAATGAGAGTGGCTGTGGTTGCAGTGGGGGGAAGTGGTCAGACTAGGGGCATATTTTGAGGCTAACCCAGCGAGGTTTGCCATTTGAATGGCTGTGGTATATGCCATAAAGAGAGAAGTCAAGAATGGCTCCAAGATTTTTGACCTGGGCAACTAGGTAAATGTTGGTACCACTTACTAAGTTGGAAACAGCCAAGGTAAAATGAATTATGGGGAAGTAGTAATCATCCTTTTAGAAGTATCAGTTGAGATGCCTTAAGAGGCTAATTATGTGTTATAAACTTTTTGAGAACAGAAATGTATTATATAACCTTGTATCCCTAGAATAGAGCCTGACAAGTTTCATGTATTCAAATACTTGTTGCAACAATAGAAGAACCACGTGCTAAAAAATCAAAACGATGCTTATAAGGATAATGAGGATGACAGGGAAATGTCCAATGCTACTTAGATTGTCTTTATCTCAAGCAACCAAGACAGATTGAAAAGAATAGGGTGTCAGGTCATTTTAACCTTTATGCATTAGTCAGCAGATTTTAAATACCACTAGTATAGTTTTTTAATTTATAGTTGTAGATGGACAGCATGCCTTTATTTAATTTTTTATGCAGGGCTAAGGATCAAACTCAGTGCCTCACACATGCTAGGAAAACGCTCTGCCACTGAGCTATAGCCCCAGCCCACTAATACAGTTTTTGATCTTAAAGTATTGTACTTTCTGGCAGAAGAGAACAGAGAATATCAATGTACATATAAACTTGTCTCTGACACATACACCATTCCTATTTATCTATTGAACTATCTAATTTATATCTATATCTATATCCATCTGCATCTTTGCTTTTTTACAGAGAAATCATTCTCTGCTATTTAAAAGGCCAAAGCTCATAATCCTTCACCTTTAATAAACTAAACAGATATGGTTGTCTCAAATGATAAATAGAAGAAAGCTAACAATTAAGTTCAATTTGCCCTGAATTCAACAGACTGGCTGTCTAGACAGTCCTAATTTATTTGATTATTGTTCAACATTCATCTTCACTTTAGATAAATGGGTCTCACTCAAGTTAGGGAATGCAATTATCCCTTAATTCATTATTTGTCCCCCTTCTTACATTGAAACTTAAAATTTTAAACACCACTAGTACAGTTTTTTAAAAAATTTATTGTTGTAGATGGACAGCATGCCTTTTTTAAATTTTTTAAGCATGAGCATTCTACCCAGCCATACTCATATTTTGCATACTAGGATGGGCTATAGTTTAAAGTCACAGTTCTCAAAATGTTTTTTGGAACACTAGTCCTTAAGCAAGATGCTTCAGGGAAAACTATCAATGAAGTTGGGAGACCTTACACTGTTTCTCCTTCTGAGAAATTCTCAGAGAACACTGGTATATTAAAGGCCCTGAGAAGTCCTACAGGGGAAAAAAGACTAAACTCAATTTTTCCACCTACAAGGGGTGATAGATACCTTTCTGAAAAATGATGCCTCAAAACATACTGACAAATACACCACTGGTAAAAGATAGTTTCATCTCTTATATGATTATTCAACAATTATAGTAATAAATTTCCATAAGCAGGGTCCTAGGTGAACAATGCCTACAGAACAAACCAAGAGTATTAGAGCAAAGCTTTGGTGTAGCTATAACTTAGGTTCTGCCATATCACATAGTTCTTCTTTATCCCTAAAAGTGACATTTTTTAAACTGTAACATTCATCACCACCCAGGAATGTTTATAGAGTAAATTGCATAATACATTTTTAAATTAAGTCTTTATTACTTGTCCCTGGCCAACAGAATTCTCGCATACTGCACACTGGGACTCTTGGAATGAACACTACAAGGACAATAAAAAATATAGACAAATATCAGCTCACACTTATATTTTCAAGGCAATGTTCCCAAAGCAAGAAAACAGCAAAACCCACAACTTTCATTCACAGTCCATAATGAGCACTCAATTGATGAATATTGAACGAATAAATGCAGGCAACGCACGGAGAGATCTTTAAACCACAGCTTACAGCTAACTCATTTAATTTGGAAATAGTCACCTTAAATGTCCATTTAAATACATTTCAGAATCTATTTAAAAATCAATGACAATACCATCAAGCATAACTTTCTCAATGAATTACTTTTCCTATCATTTACTCTATGTATAATTAACTACTCCCTTCTCTTTGCCCCCACAAAACTTCTGATCCAACCTTGGGTACAGGTTGAGTATCCCTTATCCAAAATGATTGGGCCCAAAGTGTTTTAGATTTTGGATTTTTTTTTCAGATAGTGTTATATTTGCATATACATAATGACCTATCTTGGGAATGGGATCAAAGTCTAAACAAAAATTCATTTATGTTTCATATACACCTTATACACAATTGCCTTAAGGTAGTTTTATAAAGTACTTTCCATGTGTCTGCTTTGATTGCAACTTATCACATGAGGTCAGGTACAGTAATTTTCCACCTGCAACATCATGTTGATGCTCAAAAAGTTTCAGCTTCTGGAGCATTTCAGACACTTTGAAAAAAATCCTTAAAACACGCTTTGGGAAAATATGTTTTGAATTTCCAGGTTAGGGATGCTCAACCTGTATCAACAGCACTTCAGGCTCATAGCTATAACTAACCCATGCTGCATAGAGGGGCACTGGGTTTCACATGAGTCATGGATAGACAAATGGGCTGACACATGAATTAGAGAATACCCTCTGACCAAAACTTTCCTCTTTCATGCACATCTAAATTTTTTCAAATGCTTTCAATGGCCAACGATATTTGTAAGCAAATACAAATGCATGGTAAATCATAAATGCATATGTAATATCAATGACTTTAATATATAAAAATCTTTAAATACCTGTATTGGGAAACTACTAAAAGTAATCAATCATGTCAACCATAACAGTCTTCCATTACCTTTCCATTTCTCCTAATTTTTTCTTTTCAAAACATGTTAGGTTTTTCTCTATTTGTCATGGGCTTATTTAAATTATAAAACATAGGTGCCTTAGTTTTGGCTTGAATGTTTTGACTGTTTTCATCATGGTCTAATACATTACCATTAACTGTCCCTTGATATAATGTTTTTAATTATTTTTACCACTTCTGTGAAATTTCAGTATTGGCCACAAATAATTATACTACAGGGACAGTGACAATGAAGAGGTTTCCAGAACATAAGATGTTGGGCTGGTATGGGGGAAAATGTCTGTGTACAAAAACGTGCTTTTCTTGTGTGTGTGAAAAGGTCTAATAGCTTTCATCAGATTTTCAAAGGTACATTTGCTCCAAAAGGTTAAGAATCACTGATCAAAACTGTTAAACCTCTACATATTATCTTAAACATACTAATTTAAAAATTGAGTTTATCACATGAAAATAATTATACCTAATAGGTTGCCCCATATTTTGAAATTTAAATAGTCACAATGTAATAACTTCTGGTGTAATATAGTCTAATGTATAAATTACAGTCAAGCAACAGTTACAACATTTTAGAGCATTAAAATCTCAAAGTAAAATATAATAATGTTTAGTGGAGATCTATGAATATGCCTATAGGGCAAATCCAGTGAGATCGGTAATAGAAAAAACACTATCCTGGTAGCCAGTATTGTAGGGGACCAAGGCCAATTATGTCATGAAGAATTTTGTAGCATTTGGTAATTCACTTACCCCTCTGAGCTTCCTGTTCAGTCACTTTGATCTCTTATGGGCAGTCATTCTTTGATTCTTGGACATGGTTAATATGTAATTAACTCAACTCTCAAAGCTTATCTATCATCTGGTGTTAAAGTTCTTATTGACACTCTTACTTATTCAATCAATTAAATGTTGTTAATAATTGCAGCTTTGTTTACTTTGGCCTAGCAACAACAGGAAAAGGGATTTTAAATAAAAACTCAAAGAAGCCACGCGGAAGGTGTGAATGAGCACTTGTGCAGAGAGTCAGGCACCCTATTTAAGTTAGTGGAAGATGTCAACATGTGAGATGATTCAAATCCTTTCCATAATGAAGCATAGAAGAAAAAAATGTTGAAGAGGGGGTCCGAAAAAAAAAAAAAAAGCTAAAGATATGGACATTGATGAAGCTGACTAATTACCAAAAAGAGATACTGAAAAATATATCATATATAATTTAATCCAATCTCTTAAATTACAAAATGATGGCACAAAGACTTTAAATTTCCCTAATACACAATGATAGATGACAATATAACTGGGAAAAGTCACCCAAAGGAAAATAAAAATTGCTGGTAAAAATGTAAAAAAATTGTGACTTTAAATAAAGTGGAAAATTAGTCCTAAAAGTCAAGTTGTCTCCAACACAACATTTAGAAAAGATTTTAATGCATTTTATGAAGTTCTAATCACTTAAACCTAAAAATAAAAAAAACCTTTACATTATGAAATCCATCAATTTCTTACATGCAAGTATAGTCTTTAGATAAGTACTAATAGGGTGTCTATACTTTCTAAATTACAGGGCTGAGAACTCCTGCAAACTCCTGTATGTGATATAAAACTAAAATACAACTCCAGTTTTTCTGGGTATATCTGAGACCAAATACTGCAAGATTTTTCATATGTTAAAACATTTCTATGCCATAATTTCACAGATTTTATGAGCCAATATTTGACAATATATTTCTCCATCTCTGGTCTCTGTGATTCATGAAATTACACTCTACTTAGATCTACTATTAAAAAGAATTTCTCATATGAGCTGAGGATTATGTATAAATTCAAATCAATTAATATTGACTAAATGCTAAAACTGCCCATTAAATGTCAGATTTATTCAATAACTCATTTGACCATAAAGATTAAAAAAAAAATCAGAACCCAAATAAATGTAATTCTTGTATTCATTGTTCAGCATAGAAAAAATTTACACAGGAAAGTAAAAGTCTCCTAGTTTGTTTTTAATGAGAAATATATAAACTGGGGAAAAATATCCTAAAAGATGCAAAAGTAATTCTCAGCGAGCACTGAATTTTAGGGTATCCAAATAACTAAGTCATCAAAAATTAGTACCATTTTTAAATGGAAGCTTTTCTTAATCACTGTAATACTACACAGCATGTGCTGCCAAGCTCTGGGTTAAAATGCCTAAAATGGTCCTAGCAGAAATGAGTGATTTATTTCAACAAAAAGGGAAACTGTCATATGTTGTGTACTCAATTTTTGAAACTAAGAACATTAGTCATTCTTCTTGCAAAACGGCTTTTTTTTGTCTCAGATGATGAGAAAAATCCAATCCTTGTCGGCTTTATACAAACTGAATTCTGGGCAGCTAGTGCTTTCAATTCTTTTAGTAGAGCTCAGCTCGTAAACAAAAATAAGGGGGGGATTCTATTGCTTAGACACTGTTTGGACACTAAAAGCTCTTTATACAAGACACTTTTTGCAGATTTTTTAAAACTCCAGTGCTATGACTAAGGTGTTTTCACTGTGCTTTTGTTAAGTATTCACAGTTCACACAGGCACAAAAATCAGGCAGAGTTGGCACACCAGGGTCATCTCAATAGCTATCAGCATCACATCCCTAGAGGCACAGGGGGCAATTCTTTTCCTTCCCTGGCATTTCTGCTGGGGGCTTATATTAAGCCCTGTTCATGTATGACTTATATTCTCCTGACTCCTTACTAGTGTGTCTCCAATCCTTCCTGTTTGGTATGTCTTTTTTCCATCCTCCTATTCCTATCCGTTAAAATCCTACTTCTCTTTGAAGGTCCCAGGACGTTGTTCATATTCATAACATTCATATCTATCTCACTATATTCATGTCAATTATTTGCCCGCTTGATTACTTCTTCCAAGAGGATAGGGGCACCTTCTGGGCAGTGATGCTATTTACTCATCTTTATCTACCTCTATCCCTGTGATCTAGCCACTGCATAGCATATGGTAGCGGCTCAAAAATACCTGAACAAGTTCGGGAGCCAGAGCTACTGCTGCTTGTAATGAGTTGCTTTGAGGAATAGAACATTCACTTTCCCCTAGATGTGTTCAGAGCTATAGTCAGATAATCATTAAGGAGATGTTGTTAGGAGGATTAAAATCTTAGGTGATCAAACTAGATTGCTTTTAAAACCCTTTAGACTCAAGGAGTCTGAAATTCTAAACAGACCTGTGAAAGATAATATGCATTGTCCCCTAGAGGTGGGTTTTTTTTTCTCTTTTCCTTGTTTTTCTCTTTAAAGAAAGACATCTCAGAAATTCCCAGTTAAGAGCAAATATTAAAATCTGTTGGTGCTGGGGTTATAGCTCAGTGGTAGAGTGCTTTCCTGGCATGCATGAGGCACTGGGTTTGATCCTCAGCACCACATAAAAATAAAGATACTGTGTCCATCTACAACTAAAAAAAAAATCTGTTGCTGGCCTTCTATCATTTTTTCTATTTGTAGCAGCTTGACTTGTGAGCAAGAAAAATAAAAAGCATCTTACATTAGTGTCTCAACCACTATCCTTAAAATAAATCAAGAAATAAGAGGCAGAAATTGAGTGTAAATTGTTAAATGCAGATTATAAGCTCTACAAAGAGGATGGTGGAGTCAATGGGAGCCAGAGTAATCAATGAAAGGATCTTCCTCCAGGTATTGCAGGATGGATAGGATATAAACAAATGAACAGAGAGAAGAATTTCCATGTTAAGAAAGAAAAAAAATAGGAAAGTTATGAGGGAAAAAATAAACACAGTGTGGCACTGAGAACAAGAGGCAGCATGATCAAAGTTCAAGTCCAAGTTGGGGTAGAGTAGGAAATGCTACTTGTGTACCAAAGTGGGGCCAGATAATTGGGAACATGAAGGGTTCTTAAGAGGCTGGTAATAGGAGACCACTAAAAGTCCTAAACAGATGAGCAAGGTAATTTAAGAAGAGGTAAATCAAGTCCTGGAGAATACTGCATGTAAGTTAGATGCAAAGGGAGAGCTATTACTGTACAGAATGACAACTGGGAAGAGTATCATAATCAGGTAGGCTTCAGGGGTCAAAATTCTGCCCTGGAGATGGGGGTAGAGGAATGGTCACAGGGGAAGCAAAAGAGGAATATCCCCAAAGAGAATCTAGACCTGCTAAAAGGGTATGGCGGGGTTGGGAATGTAGCTTTGCAGAAGAGTGTGTGCTTAGGGTATGCCAGACTGTGGGTTTGATCCCCAGCATTGCCAAAAATAAGGGAGTGTAGAGAATGAAAGAAAAAAAGTATGTGTCAAGAATAATAGAAAAAATAATAGTAACTCCTCTCCCACTAAAAACAAAAAAAAAAAAAAGGAACTAAGGAAGAAATGCTGAACTGAAAGACATGGTAGCTTTTGGACATGGTCAATCTACAGTATTTCCAAATATCCAGGAAGATAATCTAAAGGATAGAAGTTGAGAGAAAGAAAAGAATTCAAATTAGAGATGTGGGAGCTTTCTACAGATAAGAGAATGCTGAAGTTCTCCGTTGTGAAAGAGAGGACAAGTTCTCAAAAGCTCAAAAGTGATGAATCACAGAACCTTGAGATCATTTCAAAACCAGAAGTTCGCAAGAATATCAACTCAGTTAAAGGAAGGGAAAAAAAAAACAATCAATGTGATATAAAAGTTCAGAATTTGAAAGTGTCACAGAAAACATGAAGAGTTTTAAAAATTCTTGGTGATAGATAATGGGTGATGATGGACAAGGGCCAAAGTAAGTAAAAGAAACCAGTATACTAATAAATAAGTAGGGCTGTTTCCCCTTTCAACTATTAACATAGTATATAAAATTATTTAACTAGTGGGTGAACATAAAGAAGGGCTTTGTGGCTGT
The DNA here is from genome assembly GCF_048772815.1 of Callospermophilus lateralis. Taxonomy (NCBI): domain Eukaryota; kingdom Metazoa; phylum Chordata; class Mammalia; order Rodentia; family Sciuridae; genus Callospermophilus; species Callospermophilus lateralis. The sequence continues at coordinate 29,739,463 of NC_135325.1, read as the reverse complement.
AAGACACACTCCATTTTATTCTATTAATGATAAAAGGAGATATAACAAGATGTGCAATTATTTGTACAAAGATAGTTATAATTCTGTTATCATATATTGATTTTGAGTAATATCATTGAGAATATATATCCTCTGGATGTTACATTTAGGAATGACACTGCAAATGCTAAGTATTGGTCATATGTTATAAATGTGTGGGTAACTTAACAAGTGTTCAAGTCTCAACAAAAGTTAAAAGGAACATCCAAATGCATTTAAAACCTAGAGAGACTATTAACTCATGGTAAATGGCCAAGCACATACAAGGAGGATGTGTTTTGGAGTTCACAAGAATGTATGGGGAAAAAATGCTGGTTCATGGAATACCCAGTCTATGTTGGGACCTAATAGAAACCAGACTTGCATCTACTTTTATTTTAGTTGTGAATCATCTGGAAATATACTGCAGACAGAAAAAAAATGTTTCTGGTCAGGTTGGGTATTAAAGTTACTCAGATCTGACTGATAGAGATGACATTTGAGGAAGCCAAGAGCTTTTCCCACTGTCACTGATGAACAGGAAGCTGGCCTCTGGAATAAAGTCATGAACTACTGCTCAAGAAATGCCTTCTATTTGTCCCAAATGGAAATGAACAAATTAATAATTAATAATGACTATGAACAGATCCCAATTTGGTGGGGTCTTATATAATTTCGACATTCTCTTTATAAAATAGAAAGCAAAATTGTGAAAAGAAGATTCAGTATGGAACTAGTTATTTATTTAGCACAAGAAACAGAAGGGACTTCAAGCTGTAAGGCCATAAAGCATAAGGTTCATCAGCTACACGCTAAATCCACATCTGATAATGACCAAGTATTGGGAATCAGGTGGGAGAAAGGAGAAAGATCAATAAATCAGGCAGAGGGAAAAACAAAGATAAAACTCTCTTAAAGGAATACTGGAGACAAGCAAAGTAAAAGGTAAGAATAAAATCCCAGAAAGATCCCCAAACTGTGTGGTATATAAACAGAAGAGGAGACAGAACTCCTAATCAATTAATCCTACAAATTATCATCATATTAATTTTCCAGTGACCAACAATCACATTGCTTCTAGAATGCTTGCCTAGAAGGACAGGTGTTTGAAAATACCAGTCAACAAGTGTTTGTTAAAGGAATGAATAAATAAAGGAATGAAGGTGAAACAATAGAAATGCTCCTTTTTCTTACTCTCCATCAGAATCTGCTATCGTCTGATGCTCCTACCTAAATGCATGTTTTTTCTCAAACTGGCTGGAATTGCAAAGCAACAGTTCATCAGTTCATGTCAACCTCTTCTCTGGTGATCAAGACTGTTTATCCTGAACAGCCTGAGTCAAAAGCTATTTGTATCCAAAATTAATATATGAACATGTTCAGCCTCGTCAAAAGATCACACATAAAAAAATGGCTCCTTGTTGGGGTACCTTATTTACTCCCTTCCACCTTTCTTCCCCTTCTTTCTAAATCACATTCTATAGGTATATTTGAAATTACTAACACCTGGGGAGAGGGGACAGGTCAGTGTGGGATTCTAGCTAGGACTGAAACATAACACAATCTCTAAATTCCAAATATTTTTGCCAAATGTAACAATATTAATGGCAATTTAATTATTAATCATGATGAAGCTTCCAGGGAGATACCCAAAAGCCTTATGCACTACTCACTTGATCAACCACAAACCCAAGCCAGAACCAAGGGACAAAATGCAAGTCAGTAAGGGCTCTTAGAAAAAGGACACAACCTGCTCAGCGCCTGCTTCATAAAAATATTCCCTAGGGCAATAAAAGCCCTACACCTTCCTGCAAGTTCTGAAAAAATGGGAGTAGTAATAGGTTGAAACTAAGAGCTCACCTTTCCTTTTAATTTCTAATTTTACCTTTTCCTAAAGGATTCTATCTCCCTGCTCTTCACCTACCAAATTTTCTAAGGAAAAGTGCTTTAGAGAAGAGCAGGACTGGATACTACTACTACTAATAATACCACCACCTCAATACTACAGAAATTTGTAGTTCTGTTTAGAGCAAAGGATGTGAAATCAGTAAGGTAAAGCAGCCACCTCAGGAATTAGGAGTGAGGGTTTTAAATGAGAGAAAATGGTTCAGCCACTTTCCAGCTAGGCTATTGGATCTCTTGACAGTTATTAAACCTGTCTCCTCCCAAGACTTCAGTTGCTTGGTTTTGTGAAATATGGCAAATTTGGCACCCACCATATAGAACTGCTAAGGACTGAGAAAATCTACAAAAAGTGCTAAATGTAACTGCACAGCAAGAGTTAATTAAATATTAGTATTTAATAATAGTAAAATAATTGTGCCTCCCTCCCCCAGTTCACACCACCAGCAAAATGGACCCAACCCCCATTCCCACCTCCTAGGATTTGGAGCCCAGGCACAGTTACACTCTCCCAAGCACATCAGAGACCTCCAAATACCACAGTCACATTGCAAGTCCCCCACCCCAGGCAGGCCAGGGACCCTCAGGCCACCGCTATGGTGCACACTGACCTGAGATGCCGCCTCCTATCACGACTACGTCGAACATGTGGCCTGCGGTACTCGCTTTCTCCCGACTCGCCATGCTTTGGTTGGAACTCTCCGGAGGCGGAGGCGTGGGTATAAGAGTGGGGCCCGCCAAGGACCAGGCGGACCCTTTTACCCCCTCTAGCCCGGCGTCCGGGGGCGGAGCCAATCTTTCTAACGATACCCAGGGGTAGGGCAATGAAGGCGGGGCGGACTCTGGTGCTGACACTCCGGGAGCGCCTGGGGGCGGAGCTGATCCTTCCAGAGATACCAGCGGGGAGCCTGGCGCTGAGAACGGGGCGGGCTCTTGTACTGACACTCGGGGGGTGTTATTTGGTACAGGAGGTATTTGTAACGAATTCCGGGGAGTGCTGAGCACTGAGGGCATGGCGGACCCATGTATTGATATTTGGGAGGCGTTATTGGGCGTCGGAGGTCCTTGAACCGACATTTGAGAAGGGATATAGAGTGTACGAGATACTGGTATTGGTAACCAAGGATAGCCGGAAAGAGAGGGTGTGATGGATCCATGTACTGACCCTTGGGGGGAGTTATTGGGTGTAGGAGGTGCTTGTACCGACAGTTGGGAAGGATTATTGGATATAGGAAGTCCTGGTACCAATACCCAGGGATAGCCAGATATTAAGGTTGGGGTCGGCTCTTGTAGCGACCCTCGGGGTGCGTCTGACGCTACTGACTCTTGATAAGAGCTAGGCATATAAGTCAGGGAGGACCCTCGTCCTGACAGCTGGGAGGAGCCCAAGGGCAGGGTAGATTCTGCTCCTGATTCCCGGTGAGTGCCAGCGTCTTGGGAGGAGGATGGGGAAGACCCATCTAAGGTGGTTGACTGACTGGCAGGTGTGAGGACATGATCCTTAACTCCTTGGGAGCTTGAGCTCCTGGGGCTAGCCGTGGAGCTGTTATCATTTCTCTGGCCAGAACTAGTGCTGAGGTGGAAAGGCGCACTGGAGCTCCGGGACTCAGTAGGGTTCTCAGTAGACAAACTAGATGGGGCATCAGAAGTTGGATGGGATAGGGTCCGCCACTCAGAGCGGGTGCTCCACTCAGAGTTGCTCGAGCCTGTACCCGCGCTGGAGTCTAGGTTCTGGACCGCGGCAGGGAGGTCCCGGGCTTTGGAAACCAGCCCCGCCTCACGACCCCTGCTGCTGCTGCCGACGCCAACGCCGACGCCAAAGCCTAAGCTGCTGTCTTTGCCTCTGCCTTTGCCGCCTCTGCCGCTGCCGCCGCCGCCGCCGCCCGAGGTGGCCACACTGTACGCGCTCATGGTTCTTGAGTTCGCGGGGCGCTGGCAGAGGCGTCCTGCCACCCCTAGCCTCCCCTACCCGCGCTTGCCTTGCGGGCCCCGCTGTCAGGAGTCTGCGCTCTCAGAAGCCGGGAGGGAGGGCCCAGCCCATTAGGAGGCGGGGAGATGAGGCGCTGGTGTGGCCTAGCTCCGCCTTCCCCGTCTGCGGGCCGCTGCGCGCGCGTGCAGAGCTCTGCAGTTGGTAGTGGCCAAGTGATACCACTGCAGAGGGGAGGACAGTGACCCGGCGAGAGTAGAGGCGTAGGTGTAGGTGTGGCCGCGTGGGTTCTTAACTTGTTGATTTCTTTCTGACGCTTCAATTAAGAGGGATATGGATGGCAAGGGTCTTGGAAAATCAGATATCTGAAAGAAACAAATGCGGTGGGCAGGGTCGCAAAACCACCGTCCTGGCTGCACTTGGTCTGCCCCCTTTGTGACGTCACTTAGGGCCTGGTGAGGTCTGCGCAGCCGCGAGCTCTCCCTGGAGAGGGGAGGGGTAAGGTGGAAACTGTCACTTGGGGGAGACCTGTTAGTTATTGATTCTTTATGGGTTTTTTTTTCCCCCCAAGCTGAAGTGCTTAATTGAAACAGGTAGGCAGGAAAGATAATTCGGCTATCACAGATTAAGCGGGACAGGAATATAAAAGTAAAAGTCAAAGGATGGCTAAGGCACAGAAACAAATAAAAAAGAAAATGTGTTTCCCCATTCTCCTGAAACAGCGATATGTAGTGCTTACACTTCATTGTGCAGCCACTCTTCTGTCTTGCTAGTTTTATCTCTTTCTTAAAATCCCACATTTTCCTATCCTTCTAAAATGAAATTTGTCATCACTAGAACCCTCAAAATAGATGACAGTATGATATGAATTTAGGGTAAATGATGAGAACTCCAAGAAATTAACTAAATATGTGTTCCTACCTATAAAAGTTTATCCTGCCTGACCAACAAACATCTTTTGAACAAGCTGTGAGGAAATATAGATGTAGTAGTATTTATCTGTATTTAATAGTTTTTACCACCTAGAAAAGGACTTGAAATTGAACTAAATGGGATCATATTTATCTTATTAGACTGAAGTAGTGAGAGAGGAAATAATAAGCCAGCTCTTTCTAATGTAATTCTGACTACTTCTCTCCTTATTCATGTTGCTTTTATTTTGGTTTTCATTCCAATATGTGATCTCACACTATTGCTAATGCAAGGTACGGGAAATATGCCGGCAACACAAGACAGAGGCCATTATCGTTCCAACACAGTCTAGTAGAGGCAGGTTTTGAGAGCTCAGACCAAAAATGGAATCTGACAAGAGTTCATTGAAAAATAGAAGTGATACAGAGTGAACAATCTGATTGTCTATAACCTACTCAACCAGTCAATTGGTTACAGTTTAACTTGTTTATTTGTTATAGTTTAGTTACTTGGCTACAGGGTCTCCTACAACCAACCAAAATGCAGTTACTGTAATTAAACTCTGTATTGGTTTCGTCTTTTGGAAGCAGTGCAGGTGCCCAATCCAAATCCATGACCTATGCAAGTTTTTATTTAACATGTATTCTTACCACCCTGGAAATTACCTTTGTGTGAGGAAATGTAGAAATGTTCCAGAAAGAGGAAACAATGTGAGCAAAGGTCCTGTGGTAGAAAGAAGCATGGTTCATTGGGGCAACTAAAAGTCAGCCGGTGGAGCTATGGCAAGGGGGAAGTGCTGGAGACAAAGCTGCTGAGGACAGCTGAGCTAAGGTAAGACTGTTGATCTGGACCTGGGAATATAACTCAGTGGTAGAACTCTTGCCCAATATGCACAAGGTCCTGGATTCTACCCTAACACTGAAAAATGTCCTTTTCCTTTATCCAAAGAACACTGCAAGATTTTTAAGTAAGGCATTATGCCCGGATTGAGTTTTCAAAAGATCTGGCTTCCTGCCATGTGAATAAGGGGCAGAGGGAAGCAAGAAAAATAAATAGATACAGAAAGGGCAAAGTTAGGAATTCTTCATAGAAAGAGGTAAAAGTGTCATAGATTAAGGAGCTTTTTGAAAAGGGCTGCCTAACGCAAGTTGTGCCTTTTAGTTCAGGGTGCACCCAACTTACAGGAAGCTTACAGGGTGGAAGCCAGGAAGATAAATACCCAACCTTCATGTCCTCCCTCCCTCCAGTCTTCTACTGATCCTATCTGTAGACCTAATCCAACCCCCAACTATGTGACAAGGAAGCCTGTTGATGCAGTTCATACAGATCAGCCATTAGGGACAGAACAGCGGGGCAAAGGGAAGTAGTGTTGAAGTGAGAGCTAAATGAGCAAATGGATGTAACACTTAGTGTAGTACCTGACATGTAATGATTACTCAGTCCATATTCACGTGTTAATTTTTAAAAGCTACATTATATATTCATAGCATGTATTATAATTTATTCAACAATTATATTCTTTTCATTTAAATTTTATTTTCAGACAGGGTCTTGCCAAGTTGCCCAGGCTGGCCTCTAACTTGTTATCCTTCCATCTCAGTTTCCTGAGGATCTGAATTACAGAAGTGTGCTACTGTGTGCAGCTTCCAATAGTCTTTGTGTTAATCGGTTTTTCCATTGTGACAAAACATCTGAAAAAATCAACTTAAAAGAAGAAAAGATTTATTTTGGCTCACAGTTTCAGAAGTTTTAGTTCATGGTCACTTAGTCCATTGTTTCTGAACCTGTGGTAGGGCAGTACATCACGGGAAAAGGCATGGCAGAGGAAAACTATTCACTTCATGGTAGCCAGGAAGTGGAGGGAGAGAAAGGGAATGAAAGAGAGGGACAAAGGAGCCTGGGACAAAATATACCTTTCAAGGGAATAACCCTGGTGACCTACTTCCTCCAACTAAGCCCCACCTCCTAAAGTTTCCACTAGTTTCCAGTAGCCCATTTAGCAGTTAATCCATTAATGAGGTTGGAGCCCTCATGATCCAATCACCTCCTAAAACTCATATCTCTGAACACTGCTGCGCTGGGAACCAAGCCTTCAGCACATGAAATTTTAAGAGACATTTCAGATTCAAACCATAACAGACTTGTCTTTTTAATTTTTTTTTACAAATTATTTACAATATTCATACATATTCTTTTCACTAATACACTCTTATGTACTTAATGAATTTGAAACTTATTTCATCCATGAAGAACTCTCTTGGTTAATTTAGTTGAGATGATGATGTTTTCTAAACATTAATTTGGGTAATTTATATTTGACAACCTTATTTAACATCTTTTTAAACAGGTCTTCATCTCCAGTATACTCACAGGAAATTGTTTTCTTTATCCATGATACTAAGCAATTTTGTAAGGATAATGTATATGTGTTTGAGCACGCATGTGTGTCTGTGTGTGTGTGTGTGTGTGTGTCTGTACAATCATAAATTCTGTGACTTTTAAATTTTCAGTTTTTTAAGATATGAAAAATTGTACTCTATAGCTGTAATAAGAACTATAATGCATTCTGCTGTTGTGTATTTAAAATAAAATAAAATAAAATAAATGGAATAAATAAATAAAACCACAAGCACCAATAAATAAATAAATAAATAATTTTTGAGTTTTTTTTTTTATTAATCCCTATATTTAGAACTTGGTTTATTGCCTCTATTATAAGTGTTTGGTTTCTTCCTGAAAAACACCTATAATTATTGTTAGGGTTTGTATCTTAAGTGTCTGCCATAGGTTCATATCCTAAAGACTTAGTTGCCAGCCTGTGACACTATTAGGAGGTAGAACTTTTAGAGGTGGTGGACCTAGTTGGAGAAAATTGGGCCACTGAGGTGTGCTCATGAAGGGTATATTAGAACCCCCAGACTCTTCTTCTCTCTGTTTGCTTTCTGGCCACCATGAGGTAAATAGGTTTCCTCCACTATATGCTTCCACCATAATTTACAGCTTTGGCACAGATGCATACTTACTGGAACCAAGCAACCATGGAACCTCTGAAAGGAGTATGAGTAGAATGCAAGTAGGGATGGAAGTGTTCTTCTGCATGTTCTTCTTAAAATTGTGTATCTCCCATTAGGGAGTCTTTGTGGGCTTAACTAAACCTTCAGACTCACAAAACTACCTATATTTGGCATCAGTTTGCTAACATGATATAGAACAAAACCACAACTTGGTAGCAGGCCAGTGTTCAGTGTTTACTTTCCAAAGGGGTCCTCACAGCAGATCATAAAATGATCCAAATAGTGGACTGCAGCTATTCTCTTTAGTCTCCTAAGCAGTATTTTGGTAAAGTAGAACAAGATTCACATCAGACAAGTGTGGAGCCTAGATTGTCTTAACAGACTTATACCTCATAGGAGGTAATGAATTTTATAATTCCTCATGTATTGTATCTAGGGATCATATTAAATGCCACTACATTAAAGGAAGCCCAAAATTATGGCTTTTTAATTATTTATAAAATTTTAACTGTCTATCAGTCCAGAGGCTATTTCCAGTGAGAGGGCACATAAGTAATATGTTGATTAACAAAATAGGAACAACTTGAGCATCAAAAGAAATTATGAGGGCTTGGGCTCAGTGGCAGAGCACTTGCCTCACATGTGCGAGGCACTGGCTTTGAGTCTTAGCACAACATAAAAATAAACAAAGAAAATAAAGGCATTCTGTCCACATACAACTACCAACTTTTTTTAAAAAAGAAAGAAATTATGAAGCCAGGTGTGGTGGTGTATGTGTGTAATCACAACTACTCAGGAGGCTGAGGCAGGAAAATTCCAAGTTTGAGGTGAGACTGGGCAACTTAGTGAGACCCTTTCTCAAAATAGAAAATGAAAAGGGCTGGAGACATAGCCCATAGGTAGAAAATCACTGGGTTCAATGCTCAGGATTGTTAAAACAAAAACAAAACAAAAGAATTTTGGTGATAATTAATAATACATTAATAAAATCCATCAGCCAAAATAAGTCGTTAAGCATACAAAGAAAGGGATTAAAAATAGAAAGCTCTTATTTACAGAAAAGTATTAGGCAGTGAGTGTGGAGGGAATTATTTTTAAAAAACACTCTTGTAATAATTGATTGGAGCAAGAATCTCAGTAGGTACTGAAAACTTTGAAAGACCATTGGGAGACAGTTTATTCACAAGTTCTTCAAGTATTACTCCACAGATTATTTTATTAAGTATAAGGGAAAAATTACTTTACAAATAAGAGATCCAGTGGTTACCACTTGAACCAAATAATTCAACTTCAGATCACTAGTCATGATTAATCTAATTTGTCCTTTGATGTAATGCAAAAAGTCTACAACCTCAATTATGGTGTAATTTTACTAAAAATGTTTAACTTGAATATAATCACAAGGAAACAATTAGACAGAGCTGGAGACAGGATATTTCAAAAAACAACTGGATTTTTAAAAGTTAGTATTGTAAAAAATTAAAAGGCAGAAGAATTGTTAAATATTTTTTTAAAAAATAGGGCTGGGAGTTTAACTCAGTTTTAGAATGCTTGCCCAGTATGAAAAGGGCCCTGAGTTCCATCACCAGAAAAAAAAAAATGAAGAGAATAAATTGATATGGCTAAAGACTATGTGAGACTTGATTGGTTGGATTCTGGAGTGAAAGATGAAAAAGCTATAGACATATGACAATTGAGGAACTTTAAATATGAGCTGTATGATATTATTGATTAGTGTTAATTTTCCTAAGTGTCACATTTAGGTACTACTACAGTCATGAAGGAGAATATTCTTATTCTTAGATACAGGTTGAAGTTCTTTGAGGTGAAATATCATAAGTACTTTGATTTATTTTTAAATAATTCTAGAAATATCCAGACAAATAATCAAAGTATGCTCTCCCCCCACCACAAGCACAGAATCATAAAACAACTGGTGAATCTATGTGAAGGGTATATTTGTATTAAACAAAATATTCTTTTAACTCTTCTACAGATTTGAAGGTGTTGTTTTTCAATATTAAGTATTGGGGGAAATCAATTCGATGGAAAAAGTATTTCAAACCCAAAATTCTTTACCAAAATAAGTTATTAATTATGGGGGCAAAAGAAAATCACCTTCATACAAGTAAAAAAGAAAGCTTACCTCTTTTTCTGAAAGGTAATTTGAGGATACATTCCAGAAAAATAAAGCTGAAAACTAGAAAGACTGTCTCATGAAAGGAACTGTCTAGAAACCCAATGAAATAATTGGAATGACCACCAGTCAGCAGTCCAGAAAGTAAATAGACCAATTTATAATTCAATGGGCTCTAAGAATATAGTGAATTCCCCAATGGAGATATAGAATTAGTAAAGTTGAAGACATTAACACTATGGTAAGTAAAAGGATGGGGTTCAGAACACATTACCTTAAAATATTGCACATTGGCATTTGAGAAAACAGCTGAAGGAGAAAGGCCACTCTCACCTTCCCCTTGTCATATAACTGTGAAGCATACCAGAAGACCTCCATTCAAGTGGTGCTGTCCTTATGCCTGAAGAAAATGCTCTTTTCTACAAGAACATACAGACAGAGGGGAGAATCTGAAGAAGCAGATCTTGCTAACCCCTCCATGTTTATTACCATTACATGACCCTTTTTTTGCCCTCCATTTATGATTGTCCACTCTTCATCAAATTGAAGCATAAAAAATACATTTTACCTATTTATTTAGGTCTTAATTTCTGAAGACTCCTATGTAAAATTTATATTACATAAATATGTATGCCTTCTCTTATTAATCTGTCTTTTGTTATAGGGCCATGGCCCTAAGATGGGAGGAAAAGTATTTCTTTTCTTCTACAGAGGGAAATTATTATCCTCTTAATTAACAACAACAAAAAAGTCAGGGTTAAGGGTATAGCTCAGTGGTAGAATGCGTGCCTAGCTTGTATGAGGGTTAGCTCTCCAACAATGGGAAAAGGGAAAAGAAAAAACAAAAGAGTCAGAGAAGCAAATAAAAATGAGGTATAACTGAGCAATTTGTTACACTTAAGAAAAGTGAATCCACTTCATCTCAGCACTAAGCAAATTCTCCGTTTTGTGGCACAGTGATCATGACTTGAAACCAGAAAGAAAAAGTATTGTATAATTATGGCATGCTATTTGGCTCTACAATGAATAGTTTTCATAGTATCATGAACTGGTATTGTGGTAAAATAAGCACTCCCATGTGTTGCTTCAGAAGTATAAATTTCAGTAGTCTCTTTGAGGATAAAATATAATTAAAATCTTAAAAAAATATGCCCTTCCACCTAGTAATTGAACTTGAGGGAATTATCCTAAGGAAATAATTACAAGAAGAAATTTAACTATAAACACTTCCATTGTTATATAAGTGACCAAAGGGGATTTGTTAAATTTGTTTTGGTTTACCCATAAAATGATGACTGCAGCCACTAAAAATTATGATATATTTTTTATTCAGGAACCATCATTGGCTGTCTTAATCTATTGATTTATTTAAGAAATATTCATCAAGTACCTGATTTATTCTAGGCATTGTTCTGAATATCATGGATATATAGATAGCTAATAAAGCTTATATGGGCCGGGGTAGCTGGGGTTTGAACTCAGGGGCTCTTAACCACTCAGCCACATCACCTGCAGTTTTTAATATTTTATTTAGAGACAGGGTCTCACTGGGTTGCTTAAAGCCTTGCTAAGCTTCTGAGGCTGGCTTTGAACTCATGATCCTCCTGCCTCAGGTTCCTGAACCACGGGATTACAGGTGTGTGCCACTGTGCCAGGCCAAAGCTTAGATTTTAATGGGAGAGAAGAATGAGCAGAGAAAACAATAACTCAATGAAGAGAGGTAATGTTTCAGATGATAAAATTGCTCTGAAGAAAAATCAAGCAGAGTAAAGAGAAAGAGCATGATAGGATACTGTATAATATTTTGTATAAGAAGGCCAGTGAATTGGGGGGCAGAACCAAGGAGATATCTAGGGAAAGAGCATTCCAGGAAAACAACAATGACAAAACAGCAAGTGCAAAGAAATGATGCTAGAAATATACTTGCCTTTTTTGAGGAATAGCATAGAGACAATATTGGAGTGGAGTGAGCAATGAGGGAACTGGTGGGAAATGTTGGGGGCAAATTTTATTGGGCCTATGTACTATGCTAAGGAATTATTATTATTTTTTCCTGAGAGACAGGAACCATTTGAAATTTTGAGCAGAGGAAGAAGATAATTTGACTTTAATTTTAGAAAAGTAATACTGGTTGCTTTGTAATGGATAGACTGTAGAAACCTTTATCCTGGAGTCTCATCACTTCTACCAAATTCTATTGTTTTGTAGAAGTGATGCTATGCAACTTCTGAAGCTAAGCCATTGTTATGATCTGAATGTTTGTGTTTCCTCAGAATTTATATATTGAACCTTAACCTTGGAGACAGTATTGTGAAATGGTGCCTGTGGGAAGTGATTGAGGCACATGCCTATAATTATCCCAGCTACTTGAGAGACTGAGGCAGGAGGATCACAAGTTCAAGGCCAGTCTAGGATGAGTCAGGGGGATCACAAGTTCAAGGCCAGACTTGATGAGACCCTGTCTCAAAATTTAAAAAGGGAGTGTGGTGAAGTGCAGCTTAGTAGTAGAGTGCCCCTGAGTTCTATCTCCAGTACTGCCAAAAATAAAAAGAAAAGAGGCTGAGGGAGCCCTTTCTGCCATTCTACCATATGAACACACATAGAAGGAAATGAGAAATGGACCCTTACCAGACACCGAATCTGCTGGTCTTGATCTTAGACTTTACAGTCACCAGAACTGTGAATAATAGATTTTTGTTGTTTATGTTACCCAGTCTAAGGCATTTGTCAAAACAACCAGAAAGGATTGACAGTCCTATAAGGTCATGAAGTTTCTACCTGGTTCTCTTGTGATGTTTGCTCTGGTTAATATTCCTCACCACACAGAAGTTTGACTATTTGAGATTTCCATGCTGAAGGGTCCATGTGTTAGGTACTCTGGTCAACAATCCAAGGTCAGTTTGCAGCTGAAATTCATAAATAACTATCATGCCCATGAATGTACCATTTAGGATGTCCAACTTCAGATGAGCTTTCAGACAACTAAAGCCCTCGATGGCACTGGCTGCAACAGCATTAGTCAAGATTGCCTGAAGTTTTGACCTACAAAATCATGGGCAAAATGGTTATTGTTTCATATAACTGAAAACCAGATGAGAGGTGACTGTAGCTTGAACTTCAGTGGTAGAAGTAGAATTGATCAGATGTAATCATGGAACACAAAAATGACTATGTAAGATTCAGCGAAAAAAATACTGAGCATAATAAAACATTTAAATCAAGTGTGGTCTCAATTGTATAAAGCAAAATGTATAGAATGACCACATATGTATAATATGTCAAAATACATTCTACTGTCATGTATTACATAACTAAGAACATAAAATTGTATAGGATGAGTCAATCCCTGAAACACAAAATAAAAATTTAAATTTTTATTTGGAAACAATTATAAATTCACAGGAACTTGAAAAATATGACAGAGAAACCCCTTTATATCCTTCATCAAGCTGCCCCCAAAGGTAACATTATATATATATATATATATATATATATATATATATATATATATATATATATCTCCATAGCACATTATGAAAACCAGGAAATGTGATCATATAGGTTGATACATGCTCACTAGTATCACTAAAGTTATTTCTGAGTGATGATACACATAAGATATTAAGAATTATACTTGACTTAAATATGTATCACTATTAAAATGCTAATACTTCATCTCTAAAAATCTTGTTATTTGGTAAAGTCTAAGAAAGATTTGTAGTCAAATTGCCTGTATTATACCAGTATCAATTTCCTGGTTTGGCCCTCCATTCTCCTCTCCATTCTTCACTCCTCCTACACCAACAATAGTAACACAATGTTTTATTATGTCACCCCTTTGTTGTTTCCTGAGCTTCATTCTCTATATGATTTTTTTTTTTGGCCTGGATGTTCCCTATTCATTCCTCTAGACCAAATCATTATCTCCTATGAAGCTATCTCAGATAGGTTCTATGGAAAGCTGAAACAGGCGGAACTAGGAATGGGAAAGGTTTATTGGGAAAAGCACTATTGAAAGGAGATGGGGAAGAAGCAGGCGTGGGTGGGAGAAGTCATGAGGGATTGATGCAGATCTGAAAAGTTGCTGCCAGCACAGAGGGACCTCTAAGTAAAGGGCACACATCAGAGGAACTCTGTGATGGATATTAATGGCTGGTCCAAAGTACTGTGGCCCTGATCAATCATATACTAGGAATTACCCTAAGAAGACTGCTTTGCTTAGTCATTGACTTGTGCTTCCCCAAGAATATTGTGAAGTTAATGATAAAGCTGAAGCAGATTCTGAAGAAAATCACAGCTGGAGGCTGTCACTAATTGTACTCTTCACATCTGAATGGAATTTTTTATTGTTTGTTTATTAGAACTGGGAATTGAACCCAAGGGTTCTTTACCACTATTGAGCCACATCTTCAGTCATTTTTATTGTTTATTTTTTGAGACAGGGTCTTGCTAATTTGCTGAGATTGGCCTCAGTGATCCTCTTGCCTCTGCCTCTCAAGTTACAAGTGTGCACCACCATACCAGGCTGACCAAAGTCCTGTATTGAAGGAGAATATGAATAACACATCCCCAGGGCTAGCTTCATGGATGTGTGACCTGTGCAGTAACATGGGACCCCATGCTCAGAAGGGCCTTGCCCTTAGTTTGACTCCCTGCTGTCACAGTTTTGAAATTCTTAATAATTTTATCTTTGAACTTGCATTTTGTGAATGAAGGCCCTTGAGACTTCATTAGCAAATGGAATATATGTGTGCACTGAGGAGATAAGTGTAACATGCAAGTACTCTGCTCATTGTTATCCCAAGAGTGCATCATTTACATGTAATCTTACCAATGCCCTTTTTGAACAATGGTTTTACATCTTTGTTTTGCATCACGTCATGCAAATTATGTATCTGGCTCTGACTGAACCCTCCTTGATCAGGCTCTAGTTCTGAATTGATAGCTATTCCCTGGTCCCACAACAGGCATTTCATCTTGTACTATGTAATATACTACTGCATTTAATATATTAATACAAATACATCAAAATTTCCATTCATATGTCTATTGCCATATGTGGTACTGATTTTATTTAGTATAATTCTACTCCTAAAAAGTATAAAAGCCACTTTGAATAGTTTTTTGTACAGAGTGAGAGAAGATAGGAATTTTGTTTAATTCTTCTACATATGGATATTCAGTTTTTAAAGCACCATTTGTTCAAAAGTCTATCTTTTATCCAACATACGTTTTTGGCACCTTTATCAAGGATCAGATTACAGTAGCTATGCAAATCCGTCTCTGTGTCTTCTTTTCTATTCCATTGTTTTTTATGCCGGATTTTTTTTTGTTTGATTGTTTGCTTGTTTTCATTTTTTTGTTGTTGTTGTTTTTATTTTGGTAGTATGGTTTTAACCCAGGGGTGCTTAACCACAGAGAAACATCACCAGACCTTTTTATTTTTTTTATTTCAAGACAGAGTCTCACTAAGTTGCATAGGGCCTTGTTAACCTGATTGTTAAACTGAGGAGGCTGGCCTTAAACTTGTGTTCCTCCTGCCTCAGCCTCCAGAGTCACAGGAATTAAAGGCATGTGCCACCGTTTCCAGCTGCATGTCTGTTTTTATGCCAATACCATTATATTTTTGTTACTATAGTTCTATAGTATAATTTGAGATCCAATATTGTGATGCCTTCAGCATTATTCTTATTGCTCAGTATTGTTTTGGCTATTATGGGTCTCTCATTCTTCCATATGAATTTTAGAACCATTTTTCTAGTTCTGAAAAATGTCACTGGTATTTTGATATGAATTGCATTGAATCTGTAGATCACTTTTGGTAATATAGCCATTTTGACAATATTAATTCTGCCTATCTAATAACATGGGAGGTCATTCCATCTTCTAAGGTCTTCATCAATTTTTTCTCTTCAAGGTTCTATATAGTTTTCATTGTAGAGTCTTTCACCTCCTTGGTTATATTTATCCCTAGATATTTCACTCTTTGAGGCTATTATGATGGACCAAAGACCTAAGAATTAGACCAGAAACATTACAACTGCTAGATGAAAATATAGGGTCAACACTCCAGCACATTGAGACTTCTAAAACTCAAGAAATAAAACAAGGAATCAATAAGTGGATGGCATAAAATTAAATAGTTTCTGTACAGCAAGGGAAACAATTAAGAGTGTGAAGAGAAAGCCTACAGAATGGGAGACAGTCTTTACCAGCTACTTTTCTGGCAGGGGATTAATATTCACAATATTAATATTCAGAATATTAAAATTAATATTAATATTCAGAATATAAAAAACTCAGCAACAACCACAAATAACCTGATCAATAATGGGCAAATGATCTAAACACACATTTCTTGAAAAAAACAAATGCAAGTGGAGAAGAAATATATGAAAACATATTCACAATCATTAGCAATCAGGGGAATGCAAATAAAGACCATACTGAGATTTTATCTCACTCAGTTAGAATGGCAACCATCAAGAATACAAATAACAATAATTGCTAGTGAGGATGTGGGAATAAGATACAATTATACATTGTTTGTGGGATTGCAAATTACTACCACCACTTTGGAAAGCAGTATGAAAATTCTTTAAACAACTAGGAATGGAGCCACCACATGACCCAGTTATCCCATTCCTTGGTATTTATACAAAAAACTAAAATCAGCACACTGTAGTGATATAGGCACAACAGTGTTAATAGCAGCACAATTCACAATAGCCAAGTTATGGAACCAGCCTTGGTGTCTGTCAACAGATGAATGAATAAAGAAAATGTAAGCTGGGTGCAGTGATGCAAGCCTACAATCCTAGCATCTCAGGAGGCTGAGGCAGGAGGATTGCAAGTTCAAAGCCAGCCTCAGCAAAAGTGAAGCACTAAGCAACTCAGTGAAACTCTGTCTCTAAATAAAATACAAAATAAGGCTGGGAATATGGCTCAGTGGTCAAGTGCCCCTGAGTTCAATCCCCGTTACCCCCCTCCCACAACGAAAATGTGGTATATATGCACAATGGTGTTTTACTCAGCCATAAAGAAGAATAAAATTATGGCATTTGCTAGTAAATGGATGGAACTGGAGGATATCATGCTAACTGGAATAAGCCAGACTTATATGTCAAGGGTTGAATTTTTTTTTCTCATATGTGGCAGCTAGAGAGGAAAAAAAAGGACTAAGAAAAGACACCTTGGGGGCTGGAGTTATGGCTCAGTGGTAGAGTGCTTGCCTTAGCATGTGTGAGGCACTGGGTTAAATCTTTAGCACTACATAAAAAATAAAATAAAATAAAGTTATTGTGTTCATCTACAATTAAAATTACTCAGAAAGAGGAAAAGGGATCTCACAAAAATAGAAGGGAGACCAATAGAATAGAGGAAGGTGATCAAGAGGGAGAGAAGAGGAGAGGGCATGGGAAAGCAATGGGGAATGAAACCTACCAAATTATGCTATGTCCTTGTATGAATATACCACAATTAATCCTGCTTGTATATACAACTGTAATGTAATAATTACTCTAATAATAATAGAAGGGAAATCAGTAGAATAGAGCAAAAGTAACAGGGAGGAAGGGAAGGAAGGAAAGGGGAATGATATTGATCAAATTATGTTCATATAGAAATATGGCATTTATGAATTCCACTCTTATGTATAACTTGTAATACCAATTTTAAAAAAGCATAAATGCCAAGAATTTATTCATTGTTTCTGTTCTTTTATCTTTCTTCCTCTAATCTACCCATCTCCTACTCTATAGTAAATAAAAGATCACTGTGGTTATCAGACACATATCCTCCAATATCTATTTTCCCTTTCTTCTTTAGAAATAGAACTCATAGTTTTTACTTCTCTGAGTAAATACTATAATTTCTCTGCTTCCCTTACAGCCAAGTATGACTAAATTCCGTTCAACAGATATAATTGGAAAATTCATGCGAAAGTCTCAGGAAATTTTTTAAAAGGGAAGAATTGTCCTGTCTTCTTTCCTTCCTTCTTCCTGCTACCTGGAATGTACACATGAAGGCTAGAACTCATATTGCTATCTCAGACCATAAAATGGAAGGAGGCTGGAAGAATGATTCGAAAGATTACATGCATTTGCTGATTTCTTTTACATGAAGGGTGCACTTCGTTTTGTTTAAGGCACTATTATATGCGGTTTTATGTCACAAGTAGCTAAACTTAATCCTACTGATATAGTTCTTTTTTTAAGTACAAAATACATTTATTTACTGAACTTTTACCAAGATTGAAAGGGTAAACTTTATGATTCTATCAGGAGAGTTTTATTTTATATATATACATACATTTAAATTTGTTCTGATATAGTTCTTTAAATGAATTTGGAACAATAAGTATGTGTCTACTGTTCTGCTCAAGAAGGATACTCCCAGCTGGTCCTATTCAGTTCTGCCTTACCAAGATTGAGGCTCTCCTTTCAAGTTTCCTGTCTCTACCTTTTGGTCGGGGATAGGAGTCTGGGATTGAATCCAGGGCCTCACACATGCTAGGTAAGTACTCTATCAGTGAACCACATTCCCAGACTTAGTTCCATATTATTGGAAGAGGAATTGTCCATAGGTTATGAGTTGGCAGGGGTAAGGGAAGGAAAATCTGCACTTAAAAATAGCCCCTCCTCTGAATCCCTTTTAATCTGGTTATTGTGATAAAAAGTTCACCCTCCCATTCTTCTGTCCTTTCTCTTCCATTTAAGTCTATACTTTGCCATCTCTTTTTACTTTGCCCATGCTCTGTCTCATTTAATGTCTAGGAGAAGAAAACCTGGCATACAGATTTGTGTGACACACTTTAAACACAAATTAGAAGTCTCTTTGAATATTTATATGTACCTTTATTTGACCTTTTATGGAAGAGTGAAATTGTCCTTTTTGTATCAGTGACAGTGAAGAGGGACAGGGGAAAACATAGAAAACAGCCAGAATAAAACTTTGATGTATAACCCATTGTGGCAAGGAGATGCACTGGTTATCATAGTGATAACCAGAGTAGTACTATTGAGATATGATATATATGGATCAAATTAAATTCTCAGAAGAATCTCCCAGGTCCAAGAAGTAAAATGTATATGGTTGAGTTCCTTCATAAATGACAGGTAATGAACTCAGAGTGAGGCGCCAGATGTATAATGATGAGGTGGAAGTTACATCATCCCAGCTGCTCAGAGGTTGAAGGTACTTTCTAGCCTCAAACCACAAGAGCTACTTCCCCTTTAAAAAGTTCTTATGTGCAAGGACAGAGAATCAAGGAAAGGTAGAACTTTCCAAGTACATCAACATCAGTTCTATTTCCCAGACTTCTGGTCAGCAGTGATATTGAATCAAGTCCTTTGAATGAGTTTTAAAATGCTGGCTCTGGCTGTCTGCACTGAGAGCCCCTACAGGGGCTATGTCTGACATTTATAAACGTGTTTACTCTTTTCTTCACATACATAGGCAAGAGTCGGAGAATCCTCTGAATCATGTGGCTCTAGGCAATTTTAAGTCCAGGCTATTCTTCAAATCATCCCTTTAACTTTCAATATTACAAGACACAATTTGAACAACAAGAATTAAAAAAAAAACCAGGCAGTTCCCTACTTTGAGCAAATAAGCAATTAAGTTCAAATCAGCCTCACTTAAGGGATTACAGCTCCAGGCATTCCCACTGACCGGGACCAGGAAGGCAAAGTAAAGTGGTAAGGTAAACAAACAATTATCTACACAATTTGATCAATATGGAACATTAGGCAAACAAGACCTTTCTTAAAAGCATCATCTTAAGAGGGGCTTGAATTATAAACCAGATAACTGTCTTCAATTTCCTCAACCTGTTTTTGTATAAACACTATTCAAAAGGGCTGAGGACCTGTGTTGGTTACTCTCCATTTCTTCCTCCTCCACAGTGATTTTCTGCCCTTCTCTGCCCTGCTCTGACCCCCTGGAATGCACCACCTGGGTGCCCCAGCCTTTAAGCTTCTAGAAGTTTGGGTTGGGCCATGGGAATGGAGGCTGGCAAGAGACTAAAGGCAGGAGAGAAAGGTCAGGATGTTTATTCCACCACTAACATCACCCACCTGCCCCCACTACTTGGCTTGAGGTCACAGCCATGGTTGTCTCCCTCTAACTATAGCTTGGATTCCTTAACATCATTTCTACTCCATACCATGTCAGGTCAAGTAGTGGCTAGTCCCTGGGTGCTTCACCATTTCTTTTTGGTTCCTGTAACCTAGCCCATAACTTTGTAAATAAGTCTCCTCTGAATAGACTTAAAAAGTTCAGATTATAATGTCTAAAAATCCCAGGTGACGTTACTCAATGGTCAACTGTGTTAATGTGACCTACTATAGCAGCTGAAAAGCCAGGCTTTGGAGCTATGTCTATTTTGTATACTGTACTTTGGAATGAGTACCTTAAAATATTTCAAAAATAAGGTTTTAATCACAGTATATAACACTATTCTAAATTTGCTGAGGCACAAAAGAATGTTTAAAAAGAGAAAGTGCAGGATCCTTTTCTTGGGGGTGAGGTTTCTTTAGAATAGTTTACATTGGTATTTATGAGTGTGAGTCAGCTTGTCATTATTTCCAATGGCTTTCAAATTTGGAATAAAAATTTGAAGCCAATAACTCTTACCACAAGTGTAGAGCACCCATGTTTGTGAGAATCCATCTTGTTTACATCTATGATATGCTAAGCAACTTAGCGAGGCCATAAAAAATTTAGCGAGACCATGTCTCAAACTAAAAACAACAACAACTTAAAGAGGACTGGGGATGTGGCTCGGTGGTTGATCACCCTGGGTTCAATCCCTGGTATCAAAAAAATTGTTTAAAGGATTGCTTGCTGTTTCTGATATGATAGCATGTAGTTATTAAGCAAATGATAACTTTGACCTATGAAACTTGGAGGTTTTGTCCTTTGTTCCTCAATCATGGGCATATGAGATTTCTAAAATGGCAACAGGGGACATTGTTTCTAGGAGCACTTTCCATGGAAGTTATTCTGTACTGGAAATTATTTCTGAATGATGGTCCACATGAGACATTAGCAATTATACTTGACTTATATATGCATCACTGGTAGGTAACAAACAGAAATGAGGAGTGGGAACATGAGGTTAAGGGGATAATTACTCTTTTTATTTCTTACATACATGACAATAGTGGGGTGCATTACATTCATGATTATCCATTCACAGCACAATTTTTCATAACTCTGTATATAAAGTATGTTCACGCCAAATTATGCCATTATACATGAGCTTTCTTTTTTTTTGCATACAATTCTTAATACACCAGATGGTCATCATTATACAAAATACATGTTTAAAGATGTGAATTTGGTGTCAACATACCTTATATACAAACAGAGATATTATAAATTGTGGTATAAAGGGATAATTCTATAAACTGGGTCTACTATGCTGTCTCACATATTCTTTCTTTTAAACAGCAATTTACCTACAGCCCTGCCTGGCTTACATCAACAGAATATACTACATTACTCAGCAAATAACCCACTATCTGCAGGAAAAAAGCAGTCCAGAAGAAAGGCTCCTCCCAGCTGATAAGAACATGCATTACCCTAAAGAAGTGGGGAGCTTTTGTGACCTTTACACAGATCAGATTCCAGAACTCAGGGAGATAAGGATAATCCCCCCTAACTATCAAATCTGTAAAAACAAAGTCTAATTAGAACTAGTCAGCATGGGTCAAAGTGACCCATAGTTACCTTGGATCTTTATCATGTGCAGTGGGGACTGGAAAGTCTGATGCAATTCTGCTGTCAATCAAATGCTAAGAGATGGACCCGGGTGGGACTCTCTGGAAATTTCCCTTGTTCTCCCAATAAAACTGGAGAGCAGGAGGGGCATGCCATCACTCTCCTCTCTGAGTGGACCTACTGACTCCCTTGAGAGTGTCCCCTTTCCTCTCTTTCCTATGTCTTCTAATAAACCCATACCTGCTATTCTGAATGACCATCTGAAATATTTCCAATGTGATTGCAAGAACTAATAACAAAGGAACTGCCTTGGTTCTGTGGTAGGCTGTGGCTCTGTAACCTCAGTATTGAAATACTAATCTTTCATTATAAAGACATTTTAATTTGGTGAAATCTGAGGAACGTTGTAGTCCAGTTAGTTGTATTGTTCCAGTGTCAGTTTCCTGAGTTTGGCTTTTCACATACCCTATCCTCCTCCTCCATTGTACACACATTTGATACACCAACAAAAGTAGCATGATGTTTTATAATGCTACCCCTTTTTTGTGCTGCTTTCTGGGCTTCATTCTTCCTAAATTTTTACCTGGGTGATCCTTATTCATTCTTCTATGCAAAATTAAACATCATCTCCTATAAAGCTGTATCCATCAGTAAATGTTGTACGGTCCTGGTTATTCCAAGGGTCATCCTTTCTAAGCAATCAGTTTCTTTTCCTTCCCTGACTCCCAAATAATCATATTGTGTCTTTCTTCCCTCCTCTAATTTCTTCTTATGTTCATTCTTCTCTCATCTTTTTGCCTGTTTCATACCTGTGTTACTTCTGATGCTCACCACTGTCTATGTCAGAACATTCAGATGGGAGCCTATCATGCTGTTTACATGAAGGTAATTTAAAACAAGACCCAAAGCCATTTTAATTATGTCATCTCAAAGTCATTTGCTAAGAATACCCAGAGAACTTAGGGTGAATCAGCAGTTCCAAAACAGCCTCAGAGGAAAGATATATTCAATAGGATTATTGCCTTGTTTCACAAGGAAGGCAGATCCAATAGTCCTAACTCACTTAAGATATCTGTTTCCTGGCACACAAAATCAGGGATGGCAGACCCTCAGGCTTCTAATCTTTTTTGTCTGTTTTGCCCATTCCCACCCCACACTTGTCCCTAAGTGAAATGTAGAAACTTTCAATTGGTTTTAAGCTTTAAATATTAATGGATGTTTGGGTAAATTGGCCATGTGTGGAGTTTTATTAAAAGAAGAGATTTTTGCAGGATGATGTATATCTTTATATGCATTACCAATCAATTTTTTCTAGCCTATGTAATAGCTTATAATTTGTGAGGTGAATGCCCTGTGTGAATTCTACGAGCCTTTATATTTTTTATATGACTCTCTCTGAGACAGAGCAAATTTACATCATATTTGGACCAGGATTTTATTTTCTCAGTAGTATACTTTGCTCTCCCCAAATCTCTGATTCTTTAAAACAATTATCACATCATTTTCTTTCCTTTTCCTTCCTTCCTTCCTTCCTTCCTTCCTTCCTTCCTTCCTTCCTTCCTTCCTTCCTTCCTTCCTTCCCTTCTTTCTCTCCTCTCCCTCCACCCCCCATTTTGGTGATGGGAGTCAAACACAGGGCCTTGTGCATGCTAGGTCTGTACCACTGAGCTAGCCCTAACTCTCACATATTATTTTTAAAAAACCTTTGTTCTGTTGAATATTATTTTTTCTCTATTCATTTTAAGGTCTTTATTTGGGCATGATTAACATATAACAAGTTACACACATATCCACACATATCCACATCAGTATAATTTGATATGTTTTGGCATAGACATATATATAGCTGAAACTATAACCACATGTAAGAAAATAAATATATTCATCAGGGCCAAAAGTTTCCTTGAGCCCCTTTGTTATCCTTTTCCTCTGCTGTTTTCCTACATCTAACTCCCAGGCAATCCTTGGTCTGCTTTCTGTCACTCTTTTATATTTTCTAGAATTTTGTATATATGGTATTAAACAGAACATATTCTTTTTATTTTGCTTCTTTCACTTGGCATAATTATTTTGAAATTCAAGATGATATGATATTGTGTATCAATAATTCATTCTTTTTGGTGCTAATATTTGTGGATATTGGACAATTGCAGATATAGTATAATTTGTTTTTTCATTCACTTCCAAGTGGACATTTGGGTGATTCCAGTTTGGGTTGTTACACATACAGTTACTATGAACATTTGTGTACAAGTCTTTATATGCATTTATGCTTTCTTTTCTCTTGGATAAATATCTAAAAGTGGAATGGTTACATCATACAATAGCTATTTGTTGTCAGGGAGGAAATACTATTTCATCTAAACCCTCATAAGTTCACAATTGGGACATATTCCTGTAACAAAAGACAGATTTAATAAGTGAAAAATAAGAAAGTTTATTAACACATGTGGTACATACAGCAGGAGAGACATTTCAATGAAAGGCAGCTCAAGGCAGTGAGTGATACAGTTTCTTTGACAAAACACAATAAATTTGTGGAGAAATGACAGGATAAGGGAAAAAAGTTTCTAGGTTTCCTTCCCATTGGAAGAAAGTAAATATGTGAAATGAAACTAATGGAATAAGTATTGATTGTAAATTCCTCTGGTGCTATCTGTGAACAGATAAGAGTGGTATCCAATAAAGGAGAGTTCATGTTCTGTCTTTAGGCAGAAAAGGGGAAGAATGGAGAGAGCTTTTCCTTGCCTTCCTGTTTCTTAATTGGCTTTGGCTTTAGTCAAATATAGTTTTTATGTCAAAGAGACATATTTTTGTGGTGACATATTATTGTTTCTATCAATATTTAACTTTGAGAGGGTAATGGGGATGAAACCCAGGGTCTTGAACATGCTAGACAAACACTCTACCACAGAGATACAGTCCCAACACTCTTTAATTCTTTTTTATTTCAAGATGGGGTCTTGTCCTTAAACTTTTGGTCTTTCTACCTCAGCATCCCAAGTAACTAGAATTACAGGTGAATATTTAACCTTTTAAGAAACTGACAGACTGTTTTACATGGTGGTAGTACTATTTTACTCCCCCTCCAGCAATCTATGAATGTTCTAGTTCCTCCACATCCTGGCCATATTCTATTGAATATTAAGAGTGTCAGTTTGGGGCTGGGGTTGTGGCTCAGCGGTAGAGTGCTTGCCAGCATGTGCAGGGCCCTGGGTTTGATCCTCAGTACCATATAAAAATAAATAAGTAAAAGGTATTGTGTCCAACCACAACTAAAAAAATAAAATATTAAAAAAGAGTGTCACTTGGCAAAGTGAATTTGTTATAATTGCATCTGAAAAGAAAACTTTTTTTTTCCTTTTGTAAAGGAGTGCAAGTAAATCATCTGTGTTTGGAGAAAATAATAGCACTGTTCTAACAAATGTTACCTGCTCTTAAACTCCAGGTTCTATTAACTTCTTATAAAATATAACATCCTACTGACAAGCAAAGAGATGACAAAGTTCAAGCAAAAAATAAGAAAACCATTAACTTCATATTTTTATAGCTAAGATATTTTAGCCCATTAGGAAAAATTTTTACAGTTACATGGCAAGAGGACAACAGATACATTTCTTACTCTATCTTTTAGTTTGAAATGTAAATAAAAACCCAAACATTGATAGTGTTTGAGCATGAACACATTCCTTGGTAGGATATAAGGAACTTTTCATATAATGCTACAGACAGGGAATAGACTTTTATATGTATTGTAAGGGTCCGGCGAAGCGTCTGAGGAAGAGACCACCAAGAGACTAACTTTATGCAATGTGCAGAGGTTAAGCTGAGCTTAAGTACACCTTTTGGAGAGTGGGGGGGCTTTGCATACATCAGAACAAATCAACAGGAGACATGGGAAAATTGAACAACAACTCTGAGTCAAGATTAGCACATTTACTGGTGGGAACAGATTGGACGGGGGTGATTGGTTACTTTTAAGTGGGGGGGAATATTTAAACTGATTGGTTCTGGGCCTGTGGTGCCTAGTGCCAGGTGACTCAAAGTCCCAAGTTATCAGACCACCAGAGGAGTCAGTGAGAATGTTTACTGGGGCAGCTCCGGTATTGTCCTAACAGCTACAGAGATCAAAGGCTCCGGGGTAGCCAAGGAATTTAACATATCAATGGTCTCTTACTTTACAACCCAAGCCTTGCAGTTTAGAAACTTCACAATGTCTGATCTTTTACACTTTTACTCAGGCTCTGGGCTTAGAATCAGCTTAAAAATTTCACCTTTACAGTATCAAACTCATCCAGGGCATTGAGGCTAAAGAGGTATGTCAGGTATGTCAGAGTCCAAGATATTGCATGAGTTTTTTTACAATCAAGAATTGTTCTTCTAGGGCTGGAGGTATAGTTCAATGAGAGTTCTTGCTTAGCATGCACTAAGCCCTGGGTTCCATCCTCAGCACTGCAAAAAAAAAAAAAAAAAAAAAAAAAAAATTCTAGAAATGCAATAGAAGCATTTCTGTGTATCTTATTATGGGTTTTACTTTAGAATATTTGTATGCAACATAAAGCCATTATCTTCACTTCCGGCTGCACACTGCTAAAACAACACAGGAACCAACCAGTTAATGATGAAGCACAGCTTGAAGTGTATACCTAATGGATAATGCAGTCTCTTGCCAGAAGGTCCTTGAGCTTTACTGTTGATGCCTTTATGAGTCAAATAACCTTGAGGCAAAAATCCCTTAGGTAGATCAGTAGATAAAGTCTTCTTGTTGAATTTTCCAGAGCAAATAGAGTTAGGGCAATGATTCAGGACTTTACACTATTTAAAAGCCCTAAAATTCTGAAAATTATGCACAGAAGGGCAGTGTTTTAACCTGAGTATTGCATTCCAGATAAATTGATGTGAATTAATGATAATCAACATAAGGATTATCCTGAAACTAAATAAAACTGACAGATACTACCTTTTCAGTATCTTAAATTATTGAGAGAAAAAATAACTTAAATTCAGGATACAATTGTTTATGAATGGTATCAGGTGGAAGAGAAATTTTCTATTCAATTACAGAGAGGAAATACAGAATGTATATATCTTTCTTCTTTCACTTAACATTACATTATGGCATTCTCTAAATTTTATGTTCTCATAATAACTTTTTATGATTTCATAACACTTCATCAAATGCATATAATGACTTTTTAAACCAAGTCTCATACTGATGTGTTATCATGTTTTTGCATCTTGAATTAGTGTTGTGATAAAATATGTAGAACAGTTTTTTTCTATATTTAGAATTGTTTCTTTAGGATACATTTTAAGAAATGGAATTGCTTTAACAAAGAATATTATTCTCTTTGTTTTAATATAAAATGTTAAAGTGCTTCCTAAAAAGACTATGCCAATTTGTACCTCACTGGTAGTAAGTTAGAGTGTGTTTCATTGAAACTTCACCAAGTTTAGGCATTTTATAATTTTTAATGTGTGCTAATTTAACAGGGAAAATATGACTGTGTTTTAATTACTTTTTTATTACTAAAGATTGTTTTTATTTGCTGCTTTTGAGCTATCTACTCACATCATTAAACATTTATATCTTTTGAACTATTCATGTTTTCATTTATTAATGCATATGAGCTTCTTAGTCATTGAAAATATCAACCTTTAGCCTATGCATGCACAATTTACTACAAATGAAAACTCAGCACTTCTGCATGAATTTCCAGTTTTAAAATAACAATAGCCTGAAATATTCCTAAAACTGAATCTTCTTAAAAAATCAGTTTCATATTGACATTAAAGTTTTCCACTTTTAAAACAATATTCTAAAGGAAGTATTTTCTGCTGCATTCATATTTTAACTATAGCTATTTATACTCATTGATTTTCTGTTTTCCTAACTTATAACACCTTCTATGTTTTATAAAGGAATTTTTGAGGTCAGGTTTCTTGTTCCCTAGAAAGGTGACTCTGAGCCAGAGCTTAGTAATACAGAAGTGTGTTAACCTACTAAATCTCAAGTCTTCAGTTTTGTGAATATTGCAACAAAATTTATACATATGTATTAAAATAGGTTGGAAATCATAATCTAGAGATTATATATTCTTTGTATATATATTTTAATACATATATTTTCAAATGCTCTAATCATTAACCTATTACTTTTTTCAAAAGGTTTCTAAAATCTAAATATTTATTTCAAACATTACCAGAAATGGTACATTTGTTGCTTAATTTACATTTTTATAGGTGTCCTGCACCTGGGATGATGGGACTTAATGGGTTAAGGATCATCTTCATGATCAACATCTGAAAGAGTTGAAGCCAACATCTGAAGTATGGAGATACAGGAAGTAGAACCTGGAAGAGCTGAGTTGTGCAAAGATCTCAGCTGATCTTCCAGGGAGTTTTGAAGCTAGAATAGCCCTTTGTAGTTGTCCCACCTGGAGATATAGGGACCAGGCTTTCAACTTCAGATTTTACCAAACATCAGATGAGATTTACTCTTAGACAGGGAGCATGACCTTAAGGCAGTTAGCTCTTTTTGGCTTATAACAACTCCTGGGTGAACTCAGCTGAGGGCTGAACAACATTCTGGAATAATGAATGTCTCAGTCCTGAAAATGGAATCTGGAATGACAGACCACAGACTCTACTACAGGGTTGAAAATACTGGCAAAACTTGCGTTCACTGGGAGGAGAGACTCCTGTGTCATAGAGTGTCTGGACTTCCAAAGGCCTCTGTTCATGAGTGTGGCTTTGTTTGCCTTATCTGGAGCTTTATGTTAGATAAAGCTATGTTATGTTTGAATCAAGTTAAGGCTTTCCCTGATAGGTAGAATTGCCCTCTCTGAGGCTCATGGGACTCTCTGGCAATGAGAAGTTTTTTTTTTTTTTTTTTGATGTATACACACTCGCTATATTGGTTCATGAAGAGGCCTCCACCAAGTCCTCTAGATGTGATAGGACTCTGGGAAACCTGATCTTCTCAGAACCACTATATACGAAAGTAGGCTTTATTATCTCCTTTTCCTCTAACAACCCATATTCTACTCAATGTGCATCTGATAATCCTTGATTAGGTCATAAGTCAACCTGATCTTGAACTTGATTGTTGAAGTGTTTATCCATGCATTGGCTTAAATGCTTCTATCTGCTTTGAGACCCCAATAAGAAAAACAGATGGATGGCTGTAATCAACCCAGCAATAACATGGTAAGGACTCAACGAATACTTGAATATTCACAGTTTTGTTACTCAAATGAATGCCAAGTACCACTTGAAAGAGGTGAGGAGGAGGCATGGGAAATATTTAGGGGAATCTTAAGGATGATGGGGACCATTCAAAGTGTGCATTTATAGCAGACCCTTCTGCCTGGAATAGCTGGTTTCTTTTTTATGTTTTTTAAAAAATTCTATTGGTTCCTTTCAATTATACATGACAGTAGAGTCTATTATTTTTCTACAAATTTATTTCTTAATTGAGGAAGCTATGTAAGTGGAATTCCAAGACCCTGGTGTGAGTTGCCTTTCATTGTGATTTCTCTTAAGTGATGTGAGCTGCATGCATTAACAAAGTTGTTTGCTTTTCTTTTGTTAATCTGTCTTTTGGTATAGGGGACCATTCCAAATAAGAGCTCATAAAGATTGAGGAAAATTTTTTTTTCCTGCCTGAAGGTGGGCAGGAGAATGTTCAAATAGGATCCTGCAGCATATGGTTAGGACTTTTTATTTTATTTCTAGCAGTTGGAAATCTTGGAAAGTTTTAAGTAGGAGACTATAATGATCCATGTTATAGCTTCTGTGTGTAATATGGATGCAAAGGGACAAGCGTAGATATGAGGAGACCAGTTGGGAGACTACTACAGTGCCAGAGGTCAAAGCTGAGGTAGAGGAGATGAAAATAGAAATTAAATTCCAGATATGTTTTGGAAGTAGAATAGACAGGGCCTCCTGTTGAATGAGTTGAAGGGATTGTGTATCTGTGGTGCTAGGGACTGAATTTAGGGCCTTGTGCATGTCAGGCAAGCACTTTACAACTGAGCTATACTGAAAAACCAGCCTCTATCTCAGAGCAAAGCCTGTCCAAGGAAGGGACATGACCTTTGTCCTTGGAAAAACCCACAGAGCACTCCTAGGCACATTCCCACCCTGCTAAGTTGTTTACCTACAGAAGAGATCTGCTGCGCCAGGTGTCCCTGACTCAATCAGGCTAGGTGGGGACCCATAGCAGCCCCCTAGCAGCCACCAATCAGCATGAGACAGGGAAATATCTGGGATGCCAGATGACCCTCCCAGTAGTTTATGATGTTGGGAAATCATGTAGTTCAGCACGTACACCCCTCTTGGCTTAAACCAATCAGTTCCAAGGAATATCCCCTTTGTAGTGACCAATCACCCCTAGACAACTTGTTCCCGCCAGTGAATGTGCTAATCATGATTTAGAGTTGTTATTTGATTTTCCCGCGGTGTGTGATGATTTGCTAAAAGAGGCTATGATGTATGTGAAGTCCCTGCCCTCTCCAAAGAATGTATAAAAACGCTGCAAACCCTGGGTTCGGGGCCTCTCAGCGTCACCAGTTGCTGTGTGTGCATGCAGAGGACTGAGCTAGCTCACAATAAACACCTCTTTGCTGCTTACATCGATCTTGGGTCTCTGGTGGTCTTTTGGAGGTCCCGAATTTGAGCTTAACATACCATCAATCCTTCTGCTTTTATTTTTATTTTATTTTAAAAAAGTTTAGGGGCTGGGGTTGTGGCTCAGTGGTAGAGTGCTTGCCTGGCATGTGTGAGGCACTGGGTTTGAGTCTCAGCATCATAAATAAATAAGTAAATAAATAATAAATAAAGGTGCATCAACAACCAAAACAAAAAATAACACCTATGCTGTGACTAGTGTGACCATATAAGCAGGTTCTGGTGAGGGGCGATGGGAGATTGGAAGAAATAATACTCACATACTCAGATCTTGAAGATGAAACAACTGTAATTGGGTGGAGCACTGCTCTGAGAAACAGATCTAAAGAACTACACTAGCAATCTTTATTATATATGTCTCATTAATCAGATTAAAGACTATGCAAGCATTATTCTTTGTATTCATGAAAGTTTCAGAGTTACCAACATTATGCAGCTAATTTCCTCAGTTACATTCAACAGTTGCAATGCGCAAATGCAGATGTGTGGAAAAGCATGATACACACTATGATCTCAATCACACAAAATGGGATATTGTGTACATATACATAAGACCTGGAGGGACATGTCCAACTAAGTGTAAGGGTCTGGCGAAGCGTTGGAGAAAGAGAACACAAGAGACCAGCCTCATGCAATAAGCAGGGGGAAGTTTTACTGAACCAGCATGCTGGGGCTCTGTGCCCACTCAAGAAAGAAAAGCAGCCCAGAGCCCAGAGCAGAGGTCAGGCAGAGCTTAAGTACACTTTTTGGAGAGGGCGGGGGGCTTTGCATACATCAGAACAAATCATCATGAGGCGTGGGAAAATTGAACAACAACTCTGAGTCATGATTAGTACATTTATTGGCGGGAACAGATTGGACAGGGTGATTGGTCACTTCTAAGCAGGGTGAACATTCAAACTGATTGGTTTTGGGGCCTGGATGCCTACTTGCCGGGCTACTCAGAGTCCCAAGTTATTAGACAACCAGAGGAGTCAGTGAGAATATTTACTGGGCAGTTCGGGTATTGTCCTAACAGCTACAGAGATTACAGGTTCCGGGGGTAGCAGAGAAATTTAACAATACTTGGTCTTTTACTTTTTAACCCAAGCACTGCAGTTTAGAAACTTTACAATGTCAGGTCTTTTACACTTTAACTCAGGCTCTGCGGCTTAGAATCAGCTTAGAAATTTCACCTTTACACTAAGCTGCTTGTGACTAGATGATTTTTTTCTTTGCTTACGTTTTTATTTTTCCTGTAATGCACAATTAACTTTTTAAAAATAAAAGCTCTTTTAAAAACAAAAACAAAGCAAATGTGCTCATGTTTCTCCCATTAAGATAAAACAAAGTAGAAAGAAAAAAAAAGAAGAGAAAAATCCATTTTGGTCCCATTCTACTTCAACTTTTACTTATTCACTTCAATCTCATCCTTGCTCTAACTTTGTAGCTCTCTCAACCCCCTTTCACAGCCAAAGATCTTGAGTGAGTTGTCTATACTGGATGTTTCTCCTAATTCAGCTTCCACTTCTTAGCAATTTGTATTCTGTCTCTGCCATTCTGCTCCAACTGGCTTTGCCAGGTTTATCAATGAGATGCTTTTCACTAATCTAATTAAAATTTCTCAGTTGTCTCATTTTATTTGGATTTTGCCAGCACTCCCCATTCGCTTTCTACTTGAGCTTTTCCTTTCCCTATACTTTTGGCATACCACACTTGGATTTTTTTTCCTGCTTTTCTTGCAGCTCTGTCTCCTTTTCTTCTACCTGTTTCTGGATGTTTTTGTCTGTCAGGATTCTGCTCTTTGTGTCCTTTCTTTTCACTCTATACCTCTGACTGGTGATCTTGTTACTCTGACTTCCTTTACCAATGTTGGGCCTCAGAAAATGATACTCCCCGAATTGGCACTTTGATATATTTAAGAGGGCTTAGATGCTGTCTCAGACTCAAGGTCCCTCTAACCTTGTCTTGTTTCTCTTCTCCCAAGCACAGAAAGAGGCTGTCTCTGTAATTCTTTTATTTACATTAATATTAGGTTTACAAAAGGGAGCATGATTGCCTTTCATCTCCAACTGGGAGTCACATTATCTATCTCAGAAGACTGAGGACTGTAACCATAACTGCACAGGCATTACAAATCCCTTCTAGCATTATATTTTGTCAGTGTTTTGGGCTCATTCAAATTCCAGAGAATCCCTTTATATATAAGTTAATTTCTGTCTCTGGCTCCATTCATTCCCCTGATAATTATTTAAGATCCCTCAAAATCTAACTACCCCCATGAGGAAGAGTATATAAGCTTCAACTATATAGTTCTTCTTTGAGTCTCATACTTTGTGTATGACTCCCATGCTGTGATTTTTCCCCCAGCCCATTAATAAATGTGTGTTTTTTCTTTTATTTTTCTACTGTCAATTCATTCCAGCAAATCTTCAGAGGGCAGAGGAGAAATGTCTCTTTACCTGTACAGCATCAACAGTGCCAAAGATATATTTGAATGCCACCAGTATATCATCACTTGTACTTAGGTACCATAAGTTAATTTGACAGATTTAGAGTAAAATTTATCTTTTCTAGGTGGGACTCAAGTATATGCTTCTCCAAAATATGAAGAATTGTTGAGCTAAAGAAAATTATGAGGAAGCCAGTGCAAAGGAGCTGTCCCTCTATTTGCCTAAAAGCAGAACATAGATTTACAAAGACTAGCGGTATCCTTCCTGTTCTCTTGTCTACCAAGGAGAACAAAGGAAAACCAATAAAGACACCTTGGGACCCTGACTGGCCTAGAAATGGTCTCAGAAGTATATTGATTAATAAACTTAAAAAAACTAGCCTTTATCTGTCAGTTATTTGCTTTTCCAAGTTGCTTCCCCTAAAGACTCAAAATCCTTTTCCTTAGTCTTATCACTTTTCTAAAAATTTATTGTTTTGTCAAAAGTGCTGTATGAACTAAAATTCAAATCCCCCTCTTTGAGAACCACTTGGGTATTGCCTTCACATATGTGAAATATACATGATAATAAACTTTTTAAATTTTTCTTTTGCCAATCTATTAAAGAGGTCCATTCTAGAATACTAAATTTATATGAGTGTTGAAGAAAAAAAATATTTTCCTTTCCCTTATGAAAGCACATGAGAATGTGAATTTGGTGTCAACATACCTTATATATAATCAAAGATATGATAAATTATGGTATAATGGTGTATTAAGAATTGTAATGCAAAAATAAATTTAAAAAACATTAAAAAAAGAAAGCAATGAGAGGGAATACGATAAGAAAAAGAAAAATAGAGGCTGACCTCATGGACCAGCGATGTTTATTATTTGTTTGTTTGTTTGTTTTAGAGAGAGAGAGAGAGAGAGAGAGAGAGAGAGAGAGAGAGAGAGAATTTTTTTTTTTTTTTTTTTTTTTGGTATATGGACACAACACAATGCCTTTATTTTTTTTATGTGGTGCTGAGAATTGAACCCGGGTCCTGCCTGTGCTAAGCAAGCGCTCTACCGCTGAACCACAATCCTAGCTCCCAGCGATGTTTTATGCAGCACTAGAGGGACACAACGTCAGGGACAAAATGGCCACAGGCCATCATGATGGTCTGGCCTTAGCAGAGCCAGGCCATGGGAGGAATTAGTTACTTTTGGCGGGCCTTTTTGGAAGGCAAGGGGCATGTCATGGGAGGAGTTTTGGTGGCAGGATCATTTAGGGTGGGGTAGGAGGACAGGTAGGTAACCATATCCTTCACCCTATACTTGCATAAATTCTCCTCTTTCTCTATTATCTTTGTGTGTGGAGGACAAGAGATAGGTGCTGGGTATTAAACTCAAGGCCTCACACTAGTTAAGCACATGCTCTACCTTTGAGCTATACTCTAAACCCTCCTCCAGTATCTTAATTCATGGCATCTTCTTTTCCCCCTGTGGTACTGGGATTGAACCCAGGGCCTGTAAGTAGTTGTGATTACAGGTATGTGCCACCATGCTCATGGGATCTTCTTAGCTAAACTATTTCCCACAAAAAGCCTTCCCTGATTGTCTTCACTAGTTTACATCTCCCCTGATAAGGCCACACCCTCAAACTTCATATTAGAAGCCATATGCTCCCTTGATTCTTTGTTTCTCTGTAATAATGGTACTTATGATATTTTATTAAGTGATTTATTTAATTACCTATATCTACTGTTCAATGTAAGATTCATGAGGGCAGGAATTGTTTCTGTTTTTCTTGCTGTTATAATCCCAATAGATAGGGAGCTAGAGTTCAAAACATATTTGTTTAATGAATGAATGAATTATGTTAGAATCATACATGTATAAACTCAGAGTAATGGTTGAAACCAAGGGCCTCAAACATGCTAGGCATGTACTATATGGACAAGCCACATCCCCAGCTGTGCATAAACATTCTTTTAAGTGATTGGAGAGAAGGTGGATAAAAGGCATTACCATTTTCTAAGTATTGCTAGACATTTCTTCAGCACTCTTCCTTTCATACCCATACAGGAAAGAAAAAACAGCTCCAGACTTCAAGTAACTAATTTCCTGATAAACCATCACTGCCTACCTAAGTAGTTAAGCATTAAATAGATAACTCATAGTTCAGGAAAAACATCTGGGTTCAGTGGTACACACCTGTAATCCCTGATATTTGGGAGCCTTAGGAGGGTCTTAAATCCAAGGCCAGCCTGGTCAACTAAGCAAGATGTTGTCTCAAAATAAAATTTAAAAGGGCAGGGGAGGTAGGTCAGTGGTAGTGCACTTCCCTAGCATGTGTGTAGGTCCTAGATTCAATCCTTAGCACTGCAGACTTTTTTTTTCTATAGGAAAAACACAATATGCTATTCTTTTCATAAGAATTTTATTAATTATTCTAACCAGATCTTCCATTTTCCAAACCTATTATCATAGTCAAAAGCGGTAATCCTCCCATGTTTAGAGAGTTTTAAATTATTGAAGTCAATTTTTATTATATTTTCCTCTAATTGTTTACACACATTTTTATTTGCTGATTTTCTCTGTCTCAGTAAGGCATAGAATTGAAGCAAGAAGATAAATACTAAAAAATCAATACTCAGGAGCATTGCATAATATTGGTGGAATGCTGTCTCCAAATATCACATGAATAAGCCTTCTAATCTAAGACTACTAGTTCCTTTGGATTTCAACAATGTAAATTTCATTTCATCCTCTTCATTTTCCCTATCTTCAATATTTAAAAATACGTATGAAAGATTTATTACAACATGAAATCTCTATTTAGAATCTACAAAAGCAGCTCCTTGACACACATTTTCCAAACCGAAATCCTTGAACCATTATCTAAATACCACAGTTGTCACTACGTTCATAGAATATGTTTCCAAAATATGTGATAATTATTGATTACATGGTAAGTGCACCTTCTATGCAAATGCATTGAAAAGGAAGTCAGATTAACATACATATTTGGCATTATAAATATGTCAAAACTTGGTATATTGACATATTTCTCTAAAAACAGATAGAAAAAAACAATAACCTCAGAATTAAAGTTAATTTTGAAACTGGAGTGACTTGGCCTTTTGCATTGGTTTATAACTCACGATAAGGCAGTCCTACATACACTCATTTGTAAACACCATTAAGAATGACACACTTCACCAAGGGTTAGGTATATTGGTATATTATTGTAAGTGTATATGTGTAAGTTATTCATTTTTGAAAACTTCCTGGCAGAGCCTAATCATAGATACAGTTTTCCTTTTCTTTGGATTTCAGATTCTAATCTTTGTCAACTTCAAGTGTTAGTCCTGGACCCATGGTCTTTAAAAAAAATTATTTGTATCATTTATTTTTAGTTGTAGATGGACATGATATCTTTTTATTTATATTTTTTCATGTGGTGCTGAGGATCGAACCCAGTGCCTCACATGTGCTAGGCAAACGCTCTACCACTGAGCTACAACCCCCCCACCATGGTCTTTTTCTTCTGAGAATGTCCTGTTGTTCACTGACAAATTACTCCATGGGACTTCTAGGCAGGCAGAGAGAATAGAACAAATTTTACACAATTTATGATAGTGCAAAATTATTAATGCTCTCCACCCAACCTGCTTATATTCTGTTGACATGCATATCAATAATGAGTGATGATGCTTCACTATGTCTTCTGAATATAGATCAACAAATTTTAGCTTAATGCTCATCCACCATAAGGCATTAGTTGTCTATGGCTGCATAACAAGTTACCCTAAAACTTAGCAACTTAAAACAATAAGCATTTATTTATTATCTCCAATTTTCTATGGATCAGGAACCAGAGTGTGGTTCCTCTTAGCTGAGGGTTTCTGCCTCAGGTTCTCACATGAAGCTGCAATCAAAATGTTCACAGAGGCCACAGTCATCTCAAGGCCCTACTGGAGGAAGGAGCCACTTCCAAGCTTACTCATGTGGTTATTATTAACAACTCTCAGTTCCTTGTTGCCTGTTGCCTGGAGGCCATTCTCAGCTTCCTATTAAATAGGCCTCTTTATAGAACAGTTCATAACATGGCAGCTGGCTTCATCAGAGCAAGCACACAAGCAAGAGCTAGAGAGCAAGTGTGAGTACGTGGGTTTGATTCCCAGCATTGAAAAAAAAAAAGATGTAAGGTGGAAGGCATAGTATTTTTGTTTTAATTTCAGAGACTTCCTCATCTATATTCTATAAACCTTCTATTAATTAAAAAGGTTATCATGTTTTTGAGTTCCATTAAAAGAAAAAAATTAGACAAATTAAATTTAGCAGAAAATATTTGAGCAACGAAACAATTCATGAATTTTTTAGCACCCTAAACCAGGAAATGTTCCAAGAACTCTATCCAGCAGTATTTATAGACAGTATTTATAGAAAAAGAATGTGACACACAGAAATAATTTGATTGGTTATACTTTGGTGTTTGACTTATTCGGACATGTCTAAGCAGTTTTCAGCCTGTAATTGGCTGAAAGCTCAGCTGCTATGATTGGTTGAGACTCAGCTACTTGTTATAAGAACATACTGTCGAGTTAAGTTGCAGTTTGTTTTCATATTATTTTAGGTTACAGTTAGATGTGTATGGGCCAAATTTAATTTTGGCTAATAGTTCTAATAATTTTTTTGAGACAAAGCCTTGCTATGTTGCTCAGGTTGGCCTTGAGCTCATGAGCTCAAGTCGTTCTCCTGCCTCAGGCTCCTGAATATCTAGGACTACAGGTGTGCATAACTGTGCCTTGATTTGGGTTGTTTTCTGAATGCCCCAACTGTTATAATATCATAGTCTTGTTTCATGGATACAGTAGTTTCTTGTAATTTTCTGGAAATGCTAATAAAGTATTTATATCCATTTTGGTACAACTAAAGAGGCATAACTGACACAGTCAGAGAGCCCATGA
Source organism: Callospermophilus lateralis (assembly GCF_048772815.1). NCBI lineage: Eukaryota > Metazoa > Chordata > Mammalia > Rodentia > Sciuridae > Callospermophilus > Callospermophilus lateralis. The sequence goes on along the minus strand of NC_135325.1, from coordinate 29,701,770 downwards.
AAAACAGGACCCCCTTAGCACTAAGAGATAAAACCTCTCAGGGGAAGAAAGACAGCCAAGCTAGCTCTAAGTCTTATGGGGCTAAGAGGCATACTAGGAAATTAGGAGTTAAGAGGTGAACTACTTTTCAATGTTATGGGAATGAGATAACATGCCAGGAGGATGAGAGAATAGGAAAGTCAGCTCAGCATTCTGAGATTATGTAGCCCACAGATATGCCAGCTAAACCTAGACAAACCAAACCAGGGTCTGCACTATTTTGAAAATAATAACATTAAAAACTACCCTAGATGATAAGAACATTTTCACATGGTGAGAGGCAAATGTATGTGTAGTCACTAAAGTAACCCACATTTACTTTTACTTTATTAACATAGTAAAACCACAAGTGGAGAATTAAGATGGTTTGGGGACATGTGATGCATGAAGATGCATGAAGAATGCAGGTGTGAATGATGTCCTAACTCTACCTGTAATGATGTCAAGAGACCAGGTTTCTTCCTATTCAACAAACACAATGTAAGTTATTTCCCTTTGTTCTTAGCTTGAGCCAGCCTGGGATCTCTGTCCACCATCTATCTCCCTCCTGGCTCAAGCCAAAGTCCTTAATAAAAACTTGCCTGCATTTAAATTCTTTCCAGATCCATTGTTCATTTTGACAACTCTAGAACCTAAGAACCCTAGGTCAGTAATAGAACCATTAAGATATGTGAGTGTGTGCATGAACATGTTTGTGTACTTCTTTCTATTTGATACCAGAATGTGAAATCAACAGGGCAGACTGTCAGAAACGGAAGATAACTATAAAGTGGAGAAGAGAAAATGCAGGCTAAAAGCCCCCAAGAACAGTCTAAAATCCATGTTGGTTTTTGTTGCCTCTGACCTTAGTGGTATGGATATTGGGTTTCATCACAGAGTTAGACAAACACTTGCCTCAGGAATTGGATAAGCTGAAGATTCTAGGGAATGAGGAATTGCAGGTCTGACTGCTATCTGTGAGGCTAAAGTACTCTGAAGAAGCTACATCTGTATTAAAGATCATGCAGACTGACCTCAGCTGAGAACATTGTGCTTGTGGAGAGACAGAATGTGGCACGTCCAGAGCCCAACTTATCTTGGGTTAAGTTAGGCCCTGTAGAAAAATAGTCATTTGTTTTAACCTTTGTATCTTATCTAACATTCTTATGACTATGAGGTAAACCTCTCAGAAAGTACATTTAAGCTTGACAGACCTCTGTCCTTTACCAACCCCAAGGCTAAGGATGTTGTAATATTTGAAACCTACAGAAAATATTTTCTTGCTTTGCTGTAGTCCAACTACCTAATGCCCCATCAATGTACTTGTTGAATGTACTTTCTTTGTTTTTTAAAATACTTTTTTTTAGTTGTAGTTGGACACAATACCTTTATTTTTTTATTTTTATGTGGTGCTGAGGATTGAATCCAGTGTTTTGCATATGCCAGGTGAGCCCTCTGCTGCTGAGCCACAACCCCAGAACACTTTCTTTATTTTTGAATATAAAATTTCATATAGACTCTTTCACTTTGGAACACATAATTCAGGATAACTTGAATCTCTGTCCCTGGGCACCAATGAGTAAGTCAGCAGATCAGCAACATGTATGACCCACAAAAATGGCTGCTACTTTCCTTCTGTTATAAACCCCCCAAGAATCTTTCTTGTGACTGATCCTAACCCAAAATGTGTAAGAAATGGAATTCTGGAAAATGTAGTTAAGCGTAACCAAGCTGATACTTTGTAAAGCCACCACCAACTCTTAAAGATTTCTAATATCATAACAGTTAAAATGCATTTCATAGATTTATTAATTCAACATTTATTGAATCCCAATAGGTAGAAGGGGTAATTCCTGCCTTCAAGGAATTTACAGTTTCATTGTATTAGCAATCAATTGGAGAACAAGAATATAGAGAGTGCTCTAGCATTCTACATTCTCTGGTTATAATAACCTGTTCCTCAGTCTCCATACCAGCAGTGGCAGGAATGGAAAGGGAGACCAACTCTCTGCATGTTTCTGGTAAGGTTTCCATCTCCTCCCTCCCTCATCACATCTTTACCATCACTATCTGCTGTTATGATAGGACTCAGGCCCAGGAAGCAAAGTTCAGGGTTCCAGGAGTAAAGGAAGATGTGAGGTACAGTTGGGATAGTTGACATGCTTTATTCAGAGGCAGCAGCAGCCCTTAGTCATCCCCCCACACCAAACCATTTCCACAGGCTTTTTTTATATGCAGGCCAGATAAAGAAGACACATTACCCATAGGTTATATAAGTGAGTGCATGATCACAAGCAAATGTTTATGTCCTTTGGCTACATACTAAAAACAGCCCTCTGAAAGCCTTGGTGAGGGAGCCTAACTATAATCATCTTGAGCCTGCCCAACAATCCACCCCTTTAGGATTCCTCACCATACAATTTATGCATTTGAAGTCTTCTGCAGTGATCCCTTAGAAAGGAGGGTAGAGCCCTGCACCTATAGGCTACAATAACAATTTAAACTGCAATAGCATACAACCAGGAAACAAGCCCTACAGCCTAGGATTACTAAAAACCATCTCCAGGTGGAGCCTAAACTAGCCCACAATTCCTACAAAGGATCATCAGTCAGCTGCTATATGGCCTGCAACTTCAGAAGTCATATGTGCTAAAGCCATACTAATATTCTTTTGGTGATTTGGAATATATATACAATACTCAGTTCCAAGCATGGCATATATCCCTCTCTGTGTTGCTGTTAATAAATCAAGTGCTATGTGAATGCAACAAAACCTTATGCATCGGATACATTTCTTCATTCATTAGTGATAGAGCCTACTTTGTATGGTTTAAGGCTCAGGCTATGTGCTCAGCCAAGACAGCTATCTGCATCTTGGTCATCTAGGGTGTCTAGTGTGGGAAAAACAAAGCCAGGGGATAATACCACCAAGGTGTCCAGCATGCGCTATAGCATGCTCATACAGTCTCCCAATTAGCAGGCTCCTGGGGCAATGTTTGGTGTATGGTCGCTGGGTGTCATGGCAACCCTAGGTGCAATACCTTTCCAATTCTGTGGAAGATATGGCTACCTATGAGTTACACAGACTCACAGGGTGCCATGGGGCACGGGGATAACAATCATACTGGTTAGATTGATTTCTGGTTGAATGGTCTGATCAGAGCCTCTAGGGACCAAACCCACAGGTTCTGTACCTTCCATTTTCTCCAAACACTGTGCCACCAGACCTCTTAGCACTACAATTGCAGCTGGGAGCCAGGTCATTCCATCCCAGACAGAGTTCCCCAACCATGGGCAAGAGGCATTGAATTGTGCCTGGACAATGTCACATTGTGACAATTGTCACAATGGCTGCTTTGATTTCATCCCATATTGAGATGGCAATAAAAGTCTTTCCAGATCATGTCCAATTGTCCATGGACATAGTCTGGATTCATTAGGGTAGTCTATCAGCAGAACTGACAGGAACTTTGGAACCTAACTGTAACCCTAACCATCGATAATGTCAGGGTGTGAATCATAGTATGATAATTCACTTCACTACTGGGCCAGGCAAACAACAAGCCTATAGTTGTATCAATTGCCATCAAGGCAAATATGGCCTCTTCTGACTTTGGTAAAGGGCCAATGTAGACAATCTGCCATTGTGTCAAGGGGACACACCCATGCATTATCTGGCTCCAAGGCATTGAGGTTGTGATGTTCTCTTTAAAAAAAAAACATTCATTTATTTTTTAGTTGTAGTTGGACCCAATACCTTTATTTTATTTATTTATATGTGGTGCTGAGGATCGAACCCAGGGCCTTGCACATGCTAGGAAAGCGCTCTACCACTGAGCCACAACCCCAGCCCAAGGTTGTGGTATTCTTGAGCACAAATTACACATGCCTGGTAGGCATCTACCAGGGCATTGCACACTAAAAGCAGATCCCACTGACTACATTCCACATGGATTGTCACATCTGCATGTTGTAGGTGGTTGTGCAGCAAGGTCAGTGGGAGGTTCATACTCTGACCACTGCACCCTAGCCAAAGCAACTGTTTCATCATACTCTGGGCTAGCCAGTGGGGGCATGGCCAATAACATGCCCTATAGTTGCCTGTTCCTCATGGCCAAGCTCTCAGAGTTATTGCCACAGAATTTGCCCCCAAAACACAGCACAACTGTGAGTCCACATCACTGTGTGGTTACTTCACTGGGGGTTACTTCATTTGTTACCACCATTCAGATAGTATATAGCTCACCTCAGTGACTACTTTGTCTTGTTGCAGATTCAAACCAGACAGTGTCTGGCTCTTGCTCTACAGTCACCACTGTCCACACAGGTGGTTGTCCATGACTGGAGCTATCAGTGTATCAAGCATTAGACAGTATAGGTGCCTTACTTCCAAGGTATTGGCTTGTTTCTTGTTCACCTACAGAGGTAACAGGCCCTAGAAACTCCTAAAATCTATTGTCTTTGCCAGCTTCTAGCACAATTGGGCTCTCCCTTGGCTTCTGTCAGCTCCTAGCACACCTGGACTCTCTTGCTCAACTAAATGCCTCCATGGTGTTGACTGTTTTGCAATATCTGCTGCAAGGAGATATGCTAACCTCTCCATTTGTAGGGCACTACCCATAATGCTATTCACCTTTAAATCTTATAGGCATAACCACAAAGTGTCCAGGGGCTCTCCTGGCCTCTGTTTAAATTGTTTTCTCAAGTCTACCAATTCCACTTGACAGGTAGAACACAGTGAACTTGGTTACCTGGACAGGCCCTGCCATCTGCCCACCTGAGTGATCATCTGATGATGTTTCATTTTCTGTATCACCACTGGCCACTTGCAGGTATTGATCTTCTTCTTCCTCCCCTTTTGATTCCATCAGCAGAATTTCAAGGTGTGGAGATACTCCTCTAGTGACCATATTCTGACTTCCAAGTCCTCTTACTTATCTTGCAACTCCTTCATCTTGGCAGGTTTGTATGAAGCTGAATCAGCCTTTTGCTCTCAGAGTTGTAAGAAACACCCATCTCATAGCCCCAGAAGCCATGTGTGCAACTCCAAAGGTCATTTCTCCATCCCGTCTACACCACCACTGCTACCTTTCTACTTGGCTATGGGCTGGCACCTGGGCTCCACAACTTAGGTCACAGTCTGCCCTGACTGGTGCATGTTCACCTGCAGGACAATCAGAAAAATTCAGCCTGCTTCCCTTCTAAGTGGGTTTTGTAGGCGGGAGCTAGTTGCTTGCAAAGCCTTCTCCATGCTCACAGGGAACCCATCCAACTCTTCACAGGAGTCCATGCTAACAGGACTGTTCACTGGGTTTGACCCACCTCTCACCTACATAAAATCCTGTCGACTATGCCAATTGTCATGGTGGAGTTCAGGCCCAGGAAGCAAGGTTTGGGCTCTAGCAGTGAAGGCAGATGTGAGGTATAGTTGGGATAATTGAGGCATCAGCAGGCCCTTAGTCAGCCCTCAACACCAAGCTGTTTCCATAAGTCTTTTTATATGCAGGCCAGACAAAGAAGGCACATTGCCAACAGGTTACATAAGTGAGTGCATGCTCACAAGCAAATGTTTGTGTCCTTGAGTACACACACTGACTCAGGGTGTTTATGACCTTGGCTACATGCTAAATAGCCCTCTGAAAGCCTTGGTGAGGGAGCCTAATTATAGCCATCTTGGACCTGCCCAACATATATATGCCTTAAGAGAATCGAATAGTCTAAGACCTCTCTTTATCTTTGTTCATGGGAGTCCCCATAAGAATCCTGTCACTTCTTTTTAATTCCCTCAGACCCTAATTCCCAATTCATTCTCTGAGCTGTGACAAGCCCAATGTCAAGCTCCATCCTTCTTTCTTTCATTTTTTTCTCTGTAGCATATATAACCTTCTGACACACTATTTATTTTACTGTCTGTTTGTCTTTATTACAGTGTAAGCTCTAAGTGGGCAGGGAATTTTCCTGCTTTGATCACCCTATATCCTTAGAGGAAACTGCCTCACACATAATATGTGTTCAATAAATATTTGTAGTGCAAAAATAAATCATCTACTTATTTCAAGGAGGCAAACCACAGTATGTGCCAGCCAATGAATCATGGTTATATTGAATTAGGAAAGATAGAATAGCAACCTGTGGTACCTATCTGCTAATGAATCATATTTATATTGAATTTAGAAAGAGATGGAATGAATAAAAGATTTTCAGATGCCATATTTACTCATGAGTTTAGATGACATTAATGTGCTGGAAACATTCTGTGTATTCATATTTTAAGAGAAATAACCACAGAAACAACCATAAGGAGCTACTTTATTTTACATTCCTAGGGAGAATATGGAAGTATGCTTATTTTGCTCCTTGTTGTTTTGATAGAGCACCATTTCTTCACTGATTTTGGTTTTCTTAAAATTGTGAAGACTATTTCCAAAATATTTGAGCCTGAACATATAAACAGTTTTTCAGTTGCATTCACCATTTTTATAGTCCAACATTTTCCAGGTTTATAAATAAGCTAAGGCAATAAACTCTGGGTACCACTTTGTCTTAAAAGTAAAATTTAATGTCGTCATCTCCAAAGCAGTTTTTCTGTGTTTCCAGTATGCAGTTCCAAATCGAGGATTATTTAACCCTGACAAAACTAGGAGCAACTGATGGACCTGGAGATGTTTCTCATAAGTTAGAGCACTTGTTAAGTAGGTTCAGAGCCCTGGGTTCAATACCTAACACTGTAAGGAACAGTAAGAACAACTGAGAGTTTTAAGGCTCATCACATTTTTCTAAGAACCAGATAGATAGCTGTTCCTTGTCATATCAGAGACAGTATTATGTGCTCACCAAGCCCCATTTAATTTTCTATCAATGGGATACATAGAAAGACTATAGTTTCATAATTCCCTTGTACTGAGGTTTCAATCATGTAACTGGATAATGAATTTTGCACAGAAGTGGGCAGAGCCTATTATTTCCTGAATGGATAGCCTCAAGATGGTGGCACTTCTGTAATTTGGATCCTGATTGTACAATGTGAGTAATAATCATTTATTGTGTTAATTCATTGTGATACCACAGTTTATTTGTTACTATTTTCTGGCTAATCTACCTACCATTAGTAAGAATGTGTGACTGAACTGAAAAATTCAGAATTTAAATAAGAACCATATTCCGGTCCTTCCAGGTGTAGTGGCACAGGCCTGTCACCCCAGCTACTGAGTAAGCTAAGGCAGGAGGATCACAAGTTGGAGGCCAGCCTAGGCAATTTAGCAAGATTCTGTCTCAAAATAAGGTTTAAAAAGGGCTGGGGATATAGCTCAGTGGTAGAGAGTTTGCCTAGCATATGTAGGACCCCAAGTTCAATCCCCAGTGTTGCAAAAGAAGGGGAAAAAAGAATTATATTCTGGTTCTTAGTGGGAAAAAGTTTAAAATGTCACACACACAAATGAAACACAAAATTCCTTTCTTAGCAGGGGGTGTTGTAACCAGGGTTTGAACTCAGGGGTACTCGACCACTGAGCCACATCCCCAGCCCTATTTTGTACTTTATTTAGAGACAGGGTCTCACTGAGTTGTTTAGTGCCTCACTTTTGTTGAGGCTGGCTTTGAACTCACAATCCTCCTGCCTCAGCCTCCAGAGCCACTGGGAATACAGATGTGTACCACCATGCCTGGCTCACAAAATTCCGTTTTTTAAAATATTTTTTTAGTTGTACATGAACACATTACCTTTAATTAATTAATTAGTTAATTAATTAATTTTTATGTGGTGCTGAGGATCAAACCTTCACACTTTCTAGCAAGTGTTCTACCACTGAGCCACAAGCCCAGCCCTAGGTCACAAAATTCTTTAGCCCAAGGAATCATAAATCACAAAATCTCAGTCATGCAGACCATTCTGATCCAGCTTGGCAGGCTTCTGCAGACTCTCCAAGCCATAAAGCTAATAAATAAACTCAGTAAGAGCCTCTTCCTTCTTATCACAATTCTTACCTGGAAAATATAATATAAGTGCCCAAACACCAGTCATATCCTATGTTGTTTTTGTCACCCAATGCAATTGTAACAACCAGTTTGATGTAACTTCCTTCTTTGTTCTTCTTTTTTGAAAATTCTACAAAAATCACTCTCCTCTAATGCCATTAGAGGAGTGCTAATTTTAGATGCCTAGAATTCATTCTCCCCAGGTGACCGTCCTCATATTGGATCAGATAAACTCTTTGTTTTCATATTACTGTCCTTAAATTTGCCTTTTAGGATGACACAAGGCAAAAGCTTCAGAAAAAGCTACTTTACTCTACAATGTGGAAAGTTTGTAAGTAAATAAGGAATTTGCTAGAATCTCTAAATATAAGCTAAAATTTTTGTCTTTTCTCTGTGTGTTCTTTCTAGAACAATTCTCTTATAGTAGTGGTTCTTCCTGGTGCCTCAGCCTTATCTGTTGGGAAATTTTCCAGGACTGGATCATCATTGTGTTCTTTCTCAGAAATTGGCCCATTCAGTCAACAGATGCCCTTGGGAACTGGGACAAGGAATGGGGATAGTATACAACAGACCCCTTTCCTCTGGCTACCCTGTTTTGGCATCAGGTTTCTAAAGGGATAAATATCTTTTAAAAAAGATTAATATAAAGCCAGATACAGTGGCCCAGACCTGTATTCTTAGCTACTTAGGAGATTGAGGCAGGAGAATCACAAGTTCAAGAGCAGCCTCATTAGTTTAGAGAGAATCTGTCTCAAAATTTAAAAAGGGCTGAGAATGTACCTCAGTGGTAGAGTGCCTGCCTAGCAGGTGCAAGGCCCTGGGTTTGGTCCCTAGCACTAAAAAAATATGGATATAGAGGAGACATACAAACTAAAATTTTAGCTGCATTTGACTTTCCTTTCCATCTCCCAAGACATGTACCCAAGGATACAACTTTTTCCTTGAAGGGTCTGGTTCCCTCTACTTTTTATTTTTTATTTTGTCAGTGTTGAGGACAGAACCCAGGGCCTTGCCCGTGTTAGGCAAGCATTCTACCACTGGGTTACATCCCAAGATCCTTTTTTATTTTACTGTGAGGGTCTTGCTAAGTTGCTCAAGCTGGCCTCAAACTTGCAATCCTCCTTTCTCAGCGTCCTGAGTAGTTAGGATTAGTGGCATGCATCACTGCATTTGACTTCCCTTAACTCTTAATTGTACTTTTTTGTTACCCTGGAGTTTGACCTCTACATTCCAAGAATACTTTCTTTCAAATTCTCAGCCTGAATACTTTCTTCCTTGTTAGGAAATCCACGTCCTATCCCGCAGGGAAGGATCTATCTAGCTCCATGTTAGATAAAGAGACTCCTACCTGGATTCCCTTTTAAGTAAGCATTACTCAGCCTCCAACTATCATTCTTTAGGGTGTGCCTCATCTGCAGAAAGCAGCCTTGTTGGAGGTCAGATCTTCTGAAGTAGTCCACATCCAAAGACTAAAATGAGGCAGAGAAATAAAGTCCTTCAATTTTGGCCTGATTGGGAGACAATTCTAATGAGCCACCTCGTCTTTAGAGATCCTCATTGGATTACCTAGTTTGTATTGGGCCTGCGCTGTAGTTCATCTCCTACCTGTTTTTCTTTCTTTTCAAACATGTTGAGCCCTAATATGCATCTTGTGTCCCAAGCTCTGTCACAGCATCTGATTCCAAAGAATCCAAGCTGCAAGTGGCTCATTGGTTTCCGAAGTCATTACTAGGTTTCCTGCATCTTTTGGATAGACTTTGATGTCTGTCACTGGTTGTTTACAAAGCAGCTGTTTATGTGGAGGTGGGGTACAATGTGTGAATGGAGATCTATTATTGTCCAAGCAAGCTGCCAGTCATGTACCTCCATTATTCAGTGACGTAATTACATCTTTAAAATGCTAACATTGTTTCTTTTAGAGATCACAAATGCATATTGAGAAAAAATATTTCTGCAATCAGTGAAGGATTGAAGGACTGTTTCCTGCTTTTAGAGACAATATGAAATGTGGTTTTTGTATTGTTTTTGTATTGTTTGAGAATATTGCAACTGCCCAAATTCATATTTCTATTATAATTCAATAATTGAATCTTGCTATAGACAAGAAAATTAAATGGGATAGATAAAAGTCATAAGAACTGTTAAGTATAAATAATAAACTAGAAGCTTAAAGATATAGGAAATAAGCTGGGCAAGGTGGCACATGCCTGTGATCCCAGCCACTAAGGAGGCTGAGGCAGGAAGATCATAAGTTCAAAGCCAGCCTCAGCAACACCAAGGTCCTGAACAATTCAGTGAGACCCTCTAAATAAAACACAAAATAGGGCTGGGGATGTGGCTCAGTGGTCAAGTGCCCTTGAGTTCAATCCCTGGTACCAAAATTTTTTAAAAAAGAGAGATATAGGCAATAATCATAGAATGTATTAAGTATAGATAATGAGTAATGTAAATTTTCTAACAGTAAGAATATATGGGGTTTTAAGTGTTGTGGTGAGCCGCTTCTGCAAATTATGGTCGCCATTACAAGATGGCGCTGGCTCCGCTGTGGTCTGTGACAAACAACTCCTTATTTGGGAGAGTTGGCACATGGTTTTTCAACACCCTATGAGAAAGTTCCACGTGACAGCTTCGCATTGGGGCTTGAGATGCTTTATTAAGGCTGGGAGGGGCATCCAAGGGGGTTTAGAAGAAATATCAAGGGCCTGAATAAACTGCTGAAAGAAGATTCCTGAGTTGCGTCTTCCTTGCGGGCAAGGGGTCGTGACAAGTGGTGCCGAAACCCGGGAACCAGAACTTTCAGTAGTCAGGGGTGGTGCACCGGTTAGTCCCAGGTAAGTGGGATCCACGATCAAAGCGGGGATTAGTCCCAGGTAAGTGGGACCCGCTATCAAAGCGGGGCAGCTCCTCTGTAAAGCAAGAGAGAGCGTTACATTTTATTGCAGCTGCACTGTGTACTTTCACTTTTGTTTTTTGTGCATCTTTTGTTGTGTCATGGGTGCCGCATCTTCAAGTCCACTTCTCCTGGCCCTAGATGGCCTGTTACGTTCCAAGGGCCTAGAAGTGAAACGTAGTACTTTACAGAGATTTTTACAGAAGACAGATATTGCTGCACCGTGGTTTGCGTTCTCGGGCAGCCTTACTATACCTAGCTGGGATAAGTTAGGCAAAGATCTTGACTTTGCTTCTGAGCAGGGCATATTAGAGGGTGGGGTGATACCCCTTTGGAAGATGGTCCGTAGTTGCCTCACAGATGGCAGATGTCAGGAAGCACTTACTAAAGGACAGGAAGTTCTAGAGCAATTACATGAGGAAAAATCGGAGACGGCAGGAAGTGAGGTATTTCAGGAGGATGGGAGTGTGCGGAGCGTGAAACAGGGGAGGAGACGATTGTATCCAGATCTCAGTACGCTGCGCACACCCCCATACGAAAGTGGGTCAGAGGAAGAGGAGGATGAGGAGGAAGAGCTCGGGAGGCTGTCTCGTCAGCTAGGGAGTTTAGCTATAGGAGAAGGGAACAAAAATAAACAGGGGCTCAAGAAAAATGATCCTCCGGATCCACCGCCGTACGGTGGGGGTGTTTCGGGGAGAGCTTTCCATGCCCAAACATGGAGGGCTGTTAACGCTGAGATGGGTCTTGCTTATCCAGTTTTCCAGGATGACAATAGGGGAAGATTCCATGAGCCCTTAGATTTCAAAATTGTGAAGACCCTGGCGGAGTCTGTGCGCACTTATGGGGTGGATGCCGCCTTCACACTAACTCAGGTGGAGAGTCTGTCTAGATACTGTATGACTCCCTCTGATTGGGCTAGCCTTGTTCGGGCTTGTGTTTCTCCAGGTAAATATTTGGACTGGAGAGCCTTTGTGCTAGAGGGCACGGTAGAGCAGGCCGCCCAAAACCATGCGGCGGGACACCCCCATTGGGACAAGGATATGCTTTTGGGACAAGGTAGATTTGCTAATCAACAGACAGGATTCCCTCTTGAGGCATATGATCAAATTAACAACATTTGCATTCGGGCATGGAAATCACTTCCAAACAGAGGAGAGGTGTCTGGTAATTTGACCAAGATTCTACAAGGCCCTACAGAACCCTTTTCAGATTTTGTAGCAAGGATGGTGGATGCCGCTGGAAAGATTTTTGGGGATCCTTATAGAGCCATGCCCCTTATCAAGCAATTGGTCTTTGAGCAATGCACCAAGGAATGTAAAGCAGCAATCACTCCTTATAAAAACAAGGGCATAGAAGCATGGATGAAAGTGTGTAGAGAGATTGGAGGACCTTTAACTAATGCAGGTCTTGCAGCTGCTGTCCTTCGGATTGCAAAAGGGGGCTTCAGCAGATATTTCTGCACTGGCTCAGTTGCTAGGAGCCAAAAGTTGGCTGGCTAATGTTTCTGGTACTGTTAGGGAAAGTGAACGAGGTAATAGACTTACATCTGTTTCATTCAACTCTCTGTTGTATAATGCCACATTGCCCCCTGCAATGGTCTGTGTCCAATCCCCGTTCTTATTCCTTTTGGCTAATGCCACCTCGTCGGGGATGTTGGATTGTTCTCATACTACCTGTCTCTTATCTGAGTGTTGGAATGGTTCCTGGACTGTAGCAGTGGTTATGAAAATTCCAACTTTTGTCCCAATCCCGGTCACTGCGGATCCTGATAAATTCCCTATTGTTGAGCTACTTAGAGTCCGCAGAGATTTTGGAATCACAGCGGCTATAGTGACAGCCGTGGCGGTATCTGCTGCTGCAGTGGTTACGGCCGGAGTGGCTATGGCCAATCAAGTACAAACTGCTGCCACCATTAATCAAGTTGTCCAACAAACTTCCACTATACTTGAATCCCAAAATACAATTAATCAACATATTTTGCCAGGGATTTTAGCTGCCAACCAAAGAATAGATTTACTCCAAGCTCAGGTAGAAGAATTGGCTGACTTGGTGCTTTTGGGTTGTGTTGACCAACGTGCACATTTATGCATAACCTCTGTCAGATTTAATGATTCCAGGAATGCTTCCCGCATCATTGGCGAATATTTGGCCGGAAATTGGTCCATGGAAGCGGAAGACATGATCCAGTCTCAACTAACCCAGATAGCTGTCTTGAATAGTACCCGTGTTGATCCCGTGACTTTGGGTCAATTCGCCGATTGGATATCTTCTGCCTTTTCCTTTTTTAAAGAGTGGGTGGGGGTAGGCATTTTTGGTGCAATGTGTTGCTTCGGTATGTTTCTCTGCTTGTGGTTTCTCTGTCGCCTCAAGGCCCGCAGTGCTCACGATAAGGCTATGATCATCCAAGCTCTTGCAGCTTTAGAAAATGGCAATTCACCTCAAGTCTGGCTTGCGCATCTTAAACAGTAAATCTTTGACATGGTCGTTGCACCCCAAGTTATTATAACATTGCACTGGTATCGGCATGTCTTTCCTCATTATTCTCTTAGTGTTGGGAAGCCCTTGCACTCTGCCGGTCTTGCTGCCATTGCACGCAGATGGGTTTCCACACTAGTGCTTCTCTATCACCTTAAAGTCCGTGCCTTTCTTTCAGGGTGCTGTCAACTCGTTTGTCGTTGTGTACAGCCACAGAACAGCCTCAGCTGTCCCCCTTCGTCCACCATCGTCACAATACAGGATGCGAGGCAAGGCACTGCACTTGAGTGATCCTTGAAGTGGACCTCAAGGAGAGCATGTCCTATTGCATGCGGGTTTGATGTCCACGCCCCGCCCCACGAAAAAAGGCATCGGCTGATATGGCCTCAGATCTGGGGAAGGGCCCTCCTTAGGACTGAGCCATACTATGCAGCCACTTCTGCACAGTGGGATAGGACCTCTACTCTCGCCTGTATTGTTTTCAGAAAACAGAAAGGGGGAACCGTGGTGAGCCACTTCTGCAAATTATGGTCGCCATTACAAGATGGCGCTGGCTCCGCTGTGGTCTGTGACAAACAACTCCTTATTTGGGAGAGTTGGCGCATGGTTTTTCAACACCCTATGAGAAAGTTCCACGTGACAGCTTCGCATTGGGGTTTGAGATGCTTTATTAAGGCTCGGAGGGGCATCCAAGGGGGTTTAGAAGAAATATCAAGGGCCTGAATAAACTGCTGAAAGAAGATTCCTGAGTTGCGTCTTCCTTGCGGGCAAGGGGTCGTGACAAGTAAGTGTAAATGGTAAATTCGTAATCTACAATATATGTTAAGAGATAGAATAAATTGAATAATCAATATAATAAATATTATTATGGATAAAAAGTGGTGGAAATACAAAGACAAGAGATGATCATACTGCCTCTAGGTTGACAGTTATGCAGCCTCTGAATTGGCTATCTATTGGTGAAAATGGGTACAATTTTTGATTTACATATGTTCTTCCGAAGAAAAACAAATTAATCTCATAGCAGTTCAGCAGGCCTGTTGACAAGCTACGTGTTTTTCAGGTGTGCTTGTCCCTGCATCTCCACAACAAAGCAAGTGTGTCCCCTTGATCCCATTTGTGGGTTCAGAGACCACAAAACATAGTTTTATCACTATTGCATTAATACAGCATAATGTAGCAGTAAAGGGGGGGGAGGGAGAAAGAGAAGAAGAAGAATCATCTAAATATTCAGTGCATGATCCTCCATCCTGCTTGAATGCTATACTAATGTATTAGGCCTCCCTGTATTTTTTGTTGTTTCTCCCTCTGTGTTTTAAATAGAATTTTACAAATTAAGTGTGTTTCAAAAGATTATAATTTGGTCTCTGAGCCTTTCTGTTTCGTAACCTCTGGATAGCTCCCCTAACAGTGATCTGGATGACTACCACTGTATAGAATTGGTTTCCCACATAATACAGTATTTCACCATCATTTTGTGTTCTTACTAAGTAACTCATCACTCTTAACAACAATCACAAGAGGGTACCAGTAGTATTTAAAAGAAATGTTCTCTGTGTTATAGGAAATCATACTAATTTCTCACTTTAATGGTTATGATGGTTTTAAAATAAGTTCATGGATTCTTTGATGCTCTTCCTTTCAAGAGGTGGTGATTAATTTCTTTCTTTTTGAATGTGAGAAGAACTTAGAGACTCATTTTTCATGAATAGAATATGGCAGAAATGACAGTGTATACCTTCTAAGACTAAGTCATATTGTCATTATGGCTTCCTCCTTGCTTCTCTTTGTCTTAGATCATTTCCTATTGGGGGGGGGAACATTGCCATGTGAGACCATTCAAGCAATCCAATGGTATGACCCATCAGGTGAGGAACTAAAGGCCTGCAGCTAATAGCAATGTGAGTGAACCTGGAGTTGCATCCTCCAACCCCAGTCAAATCTTCAGATGACTATAGCCCTGGCTAACATCTTGATTATAACATCATGGTAGACCCTGAATCAGATCCACTCACTAAGTCATTCTCAAATGTTTGATCCACAAAAACTATTCAATAGCCTGGTGCAGTGGCATAAGCCTGTAATTTCAGTAGCTTGGGAGGATGAGGCAGGAGTATTGCAAGTTCAAAGCCAGCCTCAGCAAAAGCAAGGCCCTAAGCATCTCAACGAGACCTTGTCTCCAAATAAAATACAAAATAGGGCCAAGTGCCCCTGAGTTCAATCCCTGGTAATTGCCCCCCTCCAAACAAAACTATTAAAAGTAATATTTGTTGTTTGTGGCCCTGAAGTTTTGGGGTAAATTGTCATTCAATCATAGGTAAGTAGTACTATGATGCCCCATGATGGGTAGACAAGGGGGAGGGGGCTTTTTCATATGAATATTCATGGGAAAGAGGTCTTTAATTTTCTTTTAAAAGTCTGACTTTATCTTGCAGCACACAAAGAGCAACAAAACTAGTAATTTGTGGAGAATAAAGAATCAACATTTTTAGGTTTGTGAGAATTACAGGAAACCTTGCATTTAAAATTATTTAATTTTCATAAGGCTGTGCCACCTTCATGATATTAAAAAAGTTTGGAATAATTTGTTTTGCCCTTTCTGTGTCTGAATGATAAATGATATTGCAAGGAGAGTCAATTCCTTATCAGAGACCAAAACCTCATATGGATTTAATGCCTTATTATGACTCCTCAAATTTATATTTAACCTAAAATTGCATTTAACATGACAGAAACCAAAACTACCCACACTTTTCTCATGGAACAATATGTTTACTTAATTTAATATTCAACATAATCCAAGTTTCAGGAAACCTCAACAATTCAATATTTGTAGAACTGTGAGTCACAGCGCTGCAGCAAAGTGATTAAACAACACAATTCAGTAAATGTACTTCTTGATACCATGACCTGCCTATCTTGTGATCATGCCTGTTAGCCTGGATAAAAGGTCCTAAATGTTAGGAGAAAGAAATATTTCAGTGTCTCGAAATTATTTCTTAGTTCTATCTTTCCATCAAGGATTAACTGAATATTTTGAGAGACGACTATATGACTTGATTTTCTCCACCAATGCACCCACACAAAGGCACTGAAAAGGGTTTACAATCAGACAGACATAGTTTAAATTCTGGTTTTGTTGTTTTCTAGCAGCATGACAGCACAGCACACAATGTCCTTGAGCTTCAGTGTTATCTCAGAAATGAACATACTCAATTTAGTCTCACAGTGGTCTTACATAAGGACTCAGTGAAATAACATATGCTAAGAATCTGTCACATGTACACACCCTTTTCCTTCCCATCTTTATTCAGCATGGGAAAACACCACTCATGCTTCCCACTCATAGGTGGTCCATGATATTCCATAGTGCCTACTCTAGGGTCTCTCAGTGAATATTTATTGAATTCATCATTATTTTCTAATAATATCCATAATACATTGGAGTTTTATAAACTGTGACCGAAATACCTGTCATAACAGGTATTTGAATAGACTATCCAAATTAAGCACATGTGTGTATAATTATACTACCTGCTATATCTTTACCAACCCTAATCAAATTGGTTCAGAGAAACATGGGAGTAGAGATAATTGTGGGTTTTTTTGTTTTTGTATTTTTTTTGAAACTAATACTTGCCTTTTCTTTCCCCCAGTCAACTTATCTTTTAGAAACACATTTTGTTGCAGTATTAATGAGTTCTTTATCATTGTTTTCTGAATACCATTTCCAGGTTAACCAGAAACAGAGGCTTCATTGAACTTCTAGGTAAATTGGATCCATTATCTTTAACCAAACTGCTGTGTCTGTGCATCCTGTGTTTTTCTCCTTAAATCAATGGGTGTCAGACTTGACATCAGAACCCTGAAAGACGTGTTATAAAAGCAGATGCCTAGGCCCTATTTTCTTCCAATTGATTTCATCAGGGCTGGTGTGAGGGCCAGAAATCTTTAAGTAAAGAAAAAAGTCTACAAGAGATTCTAATGTACATCAAAGTTTTAAAACTAAAGGCATGAACCTTTATTCTAAAGAATTGTGATTGATATTTTATAAAAAAGAAAGAAATTTCAGTTTTTCAAAACTTTAATTTGAAATGACAATCCTATTTTCCCCATTATGCAAGAGGTAATTGGGTGTTATTTTAGCCTCCTTCCTTCTCCTCACCATATACATCTAATTCATGGAAGAATCTAGCACTTTCTTTCTCTAAGACATATCCTGATTTTGCTCACTTTTATCATTCTCCATTGGCACCTTCTTCATACAGGTACAGACCATGGCAATGGCTCCAAATTGGCTTTCCTGTTCCACTATTTTTTGTGGTGCTAGGGTGGAACCCAGGGCATTGTGCACAGTAGGCAAGTAAGTGCCCTACCTTTGAGTTACATCCCCAGATTTCCCTGTTCTACTCTTGATCTGCTCTAGTGCATCATTCCACAAAGCAGCAAAAGTGATCTTCTTAACCTCTAAGACAGTCCATGCTATTCCCTAGCTTAAAGTTTTTTTGCTGTGGCTTCTCTCTGTACTTGGAACAACCCCATACCAGCTTCCCATGACCTAAAAAGCTCTGTATCCCTCAGCTCCTGCTTAGTGCTCCTTCCTAATCTTGGATCACTTCCCCCTTGATCAGTGGGCTCCTAGCCCACTAGATTTCATGTTCCAAACATGCCTACATTTTTAATTCATGGATCTACCTAAACTGCCTCTTCTACCTACAAAGCACTTCCCTTCCAATCTTTGTGGGGCTGAATATTTCTTTCTGCAGGTTTCAGCTCAAACATCATCTTCCTAATGAGATCACCCCTGACAGTCTAATCCAAGGTACCGTTACCTTACTTTCCATCAGATTTCCTATTTTGGTACCCTGTTTTTATCCTGAATCTATGATAACTTATAATTATTTATTGAAATCTATAAATAATTGATTTTTCTTTTTAATCCTCCATGAACACATAATCTCCATGAAGGCAAGAAACTTGTCTCATTCCTCATTATATTTTTTTTAAGACAGAGTGAGTGAGAGAGAGAGAATTTTTTAATATTTTTTTTTTTTTTTTTTTTTTTTTTAGGTTTTGGCGGACACAACATCTTTGTTTGTACGTGGTGCTGAGGATTGAACCCGGGCCACACGTATGCCAGGTGAGTGCGCTACCACTTGAGCCATATCCCCAGCCCTCATTCCTCATTATATTGATGATGGTTCTTGCATCTTACAGTGAATGACAATATGTGTTTCCCCACAATACACATTCAATATGCCTTCATCTTCCTTTCACCTATATATGATGAGCAAATAATTATATACCTTTGACAGCTTGAAAAAAGCAGCTGATCGATTTGGTCTGAAATGTTTACTTTTCAAGTAAAAGCTTTCACTCAGTCAACTGGACAGCTTAGTAATGGAACTTGTGAATAAATAAAGTTTAACCAAGTGGTTTTAAAGCTTTTTTAAACAATAAGAAAAAGCTATAGAATATAAATAGGAAGGAGATAGAGAATATTAAGTTTAACATATCCCAAACTTGAAGCAGGAATTATACAACAAAAAGAGGGTAAATAATCTACCATCCGCAAGGATGTGAATTTCAGAAAGGTCGTTTAATGCATAATATTCCTGAGAAGCAAAATACCCACCAATATGTTTTATAGGGTTCACTCCTTATATCATCATTATGGGTCCTCAGCAAGAGTGCCTCTTACAAGGGTGTCAAGGATGTTGTTAAGCATTACCAGGTCTGTCTAAGAAGGTATTTCAGCCACCAAAACAGACTATCAAAGTGTTGGGGCAGGCCCCAAATGGCTGTAGTTAGGCTCCCTCACCAGGACTTCCATGGGCTATGTTATTTTTAGTGGGTAGACAGGGTTGTGAACTAGCTATGTTATGCTTAGTTAAGGCCCAAAACACTCTGATTCAGCAAATAGACTCAAGGTCATAAACATTAACTTGTGAGCACATCCCCCTCACCCCCATGTAACCTGTTGGCAGTGTACCTTCTTTGTTTGGCCTGCATATAAAAAGGGCCTATGGAAAAGATTTGTGGTGAAAGAGGGGGCTCAAATGGACCAGAGCTTTGGCCCACTAGCAAATATACTTTACACTGTATAATGTCCTGCAGATCAAAGTTTATCCACTTTTGTTCTCATTTCATCTTTCAGTATCTCAGTGAGATCTGTATTGCATGACACAAATAACTGAAGCTTTGGATGTGTAATTGCCCAAAGACATAAAATTAGTAAGTGACTGAGTTTGGGTGACACTTTAGCTTTGTTTCCCCTAGCCAAGCAAGTTCATTGGTCTTGACTCAAAACCAGCCTAAGATCTAGCAGGACTGCCAGCACCTGCTTGTTCCACATGTGCCTGCTCATTGCTAATGTTAGAAAGGGCTTCACATGTTGATCATAGTTAGTGTCAGTAACTTTCAAACATAACTTATTTTGGCCCTGAAATCTTTTGGCCAAAATTAATAGTGTGGGGCTTTATTTAACCAAATCATAAGGGAGAAAATAACAAAGAATTTTCTCAAATTGTCAGCAAGGGGTTAACTTATTTTTAACTTCATCTGTTTCCACTGAAAAGTTTTTGCTGATGCAGAGTAACTACACCATCTAGGTCTGTTAAATTCTGACTAACCTTGTTATTTTTCCAGGCTCTGGCTCAATCAGTTACCTTGAAAGCTTTCTCCTAGTCTTTTTTTTTCCCACATAGGAGTCTGCCTTTCTAATAGGATTAGGACTCAAGAAAAGGTTTTTTATTTGGGGTCTCATTTGCAAAATATTAATGCCCTCAGTTTTTCATGTTTATTGTACTATTAGAACTTTTAAAGACCTAATTAGATATGGACAAAGACCTAATTTCATGAATTAAGGGAAATTTTTAGTGTATCACATCTAAGCTGGGTCAGATTTGTTGCAAGACTGGAGATTTGATAACAGAGGAGTCAGGGGGCCTGGGCCCTTTTTTGATGTGATATAGTAAAACTTAGCTTAGAGCGAGGAGGTAAAAATCTGTCCTACTATTCATCAAGTTGGCTCACTGGATATAGATAAAGCCAGTTGCAAATTATCAAGAAAGAATTTCTCTTCAGGTTATTGAAGCTATGAATTGTCAAAAGTACCTCCTTCTTCTACTTATTTTTTTTTTGTCAAACTTCCTCTCAAAATCATAGATTATCAGAAATTCAAGTGTTTGAAATTAGATTTGTAACATGAAACCTGCTCCTCTGTCCTGGAAGAACCACTGTGACAGAAGTGGCCTAAGGTTCTGGGATACAACATTTCACATCTAGAGTTGTCCCATGACTCCTCTGTCACATCTCCCTTTTTGCTTCAAGTCAACAAATATGAATTTGTTGGAATCTAGGTTTGTTCTTGGCAGTTTTAGGCTGCTTTGAGCAAGATGGATGGCCAGTGGGTGGGTTGGTTTTCCAGGAAGAAGTTTGCAAAAAAACACCAGTATATGATTTTTTTTTGAACAGCTGAATCTGTTGGAAGTCATTGTTTTGGTGGGTTTTCTAAGTTGTCATGCTTTCTAAGTTGCCCATTCCTCTGTACAACTGGCTCAATCTTCCAGTTAAGAATAAGAAAAATGAAATTAAAAAGCCTCTATGACATAGGTTTCTCTTGGAAAACAACATTCAACAAACTGCTCAGTCTTTCTCATAATCTGATAAGGATATTCAATGGTCAAATGAGTTAATCAGCTTCACTCATGATATAAGACACTTATAAAAAGCAGCCTGGCCTAATTAGACCCAACTGTATGACTGGGGGTCATACACCACTTTTTCCCCTGTGTCTGTGATGGTTAAAAAGCTAAAATTACCTGTTGGCAATCCCTGTTGCACACTTTTTGTTTGGCCTAATTTCTCAGGACTGCAAACAAGGGAATTTAATTTTTTTCTTTAAGTATTTAAAAAACTGATTCAGACTTTACTTTAGCAACAATTTCTACCTCTTAAAGGCCTTCATGTTCTAAAATACCTAAACCAATTAGCTGTGTAGAAAAAATTGAGCCTTAAAGCCATGAAGTGATACCCCTTAAGGTATTTGGGGCTTGATTTGGCCTGCAAGGACCACAAATTTGCCTGTAACTTGCCATTTTCTTGTACATGTATCTTTCCTCCTCAGTTTCCCAGTCCATGAAAGAGTAGATTTTTTTCATTCCATATGCATAAATTCTGTTGGATTCTGAAACGTTGTAGGCTTTCCCATTTGGTTGCCAGAGGCCTTTAGAGCTCTTAAACAGGTTTTCTTTTGCAAAGGTTCATCCAGCTGTACCACTACTCCTTACCAGGAGAGGGCACTGTGTGGTTGCAGTCTCATTTAAATCTTACTGGGCTGCTCTTTCAGGTACTCACATAGAGTTGGGTTGTCTCAGGACTAGGGCTCTGCTGAACTGGCTGTGGTGTAATAGCCACTGGGGCCTAAAACCAGTGGGGATCTCTATGCATAGAAGGCACCTGTTGAGCAAGATAACAGGGAGGTTGTGGAAAAGCTATTTCTGTTGAGAACTGAGTGAGGCTGGTAAGCCAGAGGGGCTCTATGGATGCCATTGAAAGCAGAAGGAGCCTGGACTAGGAAGAAGGGATGCTTCATACGTCAAACTCAGAAGAAATCTTAAAGTTAAGTGACAAATCGAAAAGTTACATTGAATTGGTGGTATGCCCTTGTAGTTTCAGCTACTGGGGAGCCTGAGGCAGGAAAATCTCTTGAGCTCAGGAAGATTTCTTCAGCCAGTGTGGGAAATGGCGATTCCCTGTGCCCAGCCCCACCTCCCCAACAAATAAAAAGTTGCTGAATCAGAGGAAGGTCCTTTTGGGGGGTAGCCTGGGGGTTGAACATGCCCTACCTTTGAGCTACATCCCAGCCCTGAGATAATCCATTATGGGGGCAGGGGGCGTACTTCAGTGATAGAGCATTTGCTTAGCTTGTGTGAAACTCTGGGTTTCATCCCCAGAACCAAAAACACACAAATAATAAAAATCCAACCTATTTACAAGGGTGACTAGTTCAAAAAGCCAGGAAATCATAAGCAACAGGGCTACTTATGTGAGGATGCCAAGTGACTAGAGGCAGATGAGGACCTCAAGGACTTTGAAAATGAGGAGTCTTATCCTCCAGGTACCTTCCATTTGCTGAGCAATCAATGGTGAATGTCTGAGGGATACAAGCTGTAGTTGGTATAGAATTGTTTTGGGGATGAACAATTGCTTGCTAAAGTGTGTTCAATATTGATGTCATTTGTGAGAAATAAAACTGCATGGATATTCCTGAAACCCCACTGCTCTACCTTGGATGCCTGGGAGTGATTGGGAAAGAGAAATTCATGCAGACTTGAGACTTGAGCTCATCCTCAAAAGGTGTCTTTATTGAAAATAAAGTGGTTTGGTCTGTGTAGTTGTAAATTTTTTTTTTCAAAAGGCGGTGATTGGAGTAAACCTGTGTTAACTCTGAAAATGTCATTTCTTTGAGGATGTTTTCTGGTTGATGTTACAACAGCTATAGGAAAATGCATACAAAATTCGGAGATGTTCAAGTCATGGAATAGTGCAAGATCAAGTTACCACACCTTGTTCTAATCTAAATTCAGATTGTTAAAAGGAGCTTCTTGAAGGTTACCTATTAGGTCAAGAATAATAGCCAGAGACCTTTTTTTCCCCAGATATATCCAAAGGAAGAGATGAACAGAAGCCTCTCCAGGAGACAGTGCCCAGGTAAAGTACCCTAACTCCATTTATAATCTTGGATTTTATTCTTGCCTTGTGTGGGCTTCTATTAATTGAAGCCAGATTATTTTCTTTGGCTTTAGTAACAGGTGAAAGCCCTTTTGATGGCTGGTAAGTCAGGGATTATTTCAGAGGCATAGTTTACTGAAGTACTATGACCTTCAGATGTGAATGATCAAGAGTAAGGGATGGGTAAAACTCTGTTCTTGGTTATGTCGGAGAAACTGAGTCTCTACTAGGCAAGCACTACTATCACCCCTGCTGCAAGTTGATGTCAACAAACTCAGTGTGTGTGGCTTCCAAAAGTGAGTCTCTTTTGGTTATAGCTCTTGGAAACTAGGCTAGTTGTACAGCTCTATTGTATGCAGATGTAACTTTCTCTGTTGGAAATATTTGTAGAATTGGGGCACTGGATTCCTAAATATGAGGAGTAAAACACTGTGGTACACAGTTTTGGTGGCACAGCTGAGAAAATAATGGCTGGGTCTTATAATGCCAATGAGGTTAATAGTTGGAAGAACCCCAATGCCAAAGGCTCAGTAAATTCACAGTAAAACAGGAGTCTATTTATCCATCAGTAGCTCCAGGGGGGTGGTCTTGAGATTTTGCCCCAAGCTTGCAGGGGCTATCCATCAATAGGCTTACAGTTTGTGGTGACCGCTTAGAGCATAGCTTAGTTCACAGTTCTGCCGGTTCTCTTTAATAGAAAATCTTGTTGGCCTTGAGACAGGTTTATTCATTCACACTTCTCAGCAACTCAGAATGAATAGAGAGATGTTTTTTTTTGTTTGTTTGTTTGTTTTGTTTACCAGGACTCTGAATGCTGAGAGACAGAAATGTGACCACTGTGACTGAGGAGCCTTTGAATAATGAAAGTGGAAAGAAAGAGGCAGATAGGGACAGGATTATGTAGAATCTTGTAGGCCATAGTTGAGTAAATAATTGGACAGTTTTAAACAGAGCCATAATATTTGACATTTCGATATAAATGTCACATTGACTTGAGTAGGAGTGAAAATGGAGCAGGGTCAATTAAAATTTCGTAGTAGTCTGCATGGTGGTGGTGGCTGAGGTGGAGGTGATGGGAGGTAGTGAGAAGTGAATATCATTTTGAAAACTCTGAAGCTTGAACTTGCAAGAATATTGATAGATTGACTGTGGGATGAGAGAAGATTGAGGATGACAAATTTTGGCCCAAATAACTGGGTGGAGATGGTAACATTGACTGAAATGAGTTTGACTGGGTCAGGGAGAGCTGCATGGAGACCCTGCAAAGTTCTATTTTGACTGTGTTGAGTTTTATATGCGTAGATGCCAAATGCCAGGCTATAAACTGTTTGAGGTCAAGAACAGCCATTTATCTTTTCATCTTCAGTGTGTAATACCTGACACACAGCAGGTATTCAAAGGATTGAAATGGATACAAAAACTATTTTAAAAAATAATGAAATTAGATCTAGAGAATTTAGCAGAGGTATCATTATCCCCTCAGGAGGACCCCATTAGTTGTGTCCTGAGAGGCTAGTTTTTCTAGTGTAGAATTTTATTCTCTGTGACTAGTTTGCCTTGTTTCTGAGACAATTAAATGGGATTTAGTCATTCAAATCATGGAGCCTAATTTCCTCAGCATATTAAAATATCTATATCCTGTGTGTGGGATTCTAGATCCTGGGGCTTCCCAAAGAACCCACCTGCATTACCCAGTTGGCCTAGGTACAGGGCAAATGTGGACTGTCTTACTGTTCTCTAGAAGGCTTTTATTGGAGTGAGGATATTTAGTTAGGCCCCAGTGATTTTGGCTTATATTTCTACTATTTGACTTAGTTGGAAAAACTCTTCTTGTGCACATCTATAAGAAACAGTGACATTTACAAACCAGCCTCAACTCTGCTACCCACAATGATAATGCTAAACAAAGTTGACAGGTTTGTGTAAAATTGAATGTAGCTGAGCACACATGGCTCTTTTGGACTCACATAAAATGTGCTTTACAAATTTGATTATAATAATTACAAACCAGCACTCTCTCAAATATTGATTTGCTTCCATCTTTTAAGGGTTAATGTATTCTCATAAAGGAAAGACAAAGGCTTTATCTTTCCCTTTGATCTCAATCAATTGAACAATATTAGCCATTCTAGTGTGCAACATTAGGTTGAGGTAGGAAAAAACCAGAGACTCACTGACTATATATTTGTGTAGCATTTTAAAAATGCTATAGTGATTCTTCTTGCCCTTTGGAAAATGTGTTGGAGCAGGGGCTCTTTTGTTTGTTTTACCATGGACCACTTTGGCTGTTCTTAGGCAGTTTAGAATAATGTGTATAAAGGTATAAAATAAAACACTGAGATTTCAAAGGAAGGAACCAAAGTATCACTTTTAAAACAAACTTGTGACATAAATATGTGCATCAAATAACAATGCATGAGACTGGGGTTGTGGCTTAAGTGATAGAGCACTCACCTAGCATGTGTGAGACACTGGGTTCAATCCTCAGCACCACATAAAAATAAAATAAAAGATATTGTGTCCACTTAAAACTAAAAAATAAATTAAAAAAATAACGATGCATTTTAAGTCCAGGAAAATTAAAACTGAAACACCTCAGTGTAAAGACTGCTAAATTTCAATCAAAACATTAAACTGAGGGTCGGTTTTGTCCAAGACAATATACATGTCATCTTGCACATCCAATTGGTTCTGAGGTTTTGTTTAGTGAATACAGTGTTAAAAACCTGAATTTTACAAATACATTGTTTCCAAAGGAATTAAAGTTTCTCTAATTCATATTTTAAGGCAAAAACACCTAAGTTTACCACAGTCTTTTGAGTTAAATTCCAGTTGTAGTAAAACATTCATACTCTGATTAATCTTTCTTTTTACAACACAACAATAGAGAAATAACACAATTTCAAAATGGACAAAGGATTTGAATGGACATTTCCGCAAAGACATAAAAATGACTAATAAATACATAAATATATTAATAGGCATTGGGGAAATACCCATCAAAACCACAATTAGATATCACTTCACATCCACTTGAATAAATGAGAACAACAAGTGTCAGCAAGGATGTGGTGAACTGGATTTTCATATATTGCTGCTGGGAATGAAAAATGATGCCACTACTGTGGGAAAGAATAGGATAGTTCCTTAAAATGTCAGGTATAGGATGACCATGGAACTCAGCAATTCCTCTCTTAGGTATATATCCAAGAGAATTTAGAACATTTCCACATAATAACCAATACTTAAACATTCATTAGCACCATTATTCTCATAGCCAAAACAATGAGGGGAAGTCCAAATATACATCAATTGAATGGATAAATAAAATTTATTCCAGTTCTTCCCTTTTTTTATCCCTCTTGCCTCCCCCTCAGTCCATCTTCCTCTATTTCATTGATCTCCCTTCAGTTTTCATGGGATCCCCTCTTTTTTCCTTATTTTCATCTAGCTTATGCATCTGTGATAAAATATTCAACCTTTGACTATCCAAGTTTGGCTTATTTCACTTAGCATGGTGTTCTCTAGTTCCATCCATTTACAGAGCAGTGCCATCACTTCATTCTTCTTTATGGCCGAGTAAAAATTCTATCGGCTGTATATACCACATTTTCTTTATTAATGTGTTGATGGCACCTGGACTGGTGCCATAACTTGGCTGTTGTGAATCGTGCTGCTGTAAACATTGATGTGCCTGATTTTAATTCTTTTGAATAAATACCAAGAGTGGGATTGCTGGGTCATATGATGTTTTCATTTCCAGTCTTTTGAGGAATCTTCATGCTTGTTTCTGAAGTGATTGTACTAATTTTCAGTCCTACCAACAGTGGATGAATCTATGTTTCCATCTGCATTCTCACCAGCATTTATTATTATTTGTATTCTTGATGATTGCCATTCTAACTAGAGTGAGATGTAATTGCAATGTAGTTTTGATTTGCATTTCCTTCGCTGTTCCGAAGCTTTTAAATTTGATGCTATCCCCTTTATTGATTCTTAGTTTTATTTCTTGAGCTTTGGGGTCTTGCTAAGGAAGACTGCTCCAATATGTTGGAATGTTAAACCTGTTTTCTTGGAGCATTTGCAAAATGTCTGATCTATTTCCTAGGTCTTTGATCTACTTTGAATTGACTTCTGTGCAGAGTGAAAGATATGGATCTAGTTTCATTCTTGTTTTTCCAGCACCATTTGTTAAAAAGGCTATCTTTTTTTCCAACATGTTTTTGGCACCTTTGTCGATTATTAAATTATTGTTATCTACATGGGTTTGTCTGTCTTCTATTTTGTTCCATTGATCTTCATGTCTATTTTCATGCCAATACTAGTTGTTTTGTTACCATAGCTCTGTAGTATAATTTGATTTCAGGTATTATGATGCCTTCAGTATTGCTCATCTTTCTTTGGCTACTTTGAGTCTTTTATTCTTCCATATAAATTTTAGAACTTTTTTTTTCTAATTCTCTGAAGAATATCATTGATATTTTGCTGGGACTAGCATTGAGTCTGAAGAACACTTTTGGTAATATGGTCATTACTCAAAGCCAGTTTTGAAAAATCAATAAGTCATCTTCATCTAGGCCAAAGTCTTTGACAGTTTTATATTTAAGAAAAGATGATGGGGGCTGGGATTGTGGCCCAGCGGTAGAGCGCTTGCCTAGCATGGGCAGGACCCGGGTTCAATCCTCAGCACCACATAAAAATAAAGGCATTGTGCTATGTCCATCTACACCTAAAAAATAAATATATATTTAAAAAAAAGAAAAGATGATGAATCTATGGTTGAATTTTGCCACTAAGAAAAATAAACAGCCAGATGTGGTGGCCCATGCCTCTAATCCCACTTGGGAGGCTGAGGCAGGAGGATTGCAAGTGTGAAGCTAGTTTCAGCAACTTAGTAAGATCTACCTCAAACAAACAAACAAACACACACCAGAATGCAGCTCAGTTCAAGGATGCTCCTGGGTTCAATTTCCAGGATACACACCAAAAAAAAAAAAAAAAAAAAAAAAAAAGGCAAATAAAAAACAACAAGAAAACCCTCTTTGAAACAGTGCTGTGGTGTTTCTAGGTGTTAACAGTGATCTTTTGTCAAAGGAATGAACAGATTTTTAAATTGTAGCTTCCTCTTGGTAAAGTACTCCTTCCAGCATTGTGGTTATATAGGTTTCTGTGCCTACCTGGAAAAATGGTTTATAAATTTGACGACTTTTTAAAAAAATTATCTTAAATGTGGGTGGTTTTTACAGACTACACAACCCCTCATAACATACCATGTAGGTACCCTTGTGTTTGCCTTTATTTCCTAACAATATACAAAAATATTAAGGAGAAAACACCTGTTACTCAGCATATTCACAGTGTATATGACCCATATCATTGCACAGACTGTTAGTATAGTAGTCCCCCCGCTTATCTGGAATATGTTCTAAGACTCCCAGTAGATGCCTGGTACCTCAGTTCCAAACCACATATATATGGGTGTGGGTGTCGGTGTGGGTGTATGTGCGCACATGTGTGTGTGCACGCGCGCGTGAGTGCACATGCATGCACACACACACATAGTTTTTCCTATATAAACAAACATGCTAAAGTTTAATTTATAAATTAGGCACAATAAGAAACTAACAATAACTAATAGAACAATTAAGAACAATATCTCTCAAAATACTGTACTATATGTACCCTTCTTGTGATGATGCTTTAAGTATTTTATGGCTTCTCTTTGGCATGTTCAAATTTCCTTTATAATTATCTTGTGCTTTGGGGGCATTAAGTAAAATAAAGGTTACTTGAGCATAAGCACTGTGATACCATGATAGTTTTTTGATAATCTACATGACTAGAGAATGACTAACAGGTAGTTGGCACACAGTGTAGACTCTCCCACCTAGGACAGATTGGGATGGGAGAAGAGTTCATTACAATATTTAGAAAGGCATGGAATTTAATGCTCATGAAATATTTATTTCTGAAACTTTTCATTTAATATTTTTAGACCTCAGTTTACTATGGGTAAGTGCAACTGTAGAAGGTAAAACCACGGATAAGGGAGGATTACATAGCGAAGGGCAGGGGAGTACTGTAATTACTGGTACAGCGTTTTATTTTAAGTTACCTTAACTGTCAGATGTGTTTGCACTTGCCTGGTTCACCTTTGTAGTCCATGTACTAGCTTTGCAAAATCCTCATAAGAATGACTACCACCTTCAATGTATATAGATTGTAAAAATAATTATAGATAGTATACTGGAAAGTAATATGGCTGTCTTAATTACCCATGAAGTAACTTTCCGCTTCATATTTAGTAGCTGAATATCCATTTGACCCAGAGTTAGGCAACTCATTTGTTCTAAAATCTTTAGATAAAAAGAGAACAATCATGTGAGAACTGGTTATTACCCCCAAGTACTAACATGATTTTGAAATAGTGACAAATACAAATTATAACTTGAGATCTATGAAATGAAAATAGCCAATTTCTTTTTTTTTCCTGAGTGGAAATCTTTAGTGCATTTTAATTATACAGAATAGGTTTCATTGTGGCATATGTGTGCATGAAAATAACATACTTTGATCATATCCACCCCCATTGTCCTTTCTTGCCCTCCTTTCCCCCTTCCCCACTCCCTTTTCTCTTCTCTAATAATTTCCCTTTCATGTCTTTTTTCTCCACTAGATTCCACATATGAGCTAAAACATTCGGTACTCCTCTGTGACTGGCTTATTTTGCTTAAAAAAAATAGCTAATTTCTATTGTGACAATTTCACAGGCTTTTTTTTTAAAGAAATGCTGTGGATTGAATATATTATCTGAAAGAATGTATTGAATTTAAGTTAGGGATTAGTAAGATTGAAGATACTTTCCTAGTCAAGTTACACCCCATGATTGTAATGGACCTTCAATTTAAGAACCCCAATTTAAAAGATACACTGCTTATTTTGACCTGCACTTCTTGGGTTGGGTGATCCCCATTGTGTTTGCATGCTTCATAAGCCATTTAATTACATAAATAATTTTGTTAGGATGAAGATCTAATTACAAGGTTTCAAAAATCTAAGATTTTGGCAAGATCTCTGAGACTTTCCTTTATGTGATTAAAATAAGTTTTATATTAAAGAATTTATAGATTCTTGGGAAATTGCAAAAATAGTGTAGTGTCCCATGTACACTTAACCCATTTCCCCTAATGGTAACAGGTTATATAAATTCTAGTTCGGTGTCAAAACCAGGAAGTTGACATTGGTATTTTTTTCCATTTTTAAATTGAGATATTGTGCTGCCCTGATTTAAGGAAACAAATCACTGAAGTTGATGATCATCTTCTGTTAAATTCAAATTAAACATTTTGATAGTTGCTTTTCACCCTGAAACAGTCTCTGGGATTTGGTGAAGCATGGGCTAAACCTCTATCATCTGAGAAGGAATACGATCTCAAAGTTTGGGGTGTTATAAACTGAAGCATCCTACTCGTCAGTCAGCCTATGTCCACTTAGAGCATTGGGCTTACTTGATGAGCATTATTTCATCCTCACCAATTGGCTTTCAGCTGCTCTCTATAAATAGTTTTGTAATTCAAACAGCTCTGTGGGGCTTTGGGAAAATGTGCCCCACAATCCCAAGATGTAATATGAAAACTATTTAAATTTCCAGGTTCTGATTTGAGTCTTGGTTCCTATGACAGCCCAAGCTGATATCTTCTTGAGCACAAATAGCCCAGTGAGACATTTTTTAATACCTAAGAATGTAGTAGATAATATCTGGCAGCTTATCAAACAATTTGGTCTTGTTTAGGGAATGCATAGACCTCAAGTGTCATTATGAATACCTTTTGCTTCATGTAGTACCATCAAGCATTTGCTTTTTATAGCCTCAGGGCTTGGTGAATATTTATATTACAACACTTAAAATTCAATATAATAAAGTCTGTCTCAGCTATTAGACATAATCTTAAGAGGCAGGGAGCCATATTAGTCATCTTTCTCCTTCACACATGAAATCTACTTGAAGTCTGTGTAATGAGGAACTGTGTTTTAGTAGAAAGCCAGAGTTTAACATTTTTTTTGTCTCTAATATATTCATATCCAGCTTCTTACAATATCTTCTGTGGTTCTTTGACCATATTTTCTAGATAACTGTTGAAATCAAGTATGTGGCCAATCTATATCCTATCCCCTTGGTGTTGAGTATGACTTTTAACCCAGTTGGAGAAATTCAGTTGTGGGGCTGGAAAGGTATCACAGTGGTGGCAAAATAGTCACCATGTTTGAAAATCGCTGTGTACTTATGATTGTCAAATAGAATACCTGGGCCCACTTGGGAGTGGTCCACCAAATGATTAGATGACTCAAGCATCACATTAGCCTTTGTCTGGAGGAGTCTTTCTACTGGCTTCTCTCCCGCAACTATTGGTGCTCATTCTGTGAGCCAGCAGCTACTTTGTAACTTGCTACATGTTACTTTCACCTGTTGAGATGATGCTTTGAACCTGGGCTTTATGTCTGTCCTTTTTTTTTTTTTTTGGTAACTACTTTGATGTTACTGGAGGCCAATTCTACTTGCTATTGCCTTTGCAATCTTTGATATTATCAGTCATGTTGGGAAAGAGGAGGAGAGAATCAATATTAGCCCCACGTTGCACATTTATGGACTACCATGACAGTGCTATGATATCTTGAACATTGGTGAATCTTATAGTAGGTAAGCCAGCATTTTTGTAATGAAGAGCCTATTATCTTTTTTCCATAAACATTTTATTCACTATAGTTCCATAAACTTTTCCCCTATGGATATAACACAATAAAGGACTCAGGATGAATATCCTATCAGAACAGTAGTTATTCTCTTTTGTGATTTGTATGACTTTGATTCACTAACAACAAAAATTATTACTTTTTAGCATTCTTCCATCCTGAGTGATGTTTTTGTGAGTCTAAGAATTTCAGCAACAAGAACACAGCAAAAGCCTTCTAAACTCTTTTAGGAAAAGTCAAATAACTCAAATGAAATAAGCCAATCCCCCCAAACCAAAGGCCAGATATTCTCTCTGATATGCACATGCCCACACACAATAAATGAGGGTGGAATAGTGTTCATTAGATTAGACAAAGGGGAATGAAGAGAAGAAAGGGGGGATGGGAATAGGAAAGACAGAATGATTTGGACAAATTTTCCTGTGTTCATATGTGAATAAATGACCAGTGTAACACCACATTATTTTCAACCATAAGAATGGGATCCTAATAAAATAATTTATACTCCATGTATGTGTACTATGTTAGAATACATTCTACTGTCATGCATATCTAAACAGAACAAGTAAAAATACACTAAGCTAAAACACAGCTAAATTTACTCTAATAATAGATGGATAAGTGGGTAAAAAATAAAGTCAAATAGCTCTAGGTTTCAAGGTAGTGATAGTCTAACTCGTAGGATAGTAACTTGTTGTCTTGCATCTGATAAGGGATATGTTTTATGAATTAACAGTCACATAAATTACACATAAGTAAAAAACAAATGTGTACACTATAGGTAGCTATAAAGTCTTAGAAGGATTAAGATACAAATTAAAACTTGAAAAGATGATCAGGGATGTAGTTTAGTGGTAGATTCAGTCCTCAGTGCATGTATGCATGCACACTCACAGTTGAAACTGTTATCAGAGTCCTAACAACCAGGTCTGGTCACTTGTCTCAGAAGCCAAACAGAAAAGATAATGGTGTAAAGCAGGAAAGAAAACTTCATTCATTATGGCCTTTTTGGGAATGCAGAGTGAGATCCAGCATCTCAGCCCTATCTTTGGGATGGTTTAGATAAATGAGCTTTAGATTGAAATAGAAAAAGAATTGGGAGCAGGGGCAAGGGATATGCATAATTAATCAGTCTTGGTCAAACTGTTGTCTGGCTGTTCATTCTGTCAGTTTTGTTTCTGTGAGGTAGCTCCCAAGAAATTCTTTATTGCTTGGGTTGGGGTGGTGATTTTTCCTCTTGCTGCTCAGGATGTTCATCTATCAGACCTGTGATCTTGGAAGGGGACAATTCAGTTCCTATGAAGTGATTACTCTTGCTGTTACCAGAAGATATAGGACAAGGACTGAAGACTTTTAGGTACTGCTAGGTTCTGAAATAGGATGCTTCAAATCTCCCCTAAGTCTTTAAGGGGCCCAAGATAGGTGAGTTTAGGGCTAATAAACTTTGTATGTATAGTTTTTAGATGAATAATCCTTAAATGATTAACATACCTTTGTGCAGAGCTGAGCAGGGACTTGACTCAAAGTGAAATGTAATAAAGGAGACAGATATAAAGTGAAGGCAGAGATGCCAGGCTTCATTCTGCTTTTTACTTTTCCATTGGACATCTGCAGGCCTAAGTAAAGAGTCAGTGCTTTGAGAAAAAGCAACTTCTCTAACCTTCTTTTACATATAGATCTGACCCTAGAAAAAAAATGGTAGGCTTGAGGCACATGCATCTCATTTTCTGACTTTTAATTTTTTTTCTGAATACCTATTGGCAGCAAATTTTGGAAATGCCAAAGCTAGGACTTTTAATGGGAAAATGTATTCCCATTTTATTGTTAAGCCCTAATCCATTCCCTCAAATTCTATTAAAAATAACAAGAAAAAGACAAGCTCCTAAGCACTTGTAACAATTCACAGAGGGTTTTTGCACAATAGCATATTTAATTGCTATTTCTAATTATTTAACACTAAATGCATTCATTAGCTGGATATATTTGTTTTCACATTTGTTGGGTCCTGAACTATTTCCTTCTACATAGTGACAAGCATATAATATCAGCAGTGGAATATTAAACATAATAAATGCAAATGAAAAGGCAGTACAATAGTGTTATTGATGGCAGAGTTGCCTGAGTGAAGTTTGAGAGGAGGAAGATGCACAGGACCCCAGTATTACTTCTCATACACTGCTTTCCCTGCTCTTCCATGCCTCACAAGTCTGCATTCCCTTGGCCTCTGTGAAAGTGGTTTCTGGCTGGGTTTGAACAATGGGTGATGTAAACAGGAGGATGGGGAGAAGTGAGAAGGTAGGATATCTCTCCTTTGTAGCTTTGGGTGCTACTGTGCTATGACTCCATCTCTTTCTGAGGTGCAGCTGCTGCTGTGGTTCCTGCCAGGTGACCTTGGCCACTGGGCTTCTGAGAATTGCTTCTTTCCTTTGACCCTCCAGGTTAAGTAAGGGTTGGATTTGGGCCCTGTTTTGCCCATTTCCAGGTTGCCTCACCACTATGCATCTCATTTCTATGATCACTTGTACAAGCAATTCATTGTATTCAGTTTTATCTGTTGGAAATCCTTGAAGTGTTTTTTGTTTTCCTGTTCAGACTCTGATACACTGTGTTGCTTGGTGAAGGGGAGAAAGTGAGTTTGTAAAGGAGTGAGAGACATAGTAAATGCCTGTACTTCAGCCAACTTTGAATCTAAGGAATTAACAAACACTCTTGTTGGCATTCAGGCATTGCAAGTAAATGGTTGTAAACTATCACTGAAGCCATGGATAAAGTGACTTAAATTGGACAATTGTTTGTATTTCCCCTGCTTGCAATGACACTGCTCCTGATAACAGGATTGCATGTATAATTGCATTTTGGAATGTGTTGATTCTGCTAATGTAATGGTTACATAGACATGATTGCTATTAAAAGAGTAAATTGAGAAGATTTGGCATCAACCATCTGTGCTGCTTCTTCCTTTAATGGAGCCTTGTTAAGGCTTTCAAATAATTTTCCACTTATGCAGATAGTGCTATAGGTTGAATTATGTCACCCATAAAAATATGTTGAAGTCCTAACTCCTGTTACCTATGAATGTGAATTTATTTGGATATAGGGTTTTTGAAAATGTAATTGAGTTAAAATGAGATCATACTGGATTAGGGTGGGCCCTAATCTAATATAGCTGGTATTATTCTAAGAGCAAAAGATACAAAAATTAATAGAGAATGCTATGTGATAGAAGAAGTAGTAATTGCAGTTATGGGTCTATAAGCCAAGGAACACCCAGGATTAGAACACCAGGAGTGAAGAAAAAGACAGAAACAAATTTTCCCCTAGAGCCCTCAGATAGAGAGAATGGCCCTGCTGACTGACACTTTGCCTCCAGAGGTATGAGAAGATAAATTTCTGTTGCTTTGTGATATTTCTGGTAATTTGTTATGACAGCCCTAGGAAGCTAACACAGATGACTTTACTTAATGTAGTGAAAATAATGACTCTAATGCAGAAGGTGGCTTTTTCTGTTTTTGATAACAGGTAGTACTAGTCTCATAAAAGTAGTTGAGAAGTGATATTTCTTTGATTTTTTCTGGAAGAGAAGAGGAAATATTCATGTTTATCCTTTTTAAAATTTTGGATATAATTGTCCAATAAATCAGTGCCTGGAGATTTCTTCTTTGTGAACTTTTAAATTATAATTTCCTTAATCATTATAGGGTTATTCATATTCATCTTGTTTTGGTAGTATTGGTTTTTTGAATAATTTATTCCTTTCTTCTAAGTTGACAAATTTATGTACAAAAATTTGTTTGTAGTGTTTCCCTAACTTTTTGATGACTGCAAGATCAATATTGACATTCCTTCTTTCGTCCCTGATATTGGTAATTTGTATTTGTAATTTTTATCAAGCCTTGCTAAATGCTTATCAGTTTTATTGATTCCTTTCAAAGAACCGGATTTTTGTTTCATTGATTTTTTTTCTCTTATCATTTTCCAATTTTTAATTTCATCTCTGATACATATTATTTCTTCTACTTGCTTTGAGTTTACATTTTCTAGTTTCTTAAGGGTAGGGACTTAGATTCTTTTATACTTCCTCATTTCTAATATAAATATTTAATACTGTAAACTTCCCTCTCAGCATTGCTTAGGGTGAATTGTCTGTATTATGTTGCATTTTAATTTCCATTAACTTCTGTGTATTTGCCTTGACATTTAATATTTGACGCATGATTTAAAAGTATGTTATTTTCCACATATTTAGAAACATTTATTTTCTATTTTATTTTTTTTTTGTTCCACTTCATTATGGTTAGAGCACAATGGTATATGACTTTAATTCCTTTAAAATTTTTTTGAGGGTACTGGGGATTGAACTCAGGGGTACTCAACCACTGAGCCAGTCACAGCCTCAGACTTATTTTGTATTTTATTTAGAGAGATGGTTTTACTGAGTTGCTTAGCATCTCACTTTTGCTGAGGCTGGCTTTGAACTCATGATCTTCCTGCCTCAGTCTCCCGAGCTGCTGGGATTACAGTCATATGCCACTGCATAAGATTTTTTTTACCATTATTTTATTTATATTTTTTCATGTAGTGCTGAGGATTGAACCCAGTGCCTCACATGTGCCAGGCAAGTGTTCCACCACTGAATTACAACCCCAGCCCAACTTTAATTCTTTTAAATTTGTTTTATGGCCAAGGGAATGATCTATCTTGATGAATGCTCTGTAAGCATTTGAGTTCAAAAAATGTATATTCCATATTACTCAGCCATAAAGAAGAATGAAATTATGGCATTTGCCAGTAAATGGATGGAACTGGAGGATATCATGCTAAGTGAAATAAGTTAATCCCCCCCAAAAAAACAAAGGCCAAGTGTTCTCTCTGATTTATGGATGCTAAACCAAAACAAGGGAGGTTGGGAAGAGGAATAATAGAAACAGACTGGACTAGACCAAGGATAATGAAGGGAAGGGAAGAGGAGGGGAATAGGAAGGGCAGTAGACTTAATTGGTCAGTAGACTTAACTTTCCTAGCCTTGTATTTGTATACATGACCAGGGTAACTCCTTATCATGTACAACCACAAGAGTGGGAACCTAATAGAATAAGTCATACTTTATATATATATATATATATATTTTCTGCCAAAATACATTCTATAACTAAATTTTTAAAATTTTTATTTTAGTTATGTATAATAACTAAAAATTAAAATTAAAAAATGTATATTACAGTGTCATTGGTGTGTTTTGTATATGTCCATTTTATCTTGTTGCTTGATTATGTTGATCAATTCTGCTTATTTTTATTCAACAGTTGCTGAGAGGGGAGTGTTGAAGTCTCCAACTATAGTTGATTTTTGGCTATTTCTCATTTCATCTCTATCATTTATTGTTTTATGTATTTTGAGGCCCTGTTTTTTTGTGACATGCAATTTAGGATTGTTCTAGTTTCTGGGTGGATTGATCCTTTTATCATTATGTTGCCTTTTGTAGTAGCAGATGTTGTTGGAACAAATGATGAATCACCAAATATTCATGGATTTCAACTGCATGCAGGTGTATCTTTATACCCAAGCTACAGAATTCTTAACTTTTGCCACCAGGGCTTGCCTCTTTTGCAGAGACATAGAAGGATCAGAGGAATATTGTGGAGATGATACATCATGGGCTGAAATTTTAAACAATGAAAGGCAGCTGGTAGACAAATTCTTCCCCTCATCCCCAAACATATTATGCCAAGAAATAGCTGTTAATATTGCCTCTGGGAAGACACTTGTTCTTGATACCAATCTTATAGAAGTAATTGCTCAAATTGAATAGCATACTTTAATTTTGGCTCTTCCTCCTTTCCTTTCTTACTCTGGGATGATACTTTAGGTAGTGGCACATGAGTTTTTACTTTTTTTTCTTTTTAAAGCATCTTTCTTAGATTGGATTTTTTTAAGGATTATATTTTTTATTTTAAAATTCTAATGTGTTATATTTGACAGCAGAATGCATTACAATTCATATTACACATATAGAGCACATTAGGTTGGATTTTTGAGAAAGAAAATAAATGAACTGAAGATGACAACTCTCCCCTTTCCTCTTCCATCCACTTTCTTTCAGACCCTCAAAAAGACTCTTCTTCAGAAACATTCTATTGTGGGAAGTGACCTCTCAATGGACATAGATAAGGGATTTCCTGCTCTCCAGACTTAATGTAAGTTGTAGAAGTCCCGATGATGATTAAATTTAGTTTAGAAACAAGAAACCCTGAGGAACTAGATTCTTGGGCTTCTCCAACATGATATTGCTTTAGGGGCCAAAACTACATTATAATAGTGTATAGTCCCTGTAACATCCTGCAATATCACTTAATGCTGAGACCTGGCAATCAGGTACTATATTCAGTGTAATCATCTTCCTCCAAGCTCTGAAATGGAAAAACAAAAATAAGTTTTTGGACTTAGAAGGGTTATCACTAAATCTAATAACTTCCTCCAAGCTCTGAAATGAAAATAGGAAAAACTTCTAAGAATGCAATTCCACCAGATGTTGGGGATATGATTCAGAGTTGTAAAGATATACATAATTTTGAGGGAAGTTGAGCATGATAAAGGGAGAAAAGTATTTATGGGTTCCCTCCCCAAAACTGTCTCCTATCTGTGAACAGTTTGCTTCCTCAAAGTTTTGAAAAATCAAAGTTTGCCTGGATTATACAAGTCTTTCTGTTCTCTGGTTCTTGGTTAACTGTAGGATCTGGGTATAATGTGAGCGTATGGAAGAGGGAGGGGTGTCTGAACCCTATATCACTTAAGCTTCCTGAAGGTGATCATCAAGGATTCTACCCTTGGCCTTTTGGTCTGAGGATGTAGATGTAAATTAAAAATTTCCCCATTTTCTTTGAAATCATCTGCATAACCATGAAACTGAGACAAATATGTGGATTTCTGTTTTCACTAACAACCCCAACCAAAAATTTGGTAGAATGAATGCTGAAAGTGATAAAAATCAAACTGGCATACACATGGGAAGAAATAGAGCATTCTTGTGGTTATAGATCACAATAAGGTAAAATTCACTAAATAAGGTAAAATTCATAATAACTATAAAATCCACTCTTCTAAGGTTTCTAAGGAGAAAAGCACACCCTGAAGTACAAGACCTAAACTCTTTGATTTTAGTAGTAGGAATGGGAAGCACAACCTAGTTGCAAAAACTTCCTTGGTTCTCAGAGGGAGAGCTGGTGAAGTTGAACAGAAATACGCACAGACAAGCCACATTTTGTTCATGTGACTTTTGGGAGAAGTAGTAGCCATAGGGGTGTGAATTATGCAAAATCTATATCCATTGGATGAGATTTCCCTTGCCTGAGATAGGACCTTAACCCATCCACAAGTTTGCATATTATTTTTGACTACGAGAGTTTTTCTGAACTAAAGATGAGAATTCAAAAAGGAAAAATCACATGGCATGTTTATAGATGGAAAAAGAAAGAGGAAGAGTGGGAATAACATGAGGCAGAGTGATATAAGAAACATTTCCATGAAGAAAATTAAACTTTGAAATATTTTACCCTGAAGAAGAAAGCTTAAACTCATTGCGTCTACAAAGCAGCAGCATAAAGCAGATGTATAAGAACTCAGAAAATATATCAACGTGAGAAAGATACTTACTGAGCTCTACTAGTTCACATTTTATATGAGAGAACAAGAAATATGATATAACAAGAAATTTGGAAGAAGGCAGATCCTACTAAAGTCACAGGAAGCAATACAAAGAGAATGAAAGAGTACAATTATATATGGGTTGGAGTTCCCTTAATCGTCAGTGTTTTGTTTTTTTTTTTCATCTAAAATTTTAAAATCCCTTTATTCTGAGCCATTATTCAGTACTTGGATAGTTTCAAATTAAACATTCACCTCCAATTCAATTTGTTTCTCTTTTATTAATGACAGTCTTTTGCTTGGCTGCCAAAGATTCATTTTGTTTTTGGACTTAGAAGGGTTATCACTAAATCTAATAACTTTTTACTAGGATTGTATTTCTTCCTAGGTCCTTCTCCTCCCTCCCTCCCTAGCCCGCTCGCTCCCTTCCTTCCTTCCTTCCTTCCTTCCTTCCTTCCTTCCTTCCTTCCTTCCTTCTTCCTGTCTTTTTGCAGTGCTGGGAATCAAACCTAGGGCCTCATGCATGCTAGGTAAGTGCTCTACAACTGAGCTACACCTCCAACCTTGGCCTTCTAATTGAAAAGCTTTCCAGAAAGAATGTTGCCTTTCTCTTTCAATATTCATTACCTCTTAAAAGTGGTAGCTGCATGTAAGATTAGTGGGTGATGCTTTATTTCTTGGAGTACTTTACTTGCTCTTATTTGAACAAAAGTTTAAAGAAATGTCTACAAATAGTTTCGAATGAGAATTCTAGATTTCAGATAATGAGCCATTTACTTAAAAACTGTTAAAGTTTTAATGAGTCAAATTACTGTAGGATAAAAAGCATATTTTAAAAGAACTCATGCAAATCAAATATTCTTAAATATATGATCGACTAAAATACATTTGGGTGTTCATATTATGTATTATAACAATATGAGAAAGAAAAGGAGAGCAATGCTGGGAAGCACTATAATTTCTACATTGTTAGAGTTTATAATCATCATGACTTCCTCATAGTTTATAGCTGAGGTCATAATTATTTGCTTTAAAGGGTTTGTATATACATTTTACATTGTTAAAGTTAAGGAGAAGATAATCAATAAAAATCAGGTTGCTAATGGAAAGGGATGGGAAGAGTAAGTATTCTAATTTGAGAAGTAAATGCCAATCAATTTGTATTTCAAAATACATATTTATTTATTTTTTTTAAAGAGAGTGAGAGAGGAGAGAGAGAGAATTTTTTTTAATATTCTTTATTTTTTTTTTTTAGTTATCGTTGGATACAACATCTTTGTTTGTATGTGGTGCTGAGGATCGAACCCAGGCCGCACGCATGCCAGGCGAGCGCGCTACCACTTGAGCCACATCCCCAGCCCTCAAAATACATATTTAAATTAAAGTAGTTAGTGTTATCAGGTAAAAGTTTGTAAAATTTAAGTGGGGGACACAGATTTATGCTTAAACATGTTGGACAAGAAGAGTTTGTCTCTGGGGATTAATAATTCAAGGCATTTTTAATTTTTTTTAAAAATTAATTTGTTATATATGACAACAAAATGCATTACAATTCATATTACACATATAGAACACTGTATTTCATGTCTCTGGTTGTACACAAAGTAGAGTCACATCCTTCGTGTCTTCATACATGTACTTAGGATAATGATGACCATTGCATTCCACTGTATTTCCTACCCCTATGCCCCCTCCCAACACTTCCCTCCCCTTTTCCCCTTTGCCCTATCTAGAGTTCATTTAATCTTCCCTTCACCACCCCCTGCAGCATATTATGAATCAGCATCCTTAAATCAGAGAAAACATTTGGCATTTGGTTTTTTGGGATTGGCTAATTTCACTTAGCATTATAGTCTCCAGCTACATCTATTTACCTGCAAATGCCAAAATTTTATTCTCTTTTAATGTTGAATAATATTCCTTTGTGTAACTATACCATATTTTCTTTATCCATTCATCTACTGAAGGACATCTAGGTTGGTTCCACAGTTTAGCTATTGTGAATTGTGCTGTAATAAACACTGATGTGGCTGTGTCCCTATAGTATGCTGTTTTTAAGTCCTTTGGCTATAGACTGAGGAGTGAGATAGCTGGGTCAAATGGTGGTTCCATTCCCAGTTTTCCAAAGATTCTCCATACTGCTTTTCATATTGGCTGCACCAATTTGTAGTCCCAACAGCAGTGTAAGAGTGTGCTTTTTCCCCCACATCCTTGCCAACACTTATTGTTGTTTATGTTCTTGATAACTGCCATTCTGACTGGAGTGAGATGAAATCTTAGAGCAGTTTTGATTTGCATTTCTCTAATTGCTAGGGATGTTGAACATTTTTTCATATTTGTTGATTGATTGTATATCATCTTCTGAGAAGTGTCTGTTTAGTTCCTTAGGCCATTTATTGATTGGGTTATTTGGATTTTTTGGTTTTTAGATTTTTGTCTTCTTTATATATGCTAGTGATTAGTATTGTATCTGATGTGTGTGTGGTAAGAATCTGTTCCCAATTAGCAGGCTCTCTATTCACCTCACTGATTGTTTATTTTGCTGAAAAGAAGCTTTTTAGTTTGAATGCATCCCATTTATTGATACTTGATATAAATTCTTGTGCTATAGGAGTCTTATTAAGGAAGTTGAGGCCTAATTCAACATGATGGAGATTTGGGCCTACTTTT
The DNA here is from genome assembly GCF_048772815.1 of Callospermophilus lateralis. Taxonomy (NCBI): domain Eukaryota; kingdom Metazoa; phylum Chordata; class Mammalia; order Rodentia; family Sciuridae; genus Callospermophilus; species Callospermophilus lateralis. The sequence goes on along the minus strand of NC_135325.1, from coordinate 29,659,616 downwards.
TCTTCTAATAGGCACAGTGTCTCTGGTTTAATTCCTAGGTCCTTGATCCTCTTTGAGTTTTGTGCATGGTGAGAGATAAGGGTTTAATTTCATTTTGTTGCATATGGATTTCCAATTTTCCCAGCACCATTTTTTGAAGAGGCTATCTTTTCTCCAATATACATTTTGGGCACCTTTGTCAAATATAGGATAGCCATAATTATGCTGGTTAGTCTCTGTGTCCTCTCCTCTGTACCATTGATCTACAGTCTGTTTTGGTGTCAATACCATGCTGTTTTTGTTACTATTGCTCTGTAGTATAGTTTAAGGTCTGGTATAGTGATGCCACCTGCTTCACTCTTCTTGCTAAGGATTGCTTTAGCTATTCTGGATCTCTTATTTTTCCAGAATAATTTCATGACTGCTTTTTCTATTTCTATAAGAAATGTCATTGGGATTTTGATTGGAATTGCATTAAATCTGTAAAGTGCTTTTGGTAGTATGGTCATTTTGACAATATTAATTCTGCCTATCCAAGAACAAGGGAGATCTTCTAAGGTGTTCTTTAATTTCTTTCATTAGCATTCTGTAGTTTTCATTTTAGAGGTTTTTAACCTCTTTTGTTGATTCCCAAGTATTTTATTTTATTTTTATGCTATTATGAATGGTGTAGTTTTCCTAATTTCTCTTTCAGAGGATTTGTCACTGATATACAGAAATGCCTTTGATTTATGGATGTTGAGTTTATATCCTGCTACTTTTCTGAGTTCATTTATTAGTTCTAGAAGTTTTCTGGTGGAATTTTTTGGATCCTCTAGGTATAGAATTATGTTGTCGGCAAATAATGTGTTCTTCTTTTTCTGTCTCCCTTTAACTTTGTTTGTTTGTCTAATTGCTCTCGCTAGAGTTTCAAGAACTGTGTTAAATAAAAGTGGTGAAAGAGAGAATCTCTGTCTTGTTTCAGTTTTTAGAGGGAATGCTTTCAATTTTTCTCCATTTAGAATGATGTTGGCCTGGGGCTTAGCATAGATAGATTTTATGATGTTGAGATATGTTCCTGTTATCCCTAGTTTTCTAGTGTTTTGAACATGAATTGGTGCTGTATTTGTCAAATGCTTTTTCTGTTATCTATTGAGATGATCATATGGTTCTTATCTATTAATGTGATGAATTATAATTATTGATTTCTGTTTGTTGAACCAACCTTGCATCCCCGGGATGAAACCCACTTGATCATGGTACACTAGCAAAATAAATAAAAAATGATATTTTTTTATTCAACTTGTCAAAATTTTTGCATCTATGTTCATTAGAGCTATTGGTCTGAAGTTTTCTTTCTTTGATATGTCTTTGCCTGGTTTTGGAATCAGGGTGATATTGTCCTGATAGGATGAGTTTGGAAGTGCTCCCTCTTTTTCTATTTCCTGAAATAAATTGAAGAGTATTGACATTAGTTCTTCTCTAAAGATCTTATAGAACTTGGCTGTGTATCCATCCAGTCCTGGGCTTTTCTTGGTTGGCAGTCTTCTGATGGCCTCTTCTATTTCATTGCTTGAAATTGATCTGTTTAAATTGTGTTTATCATCCCAATTCAATTTGGGTAAATCATATGACTCTACAAATTTGTCAATGCCTTTGATATTTTCTATTTTATTGGAGTACAAGTTTTCAAAATAATTCCTAATTATCTTCTGTATTTCTGTAGTGTCTACTGTAATATTTCCTTTTTCATCATGTATGTTTGTGATATTTTTCTCTCCTTCTCTTCTTTACCATGGCTAAGGGTCTGTCAATTTTATTTATTTTTTCAAATAATCAATTTTTAAAATTTTTTTTCAATTTTTTTGTTTCAGTTTCATTGATTTCAGCTCTGATTTTAATTATTTCATGTCTTCTGCCTTTGGTGTTGATTTGTTCTTCTTTTTCTAGGGCTTTGATATGTAATGTTAAGTAATTTGTTGAATTTTTTTTCTGTTAAGGAGTAAACTCCATGCAACGAACTTTCCTCTTATTACTGCCTTCATAGTGCACCAGAAATTTCAATGTTGTATCTGTGTTCTCATTCACCTCTAATTTTTTAAATCTCCTCCTTGATTTCTTTTGCATCGAACCCATTGTTCATTCAGTAGAATATTATTTAGTCTCCAGGTGTTCGAGTAGCTTCTATTTATTTTTATCATTGATTTCTAATTTCATTCCATTATGAACTGATAGAATGCAGGGTAGTATCTCTACTATTTTATATTTCCTAATAGTTTCTTTGTGGCATAATATATGGTCTATTTTAGAGAAGGATCCATGTACTGCTGAGAAGAAAGTGTATTTGCTCATTAACATATGAAATATTCTATGTCAGTTAAGTCTAACTTATTGATTGTATTATTGAGTTAAGAGGTGTGTAAAGTCACCCAAAATTATTGTATTGTGGTCAATTTAACTCTTGAACTTGAGAGGAGTTTGTCTGATGAACGTAGATGCTCCATTGTTTGGGGCATAAATATTTAAAATTGTTATGTCTTGTTGATGTATGGTTATCTTGAGCAATATGTAGTGTCCTCCTTTATCCATTTTGATTAACATTAGCTTGAAGTCTACTTTATTTGATATGAAGATGGAAACCCCTGCTTGCTTCCGCAGTCCATGTGAGTCGTATGATTTTTCCCAACCCTTCCTTCAGTTTATGGATGTCTTTTCCTATGAGATGAGTCTCTTGGAGGCAGCATATTGTTGGGTCTTTTTTTTGATCCAGACTGCTATCCTATGTCTTTTGATTGGTGAATTTAGGCCATTAACATTCAGGGTTATTATTGAGACATGATTTGTATTCCCAGCCATTTTTGGTATTTAACTTAACTTGGTTTGTCTTCTGATTAGTTTTTCCTTTAGTGTAATATCTCCCTCTGCTAATTTTCATCATTGTTTTTCATTTTATGTTCATGGAATATTTTGCTGAGGATGTTCTGAGGTGTAGGCTTTCTAGTTGTGAATTCTTTTAACTTTTGTTTATCATGGAAGGTTTTTATTTCATCATCAAATCTGAAGCTTAATTTTGCTGGATATAAGATCCTTGGTTGACATCCATTTTCTTTCAGAGCTTGGTATATGTTGTTCCATGATCTCCTGGCTTTGAGGGTCTGGGTTGAAAATTCTGTTGAGATGCGAGATGGTCTCCCCCTATATGTGATCTGATTCCTCTCTCTTGTGTCTTTTAAGATTCTATCCTTATTCTGTATGCTAGGCATTTTCATTATAATGTGCCTTGGTGTAGATATGTTGTAATTGTGTCCTGTAAGCCTCTTGTATTTGGTTTTCCAATTGATTCTTCATGCTTGGGAAATTTTCTGAAATTATCTCATTGAAGAGATTATGCATTCCTTGGTTTGAAACTCTATGCCTTCCTCTATCCCAATAACTCTTAGATTTGGTCTTGTGATGCTGTCGCATAATTCTTGGATGTTCTATTCATGGTTTCTTACTTTCTTCACTGAGTAGTCAACTTCATTTTACAGATTATGTATTTTCTCTTCATTATCCTATGTTCTTTCTTCCAAGTGATATAGTCTGTTGGTTATGCTTTCTATTTTTTTTTAATTGGTCTATTGTCTCAGTTCAAGGAGTTTTGACTCGTTGTTTTTCAGAGTCTCTCTTTCTTGAAGTAATCTTTTGCTACCTGTATTTCCTCTCTTTTCTTTTTGCTAGACTGATCAATTTTTGCCTGTGTTTGCTCATTTAGGTCATTCTTTAATTCACAGGTCATTTTAATTATGAACCTTCTGAACTCCTTCTCTAACATTTCATCAACTTTGCTGTCCAAGGATTCTGTTATTATCGTGTCCTGCTTTGTTTGGGGCACTTTCCTACTTTGTTTTTTCATGTTGTCTATGTGTCTTCCTTCCTTGCAGAGTGGATCTGAGATATTACAGTTTCTACCCTATATTCTTGTAGTACCCATGCAGATTGTACCCAACCTTGATTTTGGGCTTCCAGATCCTGCTGGTGTCCCTCAATGTATGCTACTGCAACTAAAGGTGGTGGCAGCAATAGCCAAGGTAACTTGAGATAATAGTGGAGATGCCCCAAGTTCAATGCAACATGTTACAGAGATAGGGCTGAAAGGCTGGGCCTTATACTGTCTTTGGGATGTCTGCTCTGAGATGTACCTGCTTCTAGGCCCTGTCTGTTGTCAAAAGGTAGGGGCTACTGCATTGGGAAGTCTACAGAGATGTCTGCAGTGTCCCAAGATGGAAGTGGGTTAGGCTTGGGCTCCCAGGTGGGGGTGTGTGTCGAACTCGGACCTACCCTGGGCCTGGGTCCCGTGTATGTTGGTGTGGGCAGATCTTGGCTGTGCCTGAGCTCCTATGGTGGTCTGCTGGTCAGATGAGGAGGTCCTGTGCCAGAGCCTGAGCTCCAGGAGGTGTCTGCTGGTGGCGGCATGGACCTAGTCCTACTGTGAGCCTGGGTCCCACACAGGCCTGGAATTTTTATTTTAATTTCCCTATTTGAGAAAACAAGATAGAGGAGGGCTGAGGTTTTGGCTAAGTGGTAGAGTGCTTGTCTAGAATGTGTGAGGCACTTGGTTCGATTCTTAGTACTGCATATAAATAAATGAATAAAATAAAGGTCCATCAACAAGTGAAAAATATATAATAAAATAATTTTTAAAAAGATAGAGGAGGCAACAGCAGGAAAATATCAGCACATCTTTAGAATCTAGGAAATAAATGTTACTAGCCCCCTACCTCCTTTTTAATAGCAAGTGCTGGTAGAGAAGATGCCATGAAAAGTATTCTGATTTGGGCTGTTAACAAAGAAATGCCTCAGAAAATGAGACTATGGAAAGGTAGTACTGAAAATAAAGGAGTTGTTCTAAAAGTCTGAACAATGGGTTGTTAAAGCCCTGACTCTGCTCCTCTGAATCCTGAAGACCACTCCTCCCAGAGTACCCTTGGAAACCAGAGCTTATTCTGAGGATACTGTATCAGGGATATGTACAACTCCAGGACATTAAACCTAGCAGGAATTGAGGAAGGTGGAATATTGAAAGGAATGATAAAGTGAAGGTCTTTCTCACTCATTGGGGAGATTCATAATCCCTTTTTATGATTGCCCCTATTTTTTTTGGGGGGGGCACTATGGATTGAACTCAGGGACACTCAATTACTGAGCCACATCCTAGCCCTTTTTTTGTGTTTTATTTAGAGACAGGGTCTCACTGACTTGCTTAGGGCCTTGCTTTTGCTTAGGCTGCTTTGAACTCATGATCCTCCTGCTTCAGCCTCCCAGGCTACTGGGATAAGAGGCATGTGCCACCACACCTGGCTGATCACTCCTATTTAATGCTGGCCATTGGGTTTTTTCTTTATTATTATTATTATTATTATTATTCCTCCTCCTCCTCTTCCCACTTCTCCTCCTCCTCCCCCCTCTTCTTCTTCTAGATGAACATAATAACTTTATTTTATTTACTTATTTTTATGTGGTTCTAAGGATCAAACTTAGTGCCTCACATGTGCTAGGCAGGTGCTCTACCACTGAGCTACAACCCCAGCCCTTTTTCTCTAGTTGTGAATTCTTTTAACTTTTGTTTATCATGGAAGGTTTTTATTTCAGCATCAAATATGAAGCTTAATTTTGCTGGATATAAGATTCTTGATTGACATCCATTTTCTTTCTGATCCTCACTGGAGATTGGGCCTGTTCAATGCTTCCAAAGACAACATTTCTAAGGAAATGTGTTGATTTCATACTTGGTGTGACTCTAACAAGATTGCTGGACCTTACTATATCATTGTCTAGTGAGCTGTAGAAGAAAAAGAGGGTTCCAAGAAGACAAAACATTCAGTTGTTTTGCAGTCACTTCAAAATTTAGTTACAGTTACATATTTATGGAGTGTAATGTGATATTTTGACATATATACATTGTGGAATAAATAAATAATCTAAAATATTTATCTCACATATTTACTATTTTGTGCAATAGATCCTATTCTTCCTGTCTAACTAGAATTTCATACCCCTTGACCAATATCCTTCTGTTTGTCATCCCCACCCTAACCGAGCTTTTGGTAACCCTTCTACGAGTTTGACTTTTTGAGATTCAGCATTGAAGTGAGATCATTCAGTGTGTGTGTGTGTGTGTGTGTGTGTGTGTGTGTGTGTGTGTTTTGTATGCTTTGCTTATTTCATTTAGCATAATGTCCTCTAAGGTTTATCCATGTTGTCCCAAATGAAGATATTCTCAAAACCTGAATAGTTGTCCATTGTGTATATACACTACATTGTTCCATTCATTTTTTGATAAATACTTAGGTTGCTTCTATATACTGGATTTCATGAAAAATGGTGCAATGGACATAAGTATGCAGATTATCTCTTTGACATAGCAATTTTAATTCCCTTAAATATGTACTTAGAAGTGGGACTGCTGGATCATGTTGTTACTATTTTTAGTTTTTTTAAATCTCTATACTATTTTCTATAATGTCTGTACTAATATAACTTCCTCCCCAAAGTATACAAGGGTTCCCTTTTCTTCACATCCTGGCCAACACTTATCTTTTGCCTTTTTGACAATATCCATTCTAATACGTGTGAGGCGACTACTCATGTGGTTTTAATTTACATTTCCTTGATGGTTAGTGATGCTTTGTACTATTTCATATACCTGTTGGCTGTTAGTAGGTGATCTTTGGAGAAATATCTTCAGATCTTTTACTTATTTTCTTAATTGTGTTCTTTATTTTCTTGGCATTGAATTGTTTGAGTCAGTCTGTCTGTCTGTTTATCTATCTATCTATCTATCTCAGAGATTGAACCCAAGGGTGCTAAATCACCAAGCCATATTCCCAGCCCTTTTTGTTTTTTTTTTATGAGACAGGTCTTGTCAAGTTGCTTAGGGCCTCACTAAGTGGCTGAGGCTAGCTTTGAGCTTGTGATCTTCCTGCCTCAGCCTCTTGAGCCACCGGGATTACAGGTGTGTACCACCATACCCAGCTCCTTATATATTTTAGACATTCACTATTTATTGGACATTTGTGAGTTTCCCAAAGTGGCACATTCCATGGCTAAGTCAGGCAATATTCACTCCTTTTATGAAGCAGATTCTACCTCCAATCCTCACAGTCAATGCTGATGTTGGGGCCTCTAGACAACACTGCCTTGTTCTGGACAACTGGATGCTCAGAGCAATGCTGCAGCTACTTCCATCCTTACCACTTCTACTTAAAAATTAGAGCTCCTCTCAGATGTACAGTACCTTCTTGATGCTCCACTTCTCTTCCAGAGCAATGTCCCCTTTAGAACCTAGTGCCTTCCTTATTTCATAGCCTTCCTAGATTTTCAGTTTTCACCCAGAGGATTGTAACATTTCTGCTGAGGATAATTTTCAAGAGTCTGTACTTAAGACTATGATATTGAAAACTCTTTGTTGGAGAAAAATACAAATTTTAATTATTTTAATCTTTTTCCCCAATAGAAAATAGGAAAAAAGAAAATGATATTTTATTGTTTTAATATCTGTGATTATGGTTTCAGAAGTCAATACAAGTATGACAAATGTATATCTAAATATATCCCAAACATCCTGAGGTTGATCCCACTTTTAGCATACACTAAAAGATTGTCTTATACTCCTGGAAATTATGTACACTTCTGCTTGAAGTTTAAGTTAGAAAGCTGCAACATGAGGGAAAAGAAAACCACATAATTCAAGCCAATACTTTTTTCTTTTGTGGTGCTAGGGATAGAACCCAGGGTCTCACATATGCTAGACAAGTGCTTTACCACTGAGCTACAGTACCACTCCTTCAAGTCAGTCTTGAAAGAAGGTAAATGTTTTTCACAGTTATGGCATGATTAAGGGAACATGCAGATATTTTCAAATGACAAAGATGAAAAGTTACAGAAAAAAAATCACAAATGGATAACTGTGCTAGAGGGAAAGCAAAGAGTGAGTTAGACAATTGTTAATGTGATTCATAAAATTGAAGGTCTACTTGAGGTAGATGGCTTAAAAGGATGTACAAAAAAGCTTAAGATAACCTTACCACTTAGATTTTGGCACTCAGATTCTGAGTCTAAGACAGAAACTTAAATACTGCTAAACCCAAGGAAGTGACACTGATCCCATGCTCAGTAATGAGCAGTTATGGCAACCATTCAGATTTGAAGTGCCAGAGGAATCAACATGTCCATTTGGGTGCTTAGACTGTCCAATCAGTATGGATGGAAATGCAAATATAAGAAATGTCCCAGAAGGCAAAAAGAAATGTTGAAAATTAGTGCTATCCAAAAAAGGGTCTATTCTCCCTTCCTTGCCTTCTTTCTTCTCTTCTTCTTTGTTGACAAAGCACACCATCAATATCTACTGAAAATGTATCTAGTTTGGACAGTTAGCATAAGAGAAATATGACTTTGAAGAGTTTGGTATATCATCAAATAATACTTTTTGGGACTTGAAAATTTTGGGAAAAACTGAGAATGTCTAGAAGATTATTTCAACACACACAAAACAAGCATAGACTTTTAGTTGGAAAAGAATTTTCCTCCACTAATTACTTACTGATAACTAAATTCTAAGTCTTATATAAGATGTGCTGGATTTCCAAATTATTTCCTTTGAATTTAAGCAAATAATTAACTTTCCAAAAAGAAAAGAATAATAAGGCAAGGAAATCGTAATCCCAAGTGCAACTTGGCTTAGCAGTGACTCATAGTAATCATAGAAAGGTAAATAGTCCTTTATATCTACATATTTCACAGCTTCAGTGTCAGAACAGTCATAGACGCAAAATATTTCTAAAATTGGTGTGTACTGAACATGTATAGACTTTTCCCTCATTATTCCATAGACATAATGTAACAGCTATTTACATAATGTTATCTTGAGATGATTTAAAACATACAGGAAGTTTGAACATAGAGGAAGATGAGTGAGTTTTATGCAAATACTACACCATTGTATATGAAGGATGTGAGAATCCCTGGATTTTGGTGTCTGCAGGTGTTCTGGAATCAATCCCTCTTGCCACCCTTCATGAATGCCAAGGGACATCTGTATTAAATGCTAGTTGAATCAGAAATTGATATAAAACTAGAGGGGGAAGAGACTAGTATTATATAAGAATGCTAAATTCTTCTATAATAAACTTTAAGTAATAGTAATATTTAGAAAATATGGAAGGAAAAACCCCTTTATTTTTACCATAAGCCTTATGGCCTGTGTTCAGTTTTAGTCATGTACTCTTTTATAAAAGTTTTTGAATTCAATTAATACTGCATGGTATTGATATGTGTCATACCCAGTTTTAAAATAAGAAAATGGGCCTAAGAAAAATACCAGAGAAAATATAATACAAATTATCTTTGAGTTGAAGAATAGGTCATTTTACTTTTAATTTTTTTGAGCCAAGGTCCTGCTGTGTTGCCACACTGGCCTCAAACTCTCAGACTTAAGCAATCCTCCCACCTTAGCCTCCTTAGTACCTGAGACTATAGGTGTCTACTGCCATGTCTGCATTAGTATTGTTTTGCTTTCCAAGTTTATCATAATTTTATTTCTATGCTTTAGAACTAAACCAGTTACCTTGCTTTTTCTTGTGGTAGAGCAGGGTTTGGTGTAGCATTCTCGTAGTTTGGAGCCCACTTGTTCCTTTTCATGTGGGATCAGTCTGGACTCTAGTAGTTTCTGTGCTTGCTTGAGTTAGATCCATAGTCCTTAAAATTCTAATTCTTCACAAGTATCTTTATGTTACCTCTAAAGCCTTAACTGACTGATGAATTGGTTTTGAATGTACAGAACTTATGTCAAATTCCTAAAACCCAGACCTGACCAATATTGGGTTTCCTCCATGAGTTTTTTCTTTATTTCCTTCAATTTTTTAAAAATGACTTTCCCCTATTATATTTGATCTAAGAAGCAGCTACCCTACTTAGGCTCATGTTCTATAACTACTTAGGGATTAATCATACTATCCTACAAAGGTTTGATATACTCTATGGACCTCTTAAAACACCTTTCAGAGGAGACATAAGCCCTTTTGTTAGTTGGACAGCCTTGGTATCTTCCTACCTTAGGTAGCCTAGACATAAGCTGGTTAAACAATAAATACTACAGTGTCCCCAGCTGATTTCAGCATGGTTGTATGAACTCCCCAAGTGCCTGATGGTTGAGAGAATGTTGTTTCTATTTCCAAACTTGTCTTACTTTTTCTGTGACAGCTCAAGGATTTCAAGGACTTTCAATTGGCACAAGACTGGTTACGTATTCCCTATTCCCTTATAACTTCTTTATAAGAATGTGGAGCATCAGGGGAGTGGGTCCCTCTCCTGTTATACATCACATGGTGCTTTGAGTCATCTTCAGCCCAGTGGCATATTTTTCTGGAGTTGGGTTTGGGACTTTCAGTCTCTCAAGCTCTCATCATCCCATAAATAGTAAACAAGGCTATAGCTTGGAAAGTTTATTTCATATGTAATGAAAGTTGGATCTGGTATTATTGGTACCAGGGAAACAAGTTGAGCCTTAGGCAGACTGTTGCTGCTAGTGCAGCCTGATAAACAAGAAAAAGAAATGTAATTGGTTAATGGGTATGGAGCTAGCTCTATTATTCTCAGCTACAGTACTCATGAAAAGAAATAGAGAGAGCCAGGGGAAGGGAATTTACCACAAATGGTACCTGCTAACTTTCCACAATATGTTTGCTTTAGATATGCAGAGTTCCTAATTGAGAACAATCCTGCAGTGCAGGTCAGAGTGTGGGTTCAGAGACATAATAGCCAGACCCCAATGTACCTATTTTCAAAGGTCTAGCAAGTATTTCAGGAAGATAAGGCATTGAGAGTTGCTAATATAACTTACCTCACTTTCTCTCTCCTGGACAAGAGTCTAGTTTGCAACCAGTTATTCTTACCTGCAAGGTCCTTAGTGTAAATGTGTACATAGAAGACAAATGCCACCAAAGGGATAGTGATGTTTAGGCAATAGACTTCACATGACTCAATGGATGCTTCTATCTCTTTAGAAGGCTACCTTGATTTTTGTACAGAAGTTGGTTAGGCATCAGTAACCTGCCCATCAGGATCGTGGGGTTCATGAATCAACAACACAAGCATTATCTGTGAACTTTCTAGAAATGTGAATTCTTGGGCCACATCCCCAATGTACAGATTCAGAATCTTCTTTCTAATGAGGTGCCCAAATGATTCATTTGCATGTTAGAGTTTGGGAAGAAGTTCCCTAAACCAGTTCTCTAGCAGTTGGCTGCTCAGAGCTCCTTATGAGACAAAATAAACCTAGAGATGATGTAGGGAAAATGAAGTCCATCAGGCTTTCTCACCCAGATGTCCAAGAAGCAATGACTAAGGTGTGTTATGTAAGTCAAAAACAATGGTGCATGAGCATTTTTATATAACCACATGATATCATATTTGGCATGCTGCCAGCTTTGTTCTACACCTGTATATAAATTGAACAAGGACTTTCTGCTGCATGGATTGGCCACCCATCAAATCAAGGCATGTTAGATCTCCCTAAGGGTCCATGTATCTTCTTTGGGCTGCCCAAATCTTGAGTTACCTTGCCTAGGATTGAGCAGTTGTACTACAGTTGGTGTAGTTGGCAGGATTAGTAGCAGCCTGATGTAAAACCCTCTGCACCTGTGGAGGGGTATTGAGGGATAGTCAGTCATGATTATGTGATATTCAGTCATGGGCCTTCTGGCTACTTGGGCCCTTCCCCGGGAATGGGCAGAGATTGGTGGTAAGGGGTTAAAAAAGACATTACAACAAGTGGGAGAGAGCCTAGAAAAGCTGAGCACATGCGTGGCTGCTGGGGCCATTGAACAGATATTTCTTACAGCTCTGAAAGTAGAAACTGATTATTACTATGGAAGGCTGCCAAGAAGTGAGAGTTACCACACTCTGACCTGCACTGCACTTGAAGAAACAGCCTAGAAGCTAGGATACAATCACTGGAAGAAGACCTCCACACCTCGGAGAAATATCTCTTGGCCTCCTGCATAGAGCTGGTAAAAGAGAAGGAATGGGGATCAGCATCTGCAAGCTGGGCTAGTGGTAATGCAGAAAATGAAACAACAGCAGCCGATGGCTATTTATGGGCATCTGGCAGGGTTTACTTAGGTAACCGAGTTCACTACATACTGCCTGTATACTCAAGCAGGGTTGGTGGACTTGAGAAAGCAATTTAGACAGAGACTAGGGGAGCCCCCTGTCCACTTGATTATTAATGCCTGTAGGATTTAGGTATGAATGACATTATGTATAGTTGCCTGGAAATAGAGAAACTGTTATCCATAACTACTCACCCTCCTTGTGGCAAAGGGTGCAGGACAGTTGATGCCATGTGGGTGGACCAGGGGACACTATTAGGTTGGATGATGGCTGCTATCTGCACTGTTTGATCTAATGTGGGGAATATCCCTGAGACCATAAGTAAATGGCAGACATATGCAGACTTGGTCCAGGTAATGTGAGAGCTGGGAATGAGACAGGCCATGCTTAATCTGAATATTCACGGGCTAGATGATGAATAGTTTACAGCTGACACGAGGGATCTAATATTACAGAATGCCCTTTCAACATCTTTTAGGTGCCCCCATGGCCATCTTGGCTACTTATATGGGTTGTTGCACTAATGAGGCAACCGTTACGGTGGCCAGTCTGGGGAAGGCAGAGGACAGACATCAACAAAAAGGGGTATAGGCCACCACGAAGGCTACTCCAACAGTGCTTCCTCTAATGAGAAAGGGACCTATTAAGGTAACAAGAACCCAAACATGGACCTTTTGGGAGCAGGTATTGATAGAGATAAAATAAATGGCAAGCCAAATGCATATTTGCTGGGATTTTAGAAACAGTTGAATATGGACAAGCACTTCCTCTGTGTAGAGAAGCAGAAGCCAAAGGTGGATGTTAAAAGTGTACCTGGAGAGGTATGCCCCCTATGTCTGGAGGGTCGTTTAGTTTCCCAAAGTATTTTGGAATAAGGGGATGGTACAAACTTCAAGTTTGAATAGGGAAGAGGTCAAAGTACTTGTTGGGGGAAAATGGGGACCTGAGGACCCATGTGGAACTGGCTATCCACTTGTTCCCAACTAATGTGCAATAGGTATTAGCACTGGTAGATACTGGGGTTGAATGCACATTCTCTGGTAAGCTGGCTAAGTTCCAGGGACAAATTTCATACATAGATGGATATGCAGACTATAGAATTAAAGTGTGAGCTATGCTGCTCTCTTTGGGCATTGGCTATTTGTCCCCACATGAATATCCAGTCTCTGTATCTCCAATTCCTGAATACATTTTAGGTGTGGATATCTTCCAAGGGGGCGGGAGTGGGGGGAGGGGGGAAGGGAAATAGATGGGTAGAGAGACCCTTAAAGACATAATATAAACCCAAGGGCATTCTCTCAGTGACCCAGCTCCTCTAGCCATACCCAGTTAATCCCTATTGGGGATAAATGCACTGATTAATTTACAACTCTGATAACTCAATCTTTTCACCTCTAAACTTTCTTGCATTATCTCACAGTGAGCTTTTGGAGGATACCTAATATGTAAACCATAACATTCTGCCCCGGTCCACAAAAGCTCATGCCCATCTTACAATGTAAAATATATGTAGTCCATTTTCAAGAGTCTCCATAGTCTCAACAGTTCAAGGGTGCCCAAAAGTCCAACTTTAAAGTCTCCTAAGAAGCAAGGCAAACTCAGCATGAGCCTCTGTAAAAAATCAAAGGTAAGTTACATATATCCAATATATAAGTGCATTTTCATTTTCATTCCAAAAGTAAGGAATAGGGGCATAGAAAGGAGGGTTGGGAACAAAAGAGGACCAAAATACAGCTGGCAGACAAATCTTATAGTTCCATGTCCAGTATCTGGGGCACTTGACATCATGATGTTCTCTCTAGAGGGCTTGTTTAGTTCTGCTTCTATGACCTTGCTGATTGCAGTCTGCATGGCCCCTCTCTTGGCTTGTCTCTGGATTCCTGAAGCTTTCCTTAGCAAATGTTCCATAATACTAACATTTCCTAATCTAGTGGGTCTCCACTGCAGCTTCAGCTTTCTCTTCATGTCTGTATGCATCACCTTTTCAGGGACAGGCTGTAGGGAATCTGACATTGCTGCACTTTGCCTGTCCTCCCAGGTTTTCCTTTGAAATCTCAATGGAAGCTTCCACGATCCCCAAACTCATGCATCCTTCAATCCTGCAGAACCAGCACCATGTAGTTGCCATGAAAGTCTTCCACCATCTCAAGCAGTAGCCAAGACTCCAGGGACCATGGCTGCCACAGCCTCTGAGTGCTTGGGTGGCTGAGCATTATGAAACAACTTTCTGTTCATCCCTACCCCTGTGCAAGCAGGGTATCCCCATGGTCTCTTCTCAAAGGATTTTTTTTCATTTATACCCTTGTGCCTGAGATGGGTGTGGTATTACCATTTCCTGAGATGCCCTAAAACCATATTTTCTTTTTCTTTTTGGGTACTTAAAAGCATCTCTTTAGTGGATGTAATGTCTTTAACAACAATACCTTTCTTAGCCCCAGTTTTATGGCCATAATTCAAGTTCAAATCTTTCTGCTTTGCTTTCTGTTCCTGATGATCACAGTAAACTTGGCTAAAAGCCAGCAGTAATACCTATGCCACCCCTTGAAGATTGTGCTAACTCAAAAGTTCCTCTGCCAGATTACTCTATCACCTTTAAATTGACCCTCATACAAAGTCTCATAACATGGGCTAAATGCAGACAACTTCTTAGAATATAACACAAATGGCTTCTAGTCCAATTTCCAATAGAGTCCTTCTCCTCTGAAACCTCATGAATGCAGTCTTTACGGTCCACAGTCCTATTGGCATTCTGGTCTTTTAAACTCCCACCAGACTTACCCATTAAGCTCTGCTCACAATAATCTAAAGCTTTTCTAAACTTTCCAAAGTTCCTTCTTTAAATTCTGAAAAGCTCCAAAAGCTTCTGAACCATATGGTCAGGTTAGTCACAGCAACAATCCCACTTCTCAGTACTAATTTCTGTTTTAGCTTTTTCACTACTGTGTCCAAAAGACCTGATAAGAATAATTATAGAAGGAAAAGTTTATTTTGGGGCTCATGGGTTCAGAGGACTCAGTCCATAGATGGCCAACTCCATTACTATGGGCTCAAGGTGTGGTAGAACATCGTGGCAGAAGAGCGTGGAGGAGGAAGGCAGCTCAGACATGGCACCAGGAAACAGAGAGAGCTCCCTTCACCACAGATAAAATATAAACCCCAAGGACATGTTCCTATTGACCCACCTCCTCCAGCCACATCCTGCTTACCTATAGTCACCACCCAGTTAATCACTATCAGTGGATTAATGTCCTGATTAGGTTAAGGCTTTCATAACCCAATAATTTCACCTCTAAAATTTCTTTTATTGTCTCACACATGAGCTTTTGGGGGACAGACAGTATCTTATGACATCTACTGAGGGGGCAAGTTCTGTGGCAGGAACTTTGGTAGGCCAGCAGAAACGCATAACTGTATGTCATGTCATGGGACATGTACCAATGACGTCCCCCAGCAGTGATGAAGCTGACACATTGACAAAGGCACATTGGCTAGAAGTAGTCCTGCATGTCTCATCTACTGAACATGAGGTGGCTCTGTGGCTGCATAAATGGCTTTTGCGTGCCAGTTAAAAAAAACTATGTGGGCTTCAGTAAAGACCTGGGGTCTACTGGTGACATTGGTTGAAATACAAGATATATGTACATTTTGTACAGCTTGCTCCCAGGAACATTTCTGATTGCCAAGAGCTGACATGGGCCTAGTGTTGTGTGGGTGAGTGCCCCTCACCAAGTGGCAAGTGGACATTATAGAGCCCGTCCCTAGCTTTCAAGGGTATAAATATGCAATTACTTGTGTAGACACTATAACCAGGCTCTTGACTGCTTTCCTAATGTGGAACCCTGACAAAAGAGCAATGATAACAGTTCTGGAATGCTTATGTGCAGAATTTGGACACCCACTGTTGATAAAGATTGACCAAGGGACTCATTTCACTAATGCATACACAAGAATGAGCTAAGCATGTACGCATCACCTGGCCATTCCATGTACCATATAACCCACAGGCAATGGAAATGATAGAACAGTATAACAGCATTTAAAACAAAGATGGCATTCTCACATTAATTGGTTGGACCAAAAGACTCTAGACTGTTCATTTTTTGATGAATGAAGTAGGAGGGGTGCCCCTGCCCTAGTAGAAGCCTTGCTACATCATGCAGCTGTGCCCATCCAATTGCAAATTCAGACATAAGATGAATTACTGTAGCCAGGTTTTAGATGTCAAGGTCATATCTTGCTGGCTCAAAGGTCAAGAAGCAACCTGGACAGAGCCTTGGATGATAATGGCACTTCACACAAGATGGGTCACATTGATAGCTTCTCAGAGAAGGATTTAAGTTAACCTGCATGCAACTCCATGGGTAATGGGGCACTGGCTCTCAACCTTAAAGGTCTGATATTCCATGCTTCCTCCTATTAATATATTGAGTAGTACTTTTGTATTTTTCCTCCATCCAATTATGAGTTCCCCCTTACTAATGTATATTGAATCAGAAGTGCATGGAAGCACCCCCAAAGATGTGGTACCACTGGCTAAGTCAACCTTTACTGACTGCAATGGTATTGTCCATAGACTTGAAATTGAACTACATTTTATCAAGAGGAACAGGATTTGCCTTTGTTAGTACCTGTAACTGCCTTGTCCTTTTGCTGTTGGGAACCTGTGGGCCACTGTTCTGGTTGACTGGGTACACATTTATGCCACTACTGCCAATCAGTCTGAATGCTGAGTATGTACTGAGATGCCACTGAGTGCTGCAGATGACCTACGATGGCAAATTGTTCCAGCAACAACCTCTAACTGAACTTGGTTGCAAATATGGGACATGAGTGACTCTCAGTTGACTCATACATGGAGCTATATTCTTGAAGTTAAACAACAGCAGGAGAATCTCTCATGACCCATGATGGATATTCGGCATGGGATGACTTAGGATAGCTCCCTACAGAAACTGTAGAACTTAACCAAAGGTACTCCAGTGTGTAGGAAACAGGGGGCAGGAGTATCTATGAAGTGGACCCCACGGGCTTTATGATCTATAATAATTAATGGTTCTAATACCTGGGAGTCACAAAATGGTAGTTGTGCCTACCCTGTCCCCCTAGGATATTTGTGTGTATGTGGAGAACATGGATGGCCATTATTTACCTACCAAATGGATTGGTTGGTGAACTTGGGGAAGGCCAAACCTCCCAGCAAAAGTTTAAAAAACTTTATCCAAGCAGCCATCCAACCTGGACACTTTTAAGAAATGGCAGCATGTGAAACTTATTCTATGGTGGTATTACCCCTTAGTCTTGTTCTTACCACAAGGGCCACCATTGTTAATGAGATGAAGATTATAGCCCTGGCACTAGATACAACCAGAGCCCTCAATGCCACCTATGAGTCCCTTGCCCTCTTAAATGAAGAAGTGTACCAAGTGAGGAAAGTAGTGTTGCAAAATCGGATGGCCCTTAATATACTGACTGCCTCCCAAGGTGGAGTATGTATCCTCACAGGCACTGAATGTTGTGTATGTATACCAGATGAGCACCATCATGTAAGCCAGGCACTACAAACCCTGGTCTTTGAAACTCAACAGATTGAGCATTTAACAGGGTATGCCTTACAAAAATGGTGGGCTACTCTAGCTGCCCCATGGAGATAGGTCTTGCTTATCTTGGGAATAGCTTGTGTATTAGTAAATTGCTACTTTGCCTTATGTTGCTGTTGTGGATTATGAGTGTAAGACTCTGCAAGCCTTGCCAAGGGACCTTCATGGAAGATAGTTGTTGCATAGATTTTATGGTATGGAACACTGAAGGGGTAGAGTGTTGGGAAAGTGGAGCTGATCAGGCTCCCTCACCTGGATGTCCAAGAAGCAATGACTAAGATGTCTTATATAAGTCAGGAACAATAGCACATGTGCTTTCTTATATAACCACGATATCACATTTGGCATGCTGCCAGATTTGTTGTAATTCTATATGTGAGTTGAACAGGGACTTTCTACTGTATGGATTGCCAACCCATTGAATCAGGGCAGGTCAGATCTCCCTATGGCTCCTTGTATCTTTATCAGGCTGCCTGAATCTCGAGTCAACCTGCCTGGGATTAAGCAATTGTGCTTGGATGGTAAAATCTCTCTTTAGGAAGATAGGTTCTTGAACTATGCCTTTTTCCCCGCAAGGATCAGATGTGAACAAGCTGATTCTATTTTCTTTTACAAATCCACTGAAGAGAGAGTCTCTTTTTTTATAAGAGTTCTGATGGTCATACCACCAGAATGATCATCTGGTGTCTTTATCACAGAGTCAAAATTGTTAGCAAAAGAAAACAGATTCTCCCTTTCCAGGATGGAGGGTGACTTAAGCTTGATTGATTTTTTTCTCCTGTGAAGGATATCTGTTCATTTCAGAAAAGGAAAGTTTTTATTCTACATGAATAAGATTGTCTTTCCACTTTAATGTGAATAGTAAAAGACCTGAGGAATGTGTTTATTAATTAGGATTCTTCAGAGAAATGGACCCAATAGGATATGGGTACATGTAGAGAAACTTATTTTAGGGAATGAACACACAGGATTATTGAGACTGTCTGGTCCAAGGTTTGTAGTTCGAATCAAAAGGCTGTGAGATTGGCAGAATTCCTCTTTGACTGGGGGATGTCAGTCTTTTGTTTCATTAAGACCTTCAACCCATTGGACGAACCCAACCTGCTTTATGGATGGCAATCTGTTTTACTCAAAGTCCCTCAGTTTTACTATTAACCCCATCTAAAAGCACCATAAGAGAAATATCCAGAATAATATTTGAGCAATTATTTGGACATTGTGGCTCACCCAAGTTGACACATAAAACTAACCATCAATATATCTCTTTGTCCACTGCTGCCCTCTCTTCATGGTCCTATTTTTTCTTCCATGGTCTTCTTGATTGATGCTTCTTCCAATCTAAATGACTCAGAACTTGCTCCAGAGCTCTGTATTACCAACTTGTCCATGTCACTGGTATTTCAAATTCACTATGGTCCAGGCATCTTTGTTTCTCCTCACCTGCCTTTCCCAATATTTTTCTGTATTCAATATCACAGTTAGTGGTATCCCTATCCAATTCCTCATGAAAGTTGGTAACCTGAGAATCTTCTCTTCTTTCATCACCTCCCCCTTACCTCTACCCCCACTCCCCTACTCCTCTGGCACCACCAAGGGGAGCTATTCCACTTGTAGCAGTGCTTACCTAGAAGATATCACTATGACTGACTGTAAACAGCAGAAAGTGATAATAGACCATGCTTTGAATGCTGTTGTTAAGCAAGACACTGGACCTAACTGATATTTTCTTCACTAATGAATGATAGGAATTGAGTAAGTATATCTCATAATACCTATGGATTCATTCTATTGTATCCCGAGTACTAGTTTTAACTCACCAATTAAAATAACCACTACAACCATCCCTCACTTTCAAATCTCCTGTATTTTTCTCTCAGTGAACAAATTAATGTGTTTCTTCACTGGCATGCTATCCTTTGCTTAGGAAGTTAATATATTTAATTTTGTGACTTTGTAACCTCTAATGGTTTATATTGTCATTCTTTGATACCCCTACTATTTGAATATCCAGTCTATTCATTTTTTACCTCCCAAATATTTATCAGATGCATCCCAAATGCCATTAACCTGGTTTCAATTCTCATCACTTGCCTAAATTGTGAAAATTTTTTCCTAACTGGTTTTTATATTGTGAACTTCTGCCTTAACCTCTGTCCCAATTCCCTATGTTGGGTGGAAGCTCCATTCAGTATTCTTAAACATTAGACTAATCAGTGTCCTTCAAGAACTACCTTTCTTGATGAGACAAGAATTCAAGATACTGGGTACCAGATCAAGATAGCCTCATGTCTCATGTTAACTCCCTTTTTTAGCTTCAACTGAACTGCCATGTCTAGTCTTATAATTTATTTTCTGGTAGTTCAGAATTATTCATAGGTCCTCCATGTAAGCCACTCCAACCACTCCTCATCTTTCTTCAGCTGAGCTTAGAGGATGAATATGATTTACCTAGGTGTTGTTTCAGGCAGAATCCCAATAGTGGACAGATGGTACACACAAATTAGGATCACATAAGTGTTATTTGCAAGATATTTAATTAAAATGTAGGTGGGGTGATGAAGGCTATGACAGATAGTACAGGAAATCAAGACTAGAAGCAGCTGCTCCTGTCACTAGATCAGAAGAGATAGGAGGAAGGGGTAGTTTCTGGAAATAAGAATTAGAGAAAATTCTATAGAGTAGGTACCTTGGGAGAAACACAGGCCTTCTGTAACAGGGTCAGGCTAAGAACATGGCATGGAAGGAGTCATAGCCTGAGCATTCTCACTTCTTTCTTTGTGAATCCCCACCATGTTCACAAGGTCCTTTGTCCTCTGGCTTCCAGACTACACAGATCAACCTCTGGAATGGGCAGAAAGTAGCAAGGAAAAGGGTAAAAAGTGGATCTAGAGGGCCAAGGAAAATACCAACATAGGCATCAATTACAAAAGTCTTGGGCCTTGCTTTTCCTTTTGTTGTTCGAGCACATCTGACTTCTCTCTCCCACTAGACTGTGTCTCAAGGAAAGTCATTGCTTTACCCAGCCATGGGTCCATGAAGCCTAGAAAATAGGAAGTGTTCAATGATTTTATCCAGCCAGGTTTGCTTTACCTTTCCCAGTCACCCCCCCCCCACCACACACACACACACACACACACTGCTTGCTCCCGCCCTTGCAATTTGGCACGTCCTCTTTGGAGTTATTGACTCTTCATTACCTTGGACCTGGTATATTTCTGTTGGCTTCAGGCATGGTGTTACTACACTAGGCTCAGTCCCAAACTGAGAAGATAGGGGGCTAGTAGTCAAAGACAATTTATGCCTCCTCTTTGCCGTCCTGGGCATCTGGTGCAAGGACTTTTCCAGTAAATGATGTTTTGCTGCCACCTTCTGGCATCCTGTCCCTGCAGCCCATACTCAGGATACTGAAGGAAATAGCACCTCCCCTCCAGAGGGGTGGTTGTGTGTGTAAAAGAAGTAGACCTTGCTCAAAAACAGGCCTAGCTAGCCCTAGTTTCCTGTTGGTCAGAGGATTGAAAAGGCTAGTACAGGTTGAATATCCATAATCTGAATCTGAAATGCTTCAAATTTGCAACTTTGAATGCCAACATAATACCACAAATAAAAAATTCCACATCTGATGTCTTGTGACAGGTCACAGTCAAAATGCAGGTGTAATAAAAGTATTGCATAAAACTACCTTAAGACTGTGTATAAGTTATATATGAATCAAAAATGAATTTCTTGTTTAGACTTGGGTAGTATCCCCAAAATATTTCATTATCCATATGCAAATATTCCAATTTTTTTAAAAAAAAAACCGACTCCTGAACCCTGCCTATATTTTGCAAAATAAAATTGTTCTTGTCTTTAATTATTATAACCTAAAGCTTATTTTCATCCTATTACTAAAGCTCCAATGAAATGCTGAAATGTCAATCTGTAGCCATATCCTCACAGTTCTACTGACTTTTCTGCACTACAACTGCAAACATGGATATAGATGTAGCGGACTTCCTGTCACACTTGAATGGTTGCCCAGAAGATAGGAATTTGATTTTTTTTCAGTCCTAGGGATTGAACCCAGGGCTTCATGCATGCTAAGATAAGTACTCTACTACTCAGCTACATCCCTGGATTATGGGTGCTAAAATTCATTTTTTTTGCAGTAAAATACATTATAGCCAGGTGTGGTGGTGAACCTATATCCCAGCAACTTGGGAGGTTAAGGCAGGAGGTTCTCAAGTTCAAGGCCAGCCTCAGCAACTCAGGGAGGCCCTAAACTATTTAGGAAAACCTTGTCTCAAAAAGGTCTGAGGATGTGACTCAATGGTAAAGTGCCTCTGGTTTAAACCCCAGTACCAAAAAGAAAGAAAAGAAAAAAAGTAGAACAGGCCCAGCGGCCCGCCGGCGTGGACACATCACCCCAATTGGAGGAGGGGCAGAGCCGCTGCCCGCGCCTGCAAGGTAGGCAGACCTGCGAATGACAGGGAGAACAGGCCCAGCAGCCTGCCAGCGTGGTAGACACATCACCCCAATTGGAGGAAGGGCCCAGCTACCACCTGCAAGGTAGGCAGACTGGGCGTCCTGGAGAAGGGGCCCAGTGGCCCGCCGGCCTAGTTGAAAGATCACCCCAATTGGAGGAGGGGCACAGCCACTGCCCATGCCTGCAAGGGAGACTTTTCAACTATACAAGAGCAATATAAATATATAGGGGGAAAATTCAATAACACAACAGTTTCACCAAGCAGAAAGAAACGTGAGCAGTATGAAAAGACAAGGAAAGAAAGGACCACAAGCAATGCAGTTCAACTCAACTTTAGAAGAGGTAATATCTGCAGTAGACGGAATGTCAGATAAAGAATTCAGGATATACATGCTTCAGATGATCTGGAGTCTCAAGGAAGACATTAGACAGCAAAATCAGACAATGAAAGATCACTTCGACAATGAATTACATAAACAAATCCAAGAAGCAAAAGATCAATTATACAGGGAGATAGAGGTTATAAAAAACAAACAGAAATCCTAGACATGCAGGAAGCAATAAACCAACTTAAAAACTCAAATGAGAATACTACCAGCAGAGTAGAACACTTAGAACATCAGACAATGAAGACAAAGTATTTCAACTTGAAAAGAACAAAGACAGCTCAGCGAGACTGTTAAGAAACCATGAGCAGAACATCCTAGAAATATGGGGTAACTTAAAGAGACCAAACTTAAGAGTCATTGGGATACAGGAAGGTATAGGGGTCCAAACCAAAGGAATGAGCAATCTGTTCAACGAAATAATAGGAGAAAACTTCCCAGACTTGAATAATGAGACAGAATCCCAAATCCTAGAAGCCTACAGGATGCCAAATGTGCAAAATCATAAGAGATCCACACCTAGACACATTATAATGAAGATCCCAACATACAGAATAAGGAGAGAATTTTAAAATCTATAAGAGAAAGGAAGCAGATTACATTTAGGGGTAAACCAATCAGGATAACAGCTGATCTTTCAACACAGACTCTGAAAGCTAGAAGATCCTGGAATAACATATTTCAAAAACTGAAAGAAAATGGGTTCCAACCAAGAATTGTGTATCCAGCTAAATTAAGCTTCAGGATGGAAGATGAAATTAAAACCTTCCATGATAAACAAAAGTTAAAAGAATTTGCAGCTAGAAAACCATCTCTTCAAAACATCCTTGGCAAAACATTACAGGAACAGGAAATGGAAAATAACAATGAAAACCAACAGCGGGAGGTAGTACAGTAAAGGGAAAAAATAATCAAAGAGGAAAAACAAACTATGTTAAGTAACATAAATAAAAAAATATGGCTGGAAGAACAATCCATATCTCAATAATAACCCTAAATGTTAATAGCTTAAACTCACCAATTAAGAGACACAGGCTAGTAGACTGGATCAAAAAAAAAAAAAAAAAAAAAGATCCAACAATATGCTGCCTACAGGAGATGCATTTGATAGGAAAAGACATACATAGACCGAAGGTGAAAGGTTGGGAAAAATCATATCACTCATATGGACTTCGGAAACAAGCAGGAGTGTTCATACTCATATCAAATAAAATAGATTTCAAGCTAAAGTTAATCAAAAGGGATAAAGAGGGACACTACATACTGCTCAAGGGAACCATACACCAACAAGACATAACAATCATAAATATACATGCCCCAAACAATGGTGCAGCTATGTTCATCAAACAAACTCTTCTCAAGTTCAAGAGTCTAATAGACCACCATACAATAATCATGGGAGACTTCAACACACCTCTCACCACTGGACAGATCTTCCAAACAAAAGTTGAATAAAGAAACTATAGAACTCAATAATACAATTAATAACATAGACTTAATTGACATATATAGAATATACCACCCAACATCAAGCAGTTAAACTTTTTTCTCAGCAGCACATGGATCCTTCTCAAAAATAGATCATATATTATGTCACAGGTCAACGCTTAGACATTATAAAGGAGTAGAGATAATACCATACATCTTATCTGATCATAATGGAATGATATTGGAAATCAACGATAAAAGAAGGAAGGAAAAATCATGCATCACTTGGAGAATGAACAATAGGTTACTGAATGATCAATGGGTTATAGAAGACATGAAGGAGGAAATTAAAAAATTCTTAGAGATAAGTGAAAACACAGATACAACATATCGGAATCTATGAGACACAATGAAAGCAGTTCTAAGAGGAAAATTCATTGCTTGGAGTTCATTCCTTAAAAAAAGAAAAAACCAACAAATAAATGATCTCACATTTCATCTCAAAATCCTAGAAAAATAAGAGCAAAACAACAGCAAAAGAAGTAGAAGGCAAGAAATAATTAAAATCAGAGCTGAAGTTAATGAAATCGAAACAAAAGAAACAATTGAAAAAATTAACAAAACTAAAAGTTGGCTCTTTGAAAAAATAAATAAGATCGACAGACCCTTAGCCATGATAACGAAGAGAAGAAGAGAGAGAATTCAAATTACTAGCATACGGGATGAAAAAGGCAATATCACTACAGATACTTCAGAAATACAGAAGATAATTAGAAATTATTTTGAATCCTTATACTCCAATAAAATAGAAGATAGTGAAGGCATCGATAAATTTCTTAAGTCATATGATCTGCCCAGATTGAGTCGGGAGGATATAGACAACCTAAACAGACCAATATCAATTGAGGAAATAGGAGAAGCCATCAAAAGACTACCAACTAAGAAAAGCCCAGGACCGGATGGGTATACAGCAGAGTTTTACAAAACCTTTAAAGAAGAATTAATACCAATACTTTTCAAGCTATTCCAGGAAATAGAAAAAGAGGGAGAACTTCCAAATTCATTCTATGAGGCCAAAATCACCCTGATTCCTAAACCAGACAAAGACACTTCAAAGAAAGAAAACTACAGACCAATATCTCTAATGAACCTAGATGCAAAAATCCTCAATAAAATTCTGGCGAATCGGATACAAAAACATATCAAAAAAATTGTGCACCATGATCGAGTAGGATTCATCCCTGGGATGCAAGGCTGGTTCAATATATGGAAATCAATAAATGTTATTCACCACATCAATAGACTTAAAGATAAGAACCATATGATCATCTCGATAGATGCAGAAAAAGCATTTGACAAAGTACAGCATCCCTTTATGTTCAAAACTCTAGAAAAACTAGGGATAACAGGAACATACCTCACTATTGTAAAAGCTATCTATGCTAAGCCTCAGGCTAGCATCATTCTGAACGGAGAAAAATTGAAGGCATTTCCTCTAAAATCTGGAACAAGACAGGGATGCCCTCTCTCACCACTTCTGTTCAACATAGTTCTCGAAACACTGGCCAGAGCAATTAGACAGACGAAAGAAATTAAAGGCATAAAAATAGGAAAAGAAGAACTTAAATTATCACTATTTGCAGTGCCATGATTCTATACCTAGCAGATCCAAAAGGGTCTACAAAGAAACTATTAGAGCTAATAAATGAATTCAGCAAAGTGGCAGGATATAAAATCAACATGCATAAATCAAAGGCATTCCTGTATATCAGCGACAAATCCTCTGAAATGCAAATGAGCACAACCACTCCATTCACAATATCCTCAAAAAAAATACTTGGGAATCAACCTAACAAAAGAGGTGAAAGACTTATACAATGAGAACTACAGAACCCTAAAGAGAGAAATAGAAGAAGATCTTAGAAGATGGAAAAATATACTCTGTTCATGGATAGGCAGAACTAACATCATCAAAATGGTGATATTACCAAAAGTTCTCTATAGATTTAATGCAATGCCAATCAAAATCCCAACAGCATTTCTTGTAGAAATAGATAAAACAATCATGAAAGTCATATGGAACAATAAAAGACCCAGAATAGCAAAAACAACTCTAAGCAGGAAGTGTGAATCAGGCGGCATAGCGATACCAGACTTCAAACTATACTACAGAGCAATAGTAACAAAAACAGCATGGTACTGGTACCAAAACAGGCAGGTGGACCAATGGCACAGAATAGAGGACACAGAAACCAATCCACAAAATTACAACTATCTTATATTTGATAAAAGGGCTAAAAGCATGCAATGGAGGAAGGATAGCATCTTCAACAAATGGTGCTGAGAAAACTGGAAATCCATATGCAACAAAATGAAACTGAATCCCTTTCTCTCGCCATGCACAAAAGTTAAATCAAAATGGATCAAGGAGCTTGATATCAAATCAGAGATACGGCGTCTGATAGAAGAAAAAGTTGGCTACCATCTATATACTGTGGGATCGGGCTCCAAATTCCTCAATAGGACACCCATAGCACAAGAGTTAATAACTAGAATCAACAAATGGGACTTACTCAGACTAAAAAGTTTTTTCTCAGCAAAAGAAACAACAAGAGAGGTAAGTAGGGAGCCTATATCCTGGGAACAAATCTTTTCTCCTCACACTTCAGATAGAGCCCTAATATCCAGAGTATACAAAGAACTCAAAAAATTAAACAATAAGAAAACAAATAACGCAATCAACAAATGGGCCAAGGACCTGAACAGACACTTCTCAGAGGAGGACATACAATCAATCAACAAGTACATGAAAAAATGCTCACCATCTCTAGCAGTCAGAGAAATGCAAATCAAAACCACCCTAAGATACCATCTCACTCCAGTAAGATTGGCAGCCATTATGAATTCAAACAACAACAAGTGCTGGGGAGGATGTGGGGAAAAGGGTACACTTGTACATTGCTGGTGGGACTGCAAATTGGTGTGGCCAATTTGGAAAGCAGTATGGAGATTTCTTGGAAAGCTGGGAATGGAACCACCATTTGACCCAGCTATTCCCATTCTCGGTCTATTCCCTAAAGACCTAAAAAGAGCATGCTACAGGGACACTGCTACATTGAT
Organism: Callospermophilus lateralis; assembly: GCF_048772815.1. Taxonomy (NCBI): domain Eukaryota; kingdom Metazoa; phylum Chordata; class Mammalia; order Rodentia; family Sciuridae; genus Callospermophilus; species Callospermophilus lateralis. The sequence goes on along the minus strand of NC_135325.1, from coordinate 29,632,512 downwards.
GTTCATAGCAGCACAATTCACAATAGCAAGACTGTGGAACCAACCTAGATGCCCTTCAATAGATGAATGGATAAAAACATGTGGCATTTATACACAATGGAGTATTACTCTGCATTAAAAAATGACAAAATCATAGAATTTGCAGGGAAATGGATGGTATTAGAGCAGATTATGCTAAGTGAAGCTAGCCAATCCCTAAAAAACAAATGACAAATGTCTTCTTTGATATAAGGAGAGTAACTAAGAACAGAGTAGGGAAGAAGAGCATGAGAAGAAGATTAATATTAAACAGGGATGAGAGGTGGGAGGGAAGGGGAGAGAGAAGGGAAATTGCATGGAAATGGAAGGAGACCCTCAGGGTTATACAAAATTACATACAAGAGGAAGCGAGGGGAAAGGGAAAAATAATACAAGGGGGAGAAATGAATTACAATAGAGGGGGTAGAGAGAGAAGAGGGGAGGGGAGGGGAGGGGATGGGGGATAGTAAAGGATAGGAAAGGCAGCAGAATACAACAGACACTAGTATGGCAATATGTAAATCAATGGAAGTTTAACTGATATGATTCTGCAATCTGTATACGGGGTAAAAATGGGAGTTCATAACACACTTGAATCAAAGTGTGAAATACGATATGTCAAGAACTATGTAATGTTTTGAACAACCAACAATAAAAATTTAAAAGAAAAAAGAAAAAAAGTGTGTGTGTGTATGTGTAAAAATATAATAAAACTTGTCATTTTAACTATTTTAAGTGTGCAATTTTGTGGTATTAAGGACATTCACATTATTGGGCAACTGTCACTACCATTCATCTCCATAAATTTTTTACCATCCCAAACAGAAACTTCTCATTCTCTTTGCCACCCTCTAGCCCTTGATACCTTCTATTCTACTTTGTGTGTCTATGAATTCACCTATTCTAGGTTTCTCATATAAGTAGAATACTATAATATTTGTCCTTTTGTGACTGACTTGTTTCAGTGAACAATGTCCTTATTGTCTATCCATGTTGTAACATGTCAGAATTTCATTCCTTTTTGGGGCTGAAATTCCTGTGCATGGATACATCTATGCAGAAAAATAGAGAATACAATAAACAATCTATATAAAATCATACAGGAAATAGTCAATTTTAAAAAATGAAACATTGCAAATATAAACTCCTTTTTCTACCTCTTTAGTTCCATTCTCTTTCATTCCTCTTGAAGATAACCACTACCTTGAAGTTGGTAGGGTTCCTTCCATTTTATGATTTGATATTTTAGTAAATGTTGAGTTTTTCAAAAGAACATACATACTATTTTCTTGTTTTAAATATTTACATCAATAGTATATCATTTATTACTCTGAAGTTTGCATCTTTTACTGTTATTTTCAAGATTTATCTCTGTTGATACATATAGTTCTAGTTCATTCAGTTTTATTGCTTTAGACTTTTAAGCATATGCATATGATAAATTAGCCATCTTCTTGTTGCTGAACATTTGGTATCTTTCCAGTTTTTTTTTTTTTTTGGTATTACAAAGAATGCTGTTATGTGTTATTTGTACCCATGCCATGTATTATTTGTATCCTTGTAACACATCTCCTTGAGCACAGGCATTTCCTGAAGTCTAGGATATATACCTTGAATTAGAATTGCTGAACTACAGGCCATGCAAATCTTCATTTGGGCTAGCTACTGCTAAATTTCTACAGGTACAGCAAAATGGCCTTTCCAATTTGGACAGAAGTTTTAGAGAGTTCCCATTTTTTCCACATTCTTATCACCAATCAGACTCCTTAACATTTGACAATCTGTTGTGTGTAAATTGGTATAGTTTTAGTTTTCATTTCTTTGTTTTTAGGGGTGGTGAGCTTCTTTCCATATGTTAAAAAAATCATTTGGAGTTAACTTTTTTTTATAAGACTGATTGGTTTATATTTTAGATCTTGAATGGATTGTAAAACATAGCCGACCAACAAAATCTTTCAATAGGTGTTGACCCATTCCCTTCCAGAAGCAGTAAATGAGAGAACTTCAATTTCTTGTTTCAGGGTTTGCTGCCACCAGATGCCAGCACTGTACCATAATCTTCGAGTCCTGTTTTGCCTAGAGCTTGTTTTCCATAAGATGTGGTTCTTAACCACAGTAAGTACATTCATGGATTTCTGCTTTGGGGGCTCAGGATACCACCCCAAAATATGATTGTAGGAGACCAGAATGTGCCACCCCAAAATATACTTCTTTGGCATATTTTGAGCTTGTTATTCTGAGGAGCTGCAGTTGCAGGAGTTATTCAGAAAAGCTGTCCTTTTGTGCAAGAAATTTACATCTATAAAGGAAATCTACATTTTACATTAGTAAAATTATTTGTATTAGGAAGAAGGCTATTCCAGATAACTTTTATTACCTGAGAGACTTTTATCTGCATAACAAGACAACCTTTATTTACTATGTATTTTCTCATACCCACCCATTACATGTCTGCATCACTCCCAGAAACCCCTAGCTCCTGTTTCTTTCTGTAACTCAGAATGCTATATAAGCTTTTATCAGCTGGTCATTCGTTGAGTTTCATATTTTGTGTGACTTTCATGCATGTGTAATTAAATATAGTTTTTCTCCTGTGAATCTGTGTTATATCAACTTAATTTGTAGTCAAAGAACCTAGAAGAGTAGTAGAAAGCCATTTTCCCCTTCCCTATATACACATTTGTTTAAACAAATTAAAAAATATACCTAAGTAAACAATATTATTCTTTTTAAAAAAATTTTTTTAGTTGTTGATGGACCTTTATTTTATTCATTTATTTATGTGGTGCTGCGAATCAAACCCAGGGCCTCACACATATGTGGCAAGAGCTCTACCCCTAAGTTATAACCCCAGCTCCAATATTATTCTTTAGAACAAAATTTCAAAATAATTTAAACTCTGAGTCTAAAAATCTAAATATTAGATTTCTGATTTCTACTGTGCCAATCTTAAAGTGAGATGGTAACAAAATGTTGAAAGCAAATATCTTTTGTGTGGTTAGGTACACATTTCACATATTGCTGTGTAATTCTTATTATAATTTGAGTTAGGCATCCTTAGTTCATTTATGGAATAGGAATAATTGAGATTTAGAGAGGCTAAGTAAATTTCTCACTAGCACGTAGTTAGTTAAATGTCATAGTCATGGTTTTTCTACACAGGCAGACTGTCTCCAAAGCCTGTGTTCCCCACTATTATGCTACTCTGGCTCTCAACATATGCGATTCTGCAATCAGCCCATGTCCAAATCCCCTAGGCAGTTTGTGCTTACGGATAAGAATAAACTTGAGCTAACAAGGGGGAATCCTTTCTAAAACTGTCTCCTGGTGGTAGAGATGCATCTGCTTATTTCTGAGGTCAGCTGTATCTTCGAGTAACAAGCTGTTTTTAATCTTCTTTTAAAAATCAGTTTCTAAAATAATAACCCAATTTTTCTTTCACTCTGTCTCTTTGCAAACTTTCTGTGAATTTTATTCACCCAAAAAGAAAATACCTGTGGTCTGAGGCTGTGGCTCAGTGGCAGAGCACTTGCCTGGCATGTGTGAGGCACTGGGTTCGATCCTTAGCACCACATAAAAATAAGCAAATAAAATAAAGGCATTTTGTCCATCTACAACTACAAGAAAATTTAAAAAAGAAAATACCTGTTTACTAATGCTGCATGTGTCAGTGTACTTTCTAACATATTTGCTACTTTCCCATTTTTACCTGTGCTTCCAATATACCATGCCCCTTACCACATACCTGGGAACAAAGCATTGCCCTATCTGCCTCTTGCCTTTTGTAGTCACAACAGATTAGTGCCATGCAGATAACAGATATGAGAGGATATAGTGTAAATGCTATGGAGAAGTAGAGACATCAGACACCTGCCCTCAAGTGAGGGGGTGCATGCCCCTTACTTTTTACTCCCATAGTCTAGCCACTTCTTTTCACTAAGCAGGAGTCAATATGGTTTTCTTAGTCCATGTTTTTGTTGCTATAGCAGAATATCCAGGGCTGGATTTTTATAAAGAAAATAAGGTTATTTCCCCAGTATTTTGGGGATCTAAGAGCATGGTGCCAGTGCAGGCTTCTGGTTAGGTCTCACAGCAGATAGTATCACATGGCAAGAGCATGTACAAGAGATAGTGATCATGGAGAGAGGTGGGGAGGGGAAGAGGAGAGAGAGAGAGAGAGAGAGAGAGAGAGAGAGAGAGAGAGAGAGAGAGGGGAAGAAGAAGAAGAAGAAGAAGGAGGAAGGAGGAAGGAGGAAGGAGGAAGGAGGAAGGAGGAAGGAGGAAGGAGGAAGGAGGAAGGAGGAAGGAGGAAGGAAGAAGGAAGAAGGAAGAAGGAGGAAGGAAGAAGGAGGAAGGAAGAAGGAGGAAGGAAGAAGGAGGAAAGAAGAATAGAACCGAGTCAGCCAAACTTGCTTTAAAATAACCTGATATGGTGGTGACCTATCCTGTTCTGTGAGACCTAATCCAAACTGAAGAGAAGTAACCCAGTCTCCAAAGAGAAACATTAATCCACTTATGAGGGTGGTTTCCTCATGATCCCAAATGCCTCTTAAAGCCTTCACCACCTTAGTACTGTTGCACTGGGGAATTAAGACTCAGTGTACATTTTGGTGGGGAAAACCCACCTTCAAACCATAGCAATGATGTCTGCCTGTGTACTGATAGTCTGTGTGAGCCTCATGCCTCAACTTGATGGAGCTGGGAGTCACTAAGTTTCTCCTTCAATGAGGGACTAAGGTGGGGATGATATTTAATATTAACATGGCCTACTGCTCAGTCAGTCCTTCAATCCAAACTCCACTGACTAAGGGTTACTTAAGTCAGGGGGTGAGAATACTACAGGGAAGGAACTGGCAGAATGGAAGCATTGAAATGTAGAAATTTTCATCATTTTGTCAGAAAACTTAGTTTCACTATTAGTAGAAATGGGCAGGGGGTTTGGTAGAGGTGTGGGGAGTCTGGGTGATTCTACTGCAACCATCAAAACAGCTCCCACACTTCTTCCTTAAACACTTAGCTCCTATTTTCTTTGCTTCCAAGCAACCAAAAGGGAATATTTGATGTATTCTTTACAAAACAAGGAGAAATAATGTCTCAACTACTATGAATAGAAAGGATTATTAGAGAAATGATTACTCATAAGTTATCAAGAATAAAACCCCTTATTGAGTAGAATGTAAAGGAGATTTTGTGAATTTAACCATTTTCTTTACCATTGTAAACATTGGTGTTGCTCTTTTCGGTCTCTCCACACATGGTAGGACTGAACTTCCTGTCCCTGAGTGGTTGGGTAGAACCATGAGAACCATTTTGGCCAATGAATTATGAGCTTTTATTAGTGTGAAAACTACTACACATTACCACAGTTACTGGTAATACTACAAATTATAAGTGCTTTCTTAACTTTGGTTCTAAACTTAGAATAGAACTGTAGTCAATCCACAAAGCACATGCCATATGACTGTGAAATAAAACTTTCCTGTTTAGCATCAAAGTCCTGATAGAATAGGTTATTGTGGTGGCTATTAAGGTATGCCACTTGGATCTCTCTTCAATAAATAACTATCTGATTAACTGTGAGGTGAGTAAGTCTGCTTGTTGACAGTCTCCACCTACAGTATATTTGGGACCCACTGTAACATTTGAGTTAAGACCATGCTTTTCTTGAACCACCTCCAGAGAATGATGGAAACTAAGCATGGTAGAATACTCTAGGGCATGGCTGTTTCTGCTCAATGTGGGGCTTTGCTAATGGACAACCTTTGCTTTAGTATACTACATTGTGTTTACCGGATTTGTCACAAGGGCACTACATCTTGAGGCTCTGCCTTCCGGATGCTGCTTCCTTCCTTCCTTTATTTTCACATGGGTCTAATCAGCATTGTGGTCTGAAGTTTCTAACCTCTTTTCCCTCCCATTTATCTTTCACAGGCATTACTCCCATTATAAGCCTTGCACTCTGTTTTAGGCAGCTTTTTCACCATTGTGATCAAAAGACCCAAAGAGAACAACATAGAGGAGAAAGAATTTCTTTGGGGCATATTTCAGAAGTTTTAATCCACAGTTGGCTTCATAGCTCTGGGCCCAAGTGAGGCATAGCATCATGGTGGAAGGGTATGGTAGAGGAAAGCAACTCAGGACATGGCAACAAAGAAGCAGAGAGAGAGCTCTGCTGACCAGGAAAAAAATATAAACCCCAAAGGCATAACCCTAGTGACCTACCTCCTCCAGTCACCCTACCTACCTAGAGTTACTGCCCAGTTAATCCATTCAAGTGGATTAATGCACTGATTAGGTTAAGGCTCTCATAACCTCTGACAATTTTACCTCTGACAATTCTTTCATCAACCAACACATGAGCTTTGGGGGGACACATCTCATATCTAAACTAGAAAACACTCCTAACTCATTGTCTGTTTACCAGAGGACCTGAATGATGCCATTATGGTAAAACCACTAATTTTCTGTACATGGTCAAAAGAAGAAGAAGAAGAAAAAAGCACACATATGGTAGCATGGAAGGAGAGGAAGTGATGAGAAATGAGGGATGAAATTAAGTCATTCTAGAAGTAACAGAGTTACATTTAAGCCATCAATGTTTGAAACTAGCGTAGCAGTTTAGGAAGACTCAAACTATTATGTGAATATTGTTGCCTTGTCCCTAAATATGTTATCCCCTTCACTTGAAGGGTGTTATTTGATCAAATCTAACCTCAACCCCTTTCATTATCAGTGGCTTCTCTGTCTATAAATTGGAGTGTGTGTTTGTCCATCACTTTCCACTACCTCCAAAATAAGAAGGGAATCACTTTTATAATTAAAATGGAAAATTATCCCATGAGTAGAAGGAGAAAAATTTCTGCCCTGTAAGTTTCTTTTTTAGAAGAATATACCATAGACATATAACATCTCTTAATAAGCAGAATAATCATTTGTTTCACTACTCCCAAATGGTTATTATTTAGCTAGGAATGAAAGCGCAAAATAGGTCAAAAGGACATAATCTGCAGCTCTTGCACATAGTGATAAAAATAATATGCTTTGGGGTTTTATAATCATTTTATGTAGCTACTGACTCATGAAGTATGATATGCCCTACAGGTTGTCCTTACTGACACTGAGCCAGAAGTCATAGCCCCATGCTTAAGTGTTTCACAATTACCTTCCTCAGGATGTTAATTATCAACTTGGATTTCTCTCCTGGATGACTCAGTGGGCTATAATGGCTCTGATGGTAAATATCTATGGCAGGGCTGCAAAGCAATCATCCTCATAAAGAGGGACTGGATCACTAAGATAGAAATGGTTCCATAAATCTTAGTGCCTGACAGGTCTCAGGGAGGTGCTTCCTCCAGCTAAGAGAAGCCATTTGGCAATTCAGCACAATCTGCTTTACTGAACTAGAATTACATAGCTCTACTACAGCTGCCTTAACTGTAGGAAAATATGTCTTTGAGAAAAGAATGATTTTCCTGTTAATCCTACTTTTCTTGCTCTTTCATTCACTGTTTAGTGTGCTAGTGGTCCTTCAAGAAACAAGCTGAGGTGGAGTTAAAAGTGTAAACAATTTGTTGGTGGGGGATGTAAATGCCTATGAAAGGGACAACAGAGGAAGCAAGATTATACAGGCAAAGCCTTCAGACCATGACCTGATACGGTATACTAGGAAAACTGGAAAGAAGCTTTGGCCTGGACTTTGAACTTCAGACTACTGTGCAACTATGACAAAGTCTTGGCCAACCTAGTAGGAAGCTCCAGAATGGAGAGAGGAGTCCCACTCTGGATAGATATGGCCAGTCAGAAAGTCTGTTGTGTTCTGTCATAAGTTTTTTTTTTTTTTTTTTAATGTAGCTTCAGCTCCAAAGGTAAAAACTGTCAGCTAACTGCATTTCTTATAGTGGAATGATGAATCCTTTCTTGGAGAAAGATCTGAAGTGCTCCTCTATGGCTTCTGCATGTATTTTCATCTTTTTGTGAATGCGAGATGGACTCATTTTACAGTTATCCTTGGGTAATATATAAATGCAAAAGTAACCACAGGTGTTAAATATGACTTTACAAAGTCTTGCAGGTTAGGGTTTGAGATGCAAAATACCTGGGGGAAGCCAAAAGTCTGAGTTTTTCTCCTTTTTTAGCCTAGTGCTTTGAAACCATTTGTAGCTGTATCCCTACTAGTTGGGCAAAGTTTGAAAAGTGTTTAACTTACCTGAGCCTTGTTTTCCTGATATGCGATATGGAAATATCACTGAAAGATCATCATAAGGGTGAAATGACAATTTTTAAAATCTTCTTTGTAAAGAACCTAACATAATTTTTTAGTGCATCCTCATTCTCTTTTTAGGTGAAAGTTGACCTTTAAATTAAGCTCAATTAGTCTGATTAAGACCAGTCTGTGAACTGAAGGTTCAAGAAGATAAATGTCTGATCATTTCAGGATTATTAAAATAAGATGTATTAATCAGTATTCACATGTTGGGTCTCTTTCACTTGCAACCAAAATTAGATGAGGCAAGAGTGGAATTTATTGGCTTATGCAAGCAATCTGTGAGAGGGCCAGAAATATTAATGGATTCAGGAATAATTGGAATCAGAGTTTGAAAATGCCATCGGATCTTCACTCTTTATCTTCCTTCTCTGCTTCCTTTCTTTGTTTCAACTTTATTCTCCTAGGTTATTTTTCTCTTCAAGACCCCTATTTCTCTATTGGTGAAGCTGGGAAAGTGTATGTAAGTGAATCCTGGGGCTGCTAGCAAACTATATTTCCTTAATTCCAATTCAGCAAATCTTGTTATAGGTAATCCCCATATAAACCAAATAGAGTAGGGGAGGGTAGAACAGTTTATCAAAAGAGATGTTTTATTGCAGGTCAGAACCTCTAAACTAAAGACCCCTACTATTATCAGACTGGAGATGAAGCAGCCATAGCTTCTGTGTCAGCAGTCTTCTTTTCCCTTTTTCATCTTAAACTGTAGCAGTGACCTGTAGAATTGATGGATGATGAGGAGTGCCATTGCACTGGGAGCTATTATGTGATCAAGAATAGTCATTTGATCTTAAAACTTTCTCCTTGTTTCTTTACTATGCATTTTTCCTCCCATAATTCTATCCTACTATAATAGGAAGACTGGTATCTTAATTTATTTTCTATGGCTATAACAAAATACATGAGATTGGATGACTCATAAGGAATAGAATTTATGTTCTGGAGGATGTGAAGTCTCAAGAGCATGGTGCTGACATCTGCTGAGGGTCTTCTTGCTGCATCATAACTTGGCAGAGGCATCACATGGTTAGAGAGCAAATGTTCTAGCTTTGATGTCTCTTCCTCTTATAAAGCCACTAATGCCATGATGAGGGCCCCACTCTCCTGAATTTTCTTAATGCCAAATTATCTCCCTACCTCCAAATACCATTAACATATTAATTTGGGGATTAATTTTCCAACACATAAATTTTGGGGGATGTACTCGGATGATTGCATTATAAATTATCTGGTGGTGTTCAGAGGCTGACCCTGAGACATGGATTTGAATAACAACACTTTATTTGGCAGATGATCAAGAAAAGATAGAATGGAAGCCAAGAAAATGTGCATGAATGGGCAGGTTACCTATCTGTGAAGATTTGGAGCTCAGTTCTCTATTGGGATCTCTAGAAGATGGTATTCCACAATTTGGGGAAAGAAGGCTGGAATATTTATCCAGCAAATTCTCAGTTGTTGATTGAGGGCTGTTTCTGGGGATGTTAACTCCTTGGTACTGCCCCTGTATGCTGATCAAATGGGCTCCAGCTTTGTCAGATAAATTTCTTAGGTACAGAGGTATGGGTGCCTTCAGTTGGGTGCTGTTGGGTTGGCATGCATTAGCATAGTGAGGATATTAATTATCTATTGCTACATAACAAATTACCTCCACACTTTGTAAGATAAATATTTTACTGTTTCTATAGTGTTCCTGTTGTTCAGGAAATCAGTTTAGCTGGCTAGTTTTGGATTAAGGTTTGTTATGAAGTTGCATTCAAGATGTCAGCCAGGCTGTAGTCATCTGAAGTCTTGACTGGGGCTTGAGGATCCACTTACAGAATGGGTGACTTGCATGACTCTTGGCAGGAGGTCTTAATTTTTTGCTGGCTGTGGCTAAGAGGCCTCATGTCCTTACTATGTGGGTCTCTCATTAAGACTACTATAGTATCCCCAGGACATAAGCAACTGGATTTTTCTAAGTGAGCAATCTAAGAGAGAGGGCAAAGAGAAAGTCACAATGCTTTTTATGACTTAGTCTTAACAGTCACATACCATAATCTAATTCTGACATGTGCTATTTTTGTTAGAAGCAAATCACTAATTCCACACTCAAGGAGAAGGTTATTAGTCTTCAACTTTTGAAAGTAAGTATGTCAAAGAATTTATGGACATTTTTTTTAAAACTACCACAGTGACTATGAGAGCAACAGCACTTTCTAATGGTGCATCTATAGAACCAGTGTTCTACCTGTCACCATTTCAGGTGCTTATAGTTCCTAGAAGAAGGTACTCAGAATCAGTTGATGATCTGTTAACTACTTTTAAACATTCATTTAATCCAGTTTATCTGTTAACTACTTTTAAACATTCATTTCATCCCTCCCCAAACAAATTACATTCTCTCCCTTATTCTCTCCTCTTTTTCCCTATACCCACCCCCTACAAAAGACTATAATTACTTTTTTTTTTTAACCACAAGACTAGTGGATTTCAAAGAAATTGCTTTTCCATGTCAGAATCTATATTACACAACTCTGGAGGCACCATAACATTTTAATCTAAGAGTCTTGAACTCCTGATCCTACCTCAGTCTCCTAAGTAGCTGGGATTATATACATGTGTCATCACACCTGCCTTGATGTTATTTATTTTGTTTTTTAATGTTTTTATTAATGCATTATGGTTATACATAACAGGGTATTCATTTTGACATAATCATGCATTCGTGGAATATAATTTGCTCCATTTCAGTCCCCAGATTCTATTTTTTTGATGTCTCCCGACTCTGTCTCTCCCCTTCCCCACTACCATTTTCTAGTTTAGGTCTCTATAGACTTCTTCAACCATCTTTTAGCTGGTTCCCATCCCAAGTCTTGACTCTTCCAATCCCTTTTCCACAAAATTACTAGTGTAATCATTATACTAAGTACATTTATCATGTTACTCCCCTGCTTAAGGTAACTCTTGATCATTATTTAATATTCAGTCTAGTCATAGCTAATTACAGAAAGCCCTTATAATCTCTGGGTTGAGTTCACTTCCCTTATTTTCTTTCTTTGGTACTTGGCACTTACTTAGGTTACATTATACAAACTATCCTGTATTTGCATATTTATTTATTTTTTAACCTTTATTTTATTTATTTTTATGTGGTGCTGAGGATTGAACCCAGGGCCTCGCGCATGCACAGCACTCTACTGCTGGGCCACAACCCCAGCCCTGTAATTGCATATTTAAATCTGGGAGCCAAGTCTAGTTTGAATTCCTATCTCTAGTGCTTATTATATTCTTTGAAATAAAGGTATCTTCTCTTTTTTTTTTGTACCATAGATTGAATCCAGGGGTGCTTAACCAATGAGCAATATCCCCAACACTTTTTATTTTTTATTTCAACTCAGGGTCTTCTTAAGTTGCTTAGGGCCTCACTAAGTTTCTGAGATTGGCTTTGAACTTCTGATCCTCCTGCCTTAGCCTCCCAAGCCTCTAGGATTATAGGCCTGTGCCACTGTGACTAGTTTGATAGGCTCTTTACCTTATTTTAAAATGTAAAGCTATTTGTCCCTCAATGATATTGCAAGACAGCCTCTCCACTTTTGAAAGGTTTTTTTTTTTCTTTTTTTATTGTATCATAAAGGGGCCTTCCTGGTAGAGTGACTCATGCCTATCTGGCAAGATTCACAGGAACCAACTTCTAGTACTGTTGGTGAGGCCTAAGTAGCAAACATGATGATGGTACCTGGGGGACAGAGCATGACTTTTCCTGCCCTCAAATATCATCATGATTTCTAACACACGGCTCTAATGGAATATCATTTTTAGATAATTTGTTTAAGATAATATTCTCACGAGTTTCTTTTAAAATACTCATGAAATTTCTGTTATTTGGAAGATACAGGTTGAGCATCCTTAATCTGGAAATCAAAAATGTTCCAAAATCTGACTGTGTGCTGACATGAAGCTCAAAAATCTGGATTTTGGAGATGCTCAACCCCATAAAACCTATGCAAACCTTCCAAAAACCAGAAAAACTGAAATACCTCTGGTACCAAGAATTTTTGATTAAGGGATACTCAGCCTATAAGAGGATAACAGCCTATAATATCTACTGCCACATCAAATTATTACCTCTCACCTTGCAGAACACAAGGCTCTATAGGGAGGGGATAGAGGGCAATGCTTTTACAGGAGGGAGAGGCTTAGCAGAAGGTTAGAGAGCAGTAATTTTTAATGTGTGATCTCTGGACTGGCAGCATCAACACTTAGAATGAGTTAGGAATGTAAAATTTCAGGCCCAACCCTAGACCTACTGACTAAAAAATGTAGGACTGGTATTCAGAAATTTGTATTTTACTAAGTCCTCTTGACAATTTGGATGCATCCTACAACTTGAGAATCTTTGAAAAAGGCATGTGCATGTGTGTGCTTGCACATACAACAAGCTAAGCCAGGATGCCAACCCCAGTCACCTTTGAGCTTCACAATTCAGGACAATGCTTCTGGTGTCCACTATTGATTAATGGATTAGAAACACCTGCCTTAGTTGTGAGATGGGGAATGGGATGGAGGTTGCACTTGTCAGTTACAAGGGCATACACATGTAAGCACCACAGAACCAAGACTTTCAATGAATAAATATTTGTGTTGTTAGTGTACCATTTTTCTCTTAACCAGGGCTACTCATGTTTTCATCTACCTATTAAAAATGCTGTCAGGATTTTACTAACATTCAGGTTTTGATTCCGTCTGCCTGGAATGGGACTTGATTGTGAGCTGTTTCTAACCAGCTCCCAGATGCTGCTGCTGGTGATGGTCCTCAGATCATGATTTCAGTACAAAGCTTCTAAACTTCATTTTTTATTATATACATTTTAGAGATGGGATCTCACTCTTGCACAGGCTGGCCTCAAACTCTTGGGCTTCAGCAATCCTGTCTTGGCCTCCCAAGTAGCCAGAACTACAGGTGTAGCCACTGCCCCCGGCTTAAACTTTATTTATCCACCTTACTTTTGAGACTCTCTGCCTAAATATTCTCAGCAAAAGTAAACCCAAATATTCTACCATTTTACACATTAAAATTCTGAAGTAAATGTCACCTAGCAAAACCCTCTGAAGGGCAACTAACTGCAGAATCTGAGTGTACCTTCTCTGCAGCACTCAATGACTACTCCTGGGTCCCCAGCTTCTTTCAGATCTGCACTGCAGCACAGCCAGAAAGCCTGAGAACCTTCCCACCTTTATTTTTGCATCTTCTATCCATTGTTCTCAGCCTTTGGTGTAATGCCAGTTGGGAGCCACAATGGTAAACAACATTTGATGACTGATGTCTTTCCCTTTCTTCTCTCCCTTTTGAATAAAATCTACCTGCTGTCAATTAGTGCTTCTAGGCAGGATTAGAAATGCTAGTAAAACCAGGTCAAAAGCACTCTGGACCTTATTCTACCTGGGATTCCCTTGTAGTGTAGCAATAATAGTAAATTAAAAACCTCATAATCTTTTCTCCAACCTTCCTTTTCCTTAACATTGCTTAAGTTATTCTAGTAGGTCTTTTCCTTAAAAAAATAGTGCTCAGTCACCATGGTGTACAGTCAGCTGCAGTAGTAGCAACCAAAATCCTCTTTGTATTAATAAATAACAAAAGCTTTATGCTATTATTTTTCTTCCCTTAAAATTCCAACTCATCCAATATATGATAGATTTCTTTGTTTTCTCCCCTCACTGACTTGATTCCTTTATCCTTCCTGTTCTTTTTCTCTTCCTCTCGCCCTCTCTGGTTTCTCCACCTCTCCCCTTCTATCTTTTCCCTCTGCCTCCTTTTCCTACTCCTTCATTGTTCCTGGAACGTGTAGGTATTATAGAAATCTCTCTGCCAATGGGGTAAATGCATATATCTAAAGCCTGTCATTGTAGAGTCACCCTAATACCAAGCTCAATGAAGCCTGAAAGGGGTTATTTCAGGATCCCCGTTTAGTAACCACCTTGCAAATGAATGCTCCAATTGTTTGTTTTAGATTAATGAATTGTTATTAACCAATAACCTGATATCCAATACTTGCACTAGAACATAGAGTTTCCATTAATGTGGAACAAACACAGTGTGTTTAAAGTAGCAGCATGTTTATTGCTTTTCATTTGAAGGGATTAGGTAATGAGGTGGGACGTGCAGCATCTGCCATTTCTGTTTATAGCTCACATCTCATGATGTGAGGCCAAGTGGTTCTGTCCAAGTGAGGGGTGCACACATTAGCTTAGTACTCACCACCTGGGATGTCTTACTGATATGATGAAAGTGTAGGCTGTGGTTTTCTTAACAAATTAATCATGAACCTCTGGAAGCTACATGGATGTATGAGTGACATCAACTTTAGCTCATCCAAACACTTCCACTAGGTCCAAGGCTCAGAAGCCCTTTAAGGCTATTTTCTCAATGTAATAGGGGACCTGGAAATAGGAGAATGGTCAGAAATGCTCAGTGCTTTGCCTTCTCACAGCAGCCTTATTGGGAAGAACCCTCCCCAGGGTTTTCCCTTCTTCCCTTGCCCTCTTCGCTGGCTTTTTCCTGCTGAGTTTATTAAAAGCACTGACCAGGACTTTCCAATTGCACTGCTTTCTGTTGACCAGCAGAGTTCATATTTTATAATTGCTGCACAGTCATAGGCTGACTTGAAGCAAAACAAGGGCAGTGAGTTTGACCAAAGTACAGATGTTTCTTGATTTATAGTGGGGTTATATCCTGATAAACCCATTGTAAATTGACAATATCATAAGTTGAAAATGCATGCAATCCACCTGACCTACCACACATCCTAGTTTAGCAACACAGAGCGCTAATAGGGTAAATTGTTCCTCTTCAAGGCTGCAGGATTGACTGGGAGCTGTGGCTCATTCCCACTGCCCAGCATCATGAGAGGATCAGACCTTATATCACCAGTCCAAGAAAAGATCAAAATTGAAGGATTAAGCTGGGCACGGTAGTGTGTACCTATAATCTCAGATACTTTGAAAGATAAGGTGTGAGGATCACTTGAATCCATGAGTTCAAGACCAGTGTGGGCAACATAGCAGGTCCCTGTCTCAACAAAACAAAACAAAATCTACCAAAAATAAAATAAAATAAAATAAAACCATACCAAGGATGGTTTCTACTCAATATGTATTACTTCTGCACCATTGTAAAGTCAGAAAACTTTAAGTCAAAACATCCTAAGTTGGGACCATCTGTTAAAACCCTAGATTTTTCTCATCTGTCCTCTTTTTCATTATATTTCTAAGACTTTTGGAAATCTACACACCTTGTGTTAATACATTGCAGTCCAGCCTCAAATGCACATTTAGCATACATGAACTTTCCTATATGTGTGTAGCAAAGAGTGGTAGAAGAGTGTTATGTAACTTTGAAATGATCCCAAGATTCCAAACACATAATAGTTTGCTACATGGGTGACATGTTTTGCTGTGACAGGACTTGGAGTGGGCTTCTCCCTCTAGCATGTGATGTCTTATGAGACCCCATGTATGAGCTTCAGCTACTGAACTTCAAAATACATTTAAACTGTAGATTTTGACAGACACTTTGATAAATTAAGCCATGGCAGGCTGCCCTCTAAGCTGCTTCCTGCCAGCCCCAGTTGCAACAGTGCCACACCCTGACAGCCTTTGATCTTTGATACCTCTCCTACCAAGACTGGCATCACTCCTAGTACTGAAGGACCTAAATTGTCATCTCAGATCCATACTCTGTTAGACACCATCTCTCCAGAGAAACTACTTGCAAAAAAATTAAAGATACTTTTCAAAATTTAATTAGATTTTACTTTCCACAGAGGCCTGCTTTCATCTTAATTGAGCAACTGGACTCTAATAATTTTGGAACTCACTATGTGGTTAATGTACCTGACTATTGAGTGTATTCCCCATGAAATTGGTTCATGTAATTCTCCCATTCTTTAAGCATTGGGAACCTAAGGAAAAATCTTCATATGGCAGCAAACCATGTGATTGGTGAAATCATACTTTGATTATCTCTTTTTTGTCACCATATGCAATAGGAGGTATGTATGTACGTAGGTATTTTGCAATGCTGAGGATTGAACCCAGGGTGTCACATGTACTAGGCAAACACTCTATCACTCAGCCACATCCCCAGCCCCACAACATGAGGTATTTAAATACTTCAAGAGATTCTGTTCATCCTTCACCCAATGGGCATGTGTCCAAGATTGGGTTTCCTATGGGGATGGCAGATTCGAGGCTGCTTCTACCTAGTGCTTCTTGTAGTGTTTCTTGATTCACTGGGGATGATTCTAGTAGTTGAAGACTCAGTATGTATTTTGAATACAAAGTGGCCCCTGGGCTATACAGAAGAATTGTTCTCTAAATTGAAGTTGTAGAGGATTAGTTAAGAAAGAGCATAGATATTAGAATCAGACTGCCTGACTCCAAATTCTGGCATTAGCTACTAGATATTTTGGCCTCCATCTTGCTGACCCAAATTCCCATCTGTAAAATGGGATTAATGTAATAGAGGAAAAACTTCTTCTCTATCCTCTTGGGTTCATTAACTGGAACCTTCAAATTAAACTGACAAAAGACAGATTAGGAGAAAAGGTTTATTAAGCATCCACACAGACGTTTTACAGAGAAGAAGTAAAAACCCAAAGAAGTGGTTAGGCTTGA
Organism: Callospermophilus lateralis; assembly: GCF_048772815.1. NCBI lineage: Eukaryota > Metazoa > Chordata > Mammalia > Rodentia > Sciuridae > Callospermophilus > Callospermophilus lateralis. The sequence continues at coordinate 29,615,579 of NC_135325.1, read as the reverse complement.
GAGCTTATATACTACTTTATTAAAGGGGAATAAATTGTTAAGAAGTAACTAGACAAAATAAAATGGGTTTATATTTCTAGGGTAGTAAATTGTGAAAAAGTACATATATGGGAGAAACTATAATGGAAGATAAGTATTATTTAGTAATATTTGTTATGCAGACTGAATGCCATCTCCAAATTGTCTCTGGTGATGAACAGTCATTCTCTTCCTCCTGCTATTTGAGTAGGAAGGGGATACACCTTCACAAAGGGAAATTTATGCCTTGCTTTTAGGAGGAGGGCAAAGAGTTTCTTGGGTGCATGTTGTTTCTTAATTGTCTTTATCTCAAAATAATCCTTATGCAAAGTAGCATATTTGATGTAGCACAATTTGACCCTCTTCCATGTAAAGTGTAAGAAACTTATAGGGCTGTTATAAGAATTAAGTAAACATTTTATATATTTTTTCTTTTTTAAATTGTTGATGGACACGATATCTTTATTTTTATTTGCTTATTTTTATGTGATGCTGAGTATGGAACCCAGGGCCTCATGCATGGAGGCAAGTGCTCTGCCACTGAACTACAACTCTAGCCCCATAAATGTTTTTTCAATGAGATAGTGGACCAGGCTCTAAAATGCATAGCTGGGTGAATACATATGTACTCTTTGGGGATCACTGGAAGTTTGGAGTGCCTTCTTCAACTGATAGTCTATGAAAGCAAAGGTGGACAATCATACATCCATGGGGAACAAAGTCTTGCCTCACTGATGAGTTCTCATTAACCATTAGAGTGGGTTGGTGATGAGAGGGCCTGGTAGGTAGTTAGGAGGAGTTGGTCTGGGCAAATAAAGAATAATGGTTCACCAAATAATCTCTAAGCTCACTTCTCCTACCCCAAATACACTATTTAATCATAATATGCCCATGTTCTAAAATCTTCTACCCATATATAACTCATGAGCTAGTTAAACTAAAGGTCAGAATCAGCCATAGGAAAAGTTGATTTTCTTCATAGCCCTCTTCTTTGCTCCCCAGTGTTTTCTCCATCAATCCCAAATACATGTTTTTATGCCATTTATCAGGATTATCATGGTAAACCCAAGCCTCTTAGAAACCCCTCTCATTTAAACAGAATCCATCTGAGTCCCTTTTTAGGGGGTCAGCTCAAAACCCAGATAATGAGGCCTGCTGAAGTGTTAACAAGGGTTGATAAGTTAGTCTTACTCAGGTCTGGCTATAGGTGATATATATTTAACTGTCTACTAAATTATTTTATGGCACAATTTCCCTTTCATCTGACTCTTTCCCCTGGGATGTTGTCATTCTGAAAATCATATTTTACCACATAATTGTCACAACCACATTAATGTATATTTATGAGCATTTTGTATATCCTAATCTTGCATCAAAGACAGTTTAGTAATAACTGATTTTTAAGTAATAACATCCCACTTTTTTTAAAAAAGCTTCACATAATGGTTGCACCCCACTTCTTTGCAAAAAAGTGGCATAAAATCTACAATGATTAAACAGTAAAATACAGAATGTCTAGTATGAATTGCTTATTTGAGTTAATAAGCTAGCATGTGGCCTGAAAGTTGAGTTCTTAAGTAGTGACATGCTGGAACAACAAGGAGGTCTTAACAAAAATCCCTTGTAGGCAAAAATTACCCAGTTTGGTTTCTGAGGATATGGTGATTCAGGGTGGGAAGAAGAGAACACAGAAAGTGTCCCCTTTGTATTTAAGGAAGTAATTTTTTTTTCATCCCTAAAGCTTCTTGCTCTCAAATCTGCCTATTCATGTTAGATCTGGAGCATTTGCATAGTACCTTACTCCAGGGCATATTCTCATGTGAAATGTTTGGAATAACTAAGAGTTGTTAACTGGTCTGTTAAAAAAATGAAGTCTGTTTTTTACTATGGTATTTTGGTAGATCTTAAATCTTTTTTTGTACTCTGCCTCAGACTTTCTCTTCTGAACCTGATGTCCACCTAGTTGTCTTTTTTTTATTTAGTTAAATATTTTTATTAGTTCTCAGTTAAACATGACAGTAGAAAGCTCTTCGATTCATTGTATACAAATGGAACAGAATTTTTTGCTTCTCTGGTTGTACATGAGGTAGAGTCACACCATTTGTGTGATCATACATGTACCTAGGGTAATGATGTCCCTCTCATTCCACCATCTTTCCTACCCCCTTGACCCCTCTCCCCTTTGCCTCATCCAAAGTTCCTCTACTCATTTCATGCCTCTTCCATTATGGATTAGCATCAACTTATCAGAGAAAACATTCAGCCCCTGGTTTTGGGGGATTGGCTTATTTCGCTTAGCATGATGTTCTCCAATTCTATCCATTTAACTGCAGATGCCATAACTTTATTCTCTTTTAAAGCTGAGTAATATTCCACCATGTATATATACCACAGTTTCTTTATCCATTCATCTACTGAGGGGCATCTAAGTTGGTTCCACAGTTTAGCAATTATGAATTGTGCTGTGTCACTGTAGTATGCTATTTTTAAGTCCTTTCGGCATAGGCCAAGGAATGGGATAGCTGCATCAAATGGTGGTTCCATTCCACGTTTTATAAGGAATCTCCATACTGCCTTTCAGATTAGTTGCACCAATTTGCAGCCCCATTAGCAATGTATGAGTGTGCCTTCCCCCCACATCCTTGCCAACACTTATTGTTACTTGTATTCTTGTTAACTGCCATTCTGAATGAGATGATAGTGAGATGATAGCCTCTTCAACAAATGGTGCTGGGAAAACGGGAAATACATATGCAGCAAAATGAAACTAAATCCCTGTCTCTCACCATGCACAAAACTCAAATCAAAATGGATCAAGGACCCTGAGCCTATCATCATGTCAGATTAGGGCCCAACTTCCTTAACAAGACTCCTAAAGTGCAAGAAATAAAATCAAGAATCAATAAATGGGATGGATTCAAACTAAAAATCTTATTCTCAGCAAAAGAAATAATCATTGAGGTGAACAGAGAGCCTATAGAATGAGAGCAAATTTTTGCCACAGGCACATCAGACAGAGCTCTAATCTCCAGGATATATAATGAACTCAATAAACTTACCACCAAAAAACAAACAATCCAATCAAATAAATAGGCTAAGGAGCCAAACAGACACTTCTCAGAAGAAGATATACAATCAATCAACAAATATATGAAAAAAATGTTCAACATCTCTAGTAATTAGATAAATGCAAATAAAAACTAAGATTTCAACTAGTTGTGTCTTAAAAGCAAGGTAGTATATTCATGATTGTGAGTGCTTATTCTGTAAAGCAAAGAAAACTCTTGGATGGTTTTCAGAAGCTGCAGGTTTGGGTCTAGATGTCTCAGGACTAGGTAAACCATCTTCTTTAATTTTGCTTTGAGACCATTTTCTCAGTGGAGGCTGTGTTGTGTGGAAATAAATGAAGACCACACAAATGAGAGTAAACAAAGGCTATTTAGTCAGCTTGCCACAGGAAGGGAGTCAGCCACCATCATTTGGGTTTTGGCAGAGACTCAAAGGCAGACAGAGGAGGGGGAATGCTGTATGTTGGAAAACAGGGATGGCCTCACACATGCCACAATTAGAGACTGTTGGCATAGCAAAGTTGTAGACAAACTAACTGAAATAGAGCATCCTATATTAGGAGTGCATGTTTGGTTATCTATGATTTGTCTTAATTGGGAGCAGGGACAAACATTAGGGAAACTGTCAGTCATTAATCAAATGCTGGCCAATTTGGGCTAATTGTTACAGGCGTTATTGTTTGGCTTTATGAGGTATTATTAGACATAACAGCCTGGTATTCTACAAGTCTGACTTAGTGATACCAGACTGGCTTCCTAGGGTGGTTATGAAAGATTATGGGTTGGATTCCTGGGTTGATTGGTATAGATCGTGGGTCAGAGTTGTTTTATGTGTGCATTTACATATTCAGTCTCTTAGTTGAGTCAATACTTCATACCTCTTTTGTTAATGAAGTTATCTCCTAACTGAATTTCTTCACATATCCTGTATATGTTTTTGGAAATGGTTCTTTTGATGAATGCTAGAGTGGATGCTGTGCTCTATTGTCAAGATCTTCCTTCAGGATGGGAGGACTTACTTCATCAGCTGCCCTCAGATGGCAGGCCTGTTCTCTGGACATTGCCCTCTGCAGAATGAGCTGCCTTGCCCAAGGTGATGTCTTTTCATGGGTGGCCATATCTGGCAACTGGTCAAGGCAGGGGGCATTAAGTCTCACCTCTTCACTCTGACTAGGAACAACTCTGAAGGAACACCTCAGTTTTAGGGTTCCCATTAGAGATATTGGTTGAGATGGTATTTCCAGCTAAACTTCTCTCTCTGCTTCAATTCTTTTTTTTTTTTTTTACTTTTTCTTTAGATACTCGGAGCACTGCACAATAAACTTCCTGTTAATCTCCATCACAGAGTCTGCTTCCTGGGGGATATTACCTGTAACAATTCCTCTTTAAATTATCCTAATTTGAGTCTACCATCTGTTTCCTGCTGGGACCCTGACTGGCACAGGATATTACATTTATTATTTATCCTATTAAATGTAGGTTCATGATTCACAACAGGACTTTTTTGTTTGTTTTTCACTAAAGATCAGGGGATTTGGGTTTGTTCTAATTGTAGGAATAGGGGTGTGCTAAACTTGCTTTTTATTTATTTTGTATCACTTTTCTGATCTGTTACATTTACACACACACACACACACACACACACCTTTTATCATGCCCAATGTGTTTAGGATTCAGTACATAGTTGAAGTGAGGTACTACACAGAGAAGGGCTAGCTGCAGCACAGCTTGGTTTGGACTTGACACAAAGACTGTCACAGGCAGCAAGGGTGCCCTGATAAGGCACAGAATTGACAAAACAGTTTGTTTGTTGCTATACAATAAACCTTTTATACTGTGCCTTATGTAACTATTCTGGAAGAACATACACTAGGAATCTGAACAGTTCAGTTTGCAGCAATTTTCAGAAACATTGGGCTTTTCCTGGTTCTTGAGTGAAGTTTAACACCTCCAAGACGACATGATCATAGGAAAGAAAGCAGGGTCACTACCCAGATGTCAGTGAAAAAAATAAGACCACATCCAATTTTCTTGTGTTCTGGAAAGGTATTTTTCTTCAGAGTTTGTCATAGAGGCAGAATTATAGCATAGTATTTGAAAGCAGACCGAAGAGCCAGACTGACATGGTTCAAACCCTCTTTTTTGCCCTTCACTTAATCTGTGGCCTTACTTAACTTCTCTGTGCCTCACTTTTCTCATTTGTCAAATGAATAAAATGATAATACCTGCCCCATAAAATAATTTTGTAAACTGAATGGGTTAATCTATGTGAAGTCCTTAGAATAGTGCCCAGTAAAACACTAAGCATCATATTACTATTTTGATGTCAGTTTGCTATATAGTATTGTAAAATTTTTATGTAAAGATTATCTTCCTTTTATTTTTTCCTTTAAGGAAAGAAATCAGGAAGAAAAAAATTCTGACCTTAATACCATTAGCTTTTACTGTGTATTTTATTCCAGTATATTTTCTAATCAGAAAAATTTTAAATATTCATAACACGTAAGAACCAAGTAGACATGGGCAAAGTATATCTAAAGGCAATTTACAGAAGAAATGTATTTTATAAACATATGAGAGGATGTGTAACCTCACTAATACAGAAAATGAAAATGAAAACAAAAATAAGGTTTCTTGCCACCTATTATGTTTGCAAAACTTGAAATGAATGGACATGATTCCTGCATTCCCACACCCCTGCTCCATCTTTTGCCCCATGCCACTTCTAGTGTTCTGGAAGCTATAATCTTATATCCATGGAAGTGTATGCTATGAAGATACAGTTTATTTTTTGTTATGAATTAGTGATTTTCTATCAACCTCTATAATTGCAGTGTCTATATCCTCTCCTTTAATCTGCTTTCATTTTCTTTTTTCAAAAAAAATATTTGAAGTTGCAAATTGACAAATTATAGTTGTTTACATCTATAGGATACAACATAATATAATGTATGAATACAACATGGAATGATCAAGCAAATTAACATATCTATCATCTCAAATACTTTTTTATGGTTAGGACATACAAAGTTTGCTCTTAGTAATTTTGATATGTACAGTATATTATTTAATGTATTCACCTTGCAGTCTAATATATCTAAAAAACCTATTTCTCCAACTTGCCTTTGTATAATTTGACCATCATCACCCCATTCCTCTCACCCGTTAATCTCTGGTAACCACTGTTCTACCCTCTACTTCTTTGAGTTCAGTTGTTTTAGATTCCACATTTAAGTGAGAACCTATTGTTTTTCCATGCTGGATTATTTAACTTAGCATAATATCCTCTACATTCATCCATGTTATTCCAAATGACAATTTCGTTTTTTAGATGCTGAATAACATTGTGTATATAAAACCACATTTTTTCTTTATCCATTCATCCTTCAATAAACTCTTGGGTTGATTCTATGACTTGACCATTAAGAATTATGCTACAGTGAACATGGGAGCACAGATGTCTCTTCAACGTACTGATTTAAACCTTTTTGGGTAAATACACAGAAGTGGGATTACTGGATCATGTAGTATTTCTATTTTTAGCTTTTTAAGGAACTTTCAAACTGTTCTCCATAATGACTCTACTAACTTACATTCCCATCAACAAAGTACACATGTTCCCTTTTCTCCACATCCTCAACACTTAATGTCTTTCATCATTTTGATAATAGAGCTATTCTGTGAGAGATTATATCTTCTTGTATTTTTTGTTTGGATTTCCCTAATGATTAGTGCTATTGAGAATTTTTTTCATATACCTTTTGGCTATTTGTATATTTTCTTTTGGAAAATGTCTATTTAGTTCCCTTATCAATTGAATTATTATTTGCTTTTTCTATAGAGTTGTTTATATTCCTTATATATTTTGTATATTTACTTGCATTTTCTATCTCCCCTCTTTTTACATCTTTTGAATGTGAGTGAGTGAACTGGAAGATCAAGCTGAGTGATTTAACTCTGATAATTTCTTCATATGTCTTTTATTTTCTTTAACCAATTTATTTATTTATTGTGGTAGTAGGAATTGAATGCAGAGCCTCACACATTCTACCTCTGACCTATATCCCTAGTCCCTTTTATTTTTATTTTTAATCAAGGTCTCATTAATTTGCTTAGCTGATCTTGTACTTGCTGTCTTCCTGCCTTAGCCTACCAAATAGCTAGGATTACAGGTTTGTGCCATTGCACCCAGCTTCAATGCACTTATTTATTTTTTTGTAAATCATGTTTTCAATTTCTAGAAACTGGCTGTATTTTTTTCATAGAAATTTGTTTTGCTTTTCTTGGTACATTTTTCTTTTAATTGTCGTGGAGACTGTGGCTGCTATTTAGGAATTTGGGTGGTATGATACTACTTATGTTTAATATATATCCCTTATTTTATTTAAACAAATTGATTGAATTTGTATTACCTTCAATAAAGCAATCCCTAACTAGCACAGAAAGTAGACAAGATCATATTTAGGGGGCTGGGGTTGTGGCTCAGTGGTAGAGCGATCACCTAGCATGTATGGGGCGCTGGGTTTGATCCTCAGCACCACATAAAAATAAAATAAAGGTAAAAAAAGAGATCACATTTATTTAATTGAATCAACAAAAACTTTATGAGATGGCTTTTAATATTTGCCTTTTCAAATGTTTATGATTTAAACTACTAAGAATGAGTAGAGTGTTTTGGTTGGAGAAAGAATATTTAAGGCGAAGGTGGTGCAAATACAGAGTTTTCAAAGAGCAGGAAGCATTTCACTTTGCTTGGATCATTAGGTAAGTGTTGTGGTGATTGGGGAAGGTTAATGAGAAAGCTAGAAAGTTATTTTAGGAACATCATATAGAGAGCATTTAATGCTATGGAAAAGACTTTGGAACTTATCTTCCATTGAGGAGATTCTGAAATGGTTTGAATCAAAGTATAGAATAATCAAAGATGTGTTTCAGAAAAATTCCTCTGTATACCAAGTAGAGAATGGATTGGAATGGTGACCAAGTAGACAAGAAGGACAAGTGGACAGACTTATTGAATTGGTTCAAATAAGGTGTAATGACTGTGTGAGCATGTGGGAATGGACATATTTTATACTCTGTGCAGAATATGGATATCTAAATCAGAATAGTTATATTTTCATGTTCTAATAACCAAACAGTGCATGATACTAGATTCTAATAATAAAATGCAGGGTGGCTGAAAATGACACTCTTTATTAAAAACAAATTCACTCTACACCCTTTATAAACATTCATTAAAAAGTTTCTCATGATATTTCAACAAATGATATTGACAGTATGTGTAAAATTAGAATTGCATCATTTGGCAAATTTTTCAAATAGTGATCCTTTAGAAATGTGATTCATAAAATGAATTCCTAATTTCTAGAGTCCTCACTTGAACAGTATGTCTCTTTCGCTTTTAGCACGTTTCAAAATAATTGTATTGATCTTGTTCCTTGAATAGTTTCTGAGAAAATCTGCATTCTGAAGCCTTTTTAAACTTGAGACTCAGGGGAACTGAGGCCTAGAGAACTTTAATGTAACCCCTACCACCTCTCCCCACAAATAAACAAGGTGAGCTTAAGAATACTAAAGTGAGCATAGGATAAAAAAATTTAATTTTCTTGGCACAAGCACATCTGAGTTTGTTTTCCCTATTGGGACTACATATTAATACTGTTAGAACTGGAGGTGAGGATGGGGAAAATACACATATTTTTCAAAGTCAAAATCAATAAGGGCTTGGTTTCAGAACCTCCCATGGTACTCAAATTGTTGGATGCTCAAGTCCCTTATATAAAATGGCATATTTGTACATAACTTGCATGAATCTTCTAGTATATTTTAAATCATATATAGGTTATTTATAATACTTAATGTAATGTAAATAGTTGTTATACTGTATTGTTTGGGGAAAATGACAAGGAAAATCTGTACATGTTCAGTACAAATGCAATTTATTTTCTAAATGATCCATGGTGGGTTCAATCTGAAAAACCTATGGATATGGAGGGCTGACTATAGTGGATGCCATAGTATGTCACCCAGGTCTATCTCCTCATCTTTCTAGGACTTAAACACTAATTTCCTTGTGCCCTGGGAATATTTTCAGCTCTCTGAGAATTGCCCTTAGCTGAATAAAAGCCCCCTTACTCAAATTCACACTCTTTTCTTGGTAGCAGCCTGTATGCAGTGGATGGTCTGTGTGGGAGTATGTAGTCCCGGTCCATCTGCCAAGCTTGGGACAACTCTGAAGAACCATTTCAGCTTCAAAAACTCTAAAGTAGAATTGGCTTGAAGCTTTTTATATAAGTTTCCTATTGCTGGTTGTAACAGACTACCATACTTAGTGGTTTAACAACAACACAAATTTGTAATCTTATGGTTTTTAAGGTCAGTAGTCTGAAATGGATCTCACTGGGCTAAAATGAAAGCGTCAGCAGGATTTCATTCTACCTGGAAACTCTTGCAAAGAATATATTCCTTTACCTTTTCTATTTTCTGGAGGCTAGCTGTACTCCTTGGCTTGTGACCTTCGTTCCACTTAAAAATCGCCAGCAGAAATTGGGCATGGTGGTATGCTAATAGTCTCAGCACTCAGGAGGCTGAAGTAGGAGAATCATTTGAGTCCAGGAGTTGGAGTCGATCTTGGGCAACATAGCAAGACTTTGTTTCAAAGAGAAAGATTAACAGAATGAAAACCAAAAAATCCAATAGTTATACCATTGTATCTCCTCTCTGACCTCTGCTTCCATCCTTCCATCTTTTCTCGCTGGTCTGATAGGGAATATGCTTCCTTCTTTCCTTGTAAGGACCCTTGTGATTACACTGGGCCCACCTGGACAATCCAGAATACTCTTCTGTCTCAAAATCCCTAATTATATATACAAAGTCCCTTTTGTTAATATATTCACAGGTTCCAGGGATTATAACATGGAAATATTTGGGGGAATAGATGATGATTGTTATTCTGCCTATCCCACCTTTGTTGTGGTCACAGCACAACCCAAGTTTTTTTCTGCTGTCTGATCCAGCTTCCCTCACTTCCCTGTAGGTATCTACCCTAAAAGCATGCCCTAGTGAACTTCGTGCACCTGAATATCTATCTGAGTCTGTTTCCCACTGAACTCAACTTTTTACAGAATGGACCATGAGGCTAGAGCAATAAAGTTAAATTGTAATTACTCTCCAGAGCCTTAGTCAGACCAGATGATAACCCTAAAATCCTGTGGACAGCACTCTATCTTTATTTGCTGAAGGAACATTTCTTAACTCGTCAGAGATTTAGATCTTATTTTAAAAGCAGGGGGCTCAGTTTCTCCCTGACTCCTTCATATAGGAGATTCTTCCATGCAATGCTGAACAATAATGGCATGGGTTTCCCAGAGGAAGCTAGACAAGAGAATTATCACAGGTTGGGTTTCCTGGGAAGTAGATTTGAAGAATAGTATGCAGACTATTTCTTAGGGTGTACCTCTTCATGTCAGTACCTTTGGAGGAAGAGGAGGAATCAGGACTGGATAAAAAGAAAAGTAAGGCTCCAATATGGTCTCAACAAGCAAATTGGCCAATCCTATGGGTGATTTATAGAGCTGGGATGATCCCTCAGAGTTGTCCCAAGTTGGGCCAAAGGGTTTGGCTCTTGTATTGCCAAATCATTGGAAGTGAGCTACTCTCAGAATGACAGGGGGAAAAAGGCCAAACTGTTTTGCAAAATGGCTTTATTATTGTTCATTCCTATGAACGTTCCAGTTACTCCACATCCTAATCAGCACTTAGTATTGTTGATTATTATATAAAACTTGTATCCCTACTAGAGTATTGTAATATCTCACTGTCATTTTGTTGTTGTTATTTGGCTGCACTGGGGATTGATCTCGGTGCTTTGGGCATGTGAGGTAAGTACTCTGCCACTGAGCTGTATCCCCAGCCCTCACATTTCTCTTATGACTAATGATGACAAACATCTTTTCATGTACTTATTTGCTGTCTGTATCTTCTTTGGTGAAATGTATGTTCAAATCCATCTATTTTTAAATATTGGGTTGTCTTATTGTTGAATTTCGAGTTCTTTGTATCCTGGGTACAAATCCTTTATCAGACATGTGATTTGCTTGTATATTCTCTTTCAGTTTGGCAGGTGTCTTTTCACAAGGTGTTTTCAAGAATGAGTGATAGTAATATCAACTCAGTGTGAAAATTTGGGGATTGTGATAAGATAGGAAAGACCAAGGTGGAGAAACTGGAGTAGCTTAACTGCCTTTAAGGGATGCATTTGGAAAGATGACATTTTCTTTTTCTATTGCTACAGCACATGGCACTGATATAGAATTACCAAAAATAAATACAGCAAATTATAACAAGCTTGATTGTGAAACTTTTGAGTTCCCTCCTACTGGGGAGATTCCTGGCAGTAGAAATAACATTCACATAATGCTAATTATACAAGAGTTTCTTACTCTGTATGTAGTGAGGTAAATGGTAAAAAGGTACTCAATAAATAAAATTAACTTTAAAGAGAGAAACTGTGGTTCTGAGCAGCTTAGGTGTAGATAGAAAATCTTAGTTTTGGAAAGAGTCTGTAATATGCTCCTGTTGGGCTATGCATATGAATTGGTATCTGTTATTCTAAACAGAATGTAATACAATCTTTTTATCTTCTGACACATTCCCCATCACCCCCTGCCTGCTGAGCTCAAAGTCATGTGAGAACTGGCTTATAGGAGGCAGACAGCCACTATTCTTAAAGCTAACTCATTTGTGTTCCCTAGAAAGCAGAATCAAAGACAAGGTCTTTGGTGCATGGTTTTTATTTGGGAAGGGATCTTAGGAAGCAAGTGTGATAGAATGGGCAGAGAGAGAGACAGGGATGGAAAATAAGCTGATTTAAGATGTAGGAAATGATTTCACTGCCATTGTCTAGATCACATATATTGACTGCCCAATTTCTCAGCTTCCATGTATTTTACTCTTAATTGGTCAATCCTGGAGCCTTTATTATAGAAGCACCCTTGAACTGTTAAAGTTGTCTTATCTGTAGACATGAGGAACCAGGAGTTCCTGGGAATTTACGTCCCCTTGCCTCCACCAATCCCCAGGGTGGTCCATAGTCAAGGGCTGATTGAGTAGTATGAAACTCAAGCTCCCTTGCCTCCAGGAAAGAAAAACTGTATGGTGTGGTTTATATTCCAGATTTCTCCCAATATTGGGATTCACCTGAAATCTTACTCTTTGCTTGTTTATTCACAAGCCCTGCTTTGCTTCTCCACTTCCCTTATGCTCTCTCCTTAATAAAATACTCACAGAAATCCTATCTCAGAGTCTGTTTGGAGACCAGGACCAAGACTCAAAGATACATTATGGAGATTGCCTCTGTGGGGAAACAGGACCATTATTTTGCCAGAACTTTCTGGGAAACATACAGAAAGATACCCCCCTTGCTTTACTCCAGAATTGGCTGCCTAAGGACAGGGAGACTGGAACATTTATCTACTGCTTTCAATCTCCTCTTGATTGAAGGCTGAAACCTGGAGGCAGTTCAGTCCTCCATATTTCTTGGCTGAGTTGTTGTTGCTCCTGTGTAAAGCAGACTTCTGAGGCATCAGAAAAGGACTCCAGGCAGAAAGTAGAGAAATGAATGCGAAGTCTGAGATAGGAGCTTGTGTGGAACTGTCTGTGGTAGCTGTTGTTAAAATCAGAGATGGGCCTAAGGGTATGACCTCAAAAGTGAAAAGTAGATGCTAGGCTGACTGAGCAAGTACATCCTGGAGAGCTGTAACCCTGTGATTCCCCTGAATGGTGCAAAACTGCAGCAGTAGCTCTAGCTATTCAAGCAGTTTACAGAGTTTAATAGTTACACCATGTAGCAGGGGTAGAGTACCAGCAATTGGAAACTAGGCTATGCTAGCAAAGCAATGTAGTAAAAATTTGGTGTGTAACCCCTGAAGATAGATCAAGACTTCCATAGGGGATATATATTATTAGTTTGCTTAGGCTGTATTAACAGTACAACACAGATGATATGATTTAAACACCAGAAATTTGTATCTTATGGTTCTGGAGCAGAGAAGTCTAGGATTGAGGTGCCAGAGGACTGGTTTCTGGTGAGGCCTCTTTCCTTGGCCAGCATAAATGGCCACCTTCTCACTGTAGCCTCACATGGCATTTCCTCTATGCATATACACTCCTGGTGTTTCTTACCCTTCTTATGAGGAAACCAGTCAGATTAAATAGGCCTTGCCCTTATAACTCATTTAGTCATAGCTACCTCTGTCAAGGTCCTATATCCAAATATGTTCACATTAGGAGTATGGACTTCAACATATGAATTCTGGGTGGTCACAATTCATGGGTGGACACAGTTCAATACATAACAGGGTACATTCACATAATTTTATGAGACTCAATTTCTATTCTCAATTCTGATATGCAATACTTGGTAAAAGTGAGACCATACATGCAGATAGGTTATCTTTGCTCTTCTCCTTTCATAGTTGTCCTTTTACAAACTTATAAAACTCAGGCCTGCTTCTTACCCATGCCAACTTTTACTGAGGTGCAGTACCCTGGGATGTAAAACCTTCTGGACATATAGACACATAGACAATTAGACATTAGACAATTAGATACAAGCTTCCCTTAACCAAGTACTATGAACTTGCTATTAAATTTCACATTTCTCTTTATTATACACATTTCTCTCAAGGATGTGTAAGACCCTGGGTACTATCCTCAGCACTGCCAAAATAATAATTAATAACACCAGGTGAATTTTTAGCCCATCTCATGAAAGTCTCAAGTTCATTAGATTCCACTTACATGATTTCAAAAGATACCTTAAGCAAAGCATCCATTTCACAATTACAACATGAAATAAGATAATTCTTCTTCATACTTCTGCCTGAAGTTGGGAATTCAATCTGTATACAGGTCTGACACCTTCTGTATAGACTAAGGGAGACGGTGGACAACGGTTCCTGCCCCTATGCTCTTTTGTATTTTGTTTTTCTTTTCCTTACTGTAAAACAGAAATATTCAACCCAGGTGATTTTTCTACTACTTTTGCCCACAGGGATGCTTCAGACCTATTGACTAATTATAAAAAGGAGTGACAGAGAATCCTTTGATGACATTCTTTCTTAAACAAAACATTAGCTCCATCACTTTGAAATAATGACTCTTGGCAAAATGCTTTCAATAAAAGACCACAGTGTTTGCTATATAATTAGGGAGTTCTAAGGCACCAATGAAAATTTAGTAATGTATATATTTACTTGATGGATTTTGAGTATCTGATGCTTTTAGCCATCCTTGATTATTAATTTTCTAGGAGAACAGTCTTTAAACAACATAACTACCCATAATAACCAGCTCTACATTAATGGATTTGGTTTATTCAGATTGGGAATTGGCAGGCTTTTCCAAGAGCAATGGAATTTTCCTTGATCCTTTTAGTTATACTTTATATAAATGAGGATTCATCAATATAACCATTGTATTCATTGTACTTGTTAATATTTCAACAGTATTAAAACCAGAAAAAATAGAAGGAAGTGATTTGTTGTTATGGTAAATTTTAATTTTGGAAAGAACCTGCAATCATGGCAAAGAAAATGTGAGTTAAGTTGATGGTGAACTAGACTGATTTTAAGTGCCCCTGAGAGAATGAAGAAGAGAGAAGAAAAAAATTATCATGCCACATTTGACTCCAGAAAATAAACAGCTTCATCATACACCGTGCCTAAAATATATACAAGTGAACATTAGAATTGCAAATGAATTGAGGGAAGAAAGAATTCTGTCTGCTTTTACATGATTTTGTTTTGCATCGGGCTAAGGAATTTTTTTCTAGTATAAACTAAGAATGAATTCCCAACTTCAGGCAGAAGTATGGACAAGAATTATCTCATTTCATGTTGTAATTATGAAATAGATGCTTTGTTTAAGGTCTCTTTTGAAATTATGTAAGTGGAATCTAATGAACTTGATTAATTAGAAAAAGAAACAGTATTCATGACAGGAAAATCTTACCACAAATATAGTTATTGTTTGATTAACAATGGGAATGTGTTCTGAGAAATGTGGTGTTAGTGGATTCTACAATTGTGTGAGCAGCATAGGGTGTACTTACCCAAACTAAGAGGGCTATGGCAACACTAGGTGATATAATCTTATGGGACCACTCTCACATATGTGGTCCATTTTTTTTTACCAAAATGCTATGTGGTACAAAATATATGCATATATATGTGTGTGTGTGTGTTTGTGTGTGTGTGTGTACACACCCACACATATATACATATATACATACATATATATATATATATATATATATGTATATATGTGTGTACATGTGTATATGTGTGTGTATGTATACGTGTGTGTGTATATATGTGTGTGTGTGTGTGTGTGTGTGTGTGTGTGTGTATACGCTTAATTTCTAAAGCACATTGTCTTGTGTATACATGTGTTCAGGTTCCAAGGTTTTTGAGATTTACATTCAGATAAGAAACCAGACCCTCCCTGATTAAATGAGCAGGTCTTAGGATGCTGAATTATATGGTTTGTTTTTAAGTGCCCTGAGAGAATGAACAATGATTAATAACTGCCTACTTTGTTGCCTCCCAAGAGCTGATTCTTGCTTTTTTATGATTTTTTTTTTGTACTGGGATTGAACACAGGCATGCTTTACAAAACACTGAGCGCCACCTCTGGCCTTTTTTGTTTTATTTTATTTTTTGAGACAGTCTCTCTCACTAAGTTGCTCAGGGCCTTGCTAATTTGCTGAGACTGGCCCCCAACTTGTGATCCTCCTGCCTCAGCCTCCTCGTTGCTGGGATTAAAGCTGTGTGCCCATGCCAAGCTTAATTCTTGCTTTTTAAAGAGAAACTAAATGGGATCTACTGTGATTATTATGATGTGTGGGGATTTTTCTGCCTAACCTTATTTTGACTAACAATATGATACACCTCCTCCTCTGTATGTATATAGGATCAAATGAGAGTTAGATAGAAGCAGATCTTCTAAAATCTTCTAAATATGTAACTTCAGGGAACTCACTCTCATATTTGCATCTTGGATTTGGAGTTTTATTACCATTTACAAAGGATTTAGTTTTTTACCTCCATTATATCTGCCCTATTTGCATCTCAACCATAAGTTGTAGAAGAGAGGTCTTGAACATATACAAAGACTTAAGAAAGTAAGGTATATATGCCCATAATTACATGGATAAATAAGAGTGTAGTAGCCTAGGGTTAATGTGGCCTTGAGTCTGTCCTTGTTCTCTGGTTATTCAACTTTATCTGTTTCATGGAAAAAGGATCCCACATGCCAGAGAATCTGAGATTGTCTCTAGTGTATTTTTCAACTTGAATAAGTCTAGATAAAAAACGGGGAAATAAAAGGTATGCTATCTAATTGCAAGCTTAAGGATAAATCTAATGAAAAAAATGAATGAGTGGCATGGTCTGTATATGAATATGTGAAAATGCAATGGGTAGTGGTGATAGATTGAGACCCACACTTAACATTCAGAGAATGACTGTATAGTGAATATGGACCTGGGCAGAGACATTAGGGCATTTCTCTCAGTGAAGATGTGACTCTTCTCTTGCTGGACAACCCTATACTAACCTCATTGGAGGAAGTTACTTTGCAAGTAGATGCTGAGTCTCATCAAAACCTACCTTTTCAATCTTTCCATGTTTCCAGACCTATAACCAGTCATGTCACAGTACTCTAAGTGAGGGACAAATGAAAAGATTGAATGTGAAGGAGAGAGCTTAAATATTTGTAAATTGGCAAGGTTTTCTTGCTAAGTCATATCAACAAAAATTTGGGAAGTATTATGAGAATGAATTGTGATGATAATAGACTGAGGAGGATGAAAGATAATATTGATTAAGTATACTTCTTATCAGTAAATTCTACTTTATTGGAACTCAAAAATTTGGACATGGGTTGGGGCTGTAGCTCAGTGGCAGAGTGCTCTCTTAACATGTATGAGGCACTGGGTTCGATCCTCAGCACCACATAAAAATAAACAAAATAAAGGCATGCTGTCCATCTACAACTACTAATTTTTTAAAAAAAATCTGTACAGTCCATACAGACTGGACTGAATGTATTAACTGCTGGGACTGGTTGACTAAAACCTGGACTCAAGAGTGATCAGTATTCAATAAGATGCTTACGTCCAGTAAGCTGAAATGCCAAAAGTAGCCCAAAGGAATCCAAAGACCTAAAGAGATAGGAATATTGAAGTGCATGAATGTTGGAGTGGATTTACTGTATATATCCTTCTCCTAGTATATTCTCTGGGAATAGTGTTAATGCTCCCCTTTTCTCAAGGTACTAAGAAATGCATGGGTAAGAATCTTTGAGAGTTGTCATAGCTATCTTCTTTTAGATTATCAGTGATGGTGAGATATGCTAACATTAAAATGGGCTTCCTCGAACATCCATTGGCCATTTATATTTCTTCTTTTGAGAAATGTCTGTTTAGATAATTTACTCATTTATTGATTGGGTTATTAAAATAAAAGGACTTCCTCATTTTATTAGGAATGATAAAATTTCAGAATGGTAGAGGTTAAGGGAAAGCATTTAATGACTTGAGTCAGAGTGGATTCAGTTACCAAAATGGGAAGTAGAGCCAGAGTGACAATAGGTTTTATCATGTAGGGATCTTCAGGGACAGATTATTGATGTCAGTGTTCTTAAGATTGAAATAAGTTATTAGCCTATTGTTGCAGTTCAGTTAAGCTTCCTCAAGACTAAACTGAGGCAATATTTGCATTAAGAAATTTTACTGGGGAGTGCTCTTAGGATCAGTACTCACTGGAGAGTGAAGGAAGCAGGATTAGGGTGAAGAAGCTGAAATGGACTTGCAGAGTATTATGATTTTTAGGAATGGTTAGTGACCTTTATGTCTCTGCACTGGGAAGTTATTGGCTATAGAAAGGAGCATGATCTTGGGCAAGGCAGTTCTCTCTTCAGGCCCAGATAATCCCCAAAGAAGGACTTAACTGAGAACCGTTGTGGCCAACACTCTTAACAACTGGGGGAATGAGTTCTTTAGTCTTAAAGGTAGGAGATAAGCTTATTAGAGGTATTCAAAGTACCCAGACTCCTACTGGAGTCTTGTAAGATCTATATAATAAGAGGTAGGAAATCTAGATCTACTGAAGAGAGGCCTGACTTGAACTACTATAATGAAAATAAGGGGGTATCACCCTGTTCCTAGACCTAAGCTAATTCACAGATTAGAATCCCTTCAGTAAAGGGCATTGGGTCCTCTGGAAGAAGGATTCCTATGACATTTCCAAGTGACTTGAATCCATTTGTCAGAGTGACCGTGGACTGGGGAATTAGAAATAGTCATATTAGGGATTACCAGATAGAGGCTTAGTGTTGATGATAATCCTGGAGTTGTCAAATGCCACTGTGGCCTACCAGTAAGAATGGTAACTAAAGAGTTAAGTGGCTAATAGAGTTTAGGAAGAGACTATGATTATTTAGATCTGGAATCATGACTGGGATAGTTGTACTTAGAATGTGGCAGCACCTCCTTTGGCTCCTGAACTCTTAGAGTGAGCCCCAAACAGTAGGAATGGCCAAGTGAAAACCCCTGGAACTTCCATTCCCTGCCAGAATAATAAACCAAAAGCAGTATTACTTTTCTAAGGTAGTTGCAAATATTGCTGTCACCATGAAAGTTGGGAAAGTTGATTCCTTTCATATTTCCATTTAATTTGCCTGTTTGTCTTCTGCCAAAGAGGTCTGAGTTTTGGAGAATGTGGATAACCACACACTTATTTGGGTATTAGCTCTCATTTCAGCAGCTGCTCCATATGTGTTCCCTTCTCTAGACCAAATCAAGATATCTCTTAAGCCTTAGTAGAGTCTTCTTCTGACCTTTGGGTATCACCTTCTTCTTCTTTTTCTTCTTCTTTCTTCTTTCTTCTTCTTCTGTTATAGATGGACACAATATCTTTATTTATTTATTTTTAATATTTTTATTTTATTTATTTTTATGTGGTGCTGAGGATTGAGCATGCTAGGCAAGCGCTCTACCACTGAGCCACAACCCCAGCCCACAATATCTTTATTTTTATTTATTTTTATGTGGTGCTGAGAATCAAATCCAGGGCCTCATACATGCAAGGCGAGTGCTCTACCACTGAGCTGCAACCACAGCCCACCATCTTGATTTTTGCCCCTCAGTCTTCCAACACTTTGTAACTTAATTCTCTGTATGGAATCCCTTTTATACTTGAACCACTCTAGAGGGATGTTTCATGTTGAATTCTCTGGGGAGCAGACTAAAAGAGAGATTATCATGCTATTTATTATATATAGGGAAGGCATTCAGCAGGATTGCACAGAGGGAGAAGTTGGGTTGTAATGCAGTATCAACCAAAATCTCAGTAAACCTCACTTGCATCCCTGAAGGTAGAATCACCCTTCAGAGTTGTCCCACGATGTGGTGAGTATACAAGGATGTATACTTTGGTGTTATCCAGTTATTTAATAGGAAGGATATTATGGTTTTAATATAAAATATTCCAATTAAAGCTTGTGTATTAGAAACATATCCAATGTAGGAATGTTCACAGGTGAAATGATTAGAATATGAGAGCTGAAACCTAGTTGGTGGATTAATCAATTTGATTGACTAATAATTTTAGTGGACTCCTATTTGGTAACTATAGGCAGGTGAGGTATGGCTGGAGGAAGTAGGTCACCATGGCCATGCCTTGGGGATTACATATCTTATACTTGGCTCCTTTTCTCTCTCCTTTCTGGGTGCAGTGAACTGAGCATCTTTTCTGTGCCACATCCTTCTGCCATGCTCTCCTGTTGCACCTTGGCCCCAGAACAATGGAGTTGTCTGACCATAGTCTAACCTCTGAAACCATAAGCCCCAAATAAGCCTTTCCTCCTCTACATTTTTCTTATCAGGTATTTTGGTCACAGTGACAAACAGCTGACTAACACAATGAGTAAGACCGTGACCTCGGGTAAGAGAACTCTTTTTGACTGAAAGCAGAGGGCTATATATTATAAACAATCCCAGATTCTGCAAAAAGAACATAGGATCTGTATTGTACACAGATCACAAGATCCACTATAAGTGAGAAGTGGAAGAAGAAAGGGTGTTATGGAAAGTGAGGTGGCACAATTGATTAGGATTCCCCATCCTAGGGTCAGTTGTTCTTCAGTAAACAAAAGATTCTGGACCAACTGCCTCATTGGTCAATCCATTTTTTAAGATTTTTTTTTGTTTTAATCAGTTCTACATGAAAGCAGAATGCTCTTCAATTCATTGTACACAAATAGAGCACAATTTTCACTTCTCTGGTTGTATATGAAGTAGGATCTCACCATTCATGCAATCATACATGTACCTCGGGTAATGATGTCCATCTCATTTCACCATCTTTCCTATCCCCATACCCCCTTTCCACCCTCCACCCTTCCTCCCTTTTGCCCAATCCAAAGTTCCTCCTTCACTCATCTCATGACCCCCATTATAGATTATCATTCACTTATCAGAGAAAACATTTAGTCTTTGGTTGTTTGGGATGGTCAATTCAATTTGGGTGGGTATTTCCCTGCTCAAATGATCAGGTCTCTTTATATCTCAGCCGTACCGTCTCATGTCTAGTCAGATAACATAGAGAGCAGTATTTATACCCACACATGCTACAAATTTACTATAAGTTATATGATTGCATTAAATATTCTCTGTTTCCTAAACTATTTTAGAGGAAAATCTTCCAAAAGAGCTCCTTTATGGCTGTAGAGAACATCTCCTTTGCAATTGCACTTGTCAAAACAGCTTATCCTGCATCCTTTCTTTCCACCCTGCCTCTTCAGCTTTGTAGGGGAAGAAATGAGAGCTAATGAGAGGGAGGAAGAGAGAGTGAATAGAGTGTATGTGAGTAAGCAGGAATGTGAAACTCAGAAAAACAGTTGAAGGGATCCCTTGAAGACTTCTGAAAGCAAGCTTGACCATTAGGCACACTTTCTTAAAAATGCATGGAGATGACCCAATTAGCTGGAGAACTGATTTGCTTTTCTCCATTTGTAAGATGAACAGTAATAAAACAGTAACTGGTATCTTTATGGCTGGTTATCAAGGGAATCAGTAGAAAAGAGTGAATATTATGATTGACAGGAGGTAAGGCCACAAGGAATTTACCAGGATTGTCAGACAGATTTCTTTTTTTTTATTGATTGTTCAAAACATTACAAAGCTCATGATATATCATCTTTCATACATTTGACTCGATTTATGAATTCCCATTTTTTCCCCAAATACAAATTGCAGAATCACATTGGTTACACACTCACATTTTTACATAATGGCATATTAGTGACTGTTGTGTTCTGCTACCATTCCTATCCCCTATTATCCCCCCTCCCCTCCCCTCCCCTCCCATCTTCCCTCTCTACCTCCTCTGCTGTTGTTTAATTCTCTCCCTTTTTTCCCTCCTCCTTTCCCCTCACAACCTCTTATAATATTGTGTAACATTGAAGGTCTCCTACTTTTTCCATATGCTTTCCCTTCTCTCTCCCTTTCTCTCCCCCCTCTCGTCTTTGTTTAATGTTAGTCTTTTCCTCATGCTCATCCTTCCTGTTCTGTTCTTAGTTGCTCTCTTTATATCAAAGAAGACATTTGGCATTTGTTTTTTAAGGATTGGCTAGCTTCGCTTAGCATAATCTGCTCTAATGCCATCCATTTACCTGCAAATCCTATGATTTTGTCATTTTTTAGTGCTGCATAATATTCCATTGTGTATAGATGCCACATTTTTTTTTATCCATTCATCTATTGAAGGGCATCTAGGTTGGTTCCACAGTCTAGCTATTGTGAATTGTGCCGCTATAATCATTGATGTGGCAGTATCCCTATAGTACGCTCTTTTAAGATCCTCAGGGAATAGTCCGAGAAGGGCGATAGCTGGGTCAAATGGTGGATCCATTCCCAGCTTTCCCAGGAATCTCCATACTGCTTTCCAAATTGGCCTCACCAATTTGTAGTCCCACCAGCAGTGTACAAGTGTACCCTTTTCCCCACATCCTCGCCAGCACTTATTGTTGTTTGACTTTATAATGGCTGCCAATCTTACTGGAGTGAGATGGTGTCTTAGGGTGGTTTTGATTTGCATTTCTCTGACTGCTAGAGATGGTGAGCATTTTTTCATGTATTTGTTGATTGATTGTATGTCCTCCTCTGAGAAGTGTCTGTCAGACAGATTTCCATGATGCAGAGGGGAAGATTTATGAACAAATAACTGGGAGAAAGAAAAACTCAGAATGAAGAATGATATCAAATTTGCTGGTGCCAGTGCTGGTAGAGGATTAGAGGAAGTACAGCATCTGTGTGAGCCTATGTGGGACATACCGTTTTAGGAGTGGCAGATGAAGTTGACTCCTCTTGTGACATCTCTTGGACCCTTAGAAAGTTGTTCCTATCTTTTTTCTTAACTTTACTCCAAAGAATTTCTGAAAAATTTCAGTTAGAAATTACTTCATTATGTGTCCTTTCTCCTATAATTCTATTTTGAAGCTTATAAATCTAGCACAAATTTGAGTTTGTGGCTGTATCCTGCCAACACTTTCTAATTATTTTGAAAATGTGAATCCTCTTAGGAGTGGAAACATTGCATTTCATGTCTAATAGGGAATAACTACATATGACACATACTTACTTTCTTTAGCTATCTAAGAGCACTGGTCATCACTTGAGAGGAGGGACATTAGGAAAAACAGTGCCACAAAGGGAGGAAAAGGCAACTAATAGTCTCAAAAGATTTGCTCTTCCTGTTTTCCCATGCAGCTTCAGACCATAGAAAATTTGTGTGATGGAGTCAGTTTTGTGGGTTCCAACCCACCTTGAACTTATTTTTTTTTAATTAAATGTTATAAGCTGGGCACAGTGCTGTGTGCCTGTGATCTCAGCTACTCGTGAGACTAAGGCAGGAGTGTTGCAATTTCAAGACTAGCCTGGGCAACATAGTGAGATCTTGTCTCAAAATAAAATTAAAGGTTATAATATTAACTGTGAATCTCAAGATAAAAAACAATGTCTTAAGTAGAAATTATCTGTCCCTTAAATACCCCATATCGATAGAAGAGTTTTTGTGTTTCCCTCTAATATTTGTCATTCTATATATTTTAAATAATTGTAATATAGCAAAGGTATTTTATTTTCTATTTTTTTACAAAAATATTTTGGCATTTTGTCACACAGGCTTGATGATTTATTCATGGGTTTATCTTCCATGATTCATTCAATCATGTCATTAGGAAATTGTGCTAGTTTGTAATTTTCACACTATAGAATAGTCTCAGATTTGAGAAGAAGAACTGCTTGGTCAAAAGAGTATGAATATTTAGACAGCTTTGAGATATTGCTTGTTTTCTGTTTGTGGCAATTTATAATCCCCCAAACATTTCTATTTTACTTGCCAATATAACACATTTTAAATGATTCTATTTCAATTGGTATAAAATGAGATTTTGCTGCTTTACTATGTAGTTGTTTGAGGATTAGTGAGACTTAATGGGTTCCCCATATGTTTAAAATAATCTCAAATAAAAAGCTATATATGACACACACACTCTTTCATTCACGCACACACACAAACACATTGCAAGATAAATACAAGATCGATCTATCTATCTATCTATCTATCTATCTATCTATCTATCTATCTATATCCCCTAATGTACCATTTGGAAACATTTTGCCACAGTGTTATCATATTCTCTCTCTTTCTCTCTCTCTCTCTCTCTCTCTCTCTCTCTATATATATATATATATATATATATATATACACACACACACACACACACACACACACACACACACACATATATATATATATTATACATACATATATATATTATTTTTATTATTTTTCTTGAACCATTTGAGAGTATACTGGATACATCATGCTGGTTTACCTGTTAATAATACTGCATTGCATTAAAGTTCCTTAATTTGATAATTATACTATGTTTATGGAAGAAAATATCCTTGTTCTAGGGAATGTGCACTTAAGCTTTATCTAATCTACATTTCATATTCCAGTTTTACAAATTGTTTCAATATTATCTTTGAGTACAGAAGATTTTGCTGTCCAAGAAGCAATCCAAGATTGCACATGCACTTAGTTGTCATGCTTCTTTAGTTTCCTTTAATATGGAACATTTTCTTAGCATTTTTCTTTCATGACAGACATTTTCAAAGAGTACAAGGCAATTATTTTGTAGAATATCTAACAGCATGCTGGTAAATGCTTAACAGATGCCTCTCTGGAAAAAAGAATCCTGCTGTGTAGCATTTACTAATTTCCCTAGTGTAAATATTCCCACCATGGCTGATGTCAAGCTTCCAATGTGATGTTGCTGAATATGCCAGCAGAAAGAAATGTGCACAGAGAGCTCTTGTGAGATAGTATATATGAGCAATCTCTAGCACATCACTGAATATTCCTCAATTTGGGTTCATCTTATTCCTTTCTCATGAGTAGAACAGTAATACAAGTGAAGTAATGTTATGTTCTTCTTATGCAACTTGTCAGGAGGCATGTGATGTAGATATGTCTCACCTGTACCTACTTTAGAGTGAGTATATATGTATATACATGTGTGTATGTTTATTTCCCCCTTGGTATATTAAATGCATAGAGGCAGGGAAGTTCTGATTAAATCAAAGGAAGTTAGGTCCCCTAGGTCCTGTCTTCCCCACATGTACCCCCAGAAAGTGCTCTGAATTGTACAATTTGAAATCCTAAAGACTGGGACTTGTTTCATGTAGTCCTCATGTGGCATAAATAACCCCAAAGTATGTACCAATAAGTAAAGACAAACTATAAACACAAACTCTGTTAGAGAAAATGTGACTCATCCATAAGTGTATTCAATCAGAAAAGAATAAAGAAGAAGCACTAGACTCCAGCTTCAAGTTAGGAGTGTCAGGTTGCATTGAATTAAGTTGGATTTGGTGATACTCATGTAACGGCAGTGTCTTAGTTTGTACTACTCCAAAAACTCACCTGGAGACCAATTTTTGGGTAATTAGTTTGGAAATTGATCACAGGAAATATGAATGGTGGAGAGTATAGCATGGAAGAAAATTAATACAGGGTGTGGTTATGAGCAATTACTCTAAGTAATTGAGAATTATTCTCAACAGGTACCTCTCAGAGGCTGTGCAGAGCATACTTCATATTTGTTTTACCTGAGATGCAAGGAAATCAGATATTTATATACCAGCTCCCATCCATTGTTGGCTGAGGGATGCTCACAAGGGCATTAGAATCCTTGGAATTTCTAGACCATCTTACTTGCAGATGAAGCCAGGTTTTATAGCCAGCGAAAGTCCTTTTGCAGTAGCAAGACAGTAGTATGTACAGGAAAGCTGAAAGTGGCAGGAGTATTGGTGCATCACTAACAGCATTTACTTCAAGAGGCAAAAATATTTGCCTGTTTTTAGAAATAAAAAGTTTAAATATACAATATAACTGAAATCTAGCTTGAGCTGTGCATTATACAGGGTGTCATATCCAAGTTAGTAAAGAATTTAGAACAATGAACTAAAGTGGCTCATTGGAGAAGGTCACACCTTTGCCTCCTCCAGATTCCCTTTAGATCAGCTTCTCCTGAAGATATTAGCTGCTCGTTTTAGACAAGCACAGGCTTTCACTGCATGTATGTGTCAAGAGTGAGTTTACTATACAACCCTCAGTTACAGGAAATGTCACATGCTTATATTTATTTAAATTTCATATATTTGGAACCATGCTTGCTTGGTTGACAGGAAGTTTAATCTAGATCTCCCAACACTCCAGCAATGTATGTAGAAAATGCAGGGTGCAGGTTTATGTGTTGCTAGAAAACCACTGGAAACCCTCATCTTATTATGAGATAGTTCTATCAGTAGTTGGCTATTCAACACTGGCTGGGCTCAGGGGGTCTTCTCCAGCTCACCATGCTTGCTGAACTCTCCTTGCTGTCTGGAGTCAAGTTGCATTCTGGTACTTGTATGGTCCATACCACCCATATACTGAGCTGATCCAGGCAGTTTCTGCTCCATTGACACACATAAATTAAATACCACCATCTGGGGCATATGGCTTTTTATATGGCTGACAATGGACTGAATTACACAATGGGGTAAACCTAGGACAATGGAAAACAGTGCTAATCAGGTAAGTTCCTCCTCTTTAATACCTTGCATGAACTGTTCTGACATGTGGTTTTCCCTTGTGCCTTCCAGAGGAATCCTGATACATATACACTTACATGCTAAATGGCCTGTTACCTAATTTCTTGGCTATCATGAAACTGTGGCCAGTGAAATAATGTATTATATCACTTAATGTTATTTGCCTCATTGCCATTTTTCTTCCATACCCTCACTGTCAAGAACTTGCACCAAATATGGTATTAGAGTTCCAATCCTTAGCTCATGTTCTATTTATTAGGGCACCCAGAGTAAGAAACTATGCTTCTTTCACCTCCTCTTGTTTTCACTTTTGCTAGTGGAGGTTATGAAAGAGGCACTTCAGATCTCTTGAGTCACATTCCTGGAGAAAATGTATGAAAGAAGGTATTGACCAACATCTGTTGATGTTAGAGAGTAAATGACTATGAAAAAAATTATAGTAAACTTATTCCTCCTTACTTAAAATGTCCTAAATTATGTAATAAATGTATTAAAGGTAAAAATTCCAGACTAATTTCTACTCTTAGATCATATGTGCCTGCCTCAGAAGCTTTAGTCTTTTAATCTCACTAGTACTCTTAAATCCAGAGAGACAAATCATACAACAGTTGGCTTCTGGCATGGTAAATTATAAGCTAAATGGAGGATGAGGGTTTATTTTCAGAGGGCATGGGGTTCTAATTATTCCTGAAGGTTGTACAGTGTTAATAGGAAGGATTAATGACTTATTAAAATCATGCCTGTCCAGTGTGCTGACCGAAATGCATCAGTGGGGCACACTTCTACCTGTAGTTATTTAACTCAAATATATTTTTAATTAAATAGATTTGCATATCAGGGATAAGTTTCTCCTAATTTAATTCTCTCCTAATTTCTTAAAGAGTGCTATACTTGGATTTTAATATTCCACATTAGACTGTCCTCACAGGAAAAGAGACCAACCTAGGCCTCCATAGAATATCTGTAGGACTGTAAATGCTACCCTCTCTGAAGCTTGTCTTTTTTAAGTTTGAAATCTTATTCTAAGTGGACTCAGATCCAGGTTGGTACTTCCTCAGCTCTATTTTATGGAGCTCTGTTTTTCCCAAGTTTCACAACACTCTGGTCACATTTTACCTTCCACTGGTACCCATAGTTCCTCCTATTAGTCCAAGGCATTTAATGATAAAATGACAAACAAAAATAATGACAAGACAAAAACATACTGTCTTTGAGCAATAGTTTTATAGTTGCTATAGTATTAGCTGAAACCCCAAAATGAAAACTTTAAAAAATTATATTAAATGTCATTCTTACAGTAATAAGTACATACTTATACTTCAGTAGACCTATAGATTGTTAACATATAAATCTGACACATAGATTTTCATTTTGTGTTTAGAATGTTTGTGTCTGAAAATGAGTACTAAGATATTAAATGATTAATATGAAAAAATGGCATGCCTTTTTTTAAGATTGTGATGTTATTCAGGGAGACCAGAAATGATATCAATGTGGGGTGTTTGGCTGTTCAACCTTTCAGAGATTGAGATCTAAGAAGAGTGTTAGATTTCGGCTAAACACTGAGGCTAAAGCTAACTTTTATGTTTCCCTAGCATTCTACCCCTGCTTAGCCCTTTAGTAATTTTTTAAAAATTACTTTTAAAATGTACTTTTGCTGGGAAAACTACCAAGGCCTTTGCCAGATTTGCAGAACCTCTAGGGCACAAACACAATGCTGGGTGTGCCAGGCTTTGTCTCCCCTTGTCCTATTAACTCTAGAGACAAGGGCTGAAAACCTGCACTGGGAGACTATGTTCATTCCCCAAGAACTCCTCTTTGTTCTCAACTTTAGGTCTGTTCATCACTCACTCAGTTTTTAACAGTGTTGAAAAGGTAAACAAAGAATAGAAACAAGGCCTTAGATAAATTTGACAACTAGTCTAGGTCACATTTTGGAGGAATGAATAGTTTGAGGTGCAAAAACAAGACACGGAAACCCTGGCTGCCTAGCATGTCAGAATAGTTCTTCAAAGTATCTTGAGATTATGAAAGAAAACAAAAGGGAGGAAGCCAAGAAAAAAAAAGTTACAAAATCCTATCATATCTGTGAAGGCAGAGGCCATACTTTGTTTTAAAAGTAGGCAAATTAAACCCCATCAACCCACTTCTCAGGTCTAGCCAAAGAACTGTCTTGATCTAAAGAAAACTCTAGAGAAAGGAAACCTCAGATTGTCATGTTTTTCCCACGTCCATACACTCTTTCTGTGATAGTTTTAGTGACTAATCAATTGTTAAATAAAAATTACAGGGGGATCCAACATGGCGGGGGGATCCAACATGGCGGCGGGCAGAGAGGCTGCGCTTTCAATACACCCCCAGTGATGGGGTCATAAAGTCGCATGGATAACGCTTGGATTCGACCAACGGAGAATCTCTTAGCAAAATTCCACTGAAGAGAGACTGGCCGGGAGCTACTAGGATTTTTTGAAGCGTCTGTGTGACCCGGACGAGCAAAACCCTGCCACGAGACGCGGAGATCCAGATCCACCAGCCACAGTCCGCGCGCCGCGGGCGCAGCTGCGGATCCGTCCGCCCGCCCGCAACCAAAGTGACTGGGTCCTGCTAGCCTCCGAGACGCAACTTGGCAGGAAGAAGTCTTTAGCCAAGCCTTCAGGAGCCAGGAGCTGAGGCCAACTGGGACGGACCAGTCCCACCCCTCCCTTCGGACACTCCGGCAAGGAGCCTGGGGCCCGCCATAGCAGAGAGGTGACGTCATCGGAGTTCCGCCTGCGGAATTCCTTCCCAGCAAAATCCACTTTAGCAGGTGCATGACTCCCCATTCTGATACAAGCAGCCAGGAAACTTCATTGACCTCTCAGGGGTCGTGTCCGTAGGGAAGCAGAGGGGATCCCCGACCCCCAGCCCCCCATATCACCAGCGGTGACTCCCAAGGTCTTAGCCGCCAGTTTACCACAGCACTGGGGCTTAAAAGGGACACGTGGTGGGGCTGCAAGTGTAACTAGACCTCTGGAGAATCACTTCTGGGGAACAGGACCTGGCTGGCTGGCTGACAGGAGGAAGGGGGGTAAGGGCTGGAGAAGTGAAACGGCTCTGGACTGACAAGTCTGAGAGACTCCCAGGAGACGCCTTACAGAGATAGCTATCGGCAGGTAGAGAGCAGAAGCTCCGCTTGGAGGGCACAGCTCCACCTACTGGAAGAGAAGAAGGTGGATCTCTAAGACTTTAATTTTTTTGTTGTTGTTGTTGTTGCTGTTGTTATTTTTTTCTCTCCTTCTTCTCTCTCTGTTCCTTTCTCCCCTTTTCCTTCTCTCTTTCTTTCCCATTTCAAGTTTTATTGTTCTTTTCATTCTCCTCTAATCTATCTATCTCTCTATCCTTCTTTCTTTTTAAGAGCACCTTCATTCCCCTACCCCCCAACTTTCATCCCAAGCGTTACATCTTCCATTTCGTGTAATTGTCTAAATGCAAATAGGTGAATGTCTCGAGGCTGTCTATAAGACTCCTAAATACCTAGCTACTACCAACACCCTGATCCAATTGCCGGGTAGTATCTAACTTCAGTGGAGCAATCTTCTAAAGTAGCCAAGACGTACTAACCATCGTACCACCATAGCACCTAACCTAAACATATAGTCCTAAGAACAAACAACAAATCACTATATGCATAAAGAACCTAGAAGCCTTTTATGAATTGAATGAATCAGCTTTAAAGTACAACAAAGCCCAACATTTCTAGGCATAATCTCCCACCACAAAGGAGAGACAACAGAGATATACAAAGCCAAAACAAATGTATAGGAGAAAGCAGTTACAAAGCAGTCAAACAGAGCTGGAAAGCAACGTGAACAACATGAAAAAACAAGGGAAAAAAGGATTACAAACAATGCAGGACAACTTAAATCTACAGGAGGACCTAGAAGAATCAGAAACATGGACAGGGAAAGAAATCAAGGCATACCTAACTCAGATGGAACGGAATATTAGAGAAGACATGAGACAGCAAGTCCAAGCATTGAAAGTATATTTTGAAAAGGAACTAAACACACAAATTCAATCTGCAAAGAACGAGCTTTGCCAGGAGATAGAGATTTAAAAAAAAAATCAAACAGTAATCCTAGAAATGCAAGAAACCATAAATCAGATTAAAAGCGCTAATGAGAATATTACAAATAGACTAGATCAAGTAGAAGTCAGAACATCAGGTAATAAAGACAAAGTTTATCAACTTGAAAAGAATATAGTCAACACAGAAAAGATGCTTAAATCTCACGAGCAATCTATCCAAGAGATATGGGATCTCATCAAAAAACCAAATTTGAGAGTCATTGGGATAGAAGAAGGCACAGAGGTTCAGTCCAAAGGAATGGATAACTTATTAAATGAAATAATCCTAGAAAACTTCCCAGAGATGAAAGATGGAATGGATTGCCAAATCCTGGAAGCCTACAGGACCCCAAACATCTAAAACCATAATAGACAAACTCCAAGACACATAATTATGAAGATAGCTAACATACAGGACAAGGAGAGAATGTTAAAAGCTACGAGAGAAAGGAGGCAGATTACATTCAGGGGTAAACCAATTAGGTTAACGGCCGATTTTTCATCACAGACTTTGAAAGCGAGAAGATCCTGGAACAACGTATTTCAAACTCTGAAAAATAATGGATTCCAACCAAGAATACTGTATCCAGCAAAACTAAGCTTCAGATTTGACAATGAAATTAAAATATTTCACGATAAACAGAAGCTAAAAGAATTCGCAGCCAGAAAACCAGCACTGCAAAGCATTTTGAGCAAAATACTACAAGAAGAGGAATTGAAAAATGGCGCCCAAAACTAACAGTGGGAGGTATCTCAGTAAAGGGGGAGAAAAATAACCAAAGAGGGAAAACTAGCCAATCTAAAATAAATAAATAAATAAATAAACATGACTGGAAGTACAAACCATATTTCAATTGTAACCTTAAATGTTAATGGCTTAAATTCACCAATCAAGAGACATAGGCTAGTAACCTGGATTAAAAAAACAAATCCAACAATATGCTGCCTTCAGGAGACTCATATGATAGGAAAAGACATACACAGACTGAAGGTGAAAGGTTGGGAAAAATCATACCACTCACATGGCCCTCGGAAGCAAGCAGGAGTGGCCATACTCATATAGAATAAAGTCAACTTCAAACCTAAGGTAATCAAAAGGGATAAAGAAGGACACTATATACTGTTAAAAGGAACCATCCACCATCAAGACATAACAATTATCAATTTGTATGCACCAAACAATGGTGCTGCAACTTTCATAAAACAAACTCTCCTGAAGTTCAAGAGTCAAATAGACCACAACACAATAATTATGGGGGACTTCAACACACGGTTCTTGCCATTGGACAGATCCTCTAGACAAAAGCTGAACAAAGAAACTATAAAACTCAATAACGCAATCAATAACCTAGACTTAACCGACATGTATAGAATATATCAACCATCATCAAGTGGATACACATTCTTCTCAGCAGCACATGGATCCTACTCAAAGATAGACCATATATTATGCCATAGGGCCACTTTCAGTAAATATAAAGGTGTGGAGATAATACCATGCACCATATCTGACCATAATGGAATGAAACTGGAAATCAATGATAAAAGAAGGAAGGAAAAATCCTGCATCACCTGGAAAATGAACAATATGTTACTGAATGATCAATGGGTTACAGAAGATATAAAGGAGGAAATCAAAAAATTCTTAGAGATAAATGACAATACAGACACAACATACCGGAATCTATGGGTCACAATGAAAGCAGTTTTAAGAGGGAAATTCATTTCCTGGAGTTCATTCCTCAAAAAAAGAAAAAACCAACAAATAAATGAACTCACACTACATCTTAAAACCCTAGAAAAGGAAGAGCAAAACAACAGCAAATGTAGTAGAAGACAAGAAATAATTAAAATCAGAGCGGAAATCAATGAAATTGAAACAAAAAAAAAATTGAAAAAACTGATAAAACTAAAAGTTGGTTCTTTGAAAAAATAAATAAGATCGACAGACCCTTAGCCATGCTAACGAAGAAAAGTAGAGAGAGAACTCAAATTACTAACATATGGGATGAAAAAGGCAATATCACAACAGACACTACAGAAATACAGAAGATAATTAGAAAGTATTTTGAAACCCCATATTCCAATAAAATAGAAGATAGTGAAGATATCGATAAATTTCTTAAGTCATATGATCTGCCCAGATTGAGTCAGGAAGACACACACAATTTAAACAGACCAATAACAAAGGAAGAAATAGAAGAGGCCATCAAAAGACTACCAACCAAGAAAAGCCTTGGACTGGATGGGTATACAGCAGAGTTTTACAAAACCTTCAAAGAAGAATTAATACCAATACTTTTCAAGCTATTTCAAGAAATAGAAAAAGAAGGAGCTCTTCCAAATTCATTCTATGAGGCCAACATCACCCTGATCCCAAAACCAGACAAAGACACTTCAAAGAAAGAAAACTACAGACCAATATCTCTAATGAACCTAGATGCAAAAATCCTCAATAAAATCCTGGCGAATTGAATACAAAAGCATATCAAAAAAATTGTGCACCATGATCAAGTAGGATTCATCCCTGGGATGCAAGGCTGGTTCAACATACGGAAATCAATAAATGTTATTCACCATATCAATAGACTTAAAGATAAGAACCATATGATCATCTCGATAGATGCAGAAAAAGCATTCGACAAAGTACAGCATCCCTTTATGTTCAAACCACTAGAAAAACTAGCGATAACAGGAACTTACCTCAATATTGTAAAAGCTATATATGCTAAGCCTCAGGCTAGCATCATTCTAAATGGAGAAAAACTGAAGGCATTTCCTCTAAAATCTGGAACTAGACAGGGATGCCCTCTCTCACCACTTCTATTCAA
This sequence comes from Callospermophilus lateralis, assembly GCF_048772815.1. Classification (NCBI taxonomy): domain Eukaryota; kingdom Metazoa; phylum Chordata; class Mammalia; order Rodentia; family Sciuridae; genus Callospermophilus; species Callospermophilus lateralis. The sequence goes on along the minus strand of NC_135325.1, from coordinate 29,582,325 downwards.
TTTAGTTCTTGAAATACTAGCCAGAGCAATTAGACAGACAAAAGAAATTAAAGGCATAAAAATAGGAAAAGAAGAACTTAAATTATCACTATTTGCGGATGACATGATAATATATTTAACAGACCCAAAAGGGTCTACAAAGAAACTGCTAGAGTTAATAAATGAATTCAGCAAAGTGGCAGGATATAAAATCAATGCACATAAATCAAAGGCATTCCTGTATATCAGCAACAAAACTTCTGAAATGGAAATGAGGAAAACCACCCCATTCACAATATCCTCAAAAAAAAAAAAATACTTGGGAATCAACCTAACAAAAGAGGTGAAAGATTTATACAATGAAAACAACAGAACCCTAAAGAGAGAGATAGAAGAAGATCTTAGAAGCTGGAAAAATGTACCCTGTTCATGGATAGGCAGAACTAACATCATGAAAATGGCGATATTACCCAAAGTTCTCTACAGGTTTAATGCGATGCCAATCAAAATCCCAACAGCATTTCTTGTAGAAATAGATAAAGCAATCATGAAATTCATATGGAATAACAAAAGACTCAGAATAGCAAAAGCAATTCTAAGCAGGAAGTGTGAATCTGGAGGTATAGCGATACCAGAGTTCAAACTGTACTACAAAGCAATTGTAACAAAAACAGCGTGGTACTGGTACCAAAACAGGCGGGTGGACCAATGGTACAGAATAGAGGACACAGAAACCAATCCACAAAATTACAACTTTCTTATATTTGATAAAGGGGCTAAAAACATGCAACGGAGGAAGGATAGCATCTTCAACAAATGGTGCTAGGAAAATTGGAAATCCATATGCAACAAAATGAAACTGAATCCCTTTCTCTTGCCATGCACAAAAGTTAACTCAAAATGGATCAAAGAGCTTGATATCAAATCAGAGACCCTGCACCTGATAGAAGAAAAAGTTGGCTCCGATCTACATATTGTGGGGTCGGGCTCCAAATTCCTTAATAGGACGCCCATAGCCCAAGAGTTAATAACAAGAATAAACAAATGGGACTTACTTAAACTAAAAAGGTTTTTCTCAGCAAGAGAAACAATAAGAGAAGTAAATAGGGAGCCTACATTCTGGGAACAAATCTTTACTCCTCACACTTCAGATAGAGCCCTAATTTCCAGAATATACAAAGAACTCAAAAAATTAAACAATAAGATAACAAATAACCCAATCAACAAATGGCCCAAGGACCTGAACAGACACTTCTCAGAAGAGGACATACAATCAATCAATAAGTACATGAAAAAAATGCTCACCATCTCTAGCAGTCAGAGAAATGCAAATCAAAACCACCCTAAGATACCATCTCACTCCAGTAAGATTGGCAGCCATTATAAAGTCAAACAACAATAAGTGCTGGCGAGGATGTGGGGAAAAGGGTACACTTGTACTTTGCTGGTGGGACTGCAAATTGGTGCGGTCAATATGGAAAGCAGTATGGAGATTCCTGGGAAAGCTGGGAATGGAACCACCATTTGACCCACCTATCGCCCTCCTCGGACTTTTCCCTGAGGACCTTAAAAGAGCATACTATAGGGATACTGCCACATCAATGATCATAGCAGCACAATTCACAATAGCTAGACTGTGGAACCAACCTAGATGCCCTTCAATAGATGAATGGATAAAAAAAAATGTGGCATCTATACACAATGGAGTATTATGCAGCACTAAAAAATGACAAAATCATGGAATTTGCAGGGAAATGGATGGCATTAGAGCAGATTATGCTAAGTGAAGCTAGCCAATCCTTAAAAAACAAACGCCAAATATCTTCTTTGATTTAAGGAGAGCAACTAAGAACTGAGCAGGGGGGAAGTGCATGAGGAAAAGATTAACATTAAACTGAGATGAGTGGTGGGAGGGAAAGGGAGAGAGAAGGGAAATTGCATGGAAACAGAAGAAAACCCTCATCGTTATACAAAATCACATATATGAGGTTGTGAGGGGAAAGGGGGGGAAGGGAGAGAACTGAACAACAACAGATGAGGTAGAGAGGGAAGATGGGAGGGGAGGGGAGGGGGGATAGTAGGGGATAGGAAAGGCAGCAGAATACAACAGTCACTAATATGGCATTATGTAAACATTGTGAATGTGTAACTGATGTGATTCTGCAATTTGTATTTGGGGTAAAAATGGAAGTTCATAACTCACTTGAATCAAATGTATGAAAGATGAAAAAAAAATAAAATAAAAAAATTACAGGTGGCCATTATTTTGAATTAAGCTCCTGTACTGGGCCCCAACAGATCAGACTAAAAATCAAAGTGGAGTCACTCATTGCTAATGTTCCCTGTCACCAAGCAGAAACTAAGCCATTTATCTGACCTCCTGAGACTCAGGATTAGATAACAGCCAAATTTGCCAAATTTTCCAAACAGTCCAGTTTTAATTGGCATGAGAATGAAATTCCCTCTGCTTTAATCCTTACACAATAAAGGAACCCCAAGTAACCTGATGTTAACCAATCATTCCTCATTCTATTGTTCTGTCTCACTGTAGCTGCCTTAAAAGCAAAAGTAACTTTGAAATGGCCAATCTGCTTTTGTTCATTTGTTTCTGCTTTCTTTAGCCTTTCTCTGTCTATAAACCAATGACATCTGTTCAGCCCATCAGAACACTTACTGTGTTTTATGGGATGAAGAATTGCCTGGATTCTAGAATCTAAAATAAAACCAAATTAAGATAGTTAAGTTGTTTTAATTGTGTCCTTTGAAACACTAATTTTTTCACCAAATATTTATTGAGTGTCTTGTATGTAATACTTGCCATATTGATATGAACAAGACAAATTTGATCTTTACCTCAGTGTTAGCTAAAAGTCCAGCCCTTAGCTAATTTAGCCCTGCTGATTGGCTTAGAATAGCCTCAGGCATGTACAGAGGACAAACCCAATTCTCTGATGTGTTTTTTGGGAAATGATATTGCTTGCATGCTTTCAAATCCTCTTAGGTTCTTTCAAGTAATGAGAGTTCCTTGTGCTATAGAACCTAAAATTAAGGTTTTATTCATTAAAATGCATCTAAACAAGATAAGTAAGCAATAGTACTATTTTTTTAAAAAAAAATTTTAGTTGTCAATGGACCTTTATTTATTTATATGCGGTGCTGAGGACTGAACCCGGTGCCTCACACATGCTAGGCTAGCACTCTATCACTGAGCCACCACCCCAGCCCCAATAATACTATTTTTAATACTTATTTTTCAGTTTTATGTGGACACAATATTTTATTTTTTTATGTGGTGCTGAGGATCGAACCCAGTGCCTCATGAATGCCATGTGAGCACGCTACCACTTGAGCCACATCCCAAGCCCCGATAATACTATTTTTAATACACACAAAAGAAGCAATTCTGGAGGGGGGCGTTTCTCAGGTTCCCTCCATCTTCTACTTCCAATGCTATAAACTCATTCCAAGTACAAGAGGAAGACAGTATTACAGATAGCTTCATGAAAAGAACAAGCTGGGTTATTTTTACATCTTTACCAGGTTAATAAGTCTATGATCTTCTTAAGAATAACATGTTATGGACAAATTGATTATGCATGCAAAATGAACTGTTTGCAGAAATATGTCAATTGTTTGTCTGCTGTAGTCATCATATACATCTGCAGAATAATTTCTTAGACGAAAAATGATTCTTCTCATGAATATTTGTGTCCTTCACCCCTTTATCAACTCAAATGAAAATCCATTTTCAAGGAGCTGTAATTTTTAGAGGCTAAAATGCACATGAGAGGGATTATTTTGGAAAAGGAGCTAATTTAAATCCTGTATTAGTCAGGTCCTCAATAGGAAACAGATGATGCTCTTGAATTAGAATAATTCAAAGAGGGATTAATAAAGGCACTATTTATATAAAGATGTGGGTGGTATGTAGAGTAACCAAATATGGTTTTGGAGAAAATACTGAGCTTACTGCTGGTAACTGCAAACATGCTAATGTTGATTGACTGAAAGGGAAATGAGAAAGCCCTTACTCGGACCCAGAAAGCAAGAGTCTTATAGAGAAGGTTTGCCTTTGGTGGAGGAACCCATGCAGCTCAAAACCAACTGCAGGGAGGGAGGTATGGAAATAAATACCCTGAACCTTGCTTTGTTTTTATCCTGATCTAACACCAAGGGTCTTCATTACCTGAGCCCAACTGGAAAGTTAAGAACAAGGAAGACATTAATATAGTTTATATAGAGCAGGCTCTCATGGCAGAGAACAGGATGGGAAAAAGATGAGCTTAGATCTGCAATGGTAAATGAAAGATATCCTGGTACATCTTCCCTATTGCTTTTTTTTTTTTTTGGTGCTAGTGATTTAACCCAGGGCCTTGTGCATGTGAGGCAAGCACTCTACCAACTGAGCTATATCACCAGCCCCTTCCCTATTAATTAGAAACCATTTAAACTCCAGCTGGAGGGCAGAGAGATAATAACATAATCTTTTAGTTTGAGCCACATCTCCAATTTTGTACATTTATGTATACCTATTTTGAGCCTTTGTTTTGTACCAGGCTCTATTTGATATAAATAAAACAGACCAAAATTCCTGCCCTCATTGAGCTTGTATTCTATTTGTGGTCATTTGTCTTAACAGGAGTCATTTAGTAGCAAGAGAAAGTGACTCAAGTTAGTAATTTTAAAAAGATTGCTTTTAAGGAATCCTTGAGTATTGAAAATCTGTCAAGCAACTACTCTCTGGGTTCTCTATTATACTTCTTTCTCTTTCAGTCTTTCTCCCCATACCTCCTGTCCAACAGAAAAAAAATTTAAGTGATTTTTCTTCTCCGTATATTTCTCCAGATCTGTACCACTCTCCTCTGTGGAGACAGGCTTCATTTTAAGGTTCTTATTTTCTACTTCCCATTATTTTCAGTTGGCAATTATCTTGGCATCTTCTCTGCTTCCATTAATTTATATGAAAGTGGTGGTTCTCTTCCAATCTGCCAATGTTTTTGTTTGTTCCAATGACAGGTGCTCCCCTGAATCATATCCATTCACCCATTTGTTTGTTTATTGAAAGTTCTTTGAATATTGAGTACCTTCTTACACCAGAGGTCAAGGTAGAATTCCCAAGGAGTGGTAGGTGCTTCATTCACTCAGGTTGGCATTGGTGTGATAAGTTGGCATATGGAAGAAATCACTGAAAGGTGGAACAAATGAAAGCTTAAGTTCAAAGTCATATCTTGTCTCAGTTCTAAGCACAGTACTCAAGAAATGGGAGTAAAGATCAACTAATCTTCAGAGTGGTTGAAAAACAATAGAGGGACCATTGGGTTGGAACAAAAATGTAGGTTCACCAAGAACAGAATGCTGTGTCTCAGAAATTGTTTCAAGTTTCTAGAGACTATTTGAGTGACTAATTTACAGAGGGGCATAGATCTGGTTCCTGCTCTCAGGTGATTTTATTCTTTCACAAAGGTGGAATAGGCAGTTGTTGATAGTTTCAATGGCCCCCTTTTATTAGTGTTCCTGACTCTATTACCTTTGCTCTGGATTTTCTTTAACATTGACATATATGAGACATTTCTATTCCATTTTAAATAACAGGTCAATGTGCTACCTTCTCCAAGAATAGTTTTCATTTTGTTCTTTAATTTACATTAAAGTATAATTGCTAGTTCCCCACGTCCTTGCCAACACTTATTGGTGTTTATATTCTTAATAGCTGCCATTCTGAATGGAGTGAGATGAAACCTTAAAGTGGTTTTGAGTTGCATTTCTCAAATTGTTAGAGATGATGAACACTCTTTCATATATTTGTTGATTGATTGTATATAATCTTCTGAGAAGTGTCTGTTCATTTCTTTGGCTCATTTATTGATTGGGTTATTTGTTTTTGGTGTTAATTTTTTTGAGTTCTTTGTATATCCTAGAGATTAGTGCTCTATCTGATGTGCATGTGGTAAAAATTTGCTCCCATTCTGTAGGCTGTCTCTTAACTTCACTGATTGTTTCTTTTTGCTGAGAAGAAGCTTTTCAGGTTGAATTCATCCCATTTATTGATGCTCGATTTTATTTCTAGTGCAATGAGTGTTGTTAAGGAAGTTGGGGCCTAATCCTACATGATGAATATTTGGGCCTATTTTTTCTTCTATTAGGTGTGGAATCTCTGGTCTATTTCCTAAGTCCTTGATCCACTTTGAGTTGAGCTTTGTGCATGGTGAGAGATATTGGTTTAATTTTATTTTGCAGCATATGGATTTCCCAGCACCATTTATCAAAGAGGCTATCATTCACTCCCATCAGAATAGCAGTTATCAAGAATACAATAAGTGTTGGTGAGGATGTCAGGGGAAAGACACACTTATATGTTGCTGATGGGACTGCATACTGGTGCAACCAATCTGGAAAGCAGTATGGAAATTCCTTGGAAAACTTGGAATGGAAGCACCATTTGACCCAGCTATCCCACTCCTCGATTTATACCCAAAGGACTTAAAGCATACTACAGTGACACTGCCACCTCAATGTTTATTGAGGTATTATTTTTTGTGGTGCTGGGGATTGAACCTAGGGCCTTGTGCTTGTGAGGCAGGCACTGTGCCAACTGAGCTATATCCCCCAGTCCCACATCAATGTTTATAGCAGCACAATTCACAGTAGCTAAATTGTGGAACCAACCTAGATGCCCTTAAGTAGATGAATGGATAAAGAAACTGTGGTATATATACACAATGGAATATTACTCAGCAATAAAAGAGAATAAAATCATGGTATTTGAAGGTAAATGGATGGAGTTGGAGAATATTGCTAAGTGAAGTAAGCCAATCCCAAAAAACCAAAGGCAGAATGTTTTCTCTGATATGTAGATGCTGATCCATAATGGGGGTAGTGAGGAGCATGGGAGGAATGGAGGAATTTTAGATAGGGCAAAGGGGAGGGAAGGGAAGGGAGGGGGTACGGGGGTAGGAAGGATGTTAAAATGAGATGGACATCATTACCCTAAGTACATATATGAAGAAATGCTATGACTCTATTTTGTGTACAACCAGAGACATGAAAAATGGTGCTCTATATGTATACTATAAATTGAAATGCATTCTGCTATCATATATAACAAATTAGAATACATAAGTAAATTACTATTTTTATTAACATGTTTATTTTTTATTTCAATTGCTTGTGCCTGCATGTATCTGTGTTTTGATAGAGATTAAGAAAATACAGGAGTATTGTCTCTTAGTTGATCTATTCTGTCCACTGTAAAGGTTTTGCAGTAGAATTTAAGTCATAAACTGTGCTACTTGAGTTGATATTTGGAAAGATATTCCCTACATTCAAGGTGTAGTTTTTCATTAATTGTGTTTTCTTGAATTTGAAGAAGAATGGGCAAAATCATGCTCTTTTGTATTCAGTCTCCCTTGAGTGCAGATACTGTGTTACTTCACTCTAGACCAAGTTTCTCAAAGTAGTACTGCATCTATAGCCTTCTGTAGGCCATATCCCCCTAGGGTCTTTGATCCAATTGACCTTAGGTGTATTCGTTTCCTAGGGCTGGTATAACAAATTATCCCAAACAAGGCATCTTATGCAATATTGTCTCATAGTTCTGGAGGCTGGAAGTTAAGATCAAAGTATTGGAAGGGTCACCATCTTTCTGATAGAGCTAGAGAAAGTCTCCTTTCTTGGCTTATGGCAGCGTAACTATAATCTTCATATGGTGTTCTTCTGATATGCATGTATGTTCAAATTTCTCTTTTTAAAAGGATACCAGTCCTAGTTGATTAGGTACCCATCCTACTACATTTAAGTTAAAAATTACTCAACTAATTACATATGAATGGAACACATATTCAAATTTTGTCACATTCCAAACTACAGGCAATTTGGACTTCAACATATGAATTTTACCAGAGGACACAATTGAACCCATAACAATAGATGATTAGGCATTTTTTTAATTGCTATATCTTCTGATACGGTATGTTAAGCTTCTATTGCAGTTTTAGCCCTATCTTGGATTCTAGTAGCCTTAATGTGAACCAGTTCTAAGCAAATTTTGTTCTATTTCACACAGGTACATCTGGATAACTTCTTACCTCAGTCAATACCTCATATTTCTTCTTGCCCTAGGTTTTTGTGACACAATAGCATGTGTGTTTTTCAGTTTTTCATTTCTGAGACCAAAATACCTGAAAAGAGCAACTTAGAGGAGGGAAAGTTTATTGGGGTTCATGGTTTACAGAGGCCTCAGTCCATGGTCAGCCAAGGTTATTGCTCTAGGCCTGAGGTGAGGCAGAAAGAACATGGTGGAAGAGTGTGGTAGAAGAAAGCTGCTCAGCTCAAGGAAGCTAGGAAGCAGAGAATAAAGCACCAAACTATAAACCCCAAAGGCATGTCTTCAGTGACTGACTTCCTCCATCCATGTCCCACTTGTCTACAGTTATCACTCAGACCATTCAAAATAATCCATCAAATGGATTAACACACTGATTAAGTTATGACTCTCATAATCTAATCATTCACCTCTGAGAATTCTTGCATTAACATAGCATTTGGGGGACACCTCATATCCAAACCATAACAGAATGGAATGCCTGTTACAGTGTGTTACTCAGCAGTAACACACGAATAACTCAGAAAATGGGTAAGTTAAGACCCCATGGGTGACCCTTAACCAATGAGGGATGAGATTCAATGGATAAACCTTTCTTTCTTACTCCCAGGTGAACACACCAAAGCCCTTTCCATTAAGGTCTTTAGAGATCTCTTCCCAATCAAATACCAGTCACTACTAGCCGTGGTCAACTTGATAATGCAGCACTGTGTTGCTTTTTATGCCATTTTATTTCTTCAACTCCCTACTCCTGCAGCTTGAATTGGCTACCCAAATAAAATACTATTATGAAAACCTTTGTCTTAGGTTCAGCTTGGGAGGAACTTTGACTTAAGTTTTAAGCTTCCCAGGTGATCCTGATGTAAGTGATCATGGACCAATCATTGAGGAATTCTTCAAATTTCTGTGTAAAACAGAATGAGTTAAAATCATACCTTAATGTGTTTGTTAAATAGGATATTCCCCATACCACTCTCTTTTGTTAACCTTAAAAATATGCAAACATTATCTTGAAGAAAGATTATATGAGCACAAGTCCAAAATCATGGTAAATCTCAGAAGAAAACCACTCTTGACAGAAACCAGTAAGTGTACAGATACTATGGCTAGTACTGCCTGTCCTCAGATGATATCTGGGTTATGGATCAGTGTGGCTCAATTCTCAAAGCCTCATAACCTATGTACAATAAGGAAAACTTATTTTGATGCCCTGTATAGCTGTGGGTCACATGCTGCCACCCTTCATGAAACAGGGTCCTATGAGGCCCCCAAAGTAGCCAATAGGTGGGAAAGCCAGTAGGCAAATCACTTGCAGAAGGTTAGGATATAATAAGCTCCCATAAAAAACAGACTCATGCCACTGAGAAATCTATGTCAGTCTTAAAGCTTCATCTGAGTAAATCACCTATAATAGCCTTTAACTTGGCAGAATGGATATTTTAACCTGGAATTTATACTTCTGCTGCAAGACTGACCAGAGGGCCAGTTCTCTCTGGGGCTGACTTGGCAGTTTAAAAAGCCAAACAATTATTAAACAGAATGGCCAGCTCAGCAGAAGGAGGGACATTCTAGGCTCTGCATAGCAGGATTTAAAATCCATGCCAGAGCTTCTCAGTCCTAGGTGCCTAGACCCAGTTGGGAAAAATAAAAATTCCTGGAGAAGAGAAATGATAAACTGAGGAAGATAAATTCAGAAGATTGTGTGTGTGTGTGTGTGTGTGTGTGTGTGAGAGAGAGAGAGAGAGAGAGAGAGATATGAATGATAATATAATCTTAGCTAAGGATGAGGTGCTTCATGTTCAGAAGAATGCTTTGTGCATGTTCAGAAGAATGCTTTGTCCATGAAGGAAGAGAATAGACAAAACAATATGACAGGGCAGATTAGTCAGGCTGAGCCTAAGCAAGGATCTTAAATCTGCTGGTAATGAAGGAAGCCATTAAGTGGATATCATAATACCCTTGTTGAACTTCAAAGGGTCTGGAGTTGAACAGATTTGGGTTTACGCCACAACTCATAAATCTACCACTCACCAGCTGAATACCAGCCAGTTACTTAACTTCTCTAACACTGCCTATCAGGGATGTGAGTATTTAGTGAAATAATGTATAAAGGGCAGCCATCTTAATTATTATTTCAGAGTAGCCATTCAATAAATGCTATATATAATTCTTATTATAAGAAAACTGTTTTAATGGACTAAATTTAGTACAAACAGGATACATTTTGGATTTTGCATGAGCAATCTTTTTTCCCCACATATAAAAGTTTAGTTTACTTTAGAGTTTTTTTTTAAATTTTAATTTGTTACATGTAACAACAGAATGCATTACAATTCATATTACACATGTAAGCACAATTTTTCATATCCGTGGTTGTACACTGCATGAGCAATCTTAATTCCTGAAATACCTAACGAATGTAGTCATACAGTTGTCAAATGGTGTCGACCACAAGGATGGAATTAGACGAAATTTTATTTGCATATGAGATCATTAAGTGTATGTATTCATGTATGTACTTACAATGTTATGTATGTATATTGTTATTTTTAGAGATATTTCTTTTAAATGTTTGTTCCTTTTTATTCTACTCTTTTTTCATAGTTAAGGTTTATTCTCAGCTCTGTGAGGTATTGGGAGATTATTCAGGAGAGGAAAAGTTAAAGTACCTGTTTTCTCTAATTGCTTTTTTGCTTTTTTTCTGCTCTTCTGGTGATGCTTCATAAGAGGGACACTAAGTGCTGATTGGATGCTTTTAGCACTAGTGGCATTTGTCAACTCTGAATGCTACCATAGAGATATCTGAATGGGTCATTTGCAGTGGGGGGGCAACTTTGATTAGGTCTTTTATCATGGTCTGGTCATTTTCCTCATAAAAGGCTTTTCCAATAACTTGCCTCAAGTATAAAGGCCTAATGACTAGAATTCTAAGAGCAGAGTGGGAAAGAGGTCTGAGGAGAGCTCACTGTCAAGTATCTATTTCTATCTTGATTAAACTAGAGGACACTAGTCACAAAGACCTTACCTTTGACCTTCCCAGAAAATAAATCTCCAATAATGTTCAGGAGTGGCTGCAAGAAGCTTTGAGTGAAACAATTGATATGGGGACCTAATTGTTTCCTAATTAGATTTTAAACTTAGTTTCCTCCCTTTGGGTCTTCCTTTTCTCTTTCCTGTCCCACTTCTGTGGGTATGGGATATTGCTTTTAGGGATTTTGTTGTGTATGTCAGTGTACATTGTGTTGTTTCCTTATTGCCCTCTTAAGATTCAGTGTTCTTGTGTCTCCTAAAATCTTTTGTGATTGCTTGACTATCAGTTTTCCAGTTTCCAAAATTTTGTTATTATATCCTCTCCTGTTTTCTCAAATATTGTGGTTTTAGGCCTTTAAAATGTTATTGAGATGGGTTTGTTATATCTGCTATTTTTTACCTATATACTCATATATTTATATTATGATCCTTAATTAAATGTATATGGTCCAGAAGTTTTATCTTTTGTTCTTTCATAGACAGTGCACAGCAAAGCAGAATTCAAAAAGATGAAGACAAAGGCAGAATAATAAGGAAAAGAGAGAACAGAAATGGATTATATGTCTTGAACTGTGGACTGTGTTCTTGAACCTGGACTTCAATCCTTTTGTGCCCATGATTCCATGTTTAATTAGGACATTTATGAGTGTTCCTTTTCACAAGTCCCATTCTTGAAATATACACTGTCTTCATACAGTGTCTGCCATCAAGAATGTATCATCTAGGACCCTAAATTCTATGTCCCAGAACTGCATCTAAAATTCTTGCTGCCTCTAATAGTGTTAAACAGTACAGTGATCACAAAGGAATAGGCAATGATATGTGTATGAGAGAGAGAGAGAGAGAGAGAGAGAGAGAGAGAGAGAGAGAGAGTGTGTGTGTGTGTGTGTGTGTGTGTGTGTGTGTGTGTGTTGGAATCTGGTATTGACTGTGCAGCCAATTCTCATTCTGTTTGCTGACACAAACTTCAGTGGTCATAAATGAGGGAACCCCACACTCCTTGGTGATGAATTTGACAATTCAAGCTGATTTTTATTCAAGCACATGTGTTTCAGCTTCCCCAGAAACCTCAGCAAAATACAGATTGTAGTCCCTTCCAAAACCTGTGATCCAGATGCTCTGTTTGGAATGTGCTGCTCTTATTTCCCCTTTCCACAGTACACTGAAAACTCAAGAGGAAAGGTACAGCAAAAATAAATCCTTTTGATCTCTTCCAGGGGAGCTGCCATATCTTTCTTTTGTCACTGCCAGCCTGTCATATTGCCTCCTGTTTCTTCACTTATATCCAGAAAATGAAAAAAAATGCAGATGTTTCTGAAGCACCAAACATCTAAAGCTTGTTTACCAATTCCCCTAGTATTCAATAAATGCCACTATATAATTCCTGGGTCCAAGAAGCTGTCATTGAACCCCACTGAGCCTTACTTTTTCTATAACATAGGAGAGGAAAACATATGATTCCTTCCAAACTTTAATTATCCTCTTTTATTCACCCACTCTGTATCAGGGAATATTTATATTTATACAATTCCACTTTAGGAACCAAATAAAGAAAGCTACATATCAGAGAGGCCCTCTGATAAGGTTTTTAATAGGGAGGCTGGAGACGGTTAATCAAGCAGAGAGGACTGTTTTTTCTTCCTCCATAGGACATTGCCTTTGGGAAAATAATTTAAAGCATTTTACATCAAAATGGGAATGAACAATTCTGTGACTAGTCACATGAATATTGTAAGAGAGATGTGGGGCACAGGTGATGGAGAGAAGGAGAGAGAACTGGGGAGGGGAATCTCCTATAGTTGATGGAGTGGTCAAGGGAAGTAAGAGAATTGAGATCAGGATGGGCAGGCCTTGCTTTAATTCTCTATTCCTGGAAGAACCTTTAGAGAGGTTGAGAAGAAACAGAGACACTGGGACTGGGAACATCCAGCCTGTGGGAATTCATCTTCAGAGAATAAGGCAGACTGGAAGTGAAACTAGAGATTACTGGTTACACAAACCACCTAGCTGAGCGCTTTGACCAGGTCTAGTCTTCAGGTTTCTCCTCATCTATAATATTAGCATATTGGTTTACTACTCTCTAGTTTTAACATTTTATGATTCTTTTAAATTTATTTTTGAGGGTACCAGGGACTGAACTCATGGGCACTCAACCACTGAGTGCCCATATCCCCAGCCCTATTTTGTTTAGAGACAGGGTCTCATTGAGATGCTTTCATTTTATGATTCTTGAAAATGGAAAAGAAAAGGTCTCTCTCTGTGAAAATGTAATTTTTCTTTTTGACGATAATATTATTAATTGGTTGCTTTATTCTAGGCATTGAACTTAGCATTTTATATATATTCCAACTCAAGTGAGGTACTTATCTGTAAAAAACAGATACTCAATTTTGTTAAAATATTTAACTAACAAGAGGCAAAGTTCGACCTCAGTTTAATAAACAGTAGACTTTGTTTTGAAATTTGGTCCTGCTGTGTTGCTCAGGCTGGCCTCAAGCTTGAGATCCTCCTGCCTCAGCTTCCTGAGTCTCTGTGAGTATAGGTACACACCACCCATGCCTGGATAGATTTTGAATCATAGAACTATAGATTACCTTAAATGATGTATTCAAGCCACTGTTCCCTCTTAATGCATAAGGAAACAGAAATCTAGAATCCTTGTCCCACTATTCATTGCAGGCATAAACTTGAGAAAGTCACTCTCCTTGCCCAGTTTTCTGGGTGTTTAAGACTGCAGCTTTTTTTCCCAATGCCCTAGGCTGCCTTGCTCAAGAAAAAATATTGCCTCAAATTGGTCTACAGCTGTGTCTTTCAGGAACCAACTGATTAGAGTACAAGGGAAGCAACCTGAGCCCCCTGGAGAAAGTATCCTTTCAGAACTCTGGGCTCAGCATGCCCAGGAGGTCCTTTACTATGTAAATAACTTCTAAATGTGATTGGATGTGAGTTTATTTTTTTAATGGAACACTTCTTCCCATTATTCTAGGCCTGGCCTCATTGAAATTAGTATATGTAGCTCTCATTTATAGTAAGCAAGATTTGCCAAGTTGTATCTGAGAAGAATAGCTGCCTCACCTTGTCAACATTTACACAAAGTGTCAGCATTGCCAGGGGCCAACACAGTGCCATGCTTCTATTTTTCCATTGTACAAGTCCCTTGTCCCCTGTGAACACTTTCTGAAAGAGTCAAAGCTGGTGGCTTTGCTGTGTTATTTAATCTTGGACTGCTCCGGACAATTTGAATGACTAGCAAAGAAGTATGAAAGACAAAAACAGTTACCTAAGAAATTAAAGAAGGGGAAAGAAATACAGTGAAGTTGTAAGAGCTTTCTTTTCACTTTGAATTACAGTTCAACAATGCCCTATTTTCAAACTGCCTTTTCCTTCCTACTTTTAGTTTAGGATAGGATGTTAAATGATATTTTATTATTTGATATAAAATAATTTTAAAAAATAATATTATATATTATGGCTGCTATCATGCAACAATGAGCTTTCATAATGAAAAATCACTGGAAGGTGATAATTGAAAATAAAAATTGAGTTATGAGTGCTTGTATCTGTTCTCAACATGCTTATTAATTTTTATATATGGTCTTTTAATTAAAAAAGCACAGAGTTTTTAAATGGGTTCTTGTATTAGTCAGCTTTTCATCACTATGATTAAAATACCTGTCAGGAACAACTTAGAAGAGGAAAAGTTTATACTGGTCTCATATTTTCAGAGGTCCAATCTTTGGTTAGCCAACTATATCCCTTTGATCCCATGATGAGGCAGAATATCATGATGGAAATCTGCTCAGGTCCCAGAAGCACAGAAACAGAAAATGAGGAGCCAGGAATAAAATGCATAATCTCCAAGGCACAACCTCAGTGACCTATTTCTTCCAGCCATGCCTCACCTGTCTATAATTACCACTCAGTAATCCACCCAAACCATCTGTCCATCAAATGGATCAATGTACTGATTAGTTTATTAGTTCTCATAATCCAAGCATTTTACCTCCTGAATCAAAACAGAAGTTTTGGGGGAACAACTCATATCCAAACCATAACAGTTCTCCAATAAAAAAATGGGATAAGGGTACATATGAGCAATTCATAAAATCAGTGAAAAATTAATGTGTCAAATTATATAATTTTATTTATATTAAACTGCACAGTTTTGTGGTTAATTTTATGTATCAACTTGCCTGGGCCATGGAGTGCCCAGACATTGGGCTAAACTCTGGGTGTGGTTGTGAGAGCATGTCTGGATGAGATTAACATTTGAATCAGGAAATTGAATAAAGCATATTATTCCCCCTAAGGTGTGTGTGCCTGCCCAGTCAATTGAGACCTGAGTAGAAAAAGCAGGTTAGAGGAAACATTACCTGCCTCCCTGCTTGAGGATCTTTAATACTTCTTATAGTGCAGATCTTCTGATAATGTATTCTTTCAGCTTTGGTATGATGTATGAGAAAAATATTTTACCCCTTTCAGAAGATATTTTCATTAGGTATAGAATTCCATTTGACAGTTTTTTTTTCTTTCTTTCAGTAGAGTCATTTCTTGGTATTTTCAAAGAATTTTTTTCAGGACTCCCTTAGATACCAAACTTCACAAATGCTTATGTCCCTTATATAAAATGGTGTAATATTTGCAGTAGAACCTAAAGTACCCACATCCTCTTGCATACTTTAACTCATCTCTAGATTACTTATAATACCTAATGCAATGTAAACTATATGTAAATGGTTATAATAATATATTTAGGCAATAATGACAAGAATAAAATCATCTGCACACATTCACTGTGATCTTAAGTTTTTCCAAATATTTTTGATCTACAGTTGGTTGAATTTGCAGATGTGGAACCCATGGATACTAAAGGTTGACCATACTTTTAATATGTTGCTCTACTCTCTTTTGGCTTATTTCCAATGAAAATCTGCTTAACTTTGTTATTATGCCTAATATTTTCCCCCATCACTAGCTAACTTTGGGATTTTCTCTCTATCCTTTGCTTAATAACTTGGGTATGATGTATAGTGATATTTCTTATAATTACAAATTATTGACATTTTTGGATCTGTGGGTTTGTATTTTTCATCAAATCAGAAAATTTTCAGCTATTATTTCTTTAAGTATTTTTTGGTTCTTTTTTGGACTCTTTGTGTGTGTGTGTGTGTGTGTGTGTGTGTATGTGTGTATGTGTGTATGTGTGTATGTCTGTTTGAAATTATTCTAGAGCTCACTAATATTCTGTTAATTTTTCTCTGTATATTTCATTTTTTGATGATTTCTATTGGTAGGGTTTGGGGATTAGTAACTTTTTATCTCTAGGATCTGTTTAACTATTAACCCCCCCCCCCTCTCTCTCTCTCTCTCTCTCTCTCTCTCTCTCTCTCTCTCTCTGTCTTTGATGTTCTAGTTATTTTTATCTATAAACATTAAATTTGAGGGTTTTGTGTAGTTTCCATTTCTTTAACAAGTTTTATTTTTTGTTTTGTTTTCTTGGGCATATAAGATGTTGTTAAAATACCTGTTTTATGGAAATCCATATGCAATAAAATGAAACTGAATCCCCTCCTCTCGCCATGCACAAAAGTTAACTCAAAATGGATCAAGGACCTTGATATCAAATCAGAGACTATGCGTCTGATAGATGAAAAGGTTGGCTCCGATCTACATATTGTGGGGTCGGGCTCCAAATTCCTTAATAGGACACCCATAGCACAAGAGTTAAAAACAAGAATCAACAAATGGGACTTACTTAAACTAAAAAGTTTTTTCTCAGCAAGAGAAACAATAAGAGAGGTAAATAGGGAGCCTACATCATGGGAACAAATTTTTACTCCTCACACTTCAGATAGAGCCCTAATATCCAGAGTATACAAAGAACTCAAAAAATTAAACAATAAGAAAACAAATAACCCAATCAACAAATGGGCCAAAGACCTGAACAGACACTTCTCAGAGGAGGACATACAATCAATCAACAAGTACATGAAAAACTGCTCACCATCTCTAGCAGTCAGAGAAATGCAAATCAAAACCACCCTAAGATACCATCTCACTCCAGTAAGATTGGCAGCCATTATGAAGTCGAACAATAACAAGTGCTGGCGAGGATGTGGGGAAAAGGGTACTCTTATACATTGCTGGTGGGACTGCAAAATGGTGAGGCCAATATGGAAAGCAGTATGGAGATTCCTGGGAAAGCTGGGAATGGAACCACCATTTGACCCAGATATTGCCCTTCTCGGACTATTCCCTGAAGACCTCAAAAGAGCGTACTACAGGGATACTGCCACATCGATGTTCATAGCAGCACAATTCACAATAGCTAGACTGTGGAACCAACCCCGATGCCCCTCAATAGATGAATGGATAAAAAAAATGTGGCATTTATACACAATGGAGTACTACGCAGCACTAAGAAATGACAAAATCATGGAATTTGCAGGGAAATGGATGGCACTAGAGCAGATTATGCTAAGTGAAGCTAGCCAATCCCTAAAAAACAAATGCCAAATGTCTTCTTTGATATAATGAGAGCAACCAAGAACAGAGCAGGGAGGAAGAGCAGGAGGAAAAGATTAACATTAAGCAGAGTCATGAAGTGGGAGGGAAAGGGAGAGAAAAGGGAAATTGCTTGGAAATGGAAGGAGACCCTCATTGTTATACAAAATTACATATAAGAGTTTGTGAGGGGAATGGGAAAAAAATAAGGAGAGAAATGAATTACAGTAGATGGGGTAGAGAGAGAAGATGGGAGGGGAGGGGAGGGGGGATAGTAGAGGATAGGAAAGGTAGCAGAATACAACAGTTACTATTATGGTATTATGTAAAAATGTGGATGTGTAACCGATGTGATTCTGC
Source organism: Callospermophilus lateralis (assembly GCF_048772815.1). Classification (NCBI taxonomy): domain Eukaryota; kingdom Metazoa; phylum Chordata; class Mammalia; order Rodentia; family Sciuridae; genus Callospermophilus; species Callospermophilus lateralis. Next base: position 29,564,351 of record NC_135325.1, on the reverse strand, counting down.
AATCTTTGTAATGTTTTGAATAACCAATAAAAAAATAAAAAATAAATAAAATAAAATACCTGTTTTAATGGCTTTATGTACTAATTCTACAATCTGAGTCCCTTCTGCATTTTTTTCTGATTTTCTCATTATCATTTTTATTTTCAAGATTATTTGTATACCTACTAATTCTTTATCAGATGTCAGGCATTGTGAGTTTAACCTTGTTGGGTGGTGATTTTTGTGATCCTATAAATAATTGTTCAGTTTTTTTCTTGGATATAGGTGGATTACTTAAAAATAGTTTAATCCTTTCAAGGCTTGATTTTTTTTTACTTTGTTTATTGTCTATAACTAATTTCTTCCCCATAACTGAGGCTATTCCCTTCTGTGCACTCTAAATAATTGATCCACTGTCCTGTGAATTGCAAGGTTATTCTGTTCTGGTTGGTAGAAACACATGGTATTCCAGGCCTTACATGCTCTTCGGGAATTCTGGAATGTTCTGTCCTCTACTAGTTTTCTTCTTAAATTATAGTGCTGATCAGTATTTAGCTAAATGCTTGACAAAGACCCTTTTCAGGTCTCTGGAGCCCTGTCTTTTTTTCTATTTGTTTTAATTAGTTACACATGACAGTACAACGATCTTGACATATCAAACATTTGAATCAGATGGGATATAATCTCTCATTTATCTGAGTGTACGGGTTGCAGAATTACATTGGTCAAGCAGGCATGTATATACCCACAGCAATAATAATGTCTATTTCATTCTAGTATCCTTTCTATCCCCTCATCCCCTCCCCTCCCCTCGCCTCACTTCTCTCTACCTAATCTAAGGTAACAGCTATTCTTTTTTTTCTCACATCTTCACACATGTATTTTGCATAACAACGAGGGTCCCCTTCCACCATCCATGCAATTCCCATTCTCCCTCCCTTTCCCTTCCACCTCTCTTCCCTATCTAGAGGTAATTTTCTTCTCATGCTCTTCCTCCCTACCCCATTTTGAGTCTTCTCCCTTATATCAGAGAAGACATTCGGCAATTGTTTTTTTGGAATTGGCTAACTTCACTTATCATAATCTGTGGAGCCCTGTCTTTATGCATCTGTTATTCTGCCCTGTAAGTATTAGCCACTTTGACCTCCTCAGACTCCCAAATCCATTTTTGTAATTCAAGGAGATAATCAGACTCCTCCTGGGTTTTTCTTGCCTGTGTTGTGGCCAGGAAATTCCATCGACAGTAAGCTTGGGCAATCAGAAAGCTTACCTTATTTATCTCTCATTTCTTATGACTCACTGTCATATCACTGTCTGATAGCCAGTGTCAGAACACCCTTATATATTTTGTTTCATATTTTAATTGCTTCAGTTATAAGGGTAAGTATAGTCCCATCACTCCCTCTGGCCAGAGGCAGATGTCTCCTCTTGGATACATCTATTTACCATTTCTTGACTAAATTCCATAGTAGTTTTATAAACTGATATTCCTGTTTCAATCCTGGAATGTCCTAATTCAGGAAATAGTCTAAAACACTTCCTTAAGTATCATACCACCACTTTTCTTTAAAATATTTAATAATTGCCAGGCAAGGTAGCATAGGCCTGTAATCCAAGCAACTTGGGAGGCTAAGGCAGGAGGATAGAAAATTCGAGGCCAATCTTGATAACTTAGCAACACACTGTCTCAAAATAAAAAATAAAAAGGACTAGGGATGTAGTTCAGTGGTCAAGCACCTCTAGGTTCAATCCCCAGTACCAAAAATTTTTAATAAGACTATATCCAAACTCCCTTTTTTCTGATGTTTTGACCTTCTAGTAGAATGAAAGCATCTCCTCTTTTTATTTATTCTTTCCTGGAACAAAGAGAAGATAAAGAGAAGGAAGTCATCTTGATACCTTTCCTCTTTGAGGGATCACACCTCCTCCTGAACAGAAGTACTTTTGTGTAGAATCTATGATCCTAGGTGAGACTGAAGGTCACACTATGGAGAAGTATGTAGCTGATAATCAAGACTCATGATGGCAGGATCATGTTTTCTTTACTTGAATCCTTAGTGTGAAACCTCTGATATAGGAATGTTCTTTATAAACCACAGTATGTGGGGAAAATTGTTAATATAGTAGTTCTATAAAAAATCTTGGCTTAGCAAGTGATAAATCTTAAGACCTTAAAAATGTATAAAAACTTGGATCACATTTTTCACCTCTTAAGCAATCAATTAGACCTTATTATCACTGGTATTTTCTATTGCAGATCAGACCATGGCTGTCTCCATCTGGGAAAGCTATTGTTGACTTAGCATTGATTCTCAGTCTCAGAGGCTAAGATTTAACAAAATATTTGAGGGAGGAACTGGAAGGAGAAACAAAACCACACCTAGGGAAATGTTAGCCACTATGTCCAGTCTTGATTAAAAAAAAAAAAACAGGTGATTTTCCGAGCATCGCAGTTGTCATTTTTATTTGTTAATAAACGTGTTTGAATTTTCCCTGGTTCTTAAACAACCTCCAGCAGCAGCAGGGGTGGCTGAAGCATACACTGCCTGGCTGATTATCTCAGTAGTGACCTGTAAGCAGCCCCCTCTGGGGTGAAATGCAATTGAGTCTCTCTATTAACTCCAGTCCTGAGCGACTCCACAGCAGTCTTGGTTATCAGGCTCAGAACACATTGAGTTAAGTAGGAAGGCGCTCGGTGGGTAATGGTTTTGTGACGCAGATGACTATCAGTGAGAGACTAAGCTGAAAATTACTTCTCAGGGGCTGCTGAGGATGGGAAATCAGGGTGAAAGTTGAGGTTGAGCTGCAAGGTTTGGTTTTCTATCCTCTGCAAATGGTCTTGCTCTGTGGGTTAAAGGCCACTGCTGTACTCATGAATATATACTATTTCTGGCTACTGTAATTGATTAGCTACACTCTGCAGCTGGTTTGATGAGTTTGAGAGGTACTGTTCAAGGCCTGAGGAGCAGTACAGAATAGCGTATCCATAGATGCTTTGAGTTCTCCTTGGTTGCAAGGAAACAGAGGGAATGCTACAGTTGTAAACCAATCTACACAGTAAATGGAACCACTGTGTCCCAGCACTGCGTCTATCTGGTTATAAAACTTTATATTTGACAGGAAAAGTACAGAGACTCCTGAACACTTAATATTTAAGTTTGTGTTAATCTTCATATATGTATATATACAGATGGATATGTCTTTATGATGGGAAATAGATTCAACATCTGATATAGTATGACATTAGGCTGAGACCTGGATTGCAGAGCAGAATGCATGGTGTTGAATCCCAGCTTATCTCTTATCAGCTGTGTGACTCTGGTTAAATTACTTGACCTCTCTGTGCTTCAGAATCTCCATCTATAAAATGGGCATAATCTAATGACCCTCATATGTTTGTTAAAGTACTAAATTAGCGTATATATATATATATATATATATATATATATATACACACACACACACACACACACATATATATACATACACATACATACATACACACACACACATAAAGCACCTGCATAGTGTTCACCACATTCTAGGTCTTATTCTTTTAGTAATGACTATTATCTGAAGTGACAAAAGAATGACAGTGTACATGCATACTGTTCCAAGTTGAGAATTCAAGCTGAGGTCACTTTCTCATCCTTGATCTTAAGCCTCTTTCTGAAAGATTTTCCTTTGTATTTGGTTATGCAAATATGTAATTTTTCTCAGGTTTGTGATTGTGCTCTTATTTACTGAGTAGAAGCTCTTCAAATGGAGATTTTTACTTCCCTCTTCACTTGCTCTATAAATAAGGAGTAGCAAGCACAAAGGAATGAGTATTTGTAAATATCACTTTTAGCAAATGTTTTTCACTATATAAAAGCACTAACTTTATATGCAGCCTCTGCACTTTGTTGCTGTGAGTGCAGAGCTGCATGTATTAGCTTGTTAAAAATCTGGTGTTGGGCTGGGGTTGAAACTCAGTCGTAGAGCACTGGCCTCTCATGAGTGAGACCCTGGGTTTGATCCTTAGCACCATATAAAAATAAATAAATAAAAATAAAGATATTGTGTCCATCTACAACTAGAAAAAAATGTTAAAAAAATCTGGCATTATGTGACTTCTTATAAAGAAAACCCAGCTACCCTATATTGAGTGACTACTATCTACAGGGTCTTATACAAATTCTTTATATAGTGTGTCTCCTGGAACTCACAATATCTCTATCAAGTGCATGGTATTATCTCCAATTTAGAGATGGGGAAATAGACACAGAGAGATGAAGGTACTTAGCAGGGTCCCATAGCTCTCTCATCTGGGTCTGTTTGAATTTAAAGACCATGAGTTTGTTTGCCACATCACACTGTAATTCTTCCTGGTTATGCCTCATCCTTATCCTCACTTTCTGTGACATTCATTGACTTTCCCCTCCTCCACATCTTGTATTATTTTAATGATAGTTTTCATCAACAGTCATAATGTCAGAGTTAAATGATACTAGTTCCTTTTAGTGTAGGAAACATAGGCTAGAGATTTTTTCCTGTGGTGTAAATGAATGAATGAAATGGTTAACTTTTGATTAAACATCTCTCCAAGTCACTTGTATTGTCTTAATAAATGTTTCAATCCATACTCAAACTCTTGAGTACACTGACTGAAGCCCCACTATGCTTAGAGGACAAACACAATGACAAGGTGAGGGGAGAAATACAGGTTGAGCTGGGTTTTTCACAATAGACAGAAAAAACATAGGCTTCTCTAAGGATTCTGGACTATCTGTCATCAGAGTAATTGCCATTCTTTTTATTAGGAGGGGAAAAGATCTGGAAATGGCTATTCCTCAAAGTTATGGTTGAAGAGGGGGCTGCTTCTCAGTTTTCTATTTTCTCCTTGCATTTTTCAGAGTGCAAGCAGAGCATAGTGGTTCCGAATCACTTAAGAATGCTGAAATCTCATGTCTATGTTCAAAGCTCAGCCGTGTTACTAGCTGTATAATGCTAGGCAAGCTGCTTGACTCTATTTAAAGTTCACAATAGCCCTATGAGGTAGGTACTATCATTATCCCCCATCTCACAGATGAGGAGACAGGCACAGAGAGTTGATATAATCTTCCCAAGGTCATCCTTGTGGTATCTCCTTAAGTCTTGAAATTTGGGGTATCAGTATCGATGATTAGGGTTTTGGCATAGATGAAGTCATCATTAAAATGGAAACTTCAATTAAGGACATAAGGGAGCAATGTGAAATCCATCTTTTCTCTCTACCATAGCCAATATTTGTCCCCTTTTTAACCACATCTGTATTTCCTTCCTTATGTATCATCAGGTTCATTGTTCTTCTTTTGACAAATTTTCTTCCTCTTGTTCCACCCCAAGCTTCATCCTATTCCTCTCACATCCTCATAAGTGCGAAGCATCTGTGCCCAAACTGGTGATATGGATTTGGGGAGGTGGAGGAGGAGAGGAGAGTGGGGTGCATACTTGATGAAAGATTCTGCAATGTTCAGGAACCATCCTCCATGGCTCTGTGACATCCCCTTGGCCTTGTCCAGGGTCTTGTACCTGCTAAGCAAGGGTTCTACCACTGAGCTACACCTCTAGTCCCAATTCCTATTTTTAGCAGGCTCCCAGATGATGCTAATGCTTCTGGTCCACAGTTTATACTTTGAGTAGTAAAGTGCTCCATCGGCCTTTCCCCAAAAAAGAAAGAAAAATCATTAGTGAATATATAATGAACTTTTAGAGGAATGCAGGAACACAAAGAGGAGCTTGATCACGTCTTCATAGAATATCTTCCTGATGAGAATTGTGACTCAGCATGGGTCCTGATGAGCTCCAAACATAGCAACAGTGTGCTCTACAATTGTTCCAGTTTGTGATAGCTGGTATGCCTGCCTGAGATGGAACGGGCATCACTCATTCTCATTATGCTGCAGTGTCCTCACTGGCCCAGCACGCAGGCCTAAGCTTCTGCTATCTCACTCCTGATTTAACATTTATTCCCTAGAACACCAGTGACTTTACCAGAGCCCTATTGTTTTCCCTGATGTCTCATTGAATTTCAAAAAAGTATTTCTAATGTAGTGTTGAATGGGAAAGGAGTGTAAGTAATCCTTGTTTTGATTTCAGTGAGGATGGTCTAGTGTTTCTCCATTAAGAAAGATTCTTGTCTTGAAGCCTATGTATCATGTTGAGGGAGCATCCATCAAACCTTATCTTACTCAATATTTTTGGAGAAAAGTATTGAATTTTTTTTTTCTTGGTACAGAGAATCGAACCCAGGGGCACTTAGCCACTGAGCCAAATACCCAGCCTTTTTTATTTTTTACTTTGAGACAGGGTCTCACTAAGTTGTATAGGACCTTACTAAGTTTCTGAGGCTGATCTTGAACTTGTGATCCTCCTCCTACCTGAGCCTCTTGAGTCTCTGGGATTATAGGCATGCACCACTATGCTCAGCAAGTATTGAACTTTCAAACTACAATTTTAGTGTCTTCTGAAATGGTCATCTATATTTTCTTCTTAGATTTTATTGATGTGATGACTTATATCAATGAGTTTTCTAATAGTAAATCATTTTATTCTGAAACCCTTTAGTTATGGCATCTAATTTCTTAATGTTGAGTGTTAGATTCATTTTGCTTGCATTTCTTTTAGGATTTTGTATCAAAATTCATAACTCAAAAAGTCTTGTAGTTTTCTTATGCTAACAAAGAAATTATAAACTAGGTTAAAATAAAAGTAAAGAGAATTTTTATTTAGGTATGGAATAGATTTGTAAATTGGGAGACATAGATTAAGTTAGAAACCAAACAAATGTTCTGTCAAGGATAAGAAGGACTGAGTGTATTTTTAAAATAAATTTTTAGTTGTACATGGACACAATAACTTTATTTTCATTTATTTATTTTTATGTGGTGCTGAGGATCGAATCCAGGACCTCATGCATGCAAAGCAAGCACTCTTCCACTGAGCTACAACCCCAGCCCAGGACTGAGTTATTATAGGTCAAAAAGAAGTCAGTGGAATGAAGTAGCATCTTTTTTTTTTTTTTTTTTCCTCTCAGTTACACAAGTTGTTTTGAATGAATTTAGACTGGTGCTGGGTCTGTTCATACATAAAGCTGTATGTGATTGGTTGCTAAGGGACTGTTGCAAGGGGTCACCAGTGAATAGTCTTTTAAAACTGTTAGGAAGTCTGCAGGAGTCCTATGGTTGGAAACTGTCACAATCTGTAGTCTTATAAGCACATTATTTCCAAACAGCATTCTTTATCTGGGAATTAGAAATTGAGGGAATTGCGAGGCAAACTGCAGTCTGTCAAATGTTATCTCTGAGGCTCACAGAGAAATTTTGCTACCTCTTGACCAAACTGCAGCCATCTTAATTTTTATTTCCCCACTTATTATTGTTTAATCATTTCCAGGTTTAGATATCAGCATTTGATGATTTTAATAAAAATGTATTTTTAAACTTCTTTTTCTCTGCACTGAAATGTTTAAAGAATCATTGGAATTTCCTAGTCTTTGAATGTTTGATTGAATGTGCAAATCTCTAGGCCTAATGTTGAATTGGGGAGTAATCCTTTAATAAATAGTGGTTTCTTCTATGGAAGTTGCCCCGTTTAATTTTTTTTTCTATCTCTATTGTGGTGAGTTTGGTAAATTATGTTTTCTAAAATATTCTCCAATTCACCTACCTTTTCAAATGCCTTTTTTCATAGTTTGCAACTCAATCCATTACAATTTTGAAAAAAGATTCCTTTGTTTCAGTGGTTACTTTTACCTTATCTTTGCTTTTTTTTTCCTAAAAGTTTGTGCTTTCCCCCTTTTTTTCTTTTCACTAGTTTACATCATAGTTTTCTATTTTTTCAAGGAACTAGCTTATTACTTCTAATATTTTTATCCTTCCTAACTCATTGACTTTACTTTATATTTAGTATTTTTTTGTTGTTGTTGTTGTTGTTGATTTATTTCTTTTGCCATGCTGGAAATTGAGCCTAGTCCTTGCTCATGCTAGATAAGCACTATAACACTGGTCTAAACCTCCAAACCCCATTTCTTACTTTTTGAAATAAATGTTTAAATCATTTACATTTTTTACTTTTATAAATTTTACTGTTTAAGGCTCTGAAAATTCACATTATCAGTATTATGAGGGATTATTATTTTTAAAAGAAATTCTTCACTTTTATTTATCCCCCTCATTTAATAGAAAGCTTATAAATATCCTCTAAATTTCTCAGCCTGCTTTTCAGTTTCATTCTCCATGTGACTGGTTCTATCCAATGAACTGTGAGAAGTGGTATGTTTCACTTCTGGACACAGGCAATGAAGTAGATAGTATGGCTCCTCCATGTTCTCTTTTTTATCACTTCCAAAATAAACCTTATACCCCTCAGCAGTCATGGTGTACAATCATAATTCCAGCAACTTTGGAGGTTGAGGCATGAGCATCATAAATTCAAGGCCATCTGCAGTAACTCAGAGAGATGCTGTTTCAAAACAGAAAATAAAAAATGTCTGAGAATGTAATTTAGTGGTAGAGTCCCCCACCCCAGGTCCAATACTACAAAATAAAATGAAACAAAACAACATCCCAACAACAAAGGCATTTTAGCTGAGAGGTTAAATGATATGCCCAAATTCATACAGATAGTTAGAATTGTGGGAGATTATAGTTCAGAAAATGTACTGCCTACCTATCACAGTCATGAGAAGAATACTTTTTCACCTGAATCAATGACTTTGGGATTGTACATATGATATGCTTTGGTTTCAGAGTGGGATGAGTATTTTTTTCCCTGTTTGTCTTTGAGATTGGCCATGTGCCTTGGTTTAGCTAATGATGTAATAGTAGATTCTATGAAAGCAGAGATGTGAAATGTACTTCTCCATTTGGGTTTATCCTCTGGTGCCTCTGCCATTGTCTTGGCTGGCTGCTGTCCTGTCATCCAAGCTCAACAATGAGCACCCCTTTGTCAGAGCTGTGTCTCTGCAACAAGGGACTAAGCTTGACTGAAGCCATGGATTAAAAAAAAAAACAACAAAAAACCATCCAGCTGAGCACAACCGTGCGTGATCAGCCACCCACTGATGTATAGGTGAGGACAGTCAATTGGGGATATTTTGTTATTGGTTTGGTACTGGGGATCAAACCCAGAGCATATGAATACTAGGAAAATGCTCTTCCACTGAGCTACATCTCCAGCCCTTTTGTAAAATTTTGTTTTGAAACAGGATCATGCTTATTTTCCCAGTCTGGCTTGGAACTTGTAGTCCTCCTGAGTATCTGGGATTACAATTGTAGTTTTAATCTTCCAAACTGTAAAGTGGTTTATTAGAGCATCATTTTGTTAGTAGAAAACTTATAAAGGCAAAGTCTCCCAGAAAACAAATTTTCTCAATCTTTGTTTGTTGTTTTGAGACAGTGTCTCACTATGTTGCCCAAGTCTTGAACTCATGATCCTCCTGCTTCAGCCTTTGAGCAGCTGGGTATGGAGATAGTTTTGATAGGCACTTTCATATATCCTTGAATTTAAAAATATTTCAATTGGGGCTGGGGTTGTGGCTCAGTGGTAGTGGACTTGCCTGGCATTCATGAGGCACTGGGTTCGATTCTCAGCACCACATACAAATACATAAAATAAAGGTCCATCAACAACTTTAAAATATTAAAAAAAATATTTCAGTTATAGGTTTTCCACTGTTACATATACAATGCCTTTCTTCATTGTGATAGTGGATTATGTTGATTTGACTTTCTGTATGTTATAACAGTTCATCTTTCTGTTAACTAGAAATAAGTAAGCAAGTTTGGAAATAAACTACAACCCACATCTTTTCCTGTTTAAAACTCAGGTAGCATTTAAAGGCAATTGTTTAATTAAAAAAAAAACACCTTGAAACTAACGATTAAAATGTCAATCTACCCATTAACTGTATTCTTAAATGAGAAGAAAATAGCATTTACCTCCTTTCTCTTCTTCTTTTCCTCTGTCTTTCCAAATACTCCACCAAGGCAAAACTGTAAATCTATATCATGAACTCTAGAATTGATGGCCAAGGAAACAGCTTTTGGTCAGTCTCATTCCTCCAAGGAAGAGGTATTTTCTTTAACCAGTTCTTCTTCTTCTTCTTTTTTTTAAAAACAAAAAAAAAAGCAGAGAATAGTTGGAAAATCCTCAGAAAGGCTGGAGATTTTTGTGAGACAAGCATTGATTGTGCTGAAGCTGATAGCTAGACTGATCTTTCTTTTCCACTTAAAGAGGATTATTACATAAGCAGCAATACTAGGCTCACAGGCATAAAAATTGCATTTTAATACAGTATTGAGTTCTCTGACTTTTCTATAAAAGAGACTGAAAAATAAACAAATGGTAATTTGTACTTGAACTCTATTATGCAATTTAATTTTTGCTTATGCTATCCATTTTTTATTTCCAATTGTTCATTTAAAATAATATGCTTGGCTTATTTTAAAAAGAGTCATTATGTATTTCTTCTGCTCTGAAACTCTCTTAGGTCACCTTGCCACTAATTGAGACCACAAGACAATTTGCCTCTTAATTGTTTCTTTGTTTCTGCTGTGGTTCTACATCACTTCTTTTCTTGTTTTTAATTATCGAGTTGAAAAGTAACAGATATTCTTTTAGTTTGTATTAAAGAGGTCAGGTGTAATAATGTGATCTTTTAATACTTTTGTTTGCCAAGTATCGATTTCTTGCTTGCAACTAGTCTCATTCCTTTCTCTTTGCCCCCACCACCTGCTCTTCTTTTGTTCGTAGACCTTCCTTCTTCCTCAGGTATTAGAATTTGCTCTCATGAATAAAACTGAACCTTCTTGTCTCAGATTTTATATTTGTTTCTTTTATGATGAGTTAAGTATTTGAAGGGAGAATCAGATGCTCTGTGCTGCTGATTCTTTGTTCCCATGACAACCTTGATGCCAACAGGGAGAAGACACACCAATGCCACAAGGATTTTGGTGTAAATGAATGTTACAAATGCCTTTTAATTGTTGTTTAAGTCTTTTATATGCTAAAAACAACCCCTGAACTTCAGCAGTGGAGATGGTGAATAAAAGTTTACTCTTTAAAGGCCGCCTACACTACATGGTTCTCAGCTTGTACCCCCATCTATGAATGTTTTTGTCATCAGAAAACATTTACCTCATACCATACTCACTTGTAACTTAGTGATGCATCCATCACAGGTGGCTCTTATATTTGACAGGCAATTGAGATGAGCTAAGTAGCATAATATAGTTCCTTCTCTTATTTGTCACAAAGGAAAGCATATTTCTACAACTTATCCTGGCAAACAAAAAACCATGTCTGCTTCTATGGGGATGTGGATGTTAAAGGCAGCAGGGCCAGAAATCATTTCCAAATCTCCCATGGAGCTGAAGTGAAACCCAGTCATGACTTTTCCCACTTGGCCATTTTCATGTTGTACCATTTTCATTTTCATTTTTGTCACAGCCTAATACTTCAAAGCTATGACTCCTTTAAAATGAGTCGTTTCTACCTTCAAGGACTTTTATCTGTTTAAATCTTTTATTGAAAATTTTTTATTTAAGCTTGGCCTAATTATAACAACTCCTTTGACAATCTGCCACCCCCTTCTCTGAGCACCACCTACCTCTAAAATAGCCACACAGTCATCTGGCTTCAAAGGGCTGTAGTTAACAGGGGGTAGTAACAGATTTCCACAGTAGGGATGGGCTCCTTTAGCATACAAGAGGAACTGCCTAGTAGTCTTTGATGTTCTGTCTTATTTCTCTGGGTCAGGATTCCCGGTCCTAAGATTCCCATGCTGCTCATCTAAATGGGCCTTTGTCTGGACCCAGGCTAAACTAAGACACTCCCAAACCCTGCCTCTACTAGTTCTTTTCTTGTCTTAGACTGGTGTGTGAGGTTCAAAGTGTATTAACAAGATACATTTTGGGTCTTTCCTTGTACACACCTCTCACTCTAATCTGGATTGACAGATAGGTAGGATACATACAGACATATTCTGCCTTCTGAGTTCCACACATTACAAATCAAGTGATGTGAGTTGAGTTTTCAGCATCTTTGCAGTACTATTTCCAAAGTACCACTTCACATGGAAGAATCTTATTTCGGGCCCTGTGTGTCCCTTAGTTGCCCAGAGTATACAAGGGTATAAAACCCACATCACATTGGATGATGTGTTTGGTCAGGTGACAGTTTGCTACTGTAAAGTACTGATGAAGGAATTAACCCTTATTTCATTAATTTCAGCAGTGAATGGTGAATATTTGCTAAGCCCAAATTAGAGTGTTAGACAAAAGAGGATGACATGTGAGGCATGTTCTCTGAAGGTTGAAGATTAGAAAAAGAGAGAAGCAAGAATCACTCAAATTGAATACAACTCATTTTGTATGCAGTTTGGGAAAGTACTCAAATTCAGACATCTTTGAGAGTTGCTGATGAAAAAGACGCATATGTTTACCTTTTTAGGCAAAGGAATGAGCAATATGGCAATCACTTACTTTTACATTAAAACCAGAGATATACATGATGTTTTGACTTGTAGGTGAGGACGGTATCAAGGATATTTAAACATGATAGTTTAGAAAGAACTGAACAAAGGTGATGGGTGGTGATGTTATGTCTATTGTAATAGATGGCTGAGATCTTTGAAAGGTATGCCTATCTGAAGGTGGGTAAATGGACAACTATAGTTCATGCCTCTACAGTTGACTATTTTCTCATCTGGCTAGATTTATCAGAGTCATAGAAGCAATTAACTATGTGAGCATCATTTAGACTTGTAGTAGACTATTTTGATTACTCTAGTCACAATCCTACAGCCTATCCTGATTTCAAGTGCAGCTATATAGGAAGTTTCCATGTGTCTTGTCAATCTTTCTCTCTCCAAATATTTGTTGTAGCTTCCCCCCACCCCCCCAGAGCTTCCTCCAGACTCATAGGAGCTTATTCACTCCTTGTGGATGGCAACTTCTTAGTAAGGGGAAGTTAACAGCTTTAGGTTCAGTCAGCAACAAGGGGACAATTCTAAGGCGTTCAGTGGATCCCCAGTTGTCCATTGCAGTTACCAGCACAGGAACATAAACCTTTATTAGATTTTTCTTCTTCTTTCACTTTCCCTGTTCTTGCCTGTCTGTCCTTGTATCCCAAATTCCCAAATAAACTAGTACACCTAAGTTTGTATAGCACATTCTGTATGCACAGAGAAACATCTGGAAAGGTACACACCAAACTATATCTTAAAGTGATTATTAATGGAAATTGGAAGGAATGGGTATGTGAGATAGGAATTGTAGCACATGGTATTGTTGCCCTGCTTATATCTCCTTGGCCATCATTGTTCCTGTACATGCATCTACTTTTTAACTACGAGCACATACATATTTCTAAAGAAGGGCATTCTCTGAACATAGTAGTGTTCTTAGCATGCCTATATGGTTATCCAGAAGGTCTGAGGAGTTAGAATTCCAAGGCCAGCCCTCAGCTAATGAGGAATGATAGATAAATATTTCAGCTCCACACCCTCAGGTAAGACAACTATGAGGTATGTTCTATACTGTGGTCTGGCAAAATTTTTCTGTAGGGGTCAGAGTAAATAATTTAGGCTTTGAGAATAATACTGGCTGTCATAATTATTCAACTCATAGCAAACATGCAGACAAAAACAGGGCATGGCTCTATTCTGCTAAAGCTTACCTACAAAAATAGCCAGTGTGCCATCTGATTATTCTTACCATCTGATTGGTAAAGAAGACAAAGTCTCAGAAGTCTAGAACCCAGCCTTGCTTCTTTTAGAGTATTGTTAGCTTTCAGTAGAATGGTGGAGGTCATGATGTTGAGTATTGTAAACAAAATGACCTTGAATTAATGCACATCCCTGTGGACTTGTCACACCCTACTTTAACCAAAGATACTTTGAACCCAACATCTAGAAATCTTCTTCACTGGCTGCCCTTAAGACTCAGAAACTTGTTTATAGAATGTGTCCAACATTAATCTAGGATGTCAAATATTCAAAATACATTTTCAATATTACTCAAGGAAAATTTATTCTTATCTACACACAATCAGAACAATCTTTTGAAAGTGATTATTTCAATATTTAATGTAGATACCTAAATTTGGACATGTTCTCTATAACTACCCTTCCCATATAATATCCAGGTACTTAATCAGTTCTTTGCTAAATGGTTGGGGGAATCTTTGAAAACACAGGCTTGTATATGTCAGCAAAATAATATTAATACAGGCTATCTGTTGGGTTATAACGATCCCTCTGCAAGGATCCAGATTTTGTTATTGTGTTCACTTTACTGAGATTCTACATAGGGTTTCTTTAATATTGTACCCAACTATATTATGCAAAGTACTAAGGATAAAATGTCTCCATTCAAATACATGGAAACAAAAGGTTCTTTGGACTCATTATACTGGGTTGTCCTCAGAGGGACTGGTGGTTCTATAATATGCTCTGTTATGTCTGAATAGATTCAACTTGTTGGAATAAGAATTACCTGATGCTTAGAGAACTAGAATACTAGAGGGAAATAGCTCCTTGGGGAGATGATTACTACTTGATGGATCTCATAGTCTGGTAAATAAGAACCTGCCTAGGAAGAAAACTGGAGCTTACACATAGGAACTCTTGCAATATTTTTCTACTTCACTAACTCAAATACTCTCCCAGTTCCTTTTTTCTTTCACCCATCTGGGAAACAATGGCCCCAATTCTTTTTGTAAAGCAAAAGTCTTTTTTTTTTTTAATTTGGCAATTGGCAATTCTTTCATAAGCCACTAAGTAAGTACCTTTGAGTTCAAACTTCTGCATTTATTCACCATCAGGATTGTGCTTTCTTCTTTCAGCTGATAGTCTTTGGAAGAACTTGCAGAAAACCAGCCAAGGTCACAAAGCCACTCTGACTTTTAGGCAACCTAGAATAATATTGGCCCATTATAATATTGAAATGAGCATATCCAGAAGTGTTTGTATCCACCATCTTTATAACCCGGAATTGAACATGCCCAGAAGAATTCATATCCACCATCTTAACCTTTTTGAACATGTGGTCTATGACCTTAACCTAACCATGCTTAGAAATACATCTACCCGAGACCCACAGAAGCCCAGGCCCAAGCCCTAGACTTCCCCTACAGACCCATGGGGGAGCCCAGGCCCAGGCCAGGCCCAGGACTGCCCTCACCAACTTGCTGACCCTCGCTGTAGCCCAGGGCCAGGCCTAGGACTACCCCAGACCACCTGTAAGGGAGCCCAGGCCCAGGTTAGGCCCAGGACCTCCCCCACCCCAGCCAACCCAACCACCCATGCCAGAGAGCAGGCCCAGGCCTAGGATTACCCATGCAGACCCAGGCCAGGGCCTGGGACAACCCAGCAGAACCATGTGGGAGCCCAGGACTAGGTCAAGCCCAGGACTGCCCCTGCTCACCCACCCGAAAGCCCAGGCCTTGCTCGCCTCCTTCATGGGACATTGCAGTCAATGCCATAGCCCTCCCCATGTAGTAACCTCTACCTTGAAAAAAGAATCAGAAATCCTTGAAATGAAACAATGAACCAAATTAAAAACTCAATTGAAAACATCACCAACAGACTAGATTACTTGGAAGACAGAACATCAGATAATGAAGACAAAATATACAATCTTGGGGCTGGGGCTATAGCTCAATGGTAGAGCACCTGCCTTACACGTGTGAGGCACTGCGTTCAATCCTCAGCACCACATAAAATAAATAAATATATTAAAAATTACAATCTTGAAAATAAAGTTAACTGTACAGTGAAGATGGTAAGAAACCACGAACAGAACATCCAAGAATTATGGAATAACATAAAAAGACTAAATCTGGTTTATTGGGATAGAGGAATGCACAGAGATTCAAACCAAAGGAATGCACGATCTCTTCAATGAAATAATATGAGAAAACTTCCTAAACATGAATAATGAATTGGAAAATCTTAGAGGCTTACAGGACACCAAATGTACAAAATTACAACAGATCTATACCAATGCACGTTATAATGAAAATTCATAGCATACAGAATAAGAATAAATTCTTAAGGACTGCAAGAGAGAGGAATTAGATTACATATAGGGAGAGACCAATTCAGTTGTTAGCAGATTTTTTATCCCAGACCCTCAAGGCCAGGAGATCCTGGAACAACATATACCAAGCTGTGAAAGAAAATGGATGCCAACCAAGAATCTTCTATTCATCAAACTTAAGCTTTAGATTTGATGATTAAATAAAAACCTTCCATGATAAATAAAAATTAAAAGAATTTATAACTAGAATGCCTGCACTATAGAACATCCTTGGCAAAATATTCCATGAGGAGGAAATGAAAAACATCAATAAAAATCAGGAAAAGGAGGTATTGTACTAAAGAAAAAAAAACAAAGGAGAAACTAAGTCAACTTAAATACCAAAAATAAACAAAAATGGCTGGGAATACAAATCATGTCTCAATAATAACCCTGAATGTTAATGGTCTGAACTCACCAATCAAAAGACATAGGCTAGTAGATTGGATCAAAAAAAAAAAAAAAAGACACAATAGTATACTGCCTTCAGGAGACTCATCTCAATGAGAACTCTGATACAAGTTATCAAAATCTCTGGGACACTATGAAGACAGTGCTATGAGAAAAGTTCATTGCATTAAGTTATTTCATTAAAAGAATAAATGACCTGAAATTTTATCTTAAAGCCCTAGAAAAAGAAGAATAAACCAATACCAAAAGTATTAAAAGACAGGAAATAATTAAAATCAGGGTGGAAATCAATGAAATTGAAAACAAATTTAAAAAAATTGACAAAAAGCTGGTTCTTTGAAAAAATAAATAAAATTGACAAACTCTTAGCCACCCTAATGAAAAGAAGGAGGAAGAAAAATCAAATTATTAAAATTTGTGATGAAAAAGGAAATATCATAACAGACACTACTAAAATACAGAGATAATTAGAAACTATTTTGAGAATTTATACTGCAGTAAAATAGAAAATCTCGAAGACACAGGCAAATTTCTGGAGGCATATGATCAACCCAAACTGAGTCAAAAGGATATACACAATTTAAACATATTCTATAAAGCTAGTATTATCTTGATACCAAAACCAGGTAGAGACACACCAAGGAAAGAAAATTTCAGCCCAATATCCCTGATGAACATTGCTGCAAAAATTCTCAATAAAATTCTGGCAAATCACATCCCAAAACAAAGTAGCGGGATATAAAATTCACAAACCAAATGTTTTTCTATACATCAGTGATGAATCCTTTGAAAGAGAAATTAGAAAAGCTACCCCATTCACATTATCCTTAATATAAAATAAAATACTTGGTAATCTATTTAACAAAAGAGATGAAATACCTCTACAATGAAAACTACAGAACACTAAAGAAAGAAATTGAAGAAGACCTTAGAAAATGGAAAGATCTCCCATGCTCTTGGATAGGCAAAATTAATATTGTCAAAATGGCCATGCTACCCAACGTGCTATACAGATTCAATGTGATTTCAATTAAAATCCCAATGTCATTCCTTATAATACAAAAGCAATCATGAAATTCATTTGGAAAAATAAGAGACCCAGAATAACCAAAGCAATCAATCCTTAGCAAGAAGAATGAAGCAGGAAGCATCACAACACCAGACCTTAAACTATACTACAAAGTTATATTAACAAAAATGGCATGGTATTGGCTCCAAAATAGACATATAGACCAATGGCACAGAATAGAAGACACAGAGACAAACCAAAATAAATACAGTTACCTCATACTAGACAAAGGCTCCAAAAATAAGAAACTATTTTGAAATAGTATTATCCTGATACCAAAACCAGGCAGAGACACACCAAGGAAAGAAAACTTTAGCCCACTATCCCTAATGAACATCGATGCAAATAAAACTCTGGCAGATCACATACAAAAACATATTAAATAAGTAGTGCATCGTGATCAAGTGGGGTTCTTTCCAGGGTTGCAAGGTTGGTTCAATGTATGGAAATCATTGGAGAAAAGATAGCCTCTTCAACAAATGGTGATGGGAAAACTGGAAATTCATATGTAGCAAAATGACACTAAACCCGTGTCTCTCACCATGCACAAAACTCAACTCAAAGTGTATCAAGGACATAGGAATAATACTAGAGACCCCGCGCCTAATAGAGGAAAAAGTAGGTCCAAATCTTCATCATGTCAGATTAGGCCCTGACTTCCTTAACAAGACTCCTAAAATGAAAGAAAATCAAGAAAAAATTATGGGATGGATTCAAACTAAAAAAGCTTATTCTCAGCAAAAGAAACAATCAATGAGGTGAAGAGACAGCCTACATTTTGGGAGCAAATTTTTGCCATACTAACCAAGTAAAATCTCCATGCTTCTATTCATCAGTGAGAGCATTGCTTTGGAAATAACCCCAATCCTCTCCTTACATGCTGCAGATAATAAATATTTTTCCACTCTTTCATATCCTGGTTGTGCTTTTTGACTTTGCAATCAGCAAAATGCAAACCCATGAGTTCAGTTATACTTTGTGGGATAACTCCAATCCTTTTCGTATGTTCATGAGGTTGGCTTTCAATTGGGGGATTTGTATTTCTGTTATTGGAGTTCTTGGGCAAAAGTTCCAGTCTGATGGTTTCAATACACCAGGCTCAGCCACCGGTCCCAGTTTGTCAATCAAAGTGGTAAAGGGCATGAAAGGAGCTTGAATCACTGTGACCTTGCTAAGAACAGATGTAGGTGTACAGTGACTCAAACGATCTCTCTTCAAGGAACTGACAGAAACTTTGAAATTTTATAGAAAAGGGGAATAAAGGCAAAGGGTTGGTGGCTTTTATGGCTGTTGGGGGGTAGAGGGGTTTGTATACCTAGCAGAGTAGGTCATGCCGTGGTGTGGTTGGTCATTGTCTCAAGATTGGTTCTGTAAATCTCTGGGAAGTTCATCATTACTTGAGGAAGGATTCAGTTTTCATTGTGAGTTGATTCTTGCTTAGTGGGGCAGCCTCAGTTCCATCAAAGGGTAATTGTGTCCACTTAGAATAATTGGATGATCTATTCTTCAAGGCTCCCTATTGCTTGGGGGTAGTTTCAGTCCTTTGTCAAAGGTGTTTATCAGCCAGGCCTCTTGTTCCTGTAATCCAATGTAAGTGCAGAAGAAAATGGTTCAGAAAAATAAAGAAAAAAAAAACAGGAAATATATTCAGACAGGGACAAAACGGAGTTGATTAGCCTAGTGGACGTCCCCCGCCACCTCCCTTCACTCCCATGGATATATGAAATAGAATAGGGAATTTGTATTCTCAAGCATATATATATGAGAGTCTTGCCAAGCGGGACACAGGCATGGATGATTTTAAAGGAAATACTTTATAAATCCTAAACTGCCATACTTATTCTTATTTTCTGGGTGAAAAGGCATTTGGGGTCAAGGCCTCAAGCTAAATTCTCCCACATACCCCTTTTATTTCACAATCTCCTTTATCCTGCTTTCCAAAAGAAAGTCACCTCTCACTCAATCAAAAATCTTATACCTCCTGGGTAACAAACAGACAATTCCAAATATTGGTATCAAAAGCCCTCCTTAAGGCAAAAATAACATTTCTTCTTCTCATTGAGATATACTTTTCGAATAAAAAATTACCCTTTAGGTTTGATAATTATCAACTTTTGTAATATACTCCAATTTGATCAAATGTGTACTGCTATGAAAAATTTCTTTGGATTGAAATATAATTAACACATAAGCCTTAAGGTCACAGGTAATTTTAAAGTTTCAATTCATATACACATTTCTCATTGCAGTGAGATATGGTAGGGTAATCATTGGAAATTTACAACCTAAAATGTATCTCAACAGGATAAAATTATGTAAGGGGAGTAATTTGAAAATATAAGTTCAAGGAGAAAAAGGAATAATTTAATATTTCTGACAGTTAAGAGAAGAGCTTGTTCATGTATTTTTTTAAATTGAAGATTGTTGTTCAAATTACTTTCGTATTTATAGTCCTTTGAATACATTTAAAAGAATGATGTGACAGTTTTAATTTAAAATAACAATATTTACAAATATTTCAATATTTGCTGAAAATGATATCCTTTGCAAATATTTAACCTTGTGATGAAAAAGTTTAGATGTCAACTTAAAAGTACCTGAGGAGATACATATTTTTAAAGAAACTTTTTGTTTTTAAATACATTCAGATTTACAGAACTGTCACAAAGATAGTATAGAGAATTTCTTTGGCCTTCACACTTGCCAAAACTAAGAAGCTAACATTAACAGTTTCACACTAATCAGCTCTACTTTATTTATATTTTCTTAGTTTTTACTTTCTTCAAAGTTTATCTCTTTCATTTTTAGCCTGATGTATTTTTCTGTGTTCCAGAAGTTCATATTACATTTGGTTGTTATGACTCCTCTGGTCTGTGACAATTTCTTAGTCTTCTCTTATTTTTCATGACCTTGATAGTTTCAAAGGGTTATTGGTCAGCTATTTTATAGAATGTCCCTCAGTTTTGGTTTGTGTGATGTTTTCCTCATGATTAAACTGGGATTATGGGTTGCTGAAGAAGATCACAGAAATGAGGCACCATTTTCTTCATACTACCAACATGACTTTTTCACTGTGATGTTAACCATAATTACCTGGCCACAGTAGTACTTGCCAAGTTTCTCCTTCATAAAGTGAATATGTTTCCATGTCTATACCCATATGGGTTAGAAGTAAGTCACTATTTCCAACTCACACTAAAGGGAGAGGGGATTTAGTTACTTCCTGGAAAGAGGGGAATATCTACATATGCTCTTCTGTAGGGAAGATGTGTTCCTTCTGTTCCATATATTTATTAAATCATTTATTTATATAGGATGGGCTCATATATTGAGTGAACATACATATGTACAATGGCAAGATCATATATAAAAATAGAATTCTGACCCACAACCCACAGCCACTAGCCCAGGAAACCAACCTATAATCTTCAACATGTAGCCTAGAAAGACAGCCTATTTTCTATATATAGGTGCAGAAGGTCAGGTTGCTGTAATCTAATAAGAACTCAGTAAGCCAAATAACAACTGGTGTTAACAATCAGTCCAAATTGACCAGAACTTAATTAATAGCTTCCTTAATTTTTGTCCCCTCTCCCAACTAGAACTATCCAGAGAAATCCAAATATTCATCAATAACATAGGATACATCATTCTAGTTAGCTTGTTTGCAGCTTTCCCATGCCAACAAGGTCTAATGAGGACACAATTGAAGTACTCATTTTTTTTAAACCATACAGTTTTCTCTCTCTTCTGCCCACCTTTTGAGTTTCTGCCAAAATATAAGCAATGGTAGCTGTAGCAATCACTGAATAAATAGCTTTTGCTCATTCTTATTTGGGTGCTCTTCATTTACTCCCACATTTACTTTATACTTGAATTATGATCTGTGTGTCTGTGTATGCCTGTGTTGATGTGTGTCCATATGTGTGAGTGTATATATACATTATTTTCTTGGTCACATTGTTCTGGTATTGGCTATTGGAACTTCTTCTTTCCTTCTATTTCCTTTTTGCCCCTTCTTTCCTTCCTTCAATGAATCCAGGGGTGATCCAACACTAAACAACATTCCCAGCCCTTTTATTTTTAATTTTGGTATAAGGTCTAAGTTGCTAAAGCTGACCTCAAATTGTGATCCTCTTGCCAGGTAGCTAGAATTACAGGTGTGTACATAGTTGTCTATTAGACATTTCTTCAATTTTTCTTCTGTTTGCCTTTGACATGCCTCCATATTTGTGTCTTTGAACACATTCTTAATTTCTGGCACTAAAAAATGTTCCAAGCTTATCCTACATATTCCTAGCCATAGTCTTAGAACCAGTCATTTCTCTAAGAAGCTCTAGTTCTTTTGTTAAATAAGGATATATAGAAATCAAAATATGACCCAGGTATGCTTTGTTGCTACTAGGGATACTATTTCTAGGCCATTCAATATAAAGAACTAGTCAGTAAATAAATATATACATATATACCCATATAATTATTCTTAATGTATCTATTTGTATGTATATTAAGATAAACATGAATTCATGTGTATGGTGTACAAATTTAATTCATAGGATTAGAGTAGTAATAACTATTTTTCCCTTAGCTTATTTGTAACTTCTTTCTCTGTCAGTAAAAAGCATGATTCCATAACCTACCACTTATGCACTTGTACGTTCAGTTATAACATATACTTAAAATGTTCAAAATTCATTCCATACTCTTTTGAAACAAGTTTAACAATTAGTTTATATGTAGTTCTTTTTGTCTTTTACATTTTTAAATTACAACACAATTTCCCCAAGTTACTTGGATCAGCTTCTTTCCCCCCTACACCCTTCACTGAGGTTATGTAATAAATTTATTATACAGTTAGATTAACTTGTCATAGTCTGTATCCCATCTGGAGGTCTCCTGACATTCTGGTTGATTTTTCTAGAATTTTTGCATACTCCAAAGTTCATTTTTGTGACCAGTTCTTTGGGTTTGACAGATGCACTTAGCCATGTATCCACTAACCTAGTACCATACAGAATGGCTTCATCACACTAAAATTTCTCCTATGCCTCTCCTTTGTCACTAATGACTCCCCTTTCCATTTAATTATGATAAACTGAACAAGCTAACCTGCTTTTCATTCATATAGTTTTGTCTTTTCCAAAATATCATATAAAAGTAATTATAGAATACATATCCTTTTTAGGTCTAGCTTCTCTTAGCAAAATGTATTTATGACTAATCCATATTGTTGTGTGAGTCAGTACTATTTTTTTTTAAATGAGTGGGAGAATCTGAAAGTACAGACTTGCTCATGAATAATATCTCTGAATAATGCTCCATTATAATATACCACAATTTGTTCATCCATTCACCTATTGAAAGACATTTGATTGCTTGCAGTTTTTTGACAGTATGAAACACTGTTAAAGTATTTTAATGTTACTTTTTGTATGAATGTATGTTTTCAGTTCATTTGGAAAAATATTTGGGATTATGATTGCTGAGTCCTATGGTAAATTAGTAATATTAAACATTCTGAAAATGTCTTCCAAAGAAACTATATCACTTAACATCTCCAACAGCAATGAGTGAAAATTCATGGTGCTCTTCATTCTTGGGGATATATTTTTTTCATCAGTTTTTTGGATACACATGGATGCACACATACACATATATACATATGCATGAAGTCAGCCCTCCATTTCCACATGTTCTATATCCACAGATTCAACCAACCATGGATCAAAATATTTGGGAAAAATTACATTTGTTCTGGACATGTGCAGACTTTTTTTCTTGTCAATATTGCCTAAGCAATACAATTTAATAAATATTTATGTAGTATTTATGCTATAATAGGCATTATAAGTAATCTTGAGATGATTCAAAACATAGGGAGGATGTGCATAGGTTCTATGCAAATACTACACCATTTTACATAAAGGACTTGAGCATCCTCAGATTTGGGTATTGATGGGGCAACCCGGAACCAGTCCCCCATGGATACCAAAGGATGACTATGTGTGTGGGGAGTAAGAGAGAGAAGAAGAGAAGAAGAAGGGGGAAGAAGGAGGGCAGAGGAGAAGGAGGGGAGGGGAAGGAAAGAAAGGAGAAGGGTACTGAATTATTAAAAATAATTGACTTATATAGTTATAGGGGTTGAACAGGAAGGGCAGATCACCAACATAATGAAACTCTATAGGAAAGAGCTCAAGATATTACACCAAAGTAGAATTTCTTCCTTTTTCTCTTCCCCTCTTTCCCTTTCTTCCTTGTTTTTCCTTTCTTTTTCTGTCAACCACTGTGTAAGTCTAATACTTAAGACCTTCCAATTGATTAAGTCAGGCTCACACAGATAGATTGTCCAGGATAATTTCCCTTTAAAATATACTGATTAAGGACTTTATTTATAACTATAAACTCCTTTCTTAGCATTACCTGGATTGATTGTGAAAGAACGAACAAGGCTCGTCGTCGGAGAAAATGCCTGTTTATTGAGGAACAGCTCTGCATATTATAGAGCTGGGGGTTATTTGACAGTTATGACAGTTTAATGGTTGAAGGGTTTGACAGTTGGCATGGGGTGCTTTCTGATTGGTGGGTAAGGATCATGTATGTCAGCAGGGCTAGTCTGATTGGTGGGTAAGGATCATGAGAGTCAGCAGGGCTAGTCTGATTGGTGGGTAAGGATCATGTGAGCCAGCAGGGCTAGTCTGATTGGTGGGTAAGGATCATGTGAGTCAGCAGGGCTAGTCAGATTGGTGGTAAGGATCATGTGAGCCAGCAGGGATCACCATTGGATGGCTCTTCTTGGGGGATAGGGAAGTTAGTCTTTGGAGCCAGGGCGACTCCCAACAGATTGGATGACTAGGGATGCTGGCCAAGGAAAGCTGACACATCAAAAAAGCCATCACAAGATAGGGTGCATGCCTGTAATCCCAGTGGCCCAGGAGCCTGAGGCAGGAAGATCATGAGTTCAAAGCCAGTCTCAGTAATGGCGAGCACTAAGCAACTCAGTGAGACTCTCTCTGTAAATAAAATACAAAATAGGGCTGGGGATGTGGCTCAGTGGTCGAGTGCCCTTGAGTCAATCCTCGGTACACCCCCCCCCCCCAAAAAAAAAGCCATCACAATGTCTAAGTACTTCATTTATAAAAATATTATACATGGTTTTATGATTTTAATTCATTTTTGTGGTACTAGGGATTGAGCCCAGGGCCTCACAAATGCTATGCAAACACTTTACCACTGAACAACAACCCCAGCCCTTTTCATTTTTTGTTTTTGAGACAGGGACTGAGTTTCCCAGGCTGGCCTTGAGCTTGTGATCTTCCTACCTCAGCCTCCTGAGTAGGTGGGATTTCAAGCATTTGTCATCACACCCAGCTTAATTCAATTTTTTCAAAAAATTTTATTGGTGTATTATACTTGTACATATTGATGGGATTTGTTGTTACATATTTGTACAGGCACATAATATAACAATATAATTTGGTCAATATCACTCCCCAGCACTTCCTCTTCCCTCCCTGCCTTCAGCCCCTTGGTCCTTTTCTCCTAAAGACCTCCCTTTGATTTTTTAGGAGATCCACCCCACATTTTCCTTTTTCCATCCGTAGAGAAAACATGTGAGCCTAGACCTTCTGAGTTTGACTTATTTCACATAACATGATGGTCTCTAGTTCCATCCATTTTCCTGTAAATGCCATATTTGCATTTTTCTTTACAGCTGAATAAAATTCCATTGTGTATATATACCCACATTTTCTTTATTCATCATTGGTGGACACCTATGACTTGTTCCCTAGTTTGGGTATTGTGACTTGTGCTGCTATAAACATGTGAATGCATGCATCACTGTAGTAAGATGACTTTAATTATACAGGATAAATTCTGAAGATTTGTATATCTGGGTCATTTTATATAGACCATTTATTCTGCAACCTTGATAGATGAATAGGTCCTCCTACTCAGTAATAGGATCTATTTTGTAGATTCTTTAGAATTTTCCATATTGACAATTATGTTTTCTCATATATGATTTTATTTCTTACTTTCCAATCTGCATGTCCTTTGTTTCCCTTTTTGTTTTGGCTAGGCCTTGCAGGACTTTGTTGAATAGAAGCAATGAGAGAGAACATCTTTCCCTTGTTTCTCATTTTAAAGGGATTATATTTAGCCTCTGACTATAAAGTATGAAAAAATGATTAGTGTTTTCTTTAGACACCCTTTAGTAGATTAAGGAAGTGCCCTTGTTTTTCTGTTTTTTCCAAGACTACTATTATGAATTGGTGTTGTATTTTGTCAAATGTATTTTTTCATCTATTGATGCAATCATAGGATTTTTTCACATTTTATTTTTTTATTTTAATTTTTTAATTGATTTTATTTTTATAAATATATGACAGCGGAATACATTACAATTCTTATTACACATATAGAGCACAATTTTTCGTATCTCTGAATATAAAGTATGTTCACACCAATTCATGTCTTCATACATGTTTTTTGGATAATGATGTCTATCACATTCCACCATCATTGCTAACCCCCTGCCCCCTCCCTTCCCCTCCCACCCCTCTGCCTTATCTAGAGTTTGTCTATTCCTCCCATGCTCCCTCTCCCTATCCCACTATGAATCAGCCTCCTAATATCAAAGAAAATATTCAGCATTTTTGGGGGGAGGGGGATTGGTAACTTAGCATTATCTTCTCTAACTCCATTCATTTACCTGCAAATGCCATTATTTTATTCTCTTTTATTGCTGAATAATATTCCATTGTGTGGTTATGCCACATTTTTAAAAATCCATTCATCTACTGAAGGGCATCTAGGTTGGTTCCACAGTTTAGCTA
This sequence comes from Callospermophilus lateralis, assembly GCF_048772815.1. Classification (NCBI taxonomy): domain Eukaryota; kingdom Metazoa; phylum Chordata; class Mammalia; order Rodentia; family Sciuridae; genus Callospermophilus; species Callospermophilus lateralis. The sequence continues at coordinate 29,537,952 of NC_135325.1, read as the reverse complement.
TTGTGAATTGTGCTACTATAAATATTGATGTGGTTGTGTCCCTATAGTATGCTGTTGAAATCATAGGGCTTTTAAAATTCATTTTTTTGTAATTTTTTATTGATTTTATTATTTTTTAAAATATACGACAACAGTGGAATGCTACAATTCTTATTACACATGTAGAGCACAATTTTTCGTATCTCTGTATATAAAGTATGTTCATGCCAATTTGTGCCATTATACATGTACTTTGTTTTTTTGCATTACAAATTTTAATACACGTATATACCACAATTTTTCATATCTCTGTATATAAGGTATGTTGAGGATGAAATCCAGGGCCTTGTGCATACTAGCCAAGTGTTCTACCACTGAGCTACATCTCTAGCCCCACAGGACTTTTTAATTTAACCTGTTAATATGGTGAATTACATTGAGTTGTAAATGCTGAGCCAGCTGTCCATTTGTATTATGAAACCCAGTTTATCATGATATATTTTTCATTTTATGTATTGTTAAGTTTGATTTCTTAATATTTTTAGTAGTAACAATATTTTGTGCATTTTTACATCAAGTTCTGGGAGATATTGGTATATGGTTTTTCTATCTTAAAATTTCATTGTTTGGCTTAGGTTTTAGAATAATGCTGGTGGATTTAATTAATATTAAATTAATAGAATTGTAGACACTAACTTAAAAATGCCTTAAGACATACATGTTATTTTTAGGAACTATTTTAGTATACATGTGAGGAAAATGTGTTTTGAGACCATTGTCTTATAAAATTCTCCACAATTTTATAAGAGAACTTGGACTGTCTTACCAACCCTGGAAATAGCATCTATTGCTAATGCCAGCATGTATGTCCTTTGGATCCCTTTGCAATTTCTGGACTGAACTCTTCCAGCTTTAATATGTTTTGCCTCCACAATCTTGTACCCTCAACCCTGCTCCAGAGAACTGTTAGGCTTAAGTAGAACTGCTTGTCTTATAGAAACAGAGAAAATGTAATGACTAGGACTTTACACTTTCCTGGGTGATCACTGGCTAGTAGGCTGATATGTATGAAAGTATGAAAGCTTGGTTCTTTGCTTTAACATTCTTAGAGATGAACTGCATTTCAGAATTCCCATGTGGACAAGCCTGAACTCTTTTGCATGCCTTCTTCATTCTCCTTGTGCTTTAATCTTTTGCTTAGAAACATTTAATAAGCTAACTGTGCCCAAGTCCTCCTCATAGGGTTTGCTTCTGGAGGAATCAACCTAGGATTCCAATCAATCTTGTTTTCTACTTCATTCCCTACCCTCGTATTACACAGATATCCTACACTTCCCTTCAACTCCCCATCACTCTGTGTTTTTGTGCTAGAATAATTCTGCACCTTGTTTTATTTCAATATTTCATTTTTCTCTCTTTTATTCTCTGCATGATGGTAACAAATAGCAGATGCTAGGCCATTTCAAACATCAACTCTTTTTGAGAAACCCTCCTAGAAATCCTGTGCCAGCCATTGATCCTCCTCCTCTTGGCTCACAAATCTATCTCTTTTGCTAGACTGGGAACTTCTCAATTGCAGAAGACAAATTTTCTTCATTTGGTTTCCCTAAATCTATACTTACATGCAACAAGTGCCTGAATAAATATTATGGAAGCCTGGTGTAGTGGTGCATGCCTATAATCCCAGCAACTAGGGAGACTGAGACAGGAGGATTACAAGTTCAAAGTCAGCCTACACATCTTAGCCAGGCTCTAAGTAATTTAGCAAGACCCTGTCTCAAAATGAAAAATAAAAAGGGCTGGAGCTGGGGCTCAGTGGTTAAGTGCCCCTGGGTTCAATCCTCAGTACCAAATAAATTAAAAAATAAATATCCACAAATAAATAAATATTTGTGGAATACTTAAATAAATAAACTAATGCAATGCCAATAGTAAAGATTCTTTCCATGTATGTATATCTCCAGAAAGTCTTTTGCATGTTATTTTATTCTCAAGCCATTTGGTGACTCTACAACCTGAAATCATTACCAACTGACAGATAAGCAGAGACCTTGAGAGATGACATGGTTCATTCAACATTCCTCAGAAGTGGTGATTTCTACATGAAACCAGATTTTCAAAGTTTACAAGCAGTTTCTTAAGTTTAACTTCTAACCAATCTTAATCATATTGAACAGCATGCAATTAATGATGTACACTAAAATACTAGGAAACCAAGGCTAACTGATATTTATGAGAAAACATGGACTTTTCCTTCAGTGGCTTCCAACAGTGAAAACGCTAAATGAAATTTATTCAAACTTTTTATCACATTTGAAGACACTCTGAGTTATGGATTCATGACCAAGAAAGTTTAGAGAATAGATTTTTTAAAAAATCACATTCTATTAAGAATTGTAATGCAAAAATAAATAAATAAATGAATAAATTAATAAATAATTTTTAAAAATCACATTCTGTCTAAGGACCACTTTTTAGTATTCACCTTGCAGATACATATATTCTATGAAATGGTTCAAAGGTGATTCAAATTGCTTCAATTTAAGGTATTTATTACATAAAGCACTATGTACTGGTACTGTGCTAAATAATGTATAAAATGTGGTTTTGAAATATTCTGAAGCAGAAGTTTGTTATTTCTGAATGTGTACTCATTGCCCTTTATCTGTATGAGTGTGCCCAGATATCTAGCATTTTCCTATTAATTAATACATTTACAAGGTGACATCACTTCATTTGGACATCTTTTTTGTTCAAAAAGGTTTTAAATAGAACTTAACAGCTGTATTCTGACTGAGCTGAGTTAAATTCTTGAAAGAGTTCAGAATTGCAGATGAAATAAGGCATTCGTGGAATGGTTTCTTTTCAACTTTGCCCACTGTATATATTCTTTTCTAATTGGTTAGATATCCTGACTGCCTTTAGCTCGTAACATTTATCTTTATAAAACAAATTTAGTAGAGAAAAGTGAAAGAATCCCAGCTATTTAGACCACGAGGACATAAAAATATACCACTTCCCCCTGCAAGCAGCCTGTCTTAATTATAGGATTAAGTGATTTGGATAAAGATACCTGAAGTTCAATGCAGGGTTGATATTCAAATTAGAGACTGAGCAGCAAAGGTATGTAGTCTCATTTAGGATGATACTATGACAGTAATGATTGTGCATTTGCCTAACACCTTATTTATAGACCATTTATAAATAACAATATTGTACATCTGTATGATAGTTTTAGGCAAGTATAGTAGGTTATAGAGTGCCCAGGGCTTTTATTTTTTAAATGCAGCCATCCATACCTTAGGAATTGATGTCTGTGTTCATCAGAGTAGAGGGTGAGACTTATCCTTTCATAGAACTGAATCAGAGTCAGAGGTTTCTGTTGGAGCTATTTTACTCTATATGTTGGGGAGGAGGAAATGAGTGCATATTGGGAGTCTTTCTCAGTAGTTTTCTGCCTGAACAAAGCTTAAAATGTTCATTCAAACTTTGAATCATAAGCATTTATTCCTAGCCACTGAGATTATCATAATAGGCCTTGGAAGCAGAAGACAAAAATAATAGTCACCTCTTATCCATGGGAGACACTTCCAAGACCCTCAGTAGATGTCTGAACACTATGTAGTTAGACTACCATGGAAAGAAAATATTTTTTAAAAGTTATATCTTTCAGCTGGGCATGGTGGTGCATGCCTATACTCCTAGTGGCCCAGAATGCTGAGGCAGGAGGACCCCAAGTTCAAAGCCAGTCTCAGCAATTTAGTGAGGCCGTAAGCAACTTAGGGAGACTCCATCTCAAAATAAAAAAATAAAAGAACTGGGAATGTGGCTCAGTGGTTAAGACCCCCCTGAGTTCAATCCCTGGTACCCAAACAAACAAAAAAGTTATGTTTCTTGTGAACATGTATACTTTTTAAATTATCATTATTCCCTAAATAGTACAGTATTTACAACAACTATATAGCATTTGCATTATATTAGTATTATAAGTAATCTATAGAAGGCTTAACGTATATGGGAGGATACATGTAAATTCTTTGCAAATACTATACCATTTTATATAAGGGATTTCTTGGAGTTTGGTATCTGTTGGAAGTTCTGGAACTCTCCTCATAGATACAAAAAACTGTATGGAATGTGTTTTTCCTATACATATATGATAAAGTTTAATTTATCATATATGTATAGGAAAAAGGTTAATTTATGATAAAGTTTAATTTATAGGGGCTGGCAGTATACCTCAGTGTTAGACTACTTACTTAACATGTGTGAAGCCCTGGGTTCAATTCCCAGCATATCTATCTATCTGTCTATCTATCTGTCTATCTATCTATCTATCTATCTGTCTGTCTATCTATCTATCCACCTGTCTATCCATCTATCTATCTATCTCATACACACACACACTAATTAATAACAAAATATAACAATCATAATAATGTACTGTAGTAAAAGTTATGTTAATATAGTTTCTCTTAAAAAAGAGTCAAGAGACATATTAATATTTTTGGACCACAAGTTGAGTGTAAATAGCTAAAACTGCAGAAAGCAAAACCAAGGGAAAGGGAAGACTACAGTTCTGTTTATGTTCATATAATGCATTGGTCTAGAAGGCTTATTTCACATATATTTTGTAAACACACAAAGAAGGCATTTCTCCTGTAGCAAACCTACCCTTCCTGAGGTCAAAAAGGCCTATTTCTAGGGCAAATGATATTTATTCTTGGGGTCCTAAAAGTAGGAGTGTCTTAGAAGAGATAAGGAGCAAAAGATCTATACTAGAGCCCTTTTTTGTGAGTGAAGGCATATTGTTTCAATCTATGGCATCTTCTGCCTCTGTTACTTTTCCTGGTGGGCCTACAGAAAAATATAGTCAGCAGCCATGTCAAAAATTTTCATTTTCTGAGGTCTAGCCAATGGTTGACTTACCCATCTCCCTTCTTGCTTAGTGAATGATTAGAATGACATAAACCTGCCTAAAATGTGTGCTGATGTAGACATGGCTATATAAGGGATAAAAAGAGAAACTCTTTTGAAGGATACCCACTTGTTTTATAGGAACTATAAAAGTAAATGCCAAGAAACTATATAGATGTCTGTTTAGAACATACAGATATCTTGTCCCTTCTCTGCCATCAGACGTCTCATTCCCTTGTTTGGGTACACTTTGAAGGCCAGTTTTCTGATTCTGGTTGAATTTGTGACAGTGACAGAAAGGGCAGCACTGGGGAGAAATGATATTGGCTAAGCAGTACCTTCTTTGTCTATCTGAATCTAATGGGGAATCTTACTCTTTTGTATCCTCTTTGAAAATCCATTACACTTTCTAGTGTTCTAGCAAGTGTAGGTGGAATTGTGACATTGAATTTCAGAAAATCCATAAAAGGAGAAAATATTCTCCATGGTATAGATAGAAGAAAGTTTAGAGAATCAAATTTCTCATCACACAGGCAAGGATGGAGGGGAAGCCTATGACTCATCAGAGAGCCCTCATGCCTGCTTACATGATCTCAGTGAATATTTATTACAGTCTACTTTTAATAGGTAGGGTTTATTATCTGTACAGCAGAGATGAAGGAAACTGAGGTTCAAGTAGATTAAATCATTTATCCAAGATTTTTTAACTGTGTCATTCTAAATGGAAATAAGGTAAGGGGTCATTTCAACAAGGGCCAATAATGGCATCCCAGGATCTTCTGTTCATTTAATTGTCAAAATGTTTGTCCATTTTGCCCAAGCTCCATTATAAAAATGGCTGCATGAGACAGTGTGGCTGAGAATCAAGAATAAAACTAAAACAAGAATAAAACTAACAGGAATCCCTGGTTTGCCATATGTAAGCACTTGCTTTGCTGACCATTGTTCCAGAAGAAAGCTGAAAAAAACAATGGATAGAGAAGGCCTGAAGATCATAAGAAGTTGATCTAAATTATGGCATAGAGAGTATGACTGACATAGTCACTTGGATCCCCAATTTTTTCAAAGATAAAAGAGAAAATATATCTGACCCAAATGTAACATACAGAAGAAATGCCCAGTGTGAATGGCTAGCAAATTGAATAGATTTTGTGAATGAGCATTGTAACATTGGAGACAATTGGTACTGAGGGGCATAATGGGTTTTTAAATGAAAGTTACCTTTTCTGAGCATCCCTACGTAGTGGACATCTGATATCGCTTCCCTGTATGGCCACTATGTGCAAACTACATATGTGCAGTTTGATCACTGCACAAAGATGCCCACTAAATGAATAGAGGGTGGGGCTGAATTCTCTGCCTCTGAAATGGAGAAAGTGTCCTTTTCTACTACCTATACTTAGAGGGAGCACCATTTTTCAATTTGCACCAAGCCTTGATTTCCACTTTCTTTTGGTAACAATACCACCTTATTTTTTCTTTGCAAAATGCTTCTTCCAGCCCCCAAGCCCACCATCAGAGATGAGACTGGATGGATTTTCAGTTATGTTGCTTCAACTCCCTTTATCCTAGATGTACCCTTATGGGCCAAGCTGGATGAATTGGGTTCTCCTGGAACCTACAACTTGGCACAATGATAGTGACACAAGGATAGAAAGTGTCCAAACCTAAGTCATCACAAAGTTTGAGCTGGGCATGAATTCTTGTTGCTGAGCTCCTTAGATATCCCTGGTGACCTGTGCTTCACAGGGCCTGAAATTTCACAAATTCCTTTGATCATCTTCAGCAAAAGAAACATCATTTTAGAAGGAAACTGTAGCTCAAAGAAAGATTCCTATCCAGTTGTTTCCACAAAGGAGAGTGGAATCAGATCTCCTTGTGGTTTTATCCATCAAAACCAATATTCATTCAACAAATATTGAGCTATCTCTTTTGGAAATTCTCTGTAGTTATTTTTTTTTTATCTTTTGGAATAGGTAAATCAGTTTTCTTTTTAAAGCCAATGTGAATCTTGAAGGGAATGTTTCTTACTTTCTCAGATGTCATTAAATGTATAATATATATTATTATCAACAGTTTCTGAGGGGCCCTATCAGAGGGTTCTTTATATTGAATTTGAAGGTCATCACTGGAATTTGTCATCAAGACAATAAGCACCTAAGCACCTAAGGATATAGGGGTTGGTGACAATCAGGCCTCAGGAAGAATCTATCTCTCTCTGGCTATTTATACTTTTGTATTTTAGTAATTTCCCTATCTTCAGCAAGAATTTCTATGCATTGTTCTGTATTAGTGTGTGTGTGTGTGTGTGTGTGTGTGTGTGTGTATTTAAAATGAGTAAAACTTTTTAGTTCTCAAGTCTATAAAAATAATTATTTGGGAGCTAAATATCTCGACTTTCAGAGTAAGATTCCACTGTATTTTATAGAGAAGGTGGGACCAAAATGCTTGGGGTACAAGTCCTGAGTCGGGTATCCTCAGTTCTCAGTCAGAGCTTGTAAAGGATGCCTCAGGGATATTTCTAACTATTTGGATAGATGGATTATCTAGCAGACAATACATTTTGAGCAATAGGCCATAGACTTGATTTCTAGAGAATTTGACCCTCACTTCAAAAAATTTCTAAAGTCAAGATGGTTAAAGGGAGAAGGTCTAAAAAATGTTAACTACCTTATAAACTCCATTCTATTTCTTAAAAATTACTGTTTTGCCTCATATTTAAAATCGTTCTTTATATTTGAGTATGAATTTTTTAATAGGAGATAAATTCAAGGTGCAGTCACATTTTATGCACCATACTGCTACTATATTAAAAGGGGAATAAGAACATTAGAAACAGGGGTAGATGTAGGGATAGAACATTTGTTTTTCTCTGCCATTTAACTATTCTGGACATTTTATAAAGATTGTGATAGTGTTTGCCCTGTATGATCCATAGTGTCATTAAGAGCATTAGAGATAACTTCTGGGAAGATGTTTTGAAAACGTAAGTGCTCTAGAAATGCAAGTTTTTATTATAGCCGGTTGTGCAGGCTCAAAAGAATTCTGTCTCAGAATAAGAACAATTTGAAGCGGGCAGACACCACAAATTAGGCATTCCCACAGCCATCACTGAACTTGACAGCAAACAGAATATAGAAGTAGGGTCTGCCATGAAAATATTGAGCCAAATCAATTATTAACTGGCAGGTATGTATGAAATGTTTGATTTTGAATTACTGATGGGAAGATCTCAAGGATGTCAAGGCAGAAGGCCATCTTACCTCTCTGGGATGTGAAGGTGAGTGGTTGGAGAAGAAAGATGCATACTCAGGGACTAAGATCTCAGTAAGACCCAATGGAAGTCAGATGGAGATGCTAAATTATATTATAATGTATATTTAACCATCCAGAAGTCACTGTGCTACAGGTTGAAGTTACAAATATGAATGAGGTGAAATATTTACATGAGAAGGGCATATTCACAATTTCATGATTTAGCTTCAGAGAAGTAAACACTAAACTCTTATACATGAGTTTTCTTAAGTTTATAACTGTGCCTTAAAAAATACAGTTTTTGGAAAAATAGGCTTGGGGCATATCACTCAAAGCTTATGTTAAATATTAACCAAAGCACTAACAAACATAAATATATAAGACTAATAAATTACTGCCATGGGGAAATCTGTACTGATATTTGCACCCTGAAACACAGATGTTTTTATTTCTCCATTCAAAATAGAATCTTTAGGGCTTTTTATTCAAAATTAGAAATTTCATCCAGGATGGACCCTTCTTTATTATTTTCTATCAACATAAACATAAATATCTTTGCAGCTTCTTCACCTTCTTTTGCAATTCCCCCAGATAGTTTCTAGTCATGAACATTAGAGAAATTCCTGAAGTCACCAAACTACTAGCACTAAAAAATAAATGAATTTGTTTAAATGGAATTTTCAGGATTTTTTCCTTTAAAAACGCTGTTGATGTTTGATTGACATAAAAAGTTATATATATTTAGTGTATACATCTCTGTGAATTTGAGGATAAGTATATACCCATATACCTATGAAACAATCACCATCAAAGCCAAAAAAAAAATATTTCTCACTTCTCAAAAGTTCCACATTTCTGCTCTTATTATATATATATTTTTTGTACTGGGAATTGAACCCAGAGAAACCTAACCACTGAGCCACATCCCCAGCCCCACCCCCCTTTTTTTGTATTAGAAAAGGGTCTCACTGAGTTGCTGAGGCTCACTTTGGACTAATAACCCTCCTGCCTCAGCCTCCTGAGCTACTGGGATTGCAGGTGTGTGCCACTGTTTCCAGTTTATAATTGTTTTTCAAAAGAACAATTAATATAAGGTTTACTTTGTTAACAAATGAGAAGCATGCAACACAACATTGTTAACTACAAGTGTGTTGTACATTAGGTCTTCAGAACTTATTTTACCTGCATAATTGAAACTTACTACCCTTTGACCATCACCTTTCCATTTCCTCCTCCCCCAATCTCTTGGTAACTACCATACTCTCTACTTCTATGAATAAGACTATTTTACATTATACATACAAAAAAAAATCACTCAGTGTATTTGGCTTATTCACATAATATAAGGCCCTCCAGGTTTATCCATGTTGTTACAAAGAGCAAAATAGCAGACTTCCCTCCCCTTCCGTGTGTGTATGTAGGAGAGGGTGTGTGTAAGAGATTCTGGGGATTGAACATAAGGGTACTTTGCCATGGAACTATACTCTCAGCCCTTTATATTTTATTTTGAAGCAGGGTCTCCCTAAGTTTCCCAGTCTAGCCTTGAACTTGGAAGTCTCCTGTCTTAGCCCTTCCCCACGTTGCTGGGATTATAGGCATGCACTCACTATGCCTGACTTCTCTTTCTTTTAAACAACAGTTTCTTTATCCAGTCATCCTTTGATTGGTATTTATGTTGTTTTTATAACATAGTTATTATAAGTAATGGTGCAATGAACACAGGAATGTAGATATAGTTAAGAGATCTTAATTTCAGTTCTTTTGGATATATACTCAGAAGTAGAATTACTAGATGGTATGGTAGTTTTATTGTTTAATATTTATATTTTTTAGTTGCAATTTGACACAATATGTTTATTTTATTTATTTCTATGTGGTGCTGAGGATCGAACCCAGGGCCTCACACATGCTAGGCGAGCACTCTAGCACTGAGCCACAACCCCAGCCCAGGTAGTTATATTTTTAAGTTTTAGAGGAAACTCCATACTAATTTATATAATGTTTGTATTAATTTGCATTCCCACCAAGAGTATACAAAGGTTTCCTTTTTTCCATATCCCCCAAGTAATTGTTATCTTCTTTTTTAAATAATAGTCATCCTAACTAATATGAGATAATAGCTCATTGTGGTTTTGATTTTAATTTCCCTAAGCATTTGTGATGTTAAGCATTTTCAAGTCTACTTTTTGGCCATTTATATGTCATCTTTAGAGAAATATCTATGCGGATCTTCTGTAGTTTGACTGCATTCCTCCCCAAAGTGTATGTTGGAAACATAATCCCCATTGCTACAGGGTTGAGAGGTGGGGCCTAATGGCAGGTAATTAGGCCAGTAGGACATATTGAATTAATGCTATTATCTTGCGAATGGATTTCTTTTAGAAGGATGAATTTGACTTCCTTTTGCTTGTAATCACTCTCTTTTTCTCTTTCCCTCTCCCTTCCCAACTATGAACTCTTTGCTCTTCTGCCATAAGATATAACAATAAAAAGGCTCTTGCCATATGCTGGCTCCTCTGTCATAAACTTCATATCCCCTAGAACTATCAGCCAATAATTTTCTGTTCATTAAAAATTACCCAGTCTGTGGAATTTTGTCATAGTAATACAGAATTGACTAATACAATGTCCTTTGCCCATTTTTAATAATTGTTTTTTTCTTACTATTGATTCATTTGACTTCCTTATATATTTTGGATATTAACCCTTATAAAATGTATGGTAATGCCTTGTAAAAGGTAAGGTTATTTCCCAAATTTGAGATTGTCTTTTTACTCTGTTGATTGTTTCTTTTGCTGCTTTGAAGTTTTTTAGTTTGATGCAATGCCATTTGTCTATTTTTGCTTTTACATGTGCTTTTGAGATCATAACCAAAAGTCCTTGCTGTGATTAATTTAAAAGACCTTTTCCCCATGTTTTATTCTGATAATTTGTAGTTTCAGGTCTTATATTTAAGTATTTAATCCATTTTATTTGATTTTTCTCTATAGTAAGATAAGCATCCAGTTTTTTTTCTTTTATATGTAGATACCTGTTTTCCCAGCACAGTTACACATTGTGTATTCTTGACACTCTTATTGAAAATTTCTTGACCATATGTGTGGATTTATTTCTGGGATCTCTATCCTGTTCTCTTGCTTTATGCATCTGTTTTTATGCCAATACCATACTGTTTTGATTACTATAGCTTTGTAAATTTAATTTGAAATCAGGAGGTGTAGCACCTACAATTACCCCGTTCTTGTTCAAGGTTGCTTTGGTTATTCAGAAACTTTGGTGGACCTATATGAATTTTTATTTTTTTCTATTTCTAGTGCCATTAGAATTTTGATAGGATTGCATCGAATCTGTAGATTACTTTAATAGTATTAGTTCTTTTGATCTATGAACACAAGATATCTTTTAATTTTTATGTCTATTTTCTATCATCAGTATATTGCTCTTTTATTTGCTAGTTTAAATTTATTTCTAACTTTTATTCTTTTTGATATCATAAGTAATATTGTTTTCATAATTTCTTTCTTAGATTGTTCATTGTTAGCATTCAGTCTTTTTTCTTAAGATCTTCATTTATTTATAATACTAGATTTTCCTCTTTAGTGTGGAAAGTTTATCCCTAATTTCTTCAAACCATTATATATTGGGAAAAATATGTATGAGCCACATCTTCCAATAGGGCAATTTCATGTTGTGTGGATACTAAAGTATGTATCATTTTGAAAGCTTCCCTTCAAGAGGAACAACAAATTTAATCAAAATTACCTACAAAATTTATTTGGGAAAACATGTTGACCTAAGTAATTTTTGAAATGAGAAGAGTATATAAGACAAAAGGCAGAAGGAAATATGCATAAACACTGTACTCAGTTTGATAAAATTCTTTCCCATAGGGACATAGTTTAACAGTTTTGAAATCACTATATTTGTATACTTGAATAATTACATAAATGAATACATAAATAATTACATAAACATTGCTATCAATGTTAGGAGCTAATTTCTCATTGAATGGGAGGTTACAAATAAACAAGGGGAGGGAAGCTAGAATGATTCATGTGGTAATGAGTTAGATTTGGAAATAGTATGAACTCCGTATACCTTGATATAAATACAGACGGCTACATATAGAAATACCTATAAATATGTATATATGAGTTAGTATATCCACATTTATTTCCTTTAATAGTGAGAAAATCAAGACACAACAAGCATACTAGAAAAAAAAATTTGGTTTATAATACTATTCTCCAATAAAAGGAACCATAAGTCCATGAAGAATTGGGTGATACTAGAACAGGCAGGAAACATAAAAGATGAACATGGAAATATTATATAGAAAACAAAGAAGTCAAAAGCAAGCAAATGTACTCATACACAATAATGACAGTAAATCAAAGGGACACAGAAACACTTAAAGAATTATCAGTGGTAAAAGCTGAAAGTACTTGAGCCACAAGTAAAAATAGTATTGAATTATGGCCCAAAGTATAAAATGTGTATTCTTGAGTCTATACTGATATAAATAAATGAATAAATAAATGAAGAATAATTAATTTCCTATGTAGATGAATTCCAAATGATGTATGTGGATACTCTGCCCTCAATCATGTAGATATATAACTCCCTACTCCTATGAGCTATGCATAGTGACTTCTTTCCAAAGTTTACCATATGAAAGAGGGGAATAGAATAACTGATAAAGAAATCTGATAAACTCTACCTTCACCACAAGAACAAAGTTAACATCATCAGTATAAAGTCATTTTGGTAGTAGGGTCCTTGTGATGTGATGGTATTGATATTTTATCTTTGTAGCCTTCTCTTCAAAAATTCTAAAACCCTAGTTTAATCATGAAAAAACTGAGACAAATCCTAATTGAGGGACAGTTTACAAAATATCTGCCCATTATTCCCCAGAAGTGTCAAGGTTATTTAAAAGTCTGAGATACTGTCATAGGAGGAGTTTTAGAAAATTGTTTACTAAACATAATATGGTATCCTGAACATAGCAGGAATATGACAGGATCCTGGAACAGAAAAAGGATATTAGGGAAAAACTGAGGAGATCTGAATAAAGCATGGACTTTTAGTTTTTTGTTTTCTAGTTTTTAGTTAATAATAATGTATTAATATTGGTACATTAATTATGATAGATGTATATGCAAAAGTAAGATATTAGTAATAGGGGAAACTAGATATAAACATATGAGAACTCTCTACTGTTTTTGCAATTTTTCTTTAAATCTATAACTATAAAATGTTTATTTAAAATTACATAGATGTGTATATGTCATTTTTAAATAAAATATATACATAGCTCTCCATATATATATATATATATATATATATATATATATATATATACACACACACACACACATATGTATACATATACCACACATATACATTCAGGCACACATATATATGGCACACATATATATCCTTTCTGGAGGGTTAGTATAGATGTACTTTACCCAATTTCTTTGGCTAAGGACAGCAAGAAACCATGGATATTATGGATAAAACAAACATAAGTAACCCTGAAACATAAAAAGACAAAGAACAAAAAGATACTTTGGGGCCTCAGTAACAACATGGCACTGATTTCCCTTTGTTTCCTTTTTCCCTTGTTAATACCAAGATGGGTATTGGAGAATGTGACAATCCCCAAATGCCAGTTGGCATAGGATTAAAAAAAAGCCTCAAATATAGTCTTTTTCTTTCTAGCCAAAGAACCAGAAAAGAGCAGCTTGGTAAGACAGAAAATTTTGGGATAATAACTGCTCTACTGTAGCCAAATATCACAGGAAAAACTCTTACCCCTGCCAACAAAATCCTAGTGGACAGCCTAGACTTCTTTAGTGCCAAGCTACAATGAGGTGCTATGTTAGTTGTCTTTTTGTTACTGTAATGAATTACCTTACATGATTAAATTATTAAAGAGAACGTTTATTTTGGCTCACAGCTTTGAAGGTTCCAGTTCATAATTGATTGACACCATTGTTTTGGGCCTGTGGTGACGTAGTACATCATGGTAGGAGCATGGGGAAATGCAACCTTTTTACTTCCTGGTAGGGAAGTGAAAGAGGTAAGAAGGGATTGTCATACTAAACCCTTTGAGGGCATGCCTCCAGTGACCTAAAGACTACTCACTATATTTTAATCTGAAGGATTCTATCATCACTCAATTCTACTACCTAGGGGCCAAATTTTTAACAGATGAATATCCAAGATCCAAACTATAGCAATGTTCAGACATATTCTCATAATATATGGAGAAGATTATTTCTACCATTCATGTACATAAAACACTCTGACCAGGGTAAATGTGAAGGTGTATTAACTACCATAAATGTGGAGAGATATAAATAAATGAAGAGATAGAACATGTTCATGGGTTAGAATATTCCCAGTAAAGATATAAAATTTTCCCAAATCAATCTGTAGATTTGAATGCAATCTCTCAAATTCCCAGCAACTTTTTATTGACGTATTCTATCTTATTTGAAGATTCATATGGAGAGGCACAGGATTTAGTGTAGCTCAAATAATTTTGAAAATGAATAAACTAGGGGAAAGCACTCTACTTGATGTTTAAGCCTAATTTATAACTAGAATATTAGTGTGGTATTAGTGGAAGATTAGATACACAGAGAAGTAGAACAGGATGGAGAACCACACATACTGATTTTTGACAAAGGAGCAAAAGAAACTCAATGGAGGAAAAATAATCTTTTTCAATAAATCATGCTGGAGCAATTGGATATCCATAAGGAGGAAAACTTCAACCATTCTTTATTTTAAAAATTGACTCAGAGTTACAAAAATTGTGCTGTGAATGGATATTTATGAATGTAATGCACTCCACTATTGCCATCTATGTAAGAAATAAATAAAAAAAGAAAAAAATTGACTCAAAATGGACCATAGATTTAAATGGAAAAGGAAAAGTTTTAGGACCTTTAAAAGAGGACATGGGAACAGCCTTTGAGACCTAGGGCCTAGTGAAAATATTTAGTTCTACCAAAAGCATGATCCATAAAAGAAAAACTCCATAACTTAGGTTTTTTCAAAATTAAAAAGTTTAATCTTGAAAGGCTTTGTTAAGAGAATAAAAAGACAAAGTACAGACTGAGAAAATATATTTGCAAAGCACATATCTGACAAAGGATTTGTATCTAGGATATGGAAAAACTAAATCTCCCAAAACTCAACCAGAAACAAGGAGAAGAAAGAAGGAAAAGACATGAAGAGATAATTCACTGAAGATACACATGGTATATAAACACATGAAAATACATTCAACATTCTAGCAAATTAATCTTAAAGCAAATTAAGATCTTGATGGGATATTATTGCACACCTATTAAAATAGCTAAAAATGTAGTGAGAATACTAAATACTAGTGTACTAGTTTGCTTCAGGATGCAATAACAAAGTATCACAGACTCAGTGACCTAAAAAACAAATTTATTTTCCCATACTTCTAGAGGGTACATTCAAGAAAAGGTGTGGCATGGTTGAATTTGTTCCTGAGGTCTTTCTCCTTAGCTCACAGATGGGCATCTTCATCTTCTTCTGTCTTTCCTCTGTGTTTGTGTCCTAATCTCCTACTATAATACTACAGCATCAAATTGGATTAGAACCCACCCTAATGACCTCATTTTAACCTAGTAACCTTGATAAAGATCTTATTTCCATATACAGTTACATTCTGAGGTATTGGGGAATAGGGGTTCAACATATGGATTATGTGGGGACATAGTTCATCCACAACAACTGACAAGGATGCAGAAAACCTGGATTTCGTATACATTGCTTATGGGAATGGAAAATAGTATAACCACTCTAAAAAGTCATTTGAGGCATCTACTAAAAACTAAACCAAAATTCACATATAACCCAGCAATTACAATCTATAACATTTTTCCTAAGTAAAGAAATATTTATGTCTATACAAAACCCATATGCAAATGCTCATAGTCCCAAATGGGAAACCATCAAAATGTATTTCAGTGAATGAATGATTAAATGTATCATGATACACCAAAATGATTGTACATCTTCAAAGGAAATAATTAATGCAGTATTAGCCTGAAGTAGGATGTAAGTTTTAGGTGGTTTGAAATCATATAAAAGATATGTTATATGTGTGCTTATATAACAATGGCTCAGTTTATGTTTTGAATGTAGCCCTTGCTGCTCTGCCACTGCAACTTATTTTAAAATAGACATGTTTCTTTTTTTCTCTCCCTGCTCCTCCCTAATCTCTCCTCCTCCCTAATCTTAGGGGAAATAGGATTACTTTTCTTCTCTATCCTAGGCAGAGTTATCTGTCCCTGAATACATACCTACCAAAACACAGTAATCCAGACTTTGGGGATGGTACAGAATATCTCAGAAATGACTGTCTCCCATATTAACAAGTGAATTACAACTCGAACAGAGAACACATGGAATGTAGCCCTTGAGTCACCTCTTTAAAATCCCCCTGTTCTTGAAATTGCATGGAAATGGAAGGAGATCCTCATTGTTATACAAAATTACATATAAGAGGTTGTGAGGGGAATGGGAAAAAATAAGGAGAGAAATGAATTACAGTAGATGGGGTAGAGAGAGAAGATGGGAGGGGAGGGGAGGGGGATAGTAGAGGATAGGAAAGGTAGCAGAATACAACAGTTACTATTATGGCATTATGTAAAAATGTGGATGTGTAACCGATGTGATTCTGCAATCTTTGTAATGTTTTGAATAACCAATAAAAAAAGATTATTTGATATAAAAGAACTCTATTTTGAGCTGTAAAAAATAAAAAAAATAAAATCCCCCTGTTCTTGCTGATGGGCAGAATCATAGCCTTTGGGACAGGAGTCCCCTGTGTTTCTCCTTTGCTAGCAAAGTAATAAACATTCTTTTTTTTTCCCTCAAAATCATGTCCTTGTTATTGGATTGGCATCAGGGACAAGGACCAAGCTTTCAGCAACACTTATAGCAATTTTATGAGATAGGACTGGAATTATTAGCAATCCCATTAAAAAAAGACAAATATGTAAACAACCCATTGTGCTATTGTTAGTAAATGATTTGGCCACTCTGTGCCTCAGTTTCCATATCTGTATAAAAGCAGATTAAAAGAATTTACCCCTTCTATTATGAAAATAATTAAGACAATACCTGCAAAATGCTTTGAGCTCCCATAAGAATTCAACTATGTAATTAAATTACTGTGCTTAAAAGAAAATGTACATGGTATATCATACCACTGAATACTATTTAGGCATAAAAAGTGAAATAAGCCAGCCCCCAAAAGTCAAAGGTAAAATGTTTTCTTTGATATGGGGGAGCTAATCCAAAATAAGGGGGGATTAAAAAATAATAGAAGAAAGATCAGTGGAGTAGACAAAGGGGGATGAAGGGAAAGGAAGAAGAATGGGATAGGGAAAGAGTAGAATGAATCTGATTTAACTTTACTGTGTACATATATGGAAATGCCACAGTGAATGTCACCATCATGTATATCCACAAGACACTAATTAAAAAAAAACAAGTAAATAGCAGAAAGATCAGTGTAGGGAAGGAAACAGGGGGAAAGAGGAGGAGCAGGAAAGGGGAAGTACTGGGGAAAATTATATTTCATGCTTTCATAATTATATCAAAATGAATCCTATTGTCATTCATAGCTAAAATAACCAATAAAAATAAAAATATTAAAATAAAAAAGTAATAAATAAAAAGGACTCAGCAATCTGCAAAAAAAGAAAAAAAGAATGAACTATTGATGCACACAGTAGCTTACATGGATCCCCAAGCATTATGCTGAGTGAAAAAAAAAATGTTATTTAAAAAAGTCACATTCTAGGGCTGTGGCTGTGACTCAGTGGTAGAGCACTCACCTAGCATGTGTGAGGCACTGGGTTTGATCCTCAGCACCACATAAAAATAAATAAATATATAAAGTCACATTCTAGGCCAAGTATAATGGAGCATATCTGGTAATCTCAACTATTAGGGAGAAGGAGATAGGAGGATTTCCAGCCTAGGAAACTTAGCAAGACTGTCTCAAAATAAAATACTGGTGATGAAGCGTAGTGGTAGAGTACTTGCCTAGCATGTGTGAGCCGAGTTCAGTTCCTAGTACCACACACACAAAATGTCACATACAATACAATCCAGTTTAGATATCATTCTCAAAATGACAAAATTATAGAGATGGATAACAAATTAGTGGTTGCCATTGGTTAGAGATAGAGGAGGAAAGGGTATGACTATAAATAGCTAGTATGAGTGAGGTCTTTGTAGTGATGGAATAGTTCTTTATCCTGATTCAAGTCGTGGATGTATGAATATACAGATGTAGAGATTAAGTATCCCAAATCCAAAATGCTTGTGACTAGAAATGTTCAAGACTTTAGGAGAAAATTGATTATCTACAATGAGCTTTCCTGGGGGCTGAACCCCAAGTCTAAACACAAAATTAATTTACATTTCATATATACTTTATACATATAGCCTAAAATTGATTTAATACAATATTCTTAGTGTTTCTGTGTTTTAACTGCAATCTATCACATGAAGTCAGCTGTGGAATTTTCCACTTGTACTCAAGAAAATTTGGAACTTGGAGCATTTTAGATTTTGTATGTGTTCAACTTGCAGTAAAATAGTACAACAAGACTATTCATGTCTTCATTTTACTACACCTTTACTACCTAGAGTAAGTTGGTATAATAAGAGTATGCCTGGAAGCCATTGCTGTACTATAACCATCAGCAATAACTTGGTCAGATTGAAAACCACATCAATATTACCCACTTTCCATAAACTAAATATATCTGCATCTCAGTTTCCCCTTAGCTAGGTACCAAAATGCCTGCATCCAGGAGCCCACCTTGTCCTCAGTTAGTAAAAGGCCAGTTATGGGTTGTTCTCCTTTTCCCCTCCCGGGGAGGAGAGAGGAAACTTTGTCCATCATAAAACTTTCTCATTTAGTGTTTGTTTTCCTCCTATGAGCTGCATGTAAAACGTTGGACTAGGTAATCATTTAGTTCAATTAAATCAGGGTTTTTTAAATTTAGTGCTCATCAGAATCATCCAGGGTGCTTGTTTGGAAGGAATCATCTGGGCCACCCCAGGGATGCTAATGTGTGTGTGTGGAGGTGTGTGTATGTGGGGGGGGCGGTCATGGATTTCATTTTGTAAAGCATTGAGCTAACCCTCATGTCCTTTGAGCAAGCTTGGCAGTGGGAACTATTTAATTCCTTTTCTAATAGTTACCTCCTGCCTAGATTGCTGGGGGGAACAAACTAATACAAAGTGGACTCAACTTATCTTGCTACAATAAATGCTCCACAAATGCACAGAGATAATGTAATAGTCTGATCACTTAGAGCTTTCAGCTACCATTTCTGCAGTCACCTCTCACTGAGTGCTCCATAGTCCTGAGACAAGATAGCAATTTCACCCTGGGGGAGGCAAATCGACAGCATTCAGGAACAGACAACTGCTCTTCTCTTTCCTCAACTATCTACACTTCTGCACCTGAACCACAAATGTCAATTAGATACAGATGCTAATAGCAATGTACCCTGAGTATGCAAGCCTTCTGTTCTAAAAATCATTGTACAATAATCTCTGGTTTCATAGTGCTTGAACTGGGAGAAATGCTAATTTTGGATCATTTCTCCTAAATGCATGTGTGGTAACTCATAAGCTGTATATGATTTACAGATGCAGTACAAGGATTCATGAAGCATTTCCACAGAAAGAAGGATTCTATTCCAACTGCACAAGGCAATGAATAAAGAAGCCAATTTCCTGGCTCAGAAAGAAAACTCTCCTACCTTCTGATACTGCAGGTGACTGTATTTGTCCTGTCGCAGGATCCCACATAGAGAAATCTTGTTTTCACAAAGGGCTGGACTTTAATTTATCATGCAGCGATGCACCCCACAGTATTTCAGAACAGACAGGGTAGATAGAAGCTGGAATCATTATTTGTACATTCTCTGTGGACTCCAAAATTCTCATCTCCCATTCTAGCTCCTATTCTCCTGCCTGAAAGACAGCCAAACGAGAATTTAGCTAAATATTATTGAGTGCCTCTTGCCCGCTAGGCTCATTATCTAATTTAACCATCTTAAAGACTCTTTAAGGTAAAAAGTATTTCTGTGAGTTGAGTTCCCTAGAAAACAGAACCTTGGGCAAGGATCAAAGGCTAATGCTTTATTTGGAAGAAGAAATCCTCAGGGCAATGAGAGCGAGGGAAAAAGGCCAATAGGCAAGAAAAGCAAGGCAATAAAATGAAACAATGTATTGCTATACTGACCACTGTTTATAAGGCCTGAAGTGATACCTCTGACTGCCCAGCAGGTTTATCCAGTCATATTTGGGAGGGTATCTTTAAACAAACTTATGGGGAATCCATGTTTTGAGAGGTTCCACCTGCTGGAGGAGAGGAAAGAAAATTTATTTGCTTGACTCCATCTTATGGAGTCAAACATTATTTAATGTTTGCTCCAGGGGTGGATATTAATTCCCTCGCACCTCCAGGTTGCTTCTTCAAGCCCTTGTATCAGTTGCTCTGGAAGCCACCTAATGATATGGATTTCCCTGAAGTAGGGAAATAATTCAGACAGCAGAACAATGCTTTCTGACATAGAATTGGGTCCACCTGAACTCCGAACTAGGAGAAGATGCTGAAATGGAATTAGAAGTTTAATGTAATGTGTAATGCCTCTGAAGGATCAAAATGTAGGAAGCAGGCTCAGGCAGAGAAAACTTTCTGAACATGATGCAGACCTGGTGCATGTGATAGGGAAGTGGGAGGAAGAAAAGAGGGAGAGCCCTCAACCTGATGCAGATATGACTGAGTAGCCAGGGTCCAACCTGCTATGTTCAGTCATTGGCTGGGGCCTCCATGGAAAATCAGGGTCTCAGCTCAAAAGTTGAAGAGAGCTCACTGTGTTCCACATGTCTGATCAGCAAGTTTTTCTTAAAGATAGGTGGAAACAGTGTACCTCATGGCTGCCACAATTGGTTCTGATATCACTAGATGATGTAATCTTATGGGATGTTATGGAAAGTCTGTGGGGACTGAGTTACTTCTCCAATTTGTGTGTGGCTAGTGCTCCTTGATGGTTTCATAGGGGAAAATGTTGAGTGTGGAAAGATTACCCAATCCTCAGAAAGCACTTGGTGATAGGAGAGATTCCGCACTGTATAATCACCCATCTCTTGTTTGTCTCTTGGTCCATTTTCGTGCCAGACTCTGGGGTAGTTTTAGGATGTACCTACAAGGAAGGACACACTTCTTGCTCTCTCAGAGGTACTTGCCCTCCAGTGAGGGAAATCCAGACAAGTAAACAGATGTGTTTGGGATGATATCCCAAGAATAAAAGTAAGATTGGGATATTCTGGGTTCTCAGAGAAGGGGCAGTCAAACCAAACTAGAAAATTAGAAATGATTGTGATACTGATCCATTGAAAACTGTGTGGTAGTCTCTCAAGTTTCAAAATGGTAGGAGCCTACAGTTCAAGGACTGATCTGAGAGGAGGATGAAGATTGAAATTGAAGAAGGGCTGAATTACACAACTTAGCCCAAGAAGTTTAAATTCTATCTTGTAGGTTATAAGGAGTCATTTATGCACTTTTGCTCAAGTGTGAAACATAAGGATTTACATTTCACAAAGATTACTCTGGGTAGAGGTTGAAAAATGATTTGCCATAGGAAAGGTATGAAGATAGAGACACTAGTTACGAGATGGTTAACTGTAACAGAGGATGTATGTACTTATGTTGCCATAGTAATATGGTAATGGTGGTGAGTACAAAGGAGAATGGATTCAGGATATATTATGGAGGTGGAATTGTCTGGTCTTAGTGACTGTTTAAATTTGGGAATAAATCTGCAATGTCTAGGGGTGATTTCACCTTTTGTACAAATAGGCAATGCAGAGGATGAAGAGAGAAGGGTAGAAGATATAGGTAAGAGAAATGAGTGCAGTTGTAATCATATTACATTTGGGTAGCCTGTGGGGCAACCAGATAAAATATATGGGGAGAATTTTGGAGGAAGACTTTTAAGAGTCAATAGCATGCTAAATGAAATAAACCAGAGTCAGAAATTCAAGGGTAGAAAGTTTTCTCTTATATGTGGAAGCTAGAGAGAGAAAAAGAATTAAAAAGGGGGATCTTATGAAAACAGAAGGAAGAGCAGTAGAATAGAAGTGGGAGACCAAGGGAGAGGGAAGAGGGCAGGCAAAGAGGCTGAACTGGGGAATAAAGCTGAGAGATTATGCTATTGTGCGTGAATGAATATATCACAACACATTCCAATTTTATATAGAAATATAATGTACCAATTTAAAAAAAATAAATAGAAGGAGGAGCAAAAACATGGAGGGGATTGGGGACAGGGAGGAAGGGGATAATTGGGGATTGTAATAGAGAAAACTGCTATATGCATTTATGAATATGTCAAAATGAACCCTTTTATTATGTATAACTACAGTGCACTATTTTTTTTTAAAAGGAGTCAATCTCATATAACCACATGATGGATGGATCCACAAAAATTGCTGCGTTTTGTCTAAGATGAGTATAGAGTGAAATAGAAGATATTCCATGACAGAACTCTAAAGGATAGTGATTTCAGGGGTTGAATAAAGAAAGAATGACTATGAAGGAGACTAAGAGACTAAGCAGCAGCAACCAAGATCAGTTTTGCTTTTTCTTCTGTATTAAGTTGTACGCAAGCTGGGTGCAAAGGCACACGACTGTAATTGCAGCAGTTTGGGAAGCTGAGGCAGAAGAATTGCAAGTTTGAGGTCAGCCTCAGCAACTAGGTGAGACCCTACCTCAAAATAACAAAAACAAAACCTTTAATAAAAAAGGGTTGGGGATGCAGCTCAATGGTAAAGCACCGCTGGATTCAATCCCCAACCCCCCTCCCCCCAAAAAAAGCCATTTGGAGTGTCATAATAGCAATGATAATAGTAATAAAAATTATCCTTTAATTAAAATAAACTGCAAATTTTATTTACTTTGAAGATTGTTAATCTATGCATGGTGAAACATGCTTATGATCCCAGATGCTTGGGAGACTGAGGTAGGAGGATCCCAAGTTCAAGGCCAGTATAGGCAAGTTAGTGAGAACCTGTCTCAAAATAAAAATGGTTGTGGATGTATCTCCAATATAAAGCACTTGCCTATCATGTGCTATCCCTGGGTTAAATTCCTTGTATGGCAAAAAAAAAAAAATTGTCAAGCCAGGTACAGAAGTACTTTTTTATAATCCCAGCTACTTGGTATGTTGAGAGCAGGAGTATCACTTGAGCCTAGAAGTTTGAGGCCAGCCTCAATAAGAGTTGTCCTGTCTCCAAATAAACAAACAAGTGATATTGTTTATTTATAACCAATTTTTATATTATATATATATGATATATTTATATATATTATATTTTATATGTTAACTTATTTACAGATTACTATATGTATATTTCAACATAGATACATAGGTTTTAACTATAATTTGAAATGACTGCCTCATATTCTATTATATGGTATTGCATGTTAATAGTATAATTTACTGTCTATTCCTCTATTGTTTAGTATATAAACTATCCTAAATTTGCTAAATTGAAGGCTTATATGCATTTCTTTAGCCACTCACAGACTTAAAGTATATAATTACAAATTTGACTACTTTGAAATTTCAGTTTAACATTTTAATAGTGATTCAGAATCTAGTTCAAGGTTTAGTTCATTGATGTCTATGTTTTCAGTGACTGCCCCAGTGACTGAAATCATCATTCACAGGGGCTCTGATATAAAATAGACAATTTGGGAAAGATTTATTTATGATTAATAGTAATAGCTATAAATCTATAGTTCATTTAGTCTCATTGTTAACTCTGCAAGTGTGTCAACTTCTCAGATCTGATTAAATCATCAATTTTTGAAAAACTTACTATCTAATGAAGACTTGGAGAAGTTTAACCATGTCTTAACATTTTGTTTGCTTGGGCTGAATTATTAGCATTACCTGAAGTCGTGTTCAGTCAATCTATCTGTCATCCATTCAGCAAAACTCATTTCTAGCCACTTAACCATTTTATGAGGGTTTGTTTAGTTAAAACCAAAAGATATGAGCCATTAATCATCTTAACTGTGTAGATGTAAACAGCAATCCATTGTATCATGTTATATTATGAAATCTAGTAAGGGAGATACTGAATCTTGAGTGACCCATAACTCTAGACTTAGGAATCAAATAGACTTATAGATCAAGTAAGGATGCCACATAATAAACATTGGTAGAGCTTTCTTTTTTCCTTTTTATTCATGCATAGTTTTAACTTGAAATTCTAATATTTCCTCCTTCCCTCAAGTGTATCATCTTGCATCCCTCTAGAGTGTGAGCCACCCCCCACTTTAGAGACTAGTGCTAAAAAACTAGGCTTCATGGTCTTGACAGTTTAACAAATGTGTGCTGTTGTTTGGTGCCTAGCAATTCTCTGGAATTAATGAATTAGAGAATTCTTTCCAGAGGAAAAGCAGAACCCCATAGTAATAACAAAGCATTACTCAGAATAGTTTTTCATTTTCCTGTGATTTTAAAACAATTATAATGTAATCATTACCATGTATAAATGTATAACATCACTGATGATGCATCTTTAGTGTTGCTAGTTAGAAATCAGTGATATAGAATGAAACTATTTATGTAATTAAGAACAATTTTTTTCAAGTTCACATAGCACTTTAAACTTAGTTGTTATGGTTACTACACCTCACCCAAGAGCTAGACCATTTTTATTTTCTATCCAGTCCTTCTCTTGCTTTTATTCATTGATTCTTCTGTTTATTCAACAGGATTGTAAAAACTACATTTAATAAATGATAAATAAAAGCTAATATGTATTGATTGGGTATTTAGTGCCAGTCCCTACTCTAAGCACTTTACATGTATAAACTTCTTTAACTCAGAGTAATCCTAGGGGAGAGTTTTTTACAGGCACCATATATAAGCCTTATTTGCCTGAGATATTTCTGAATAAATGTACTGACTTACAAGGTCTCAGTAACAGGGAAGCTAATACAACATCTTAAACATGCTACAAAGCACTTTCTTGCCCTAAAGAACACTCAAAACTGGCAGCCTTTTGGGTGTGTGGGGAAATGGTCTAATGGCATGCCTATTGCTGAGGTATAAAGGCTGAGTAACAATTGCTTTGCAATGAGCTAATCTATGATAGATTAAATACTGGGTGCCTGGGAAGCACATTGGAGATTGGCCTTTTTGGAGACACAGCTACAACACTTGATCATGCATGATCTTGCTGTATCTCCTATAAGAAATTTATTAAGTGCAAAGAGAAAAAAATAGTAATCTTCTAGTAGAAAAATGCTGGAGACATACAACCAAGTATTCAAGGTGACCTTCACTGGTAATGAATAATTGTATATTCCTGATATGGTGCACTAAAAGGGCACAACTCTATGCTATTCTCCAAAATGCATAACTGCAATAAAAATCATTAAAGAATATGATACAAGCCCATATTGAGGGGAATTCTACAAAATATACTTTTTCGGTAATATCTTCCCTACTTTTCAGTATTCTTCAAAAGTCTCAATGTCATGAATGATACAGAAAGACTGAGGAATTCTCCCAGATTGGAGGAAATGAGAAATCCAATATGGGATCCTGGATAGGATCCTGGGACAGGAAAAGGACTGTAGTGGAAATGTTGCTGAAATTCAAATAAAATATCTGTAGTAATACTAATAGTGTTTTATCACTACTGATTTCATATTTTTGATCATTGTACTATAGTTACATATGATGTTAACATTAGGGAAAGCTGAATGAAGGGTATTTGGGAGCTCTCTGAGATATTTAAAATTTTTTGTGTGTGAATCTGCTTTCTTAAATGCAATTTTTAAATTTTTGCATAAATAGAAATAGTGGCCATAGAACAAATTCTGGTCCTATCACCAAGTACCTAGCCATGTGACAGTGGGCAATCCTGTGGTCAATGAGTACAATGAAAACAAGTGGACTGGGGCTGGGGTTGTGGCTCAGAGGTAGAGCACTCGTCTGGCATGTGTGAGGCACTGGGTTCGATCCTCAGCACCACATAAAAATAAAAAAAATAAAGATATTGAGTCCACTTATAACTAGAACATAAATATTAAAAAAAACAGTGGACTGCACTGCCATAATATTCTGTAATTTGATAATCTGTTCACACATTAAAGCATTCATTCTTCCATCAAACATGGCATGGTACTTAGCATGAAACAGATACTTTAAAAACTGGGGATATAGAAATGAATAGGGCATTATCACCTCAGATTCAGTTATATGGATAACATAAGTAAGGCAACATTTACAATATAGCAAATAAGAGCTATGATAAAGGGTTCAATCTCTACCTGAAATGAAGGAAGGCTTTGAAGATGAGGTAATATTTGAACTGGAACCTCAAAGATGGACGAAGGTGTTGTTCCACGACAGTGGTTTATTTTTATTCTCTTCCCTTTCTCACTCCGACAACCCCAATACATTTATGGATTGCTTAATGACACAAGTCAGAGGCAAGGGGCAGCATTTATAAAGTCATAACTTTTAGGAGATGAAATATGACTGGAGCAAGAAGAGACTTGGGGTGAGCACTGAAAGATGATGCAGTGAAGACCTGATGGGGATTAGACATAGATCCCCTTAAATGTGAAGCTGAGATCTATGTGGGCAGCATTCTGAGAAGCCAGCAACTTACTAGAAAAGTTTTGGTGTTTTTGTTCTCATGTAAATGAAAGGGCACAAATCATAAGAATACAGATCAATAAATTCTGATGTCCTAAAAACACCTGTGTAACCAGACCAAGGGCAAGAACCATACTGGCATCTGACACTCTGCTTTATGCCCCTTCCTTTAATTACCTCATATTCCTAAGGGTACCTACAATTCCAACTCCTAACATTTTGCTTTACCTACTGTTGAAATTAATGCCAGTGAAATCATATATTAAGTATTTTTTAAAATATTTTATCAGTTGTCGATGAATCTTTATTTATATGTGGCGCTGAAAATTGAACCCAGTGCTTTACGCATGCTAGGCAAGTGCTCTACCACTGTGCTATGACGCCAGCCCCCTGAAGTGTTCTTTTGTGTGACTTCTTTTACTCAGTGTTATGTATGTGTTCCTAAGTCCCTTCGTGGACGATGGTCACTCGGCTACCTTGTTGTGGGGGTAGACATGCGGAATCAACACACAGATTCCGGGAGCTGGTGAGAGAACTGGCTGGAGATCCACCTCAGGTCGTCATCCAGTAGTTCAGTTTATTTTTGGAATGCATACAACTGTTATAGGGTTCAAGTGGGGCATGCCTGTCAATCATACATAAACAAGACAATATCCGTAAGCCAATCATCTTCTGCCTAACGTAACCACACTGTGAGGAAACTCTAAATATTGCTGTCGTGGTGGGAAGCAATCTGGAAGGGTCTTTGGCCCTTACTGAGTCAGGGGTTTCATGCCCTGAAGTCCCTGACTCTCGGTTTTCTGGCCGGGCAGTTTGGCAATGCTAACCACAAGTGCTGAGGATGTGGTTTCACCCCATCCTGCAGGCGCTCCTGTCAGGCCTGAAGGAAGGTGGATATTTCAAGCACTTCCCAGCTGCTAGTAGCTGCTAGCTGAGACAGAAAGTTATTCCAACAGTGTTATATATGAAAGTCATCCTTTTTGTTGTCTATAGCTATGTGTAGTTCATTTGCTTTCATTGTTGTATAATATCACTGTGTAAATTTAACAATTTATTTATTTTACCCTTGATGGATATTCTATATATTCAAGGTTTGGAATATAATGAATAGTACTGCTATATGAACATTTTTATGTATGTTTTGGTAAACATATAAAAATTCTTGTTGTCTACAACCCTAAAAGTAGAATTTCTTGATCAAAAGCCATGTATATATTAAATTTTAAATAGATGTTACAAGAGAGCTTTCCAGATTATTACAAATTGTACCCCCACCAGCAATATGTGAGAGTTCATTCACTCTGTATCCTTGCGAATCCTTGATGTTGTCTATTGGCAGTTTTAATTTGTACTTTTTTAATGACGAACATCGATCACATATATATTCCTATTGTTACATGTTATTAACTGCTTGGATTTCTTTAATAATTTCTTCAAATATTTTGCCCACTTTCCCATTAGGTTGTCTGACTCTTAAAGATTTTCAAGCAAGGAGTGGTTGATTGTCTTAGTTGTTTGGGAAGTCATAACCAAATAGCATAAATTGTGTGACTTAAACAACAGGCATTTGTTTCTCACAGTTCTGAAGATTAAGAAATCTAAGATCCAGGTGTCAGTGATTCAGTTTCCTGATAAGGCCCCTCTTCCCAGTTTCCAGACACCTACCTTCTTAGAGAGAGGTGGTGGGGAGAGAAATCATCTCTTCCTTTCTTATAAGGGCATGAATCTTGTCATGGTTTCTCTACCCTCCTGACCTAATTACTTCCCCAAATTCCTATCCAAATATCATCACTTTGGAGGTTAGGATGTAAATGTGTGAATTTGGAGGGGGACACACACAAATATGACTTGCATTACAGGAAAGCTTTCATTTTTCATCATGTTCTTGGCTATGGTGTTCTCCTTTAAGGGGTTCCAGATTTCAGAAACATCTTGGACTTCACTGATTAATATTAATAGCTGCTCTATTATTTTCAAACATTTATAAAAACATTGGAATTACATATCTATTAATTTTTGAAATATTTAAGGATTAAAGAATGGGAGCCAATTTTTTAGCATTTTACCTTGTTAACCATATTATCTCATATAATATTCAGATAGCAGTACATGACAATTATTAGTATTTCCATTTTACAGTTGTTAGAAACTGAGGTACAGAGGGACTCAGTAAACTTGACTAAAGGCACAAATAGAAAATTCTGGATTCAAAACCCAAGTCATTAAATGTGTTTATTTTGTGAATGCCATTCCTGGAACTAAAATTTATCAGTGGGTAATTAATGGCAAAACCCCACAAACAACATTAACATGTCATATTTAGATAATACCTAGAAGAATGGGTTTATTCTTTCCTCTAGTCTATCTCAGTGGTTTCTTAAAATGTTGGCTTTATGGAGCTGTTTGAGGCTGTGGTGTGTGATGTTAAAGACTTTCACAGAGACTAGTTTTCCATCTGGCTTGGTGGTGAGGTCTTCATTAGAAGGAATGGCAAAACAAAAATAAAAAATCACATTGCTCATTTCATCTCTGATACACAAAAAAGCCTCTAAGTCATAATTCCCATGTTTATAATAAGAAAAAAATGAACAAACTAAAAACCAATGAGATATCTTGAACCCATCAGAGAACTGAATTTATAGGGCAAACTGCCACCAAGAAATATGGAGAAAAGTTGAATGCAGAGAGTCACTCTCAACGCCTCTGTCTTAGTTAAGGTTGCTCTGGCTATAGACTGGGTGGTTTATAAACAACAACAAATTATTTTTCACAGCTATGAAGGCTCCAAGTCTGAGATTAGGATCCTAGCATAGTTGGGTTCTGGTGAGGACCCTCTTGTAGTTTGCAAGCTACTTTCTCTTGATCATATTCTGACATGATAGAAAGGAGGTCAAGGGAGCTCTCTGAGGCCTTATTTTTTTAAAAAAAGTATTTTTTAAAGTTGTCCATGGGCCTTTATTTTATTTATTTATATGTGGTACTGAGAATGGAACCCAGTGCCTCACACATGCTAGGCAAGGGCTCTACCATTGAGCCACATTTCCAGCCCTCTGAGGCCTTTTTGATCGGGGTACTTACAACATTTATAAGGGTTCTACCCTCATGATCTAATTACCCCCCAAAGGCCCCACCTCCTACTACTACCACAATGGGGGTTAGAATTTCAACATAAAAATTTGAAAGGGACATAAATATTCTATTGCATCACCTATATCAATAATCATTTGAAATAGGAATGGTCTAAATATACCAATTTAAGTAATTCTTTTTGGTGAATATAAGAATAAGACCCAACTATATATAGTAATATCACCTTTATCTGTGATTTAAGTTTTTGGAGTTGAAGTTACCTGCAGTCAACTGCAGTCCAAATATATTACATGAAAAATTCCAGAAAAAAATTAACAAGTTTTAAATAGTGTACCATTCTAAGAACAGTGTGATGGAAACTTGTGCTGTTTTGCCCCTTTCCATCTGGGACATGAATCATTCTAGTATATCCATGCTATATATGCTACCCAACTCCTAAAGTTTGCATCCTGAATGTCCTCTAAAGGTTTATGTCAGCCAATGATACTATTGGCAGGTGGTGGAACCTTTAGGAGGTAGGGCTGAGTGGGAAGTCTCAGGACGTCATTGGGGCCATGTCCTTGAAGGGGATGGTGGAATGTCAGCCTCTTTCTCTTTTGCTTCTTGACCATGAGGTGAGCAGCTTGCTTTGCCATGCTTTCCCTGTCATTGCTATCTCCTATCCCAGCCAGAGACCTAAAGCAAATGGGGCCTACGCAATCATTGGACCTCAAAAACCATGAGCCCAAATACCCTTTTTCTTTAAAGACTACTTATCTCAGGCATTTTGTTTTAGTGATAGTAAACTGACTAACACACTATTTGTCACTTAATAGCCATCTAAATCATTAGATTAACAGTTGTGATATTGCAGTGCTTTTGTTCAAGTAACCTTTATTTCACTTAACAATGGCCCCAAAGTACAAAAGTAGTGATGCTGCAATTTGAATATAACATAGAGAAGCCTTTAAGTTCTTCCTTTAAGGGAGAAGGTAAACATACTTCACTTAATATGGAAAGAAAAATTAATCACATGCTGATTTTTGCCAAATTCCATGGTAAGAACAAATCCTTTTTTCATGAAATTGTGAAAAAGGAAAAGGAAATTTGTGCTGGTTTTGATCTTATACCTCAAACTGCAAAAGTTATATCCATGTTGTGTGGTAAGTGCCTAGAATGGAAAAGGCATTAAATTTGTAGTGTTTACAAAGTACCTACTTTAAATGTATGAATAATACAGGTCAAAAGTACAGAATAAAGAAAAATATATTATGCTAATATTAATCAAATTAATGCTGGAGTAGCCATATTAATCTTTGATAAATCAGATTCAGAACAAGGAAAATTATCAAAGATAGGGGCTGGGGATGTGGCTCAAGTAGTAGCACACTCGCCTAGCACCACATAAAAATAAAATAAAGATATTGTGTCCACCTAAAACTAAAAAATAAATATTTTTTAAAAAAGCAAAATTATCAAAGATAAATAGAGGTATTACTACATGATAAAGGGGTTAATTCTCCAAGACAATATCACAGTCCTCAATGTTTATGCACCTAACAACAGAGTGCCAAAATGTTAGGCAAAAACCAATAGAATAAAAAGGAAAAATAGAACAGTCCACTATTATAGTTGAAGATTTCAACATTCCAATTTCAGTAACTGATAGATATGCAAGAAGAAAATCAGTAGGAATATAGATCAGTAAGGTTAGTGCTGAATAACACTATCAATCAACTTGATCTATTTGATGTTTATAGAACATTGCATCCAACAAGAGAAGAATACACATTCTTTTCAAGCTCATGTGGTATATTTACCTAGATACACCATAATCTAGGCCACAAAACATATTTTATCAAATTTAAGAGAATAGAAATCATACATGGTATGTCTCTGACACAGTGGAATTAAAACAGAAATCAATAACAGAAGGAGAGCTAGATGATCTCAAAATATTGGGAAATAAAACCACACATTTCTTATTAATACATTGATCAAAGCAGTCATCTCATAAGAAATTTGTAAACATTTTGAACTAAATGAAAAAGAAAAGAAAATGAAATTTATCAAAATATATGCAATACATGAAAGTGCTTAGAAGGAAATGTATAGCATTAAATAAATATAAAAGACTCTCTAAACTCAACATTTCACCTTAACAAAATTAGAGAAAGGAGAAATTTATGTCTAAAGCAAATAGAAGAAAGGAAACAATAAAAATTAAGTTAGAAACCAACAAAACTAACATAGAGAAACAATAAAGAAAACCAATGAAATAAAAATACTTCTTGGGGAGAAGTCAATAAAACTGACAAACTACTAGCCAAGTTAACCAAGAAAAAGAGAAGAAACAAATTAACTTATATCAGTAGTGAAAGGTCATCACTATTGATCCCATGGATTTTAAAGCACAATAAAGGAATACTATGCACAACTTTATGCCTGTAAGTTTGATGATTCAAAGGAAATGCACCAGTTACTTGAAAGACAAGAAAACTATGAAAACTCACGCAAGAAGAAATCAATAAATAACTTGAATATCCTTATGTTTATTAAAGAAATTGAATCAATAATTAACAACTTTCTCAAAAAGAAAGATCCAGATGTTTTCACTGGTGAATTCCTCCTAACATTTACGATGGAATGATACCTATAGTCCACAAGCTCTTCCACAAAATAAAAGTAAAATGTATACTTCCAAAATCATTCTATGATGCCAGCATTAACCTAATAGCAAAACCAGGTAAACCCATTATAAGAAAACTAGAAACTAATATCTCAACTAGAAACTAATATCTCCTTTGAATGTAGGTTTAAAAGCCATCAACAAAATGTAGCAAATCAAAGTATATTTAATTATTATACTAATAATTAAATACTGTAAGTAATATTTATATACATATATACATATACATGTGTGTATACATATTTTTATGTATACTATGAGTCAGAGTTTTGGATGGAGTACTTTCACACTAAAGAAGCATAACCAGAAGGACTTTGAAAGCAGTGAATGAATTCCATCTGTTGTTATTTGGATGTGATTTGTCCCCCAGAGGCTTATAAGGTAGAAGTTTGGTCCCAAGTGTTGAGGTGGTGGAGCCTTTAAGAGGTGGGGAAAGTAATTAGGTGGTGTTCAACTCCAATAGAATGTATTAATTCTGTCTTACAGGAGTAGTTCATGTTCTGTAGGATCAGATAAGTTCCTGTGAAAGCGAGTTGTTATCAAAGAGTGAGCCCAGTTCCTCACTATATCTTGCTTCCTTTCTTGCCCACATGCCCCTTCTATACATAGCAGATTACCTTTTTGCTTCTGTGCTGTCTTGTGATGCACTGGGACAGTGGTGCCATGCTCTATGGACTTTCTGGCCACAGAACCATGTACCAAATAAACCTTTTTTTCTTTATGCATTATAAAATATCAGGGATTTTGTTATATCAACCCAACATAGACAAATACACCATCTATCCATAAAGCATCAATGTTTGTTTTAGTTTTTGACAAAGAAATCTTTTGTGTCAGAACGCTAAAAAGTGAACTTTTTGCTAGGGCTCACAAGAGAAATTTTTTTATTATCAGGACAATTTTTTTTATTATCATGAGCTTCCTGCATGGAAGAACACCAGTAATTTTAATCCAGCTGTGTACTGTTGGGATATAGCATAACTGCCAATTATTGCATAACCTACTTCTTAATATAGTAAGGAATGTCAGTGATTCTGGAGTCAATGATAGTATTTGATGAAGACACTATTTTTGAATGCTCCCTCTACTTGAACTATGTATCAGTTTAACCAGTCCCAGAGCAAAAGGTTTTTCCAATATCTTTCTAAACTCAGAGTGATATCATTCTGTTGGAAGGATGCACATCCAACTTTTAACCAGCTTAATGTCTTCTCTTGGATATATTTTGTATTTTCCATTTGCTCTTCCAAATCTATTATGCACCATTCTCTGCTCTATGTTCTGTATGTAGTACCTTAAAGGGACCATTTGTTCTTTGGATTCCTGTTGAGTTTAGATGATGAGGATCATCAAAAGAAGAACAAATCAGAAGGAGGAGTTGAAGTTAAAGAATTTATTCTCCTGAGTCCCTCCCTGCAGTGTTGCTGACTACTAGTTATGTCTTTCAGAGAGATTTCAGCTCCTTTCTCAGCCTTTTGCAAATACCCATATATCCCCTGTGTACTACTTAATACCTAGGGGTTATAGCAGATGTCATTTTGAGATTATTGCACTATCCCTTGAGCTTTTCCAATCTTTGTTCTTTATAAGTAGT
This sequence comes from Callospermophilus lateralis, assembly GCF_048772815.1. Classification (NCBI taxonomy): domain Eukaryota; kingdom Metazoa; phylum Chordata; class Mammalia; order Rodentia; family Sciuridae; genus Callospermophilus; species Callospermophilus lateralis. Next base: position 29,503,679 of record NC_135325.1, on the reverse strand, counting down.
TCTATTATTATGCTTCACATTAACCTGATTTGACTATACTATATTTTTCTTTCTAGAACCCTGAACTCAGGGTTCTAGAAATTTACTGTGTCCTCATCCATACCTCCAACCTTTGGATCTGCTCCACCAGCAGTAGTCTTTTAAATACTGGTAAGTGATAACTACATTCTTCTACTTTCTCAAGTTGAATAGATTGACTCAATTCGTCTCCCTCAAACCTTACACAAAAGCAACAAATACTATTATGTTTACTTAAAAATATATCCAGTTTGACCACCTTCTCATATTTTTACTGCTATTTATTTGATGCAAGCAAGTATCATCTGTTGTGTATGTAGATTATTATTGATTCCTCCTAAATGGTTTTCCTACTTCCATCCTTGCCCTCTACAGTGTAGTATTACTCTAACAGAAGCTAGAATGATTCTTTGAAAACAAGTCAGACCAAATCATATCCCTGTTTCCAAACTCTAAGGGCTTCTTCTTTCCCATGGAGTAAAATCAAGGTCCTATTCATGTCCCCTGGAAAACTTCTTGGTCTCAGCTCATAAAACCCGCCATATCCTTCAGTGTCTATGTTCCAGCCACAGCCTTCTCCTTGCTAGGTTTCCAGTAGGCCAAGCACATTCTTGTCTTCAGATCTTTGCTCAAGTGTGCCTCAGAGACAATCCTGTCCTTACTTGTCCTACAAAAGAGAGTTTGACCCTATTTCTCATCTCTATTCATCTTACTTACCTTATTTTTCTTCAGAGCATTTATCACTACACATATATCTGTTTATTGCTCTTCTTCCATAACCTAAATGTAAGGCAGCAGTATTAATTGTTTTGCTCACTGCTGAATCTCAGGGCCTAGAATATATTTTCCAATCCATGATAGATGTTCCACAAACATTTATTGGATGGATGACCATATATGGTCACTAATATTGTAGGATAAATGTTAAGCTAAAGCTTTTGCATTGTGGTAATCTAATTTCAGTAAAAAAGTGGATGTGTAACCGATGTGAATCTGCAATATGTATACAGGGTAAAAATGGGAGTTTATAATCTGCTTGAATCAAATATATGAAAGATGATATGTCAAGAGCTTTGTAATGTTTTGAACAACTAATAATAAAAAAGAAAAAAGAAATAATAATTTTCAGTAAAGGTCTAATCATTTCTGACTAAACCCTTTAATGAAAAAGTTTGGCACAGTGCAGGGTGTTGGCAGAAAGGAAAAATAAAGTGAATGTTTATGGCTCCTTAGGACTTCTCCATCTATTGTCAAGATTATCTGAACCAGGTCTCTTTGTCACATCATATTCAATAATGAAAGTCACAACATGGGATAATGAACGTCGTCATGCTTGTTTTTTTTTTTTTTTTAAGTTTCCACTTCAGCTAGGCCCATTGTATAAAGATGTAGATATAATAAGTGTAATAGTCAGGTATGTTTTCCTAGATTCCTATCAAGAATTCTATTTGATAGATTGTTGTAGACAGAGTAGAGATTATATATTTCCTTACTGGGTAAGGTAGTACTTTTTGCACTGTACCTCTTTAAAGAATTAGAATGTTATAACATATTATTTGACATAAAATCAAATGATTTTCCCAAGAAGAATCTTTGTACTTAACTCATAAACTTTCCATCTACCCCTAACTTCTTTTTTTCAATCCAATCCATCCCAATACCCTAGTCTATGTATCTGCTCTGTATTTGTATGTATGTGTGTGTGCGTGTGTGTGTGTGTATGTGTACACACTAGGTTTTGAACCCAGGAGTCCTTTCCAATTGAGTTATGTACCTGGTCCTTTTTAATTATTTATTTTTAATTTTTGTCTTTTTTATTTTACATTCATTTATTTATTCTAATTTGTTATACATGTCAGCTGAATGCATTTCAATTCATAGTAAACCTATAGAGCACAATTTTTCATGACTCTGGTTGTGCACAAAGTAGAGTGACATCATTCATGTCTTCATATATGTACTTTGAGGAATGGTGTCCATCTCATTCCATCATGTTTCCTATCCGCATGCTTTCTCCCTTCCCCTCCCTCCCTTTAGCCCTATTTAAAGTTTCTCCATTACTTCCATGTTCCCCTCCCAATCCCATTATGGATCAACATCCATATATCAGAGAAGACATTCAACCTTTGTTTTTTTGGGAATTGGTTTACTTCACTTAGCATAATATTCTCCAACTCCACCTTTTGATTGGTCAGTTTAGGCCATTAACATTCAGGGTTATTCTTGAGACATGATTTGTATCCTCAGTCATTTTTATTTATTTATTTATTTATTTATTTATTTATTTTTTACTATTGCTTTGTAGTATAGTTTAAGGTCTGATATAGTGATGCCACCTGCTTCACTCTTCTTCCTAAGGATTGCTTTAGCTATTCTGGGTCTCTTATTTTTCCAGATAAATTTCATGATTGCCTTTTCTATTTCTGTGAGGAATGTCATTGGGATTTTGATTGGAATTGCATTAAATCTGTATAGTGCTTTTGGTAGTATGGTCATTTTGACAATATTAATTCTGCCTATCCAAGAACAAGGGAGATCTTTCCATCTTCTAAGGTCCTCTTTAATTTCTTTCTTTAGCATCTGTAGTTTTCATTGTAGAGGTTTTTCACCTCTTTTGTTAAGTTGATTCCCAAGTATTTTATTTTATTTTTTATGCTGTTGTGAATGGGGTAGTTTTTTGTAATTTCTCTTTCAGAGGATTTGTCACTGATATACAGAATTGCCTTTGATTTATGGATGTTGATTTTATATTCTGCTAATTTTTGAATTCATTTATTAGTTCTAGAAGTTTTCTTGTGGAGTTTTTGGAGCCTCTAGGTATAGAATTATGTTGCCGGCAAATAGTGATTGTTTGAGTTCTTCTTTTTCTGTCTCCCTTTAATTTCTTTCATCTGTCTAATTGCTCTGGCTAGAGTTTCCATAACTATGTTAAATAGAAGTAGTGAAAGAGGGCATCCCTGTCTTGTTCCAGATTTTAGAGGGAATGTTTTCAATTTTTCTCCATTTAGAATGATGTTGGCCTGGGGCTTAGCATAGATAACTTTTACAATGTTGAGCGATGTTCCTGTTATCCTTAGTTTTTCTAGTGTGTTGAACATGAAGGGGTGCTGTATTTTGTCGAATGCTTTTTCTGCATCTATTGAGATGATCCTATAATTCTTATCTTTAAGTCTATTGATGTGATGAATTACATTTATTGATTTCCATATGTTGAAACAATCTTGCATCCCTGGGAGGAACCCCACTTGATCATGGTGCACTATCTTTTTCATATGTTTTTGTATTTAATTTGCCAGAATTTTATTGAGAATTTTTACATCTATTGGTCTGAAGTTTACTTTCTTTGATGTGTCTTTTCCTGGTTTTGGAATCAGGGTGAGATTAGCCTCATAGAATAAGTTTGGAAGTTTCTATTTCATGAAATAATTTGAGGAGTATTGGTATTCGTTCTTCTTTGAAGGTCTTGTAGAACTGTGTATATATGTGGTCCTGGGCATGTCTTGGTTGGTAGACTTTTGATGGCATCTTTTATTTCATTGCTTGAAATTTATCTGTTTAACTTGTATATATCATCCTGATTCAGTTTGGGCAAAGCATATGACTCTAGAAATTTATGGATGCCTTTGAGATTTTCTATATTATTGGAGGACATATTTTCAAAATAATTTCAAAATAATTTCTAATTATCTTATGTAATGTCTGTTGTGATATTTCCTTTTTCATCAGGGATATTAATAATTTGAGTTTTCTTCCTCCTTGTCTTTTTTAGTATGGGTAAGCATTTATCAATTTTATTTATTTTTTTCAAAGAACCAAATTTTTTTCTCAATTGTTTATTTTGTTTCACTTTCATTGATTTCAGCTCTGATTTTAATTATTTCCTGTCTTCTACTGCTTTTGGTGTTGATTTGTTCTTTTTCTAGGGCTTTGAGATGTAATATTAAGTAATTATTTGATGACTTTTTCTTCTTTTAAGGAATGAACTCCATGCAATGAACTTTTCTCTTGAAGGCAGCATATTATTGGATCTTTGCTTTGTTTTTAAATCCAATCTGCCAGTCTATGTCTTTTGATTGGTGGTGGTAGCAATAGCAGAGATAACTCAAGATAGCAGTGGGGTTGTCCCAAGATGGATGCAACCACTGTCAGAGATGGGGCTGAGAAGGTGGGATGTCTATTTAGAGATGCAGCTGCCTCTAGGCCCTATCTGTTGTCCCAAAGTGGAGACTACTGCGTAGGGAGGGCTATGGCGATGGCTGCAGTGTTCCAAGATAGAGGTGGGGTAGGCCTGGGTTCCGTCATGGGTCTGCTGGTCAACGGGGTAGTCCTGGGCCAGGGCCAGGACCTAGGGCTTGGCTCCTACATGCATAAGCTTAGTGGTCCTAGTCCTGAGCCTGGGCTCCCACATGGGTCTGCTGATTGGAGGGGCAATTTTAAAAATTTTGATTAGGGTTTTGCTAAGTTGCATTGGGCCTCACTATGTTGCTGAGCCTGGCCTTGAACTTTCAATCCTCCTGGCTCAGTCTTCCAGTCTCTGTGATTACAGGAATGTGTCACTCTGCAGTTTTTAAACATTACCCTAGAGTAAGGCTGCAAGATTATCAGAGTTGGAGACTTGCATCGCTTCATTTAGTACCTGAAAACCATTCAGTGAAGGAATTGCTTTTACTAACTAAAACTTGAGCACTATAACATTTGACTGAGCATAACAGAGTTGGCAGAAACGAGGTGAAACCGATGGTCACATCTTACCATAAACTTCCCCTGGTATCCTCTCCTTCAGGACCCAAGGAAGAAACTGCTTTCACATTTATGTATCTTAAACAATCAAAGCACTTAGGAAAAGCTGGCATTTAAAAATCTTATAGACTCTATGAGCCATGTTCATTATCATGTTTACTTTATGTGTAGCCACTAGAAAGCAAGCAGCTAAATTGTTGAACCTATGTAAGATTCTGTGTTCTGCAATTTCAATATTACCTCTGTTTTTCTCCCTTTGTATCAACCCTCTCAAGTGTTCATTTGTTTCCTTTTGTACAGCATGTCTTTTTGAAAGCAACCTTAAATCTTTTGTGAGACAATATGGGGTATAAATAAATAATTGTGGTGTGTGTGTATGGTTTTGTTCATTTTGTTTGTTTCCTACTGTGCTGCATCATTAATTGTGTATGAATCTGTACAGATCTGGAGGAAGATATCAGCACATGTCCTACATTGTATTTTTCAACCTGACCATTTACAGAACACTTTCAAAATTCTGTAAACTCAAAGCACTTCTCTCCCGTGGATCACTGATGATATGTCCTCCAAAAATTCCAGAATTGTTGACATTGTTGTGTCTTTGGCCACAAAATTACAATTCAGTTTTTTGAGTGTTAGTGACAGAAGGTAGTCAAATAATAATTGGTAAATCTAGGTAAAGTGTGTGTGTGTGTGTGTGTGTGTGTGTGTGTGAGAGAGAGAGAGAGAGAGAGAGAGAAAGAGAGAGAGAGAGAGAGAGAGAGAGAGAGAGAGAGAGAGAGAGAGTAGTTATTCATTGGATTATGTTTGTGACACTTATAGATTTGAATCTTTTTTATTTTTTTGGTACTGAGGATTGAACTCATGGGCACTTGACCACTGAGCCACCTTCCCAGCCCTATTTTATATTTTATTTAGAGACAGGGTCTCACTGAGTTGCTTAGCACCTTGCTTTTGCTGAGGCTGATTTGAACTTGCGATCCTCCTGCCTCAGCCTCCAGAGTCATTGGGATTACAGATGTATGCCACCGTGCCCAGCTAGATTTGAATCTTTTTTTTAAAAAAGGAAAACAAATAAAATGCAATGTTAGTGAATAATCCTCTGGCCCCACTCCAACCTGAAATATGTTAGACTATGTAAAATTAAAAGAATCACCAACATCATATTCATATGAATCTTGAAGAAATTCTTCTATTATGCTAATAAGCTGGACATCTGTGCTTCTTTCATTGGGGATACATGATTTGTGTTAAACAAAATCAAAAGTGTTTCTGAATATTACTCCAAGTTAAATACTGTTATCTTGGGTTATGTGAGTGGGTGAGAACTTTGTTAAATCTGTTATGTATTATAATTAATTTGTATGTATTGTCTGAAAAATATCCTCTGGAAATGTTTTCCTCATATTTTTCAGTTATGTTTCTTTGGGGTTAACAATTGGGAATTAATATGTGTCTATCACTGAAGTCCCTCCTGGATCTTCCCTAACTCAAAGCTAGGGCTTCTTAGACTTCTTAGACTAGTCCTCATCTAGATGGAAAGCTTCATACCATCTGGCTCTGATTCTGAGTTGATCCATATACTATGAAATATGTCTCTCTAATGACACAAGCTTATCCTCTATCACGTGCCTTGCCAAAGCTGTCAAATACAAGTTGAGCCCTTAAATTCATGGGAGCTTTCCAGATCCACATATGCTGCAGAAGATTTTGTTTTCTTTTTCTTTTTCCCCTAGGAGAAGGGAGTATGGTCTTGTAGTTTACTGTTTGTGAGATATACAATGAAATATTTATTGAGCATTTACAAAGCACTCTAACAAAGTCTTGAATGGAATAAAGAAATTAGTTGTGGTGTTTATGTTTTTACGTGTTATAATTATACACAATTGTGGAATTCATTGTGACATATTTGTATATAATTTGTACAGTTTGATCAATTTCATTTCTCACACTTCTTTTTCTTCTTCTTATCCTCAATCCTGTTACTCTACTCTACTGGTCTCCTGTTTTTAAAACATAAAATTTTTAGTTTTGTTTTGAAGGTTATCCAGAGTTTTTAATAGGGATAGAAGAGAGTGGTATGCTATATGGGAGAAAAAAACATTTTTAAGACATGATAAAACAAAGGATGATGATGATGATGATGATGATGACGATGATTACCATTATTATTATTATTATTATTTCTTTTTCTTTCTTCACTGTTTCTGGATATTAATCCCCTGTCAGAAGAGTAGCTGGCAAAGTTTTTCTCTTATTTCATAGGCTCTGTCTTCACACTCTATTTCCTTTGATGTGCAAAATTCTTTTAATTTGATGACTTTCCATTTAGTGATTCTTTGGTTTTTTTTTTTTTGAGCTTTAAGAGTCTTATTAAAGAAGTCTAGTGCCTGTGCTAGTATGTTAGAGCATTGACCCCATATTTTCTTCTAGCAGTTGCAGTGTTTCTGATCTAATTCGTAGGTCTTGATCCTCTTTGAGTTGATTTTTGTCCAAGGTGAGAGATAGAGATCTAGTTTCATTTTTCTACATATGGTTATCCAGTTTTCCCAGAATTTGTTTAAAAGGGTATCTTTTTTTCCAATGTATGCTTTTGGCACCTTTGTCAAGGATGAAATATGTCTGTATCTATGTGGATTTGTTTCTATGTCCTCTATTCAATTGATTTTCATGTTTGTTTTTATATAAAAATATTATACTGTTTTTGTTACTATAATTCTGCAGTATAATTTGAGATCTGGTATTGTGGTGCCTATCACTCTTATTGTTCAGTATTGCTTTGACTATTCTTGGTCACTTATTCTTCCATACAAATTTTAGGACTATTTTTTCTAGTTCTATAAAGAATATCATTGCTATTTTTATGAGATTGCATTGAGTCTATAGATTGCTTTGGGTAATATTGCCATTTTGACAATATTAATTCTGCCTATCAAAGAAAATGGAATGTCCTTCTTAGGACTTTGCAGAAGACAAAATGACCTCCCATATTCTTATCACCCCAAACCAAAAACAACCCCCCGCAAAAACCCCAAATTACCCAGTTAATAAATGGGCAAAAGAAGACATTTCAAAAGAAGAAATACAAATAGACAACAAATATATGAAAAAAATGTTCAAAAATACTTAGCAATCAGGAAAATACAAATTTAAAATACACTGAGACTTCACCTTACTCCAGTTAGAATGGCAACCATCAAGAACACAAATAACAATAATTGCTGGTTAGAATGATTGGGAAAAGGCATACTCATGCATTGTTGGTGGAACTGAAAATTAGTGCAAAAACTTTAGAAAGCAGTATGAAAGCTTCTCAAAAGACTACAAATGGAACAAATATGACACAGTTATTCCACTCTCTGGTGGAGAGAATTAAAATCAGCATACTGTAGTGATACATATGTAGCAAAGTTTATAGCAGTGCAATTCACAATATTTAAATTATGGAAATAGCTCAAGTGCCCAGCAAAAGATGAATGGATAAAGAAAATGTGGTATATATTTACACTGAAGTTGTACTTAGCCACAAAGAAGAATGAAATTATTTCATCTTCTGGTAAATGGATGGAGCTGGAGAACATCATGGTAAATGGAATGAGATAGACTGAGAAAATTGAGGGTTGAATGTTCTCATTCATGTGTAGAAGCTAGAGAGAAATAAGGAATAAAATAAGGGGGGAATCTCATGAAAATTAAAGAGAGAACAATGAAGTAGAGGAAGATGATTGAGGGGGCAGGAGGAGGAGTTGGTAAAGGTAGGAATAGAGGAATGAAATTGAGCAAATTATGCTATGTGCATATATGAATATCACAATGAATTCTACTTTCTTGTATAACTATAATGAACCAATTAAAAATAATAGAAGGAATACCAGTAGTGTAGAGGAAGGGGATCAGGAATTTGGAGGGGGAAAGGCATAGGGAAAGTACTAGGGATTGAAGTGGAGCAAATTATATCTATTTATGAATATGTAAAATGAACCACACTATTATGTATAACTATAATATAATAATAAAAAGGGAAAAGCCAAATGGTGTATTCAGGACTTAGCAACAATTTTAATTTGGCTAGAATATCCATTGAGTTACAGAGAATAGTGGGAGGTAAACTTTGAAACCATACAAAAAGCTGATATTTGCCTAGTTGCCATTTTTAACTTTAAATTTATTTATTTATTCTAATTTGTTATACACGACAGCCAAATGCATTTCAATTCATAGTACACATATAGAGGACATTTTTTATGTCTCTGGTTGTACACAATATAGAGTTACACCAGTCATGTCTTCATACATGTACTTAGGGTAATGATGTCCATCTCAATCCACTATCTTTCCGACCCCCTTACTCCCTTCCTTCCCCTTTCTCCCCTTTATCCTATCTAAAGTTCCATCATTCCTCCTATGTTCTGCCTCCCATCCACATTAAGGATCAGCATCCATATTATCAGAGAAAACATTCTGCCTTTGGTTTTGGGGGATTGGCTTACTCTGCATAATATTCTCCAACTCCATCCATTTAACTGCAAATACTATGATTTTATTCTCTTTGACTGCTGAGTAATATTCCATTGTGCATATATACCACAGTTTCTTTATCCATTCATCTACCGAAGGGCATCTAGGTTGGTTCCACAATTTAGCTTTTGTGAATTGTGCTGCTATAAACATTGATGTGGTTATGTCTCTGTAGTATGTTGTTTTTAAGTTCTTTGGGTATAAACCGAGGAGTGGATAACTGGGTCAAATGGTGGTTCCATTCCAAGTTTTCCAAGGAATCACCATACTGCAAATTTTTGCCACACACATATCAGATAGAACACTAATCTCTAGGATATATAAAGAACTTTAAAAAACTTAACACCAAAAAAAACAACAACAAATAACCCAATCAATAAATGAGCCAAGGAACTGAACAGTCACTTCTCAGAAGATGATATACAATCAGTCAATAAATATATGAAAAAAATGTGTAACATCTCTAGCAATTAGAGAAATGCACCTCAAAACAACTCTAAGATTTCATCTCACTCCCATCAGAATGGCAGTTATTAAGAGTACAAACAACAGGGGCTAAGACTGTGGCTCAGCGGTAGAGCGCTCACCTAGCACAGGCAGGACCTGGGTTCAATCCTCAGCACCACATAAAAAAAATAAAGGCATTGTGTTCTGTCCATCTACACCTAAAAAAATATTTTTTTAAAAAAGAATACAAACAACAATAAGTGTTGACGAGGATATGGGGGGAAAAGGCACACTCATACATTGCTGGTAGGACTGCAAATTGGTGCCACCAATCTGGAAAGCAGTATGGAGATTCCTTGGAAAAGTAGTTACCATTTTAAACTGACATAATTTTTTTAACAGATTAGTGAGACATATTGATCTGACAACAGTAACTATAAAAGCCCAGGGGGAATAGTATAAGCAGGATATGATTTTTAAAACTGCTATAATATCTTGTGCACAAAGTCATGTAAGCTTGTATCAGTTTTTTAAAAGTAGAAAAGGCAATGATGAAAGAGAGATGAAAGGAAATTCAGAGACTGTAATGACAGCACTTAGCAAATAATTATTCATTGAGTTACAGGGAATAGTGGGAGATAAACTTTGAAACCATACTAACCAAATTGCTTAGGGCTGAGTTAAATTGCTCATAGTAATTACTATGTATTACTAGCTTCCAGCAAACTTTTGTAATGCTGTCTGTTTTTCCATGGAGGTTTTTTTGCACATGTCTTTAAGTTTATTCCTGATATTTGATGTTTATGAAAGATAATGTAAATGGTGCTGGGGATTTAGATCAGTGGTAGAAGATTGGATGGCATGCAAGGCCTTGGGTTTCATCCCAAACACCATAAAAACGAAATATAAGATAATGCACATGGCATCATCCTTTTAAAATTTCATTATGTAATTGTTCCCTAAAATTGACATTTGTGTATTGACTTTTATCTAGTGACCTTGCTAAGTTCATGAAACACATAATCATTGTCTATGAAAAATGACAGTTGTGTTTCTTTATTTGTAACCTTATTAATTTTATTTCTTTTAAAACTTTACCTTATTTCACTGATTAGAATCTCTAGTACATTCTAATGTTGGAGCTCAAATCACAATACTCCAAATGTGGGGCTTTGACATTCTGAATACTTTGAACTGAAGGAAGTTGGAAGACTTTAGAAATAGCCTCAGAAACAGTCTCTGGGACCTCATGCCTTCCTGACTTTCACTGTTTTTCTATTATGAATAATGCTACTATGAATACTTGTGTACAGGTTTTTGTGTAAACATATTTTCAGTTTCAAAACAGCACCATGTTATAGTCCTTGCAACACTATTTGACACTTACAGTTTTACTACATGCTTATGACATGTCTGTCATTTGGATTATAACAATCCACAGATGTGTAAGGAAGTATCTCATGGTTTTGATTTGCATTCTTAGAATGACTAATAATATTGAACTTCTTTTCAGGTACTTATTGGTCATCTATCTATCATATCTGGAGAAATATTCACTCTAGTTCTTTGGCTATTTTTAAATTGGATTATTTTTCTCTTTCAGCTTTTGGCTGTACATTCTTTATATATTCTGGGTATAAGTTGTTTTCAGATATATGATTTGCAAATATTTTCTTCCATTCTCTTAGTTGTATTTTCACTTTCTGGATAGAATACTGATTTTTTCAGGGCTTTGTGCATGCTATACAAGCATGCTACCATTGAGCTATGCCCCTAACCCTTTAGAATCCTTTGAGACAAAAAAAAAGTAATTTTAATGAAATACAGTTAATCTATTTTTGTTCTTGGTGCTACTGGTGTTTGTGTTTTTGGTTTCAAATCAAAGAAACCATGGTGTAATCTAAGGTCATGGAGATTTGGACTTGTTTTCTTAGAATTTTATATTTTTCTCTCTTATAATTTAACCTTTGAGTTTACCTTTCTGTACAGTATGAGATAGGAGTCAAATTTTATTCATTTGTTTATGATACTCAATTGTCCCAATAGTATATGTAGAAAAGCCAGTTCTTTCCCCCATTGAATTGTCTTGGCAACATTGTCAAAGATTAATTTACAATACATGTAGAGGTTTATTTCTGGACTCTATTCTGTGGATCTGTATGTCTGTCCTTCTGACAGTAGTACCATATGGTCCAGAAACAATAGATTTGTAGTAAGTTTTAAAATCAGAATGTCTTAGTCCTATACCTTTTTCTTTTAAAAGTTTGGCTATTTGGGATCCTTCGTATTTCTATTTGCATTTGAGGATCAGTTTATCAATTATTATGAAAAGGCCATTGGTATTTTCACAGGGATTCCATTGAATAAGTAGGTCAATTTGAGGAGTGTTATCTTCTTAATAATTTTAAATCTTGTAATCCACAAACATAGGATTTTTTTTTCATTTTATAGGTTTCTTACATTTCTTTCAGTGATATTTCATTCTTTTCAGTGTACAAGACTTGCACTTTTGTTAAATTTATTATTAAACATATTATAATTTTAATGTTATTATAGATGAAATTGTTTTCTTTATTTCACTTTTTAATTGTTCCTGGCTGGTATATACAAACAACATTGATTTTTATATATGGATATTAAATTCTGCAATCATGGTGCACTTATTGACTCTGATTTTTTGTGTGTATGTATGTAGATTAAGAGTTTTCTATATATATAAAACCATCCTGGATAGAATCTCTGGTAATTATTTGAATAGAAATGGTGAGAAGGAACGTCTTTATGTTTGTTCCTGATCTTAATGGGGAAAATTTTATCCCTTCACCTTTAAGTACCATGTTGGCTATGGGTTTTTTTTTTGTGTGTGTGTGTAGATAACATGTAAATATATATAGAGTTAGTCTGTCTCTCTCTCCCTCTCCCTCCCTCTCTCTCTCTCTCTCTCTCTCTATCTATCTATATATATCTATATATATATATATATACACACACATATATATATATATATATATATAAAATATGACATATACATTTTTATCACTTTATATATAAAGTCAGTTTTTTTAACTGTGTGGTTCAAAACTTTAATATCCTTACTGATTTGAGTTTGCTGGCCCTACCCACTGAAATAAACATGCTAAAAACTTCAGCTATTGTTTTTGAATTGTTCATTACTTCCTATTGGTCTGTCAGTATTTGTTTTATATAGTTTGGGCTATATTATTAAGTGTCTGCCAATTTTAGATTGTTATATCTTATTGAATTGATCTTGTCAAAACTAATAATTACTATAGTAATATTTCAGTATAAATTTCACCATCATTTTCCTTTACAATTTTTGATCCACTTATATTTTAGTCATGTTTCATATAAGGAAGAAAGTGTTTTTGGTCTGTGCTATTTAAATTTAGTCTCACAATCTTAGTCTTTTACTTTGAATATTTGGGTCAATTTTGTTTAACTACTTATATATTTGTACTTAAATATACTGTTTACTACTTTTTTGCTTCTCCATTTTAGTCCTTGATCTTGAAGTTTTTCCTCTTTTTTGTTGTGGTATTTATCAAATATTTTAAAATATTCCATTTCACTGTTAGTTTTGCATTATTTTATTATTTTAAATTTTACCCTATATATTACAAATGCATCCTTGACTTATTTAATTTTAAAATAAGATCTTTTATTACATTTGGAGCAATGCAAGGCTCTTAGAAGATTGTAACTCCATTTACCTCCATTCTTTTTTTGGCCTATAGTTGTTATATATATATTTTAATTTTATAGATATAGATGTATGGATGTGTGTGTGTATGTATTAAAATCAATACACTAATAGAATTATTTTTATACACTTAATTTATGTTTGTTTATTTATTTTGTGCCTTCTTGAATTACCATGCTTTTTGTGGTTTTTCAAATTGCCCCCATGCAGGATGGGTAGGCATGATGTCAGCTGCATGTAAAATGTATTTCCCTTCTCTCTGAGTTTTTAGCCCTTTAACATCTGGTTCTTGGATACCTCCAAACAATTGTTTATATATTGGAATAGTATTTGCTTGTTCTCATTGAGATATTATTCTGAGATCAGCTAATCCTCATGGCTGATAACATAAATGATCCCTTCATGAGTTCTATTTTAAATGTTTTACTTTAGTTATTGTAGAAAGATTGAGGAGGCATTATATGATTCTAACCTTCTGGGAACAGGTAATAGATAGTATTGTATATTTCAGCATTATCAACATGCATAAAAGCTTAGGGTATCAAGGAAATGAGAATTTTATTCAAAAAAGGAAAGTAAAGCAGTAAAGAAGAAAAAGTTGTCACTAAAACAGGAGGATAATTGAAGATGTGCAATTTTGCAAAAAAAAAGACTCAAGAAGGATAGCCAATTCAATCAAATTTCACAGAGTTTAAGTATAAGAAAGAGCCAGAAAGAACCATTTGGCTTCATATTTAGGAGGACAATTTTAAAAATTGAGTATATTTTGAAAGGGGATAGAAATACTACTTATATTGTGAGGTAAATAATAAGATCAAAGATACTACTCTTTCTAAAGAATTTAACAGTGAAAGAAGAGATAAGAGTCATAAGTTTAGTGGAGTAGCAAATCTCAGGAAATGTTTTTAGAGAAGTTTTTTGTTGTTGTTGTTTTGGTACTGGAGATGGAACTCAGGGGTGCTTAACTACTGATCCACATCCTCAGTCACATGATAGATATAGGGTCTCTCTAAATTGCTTAGGGCTGAGCTAAATTGCTAAGGCTGGCTTTGAACTCACTCCTCCTGTGTCAGCCTCCCCAGTTGCTGGGATTATAGGATTGTGCTGCCCTGCCAGACTCTAGAGAAGTTTTGAGTACACAAGGGCTTGGTACTAAAAAGATATCAAGGATCAAGTAAAGGAAAGATTAAAGGTGCAAGTGAGGACAAGGGTATCTATGATAAGAATATCTAAAGCATTGAATTGAGAACACATGCAAATTGGTAAGCCTATGAAAGAGGACTATGGAATATTTTATTTTTTGAGAGAAGGGAAGGAAAAAATGGTTCTATTTTTTTTCAATTCAAGAAGAAAGTCAGAATATATGCTGAGAGGGATGAGAATCAAGACTTGAAAATAATAGGGTTCAAGATGGAGTGACTATGAAGGCTGTTAGAATGATAGGGTTCAAGAGATAATATGGCAAACATGTTAAACCTCCATTTGGATAATCCTCTTAGCTGATCCCAACAATAAACTCATCAGTTACAGAGGTTGAAAATGCCTCAAATAACAGATATATAAATGGAAGGAAGACAATATGAACAAGGTGTGTTTCAGAAGACAGTTTTCAAGTAAAGGTGGAAGAAAATAGCATGGAATAATTTTTTTCTCTTTGGTATGAAAGTTGAATTAGCTTGTCAGGGAGATATTTGCTTGGGGGAAGTGATTTTTTAGTTAAAGAATATTGTAGAAAAATATACAGATACATAGCAATTTGATCCAAGGAGGCACAGGAAGAAGGAATGAATGAGAGTCTTACAAAAGGTAAATGAAACTGAGAATGAAATGGATAAAGTAGAAAGTAGAAAGAACAGTATTATTTGGTAGATAAAAGGAGAGGAAATGGGAAGTTAGGTCATAAGCCAGAGGACAATCTGTAATTGTGGTCCACTTTACTTTTTGACTATAACCCTTGCTGCTTATTTTAAAAGGGACATGTTTTTCTTTTCCACTTCTCTTCTTTCCCTCCCTAACCCAGAGGCAAAGAATAAGATTACCTTGAGTTATTTATTCTCCACAGGAAGGAGATGTCACCAGAAGAACTAAGAAGTGACTATCTCCCAAATTAACAAGTGAATTTCGGCTCACCATCAGGGCTCACCTGGTACCCCCTGTCAGGGCACACCAGGAATGCAGTCTTTGAATCGTTTCTTTAAAAGCCCCATTTTCGGTGATGGGCAGAACGACAGCTTCTGGGACTGGAGTCTCCTGTGTTTCTCCTTTACTAGCAAAGCAAGAAACCCTCTTTTTTTCTTTTTCTTAAAACTGTGGCCTCATTGTTAAATTGGCATGAATTGGTATCAGGGACAAGGACTGAGCTTTTTGTAACAAAGCCAGTATTGAAGAGGCTATAATTTTGTAACTGAGATTTTTTTTTTCACTTGGCCCAACATGGTCATATCAATATTCCAATGAAAACTTTTAGTTATTTCTATATGTTTGTTAATTCAAGGTGTTGGGTTCCTACCACCTCTAAGAAGAGCTGATATTGTGTCTTATAAGCAAGTACCTTAGGGCAGTAGAACTTTTAATTTCAGGGAGATAACACACATAACCTTTAATTTCAACTTGCTTATGTATCTTTCTAATATTTTCCATATGGTCCATTCAACAATACTCTGTTGGGGCTCAGAAAATCATATGCCAAAGTCTGGTGCTTTGACATACTTACTGTAACAGTGGTCAACTTTATGCTTTGAATGTAGCCCTGCCATTGCAATTGATTTTTGGTTCCAATTAGTTATACATGACAGTATAATGCCCTTTGATACATCATATATAGATGGAGTATAATTACTCATTTTTCTGGTGGTATGTAATATAGAATCCCACCAGTTGTATAGTTATATATATATGTACATAGGGTAATAATATCTGAATCATTCTACTATCTTTTTTACCTTCATACTCCCTCTCCTCCCTTCACTCCCCTCTACCTAAGCTAAAGTAACTCTATTCTTAATCTAGCCCCCTCTTGTGAATTAGCATTCTTGTATCAGAGAAAACATTCTGCCTTTGGTTTGGGGAGGTTTGGCTTGTTTGCTTAGCATGATATTCTCTGATTTTTAAAATGAATATGTTTCTTTCTCTTCCTCTCTCCCTGCTCCTCCCTAATCTCTCTCCCTCCTTAATCTCAGGGGAAACAGGATTACCTTTTTTCCCCATCCTAGACTGAGTTAATCTGTCCTTGAGTTAATTTGTCTATCATAGGAATGAAGTGATTCAGACTTTGGGGATGGTACCAGAAGATCTCAAAAATGACTGTCTCTCAAATTAACAAGTGAGTTACAAGTCCAATAGAGAACATGTGGAATGTAGTCTTTGAATCACCTCTGTTCTTGCTGATGGGCAGAATCACAGCCTTTGGGGCAGGAGTCCCCTGTGTTTCTCCTTTGCTAGCAAAGCAATAAACCTTCTTTTTTCCTTTTTTACTCAAAACTGTCCTCCTTATTGGCTTGCCATGGGGGACAAGGATTGAGCTTTCAGCAACAATACTGAGAACTTTGAACTATAAAAAAGCAGCTTGAAAACCAAGGTCTTTTTGATCCCTGGCTCCATAACACACATACATTTCTCACCCCTCTTTCTTTCTCAAAGTGAAGAAATGGACTTTCTCTGAAGTTCCTCTGTACCTAAAGTCCAAATCCTCCAGAAGTTTAACTCACAGTACAGAAGACTAGAGCTGACACCACACTAGAACATAGACAAACTTGACTCAGCCTATTGTCTGTTCCTTAGACACATTCCCTGTTGTAAAAATCATTTGTTCTTCCTCTAATTTGCCTACATCCCTTTTCTCCTATAATTAGAGTATATACTCTTCTAAAAGTCTTTGGGTTATTGGGTACTCACTTTCCTGGAATACTCCCATGCATGTGGTGAGCATATATGCCTTTTCTCTCATTAATCTGCCTATTGTCAGTTTATTTCAACATTGTCTCAATTATTGAACTTTCAGATGGCAAAGGGGAAGTTCCTTTCACCTCTACAGCTATCTAGTTAGATATTTTAGTTTATTCTTGCAGTTGGTTTTGATTGCCATGAGCTCACAACTTTTGAATTTCACTATTTCAGGAATTCTAGTTTCTCAAGAGGTCATCTCTACTTCAGAGTTAGCTCTTTACAAGATTTAAAGACTTACGATCTATGTTTTCAAAGTCACACCTGACTGATATCTCTTATTCTAAATCCAGTCTTCTCTTTAGGGTATTAGTTTTGTTCATCTTCTAGGAGGCTGATTTGCAGTTACTATATGCATTTTTTAAGGGAACAATTTCCACAGTGTTTTATTTCTACACTTCTCATCTGTTGTATTCTTCTTCAAATGGATGTAACAACTCTCTCTTTTGCTAAACATATGGTTTAGTGCCTAGTATTCACTGGCTCAATCTTAGACCTGATTTATTAGTGTAGTCTCCAGTTCCCCAGTTCCCTGTTTTTGTTTCTCAGTTTTTTCAGTTACTTTCTTTAGACTGCAAATACCACTCATGCTGAGACTCTTCTGATTTAGACTAAACCCATAGTACACACATTTGGAAACCTATGGCTGCTTGGGGGGCCATATGGCAATTTAAGAGAATCCTTGTTATTGCTGCCAAGTCCCTGACTGTTAGGGAAATACAACTCTATTGTTTCCAAAACCCTGGGAGGGGGGAGCTAATTTTTCCTCCTTCTTTTGCAAAACAGCAGGAACTGTAAATAACAATCCTCTAGATAACACAAATAGGTAAACATTTCCAGGGTTTGTTATCTAAAGTGATAAAAATCCTTCTTTCTTATTGTGTTGTTGCTCTGCTACTTACAGAGTTTCAGGACTTCTGCTGCTGATAGGTAGACAGCCAGAGGAGAAATTATATGCAAGAGAAAATAGTATGTTTGCACTTAAGAAATATGGAGTAAATCTGTTGAATTTTATTGTATTTTGAATCTGGAAAAACATTTTACTCCAGAAAGATCTTCCATCCTGACAAAAGATTTAGAACACAGCTCTGTTTTATTTTTATTACCATTTGCTATAGGACAACCATTTTGAATTCTCATATAATTTTGAATGACTTTGCGATCTTTATTGATTTTTTTTCTCAGTCCTGGGAATTGAACCCACAGGCATTCTTAAAACTTGGCTACATCCCTAGGCCTTTTTAAAATATATTGTTTATTTTGAGGCAGGGTAACACTATATTGCCAAGGCAGGCCTCAAACTTCCATCCTCCTGACTCAGTTTTCCAAGTGTAAGGGTAAAATTTCTAAGCTGCTTCTAAACTGCAAAGCCTGAGTTAAAGTGTAAAAGACCGGGCATTGTAAAGCTTCGAGGCCTGGGTTAAAGAGTAAAAGACCAAGTATTGTTAAATTCCTCTGCTACCCCCAAAACTTGAAATCCCTGTCACTGTTAGGACAATACCCGAATTGCCCAGTAAATAATTCCACTGACTCCGGGGTTGCCTAATAACTTGGAACTCTGTGTAGTATGTCACGTAGGCATTGCAGGACCTAAACCAATCAGTTTGAATGTGTACCCCACTTAGGGGTAACCAATCACCCCTGCCCAATCTGTTCCCGCCAATGAATGTACTAATCATGTCTCAGAGTTGTTGTTCAATTCTCCCGCGCCTCATGATGATTTGTTCTGATGTATGCAAAGCCCCCACCCTCCCCAAAAAGTGTACTTAAGTACTGCTTGACCTCTGCTCGGGGCTCTAGGCTGCTCTCCCTTCTTGAGCGAGCCTGCCTGGAGCCTCAGCACGCTGAATCGGATCCTCAATAAACTCCCTCCTGCTTATTGCATAAAGTCAGTCTCTTGGTGGTCTCTTCCTCCGACGCTTCGCCGGACCCTTACACAAGTAGCTAGAATTATAGGGGTGCATTATCACACCTGGATAAATTCTAATATAATTTAAAATTCTTCTAGTGAGTTGACAGTTCTTAGATATAACAGACATTAAGAGCAAATCCTGAGTTTTTCTCTTTAAATGTGAAGAGTAGTGTATCTAATGGATTTTTATTGGAAAATAATGTTCTGATAGTGACAAATGTGAAACAAGTAGTAGTCTCTTGACCTGATTATTACAAAATCACAATAAACGTGGTTGCTATGCATCTAAAGATACATATATATATCTTCTAACAAACCACATGCTTTGGTATTCATACCAGCATGAATTTTCTTCCCTGTAGTGAACCTTGTTAATGAACAGGCTTTCAGGATCAGTCTTTCTATTTTTTTTTCTAAATGATTTCTGTATTCAAGGGGTCTGCTGTATGCTCAAGGACAAAATGTACTGCCTTCCCTCCCTGAATGAATGCTCCATCTATTGCCATCTGATTGTTAGCTGGGGTTGGAAATCTGGGAATCACGTTGTGTTTCTCAGCTCATGTGTTCCAACAGAAGATTTCAAGGAAGACACAAAATGTAGTAAAAGTATAGTAAAGTTTGTTGGAATAAAAAGGAAAATTCCCTCAAGGGAGATGGTAGGTTTCAAAAAGGAGAATGATATCATACCTCCTTGTTCTGTAATTTATTGAGGTCCCAGGCATGTTTCTAGAATCCCATCCATGTATATCACCTCTTAATTCTTAGCTGACAATTGGATTGTATCCGATTTTTAAGCCCCTACTTTGCATGATTTTATCCACATGTACCCAAACAAAACCCACAGGGGGTGTGGAATTTTACTATTAAGATGACATTTAAATGACATGCTAAAGCTCTAAAGGCAACTCTTGGTCACTTTGGCCCATGCTGATTAATTCTAATTGGAACTTGTTTTTACATATTTCATGATCACTAGGCTTTGCTTTTAATTATCATGTCTTCCTGAGTTGTGGAAACTTTGGGCTGCATAAAGGTCATGAAAGTCCCATTTTAGGGCAATTTGTGTTCTTATTGACTGAGAGGAGTCTTTGGATATGCATTCCTCACCCCTGAGAGAATAACCCTGAAGATAACAGGTTGTTTGTCAAGGACTATAACATATCCTATTGACTTAAGCCAGTTTATAGCCAAAATGACCTTGAGTAAATTGTTTATTGAAACAAAACGTGTGGGGGCCAGGGTTGTAGCTCAGAGGTAGCACACCTTCCTGGTACATGTGAGGCACTAGATTTGATTCTCAGCACCACAAAAAATAAATAAATGTTAGAAAAAAAATAAAACATGTAGAGGGCCAGCACATAGGCCCAAGTTATAAAATTATCTCTAACTTCATATTCCTACCTCTCATGTCTATTTGCTACCTGTCATTATTTATGTTTCGTTTCATATTATAACATTGTAACAGATGTGTATATAAGTGCTGAAAAGCAGTAATGATTAGTTTTGATTTTAGGAAATCAGGAAAAATCACCGAATAAGTGAAATGAATGATTTCAAGAGAGAATTCTAAAATCGGGAGTGAGGACAGAATTTCAAACAGAGGAAAATACATGAAAAAAAGCATAGGAATTATTTAAACTGTCTAAATTGCTATCTGATTATAAATGCTGTGGAAAATTCAGGCTAAGTTACATAGAACAGGTTGTTAGTACAAGTACTATAAAATAGTATAGTAGTTATATTTTGATATCACCGGGTTTCAAGAAGAGTAGACATCAGTTCAAATGTTAGTTCCCAGTTAAATAATCCATAAGATGTGTTTCAAATATTTATCATGGAAATACTCACATATGGGACAGCTAGGAGTTTTTGTCCCTTTGCTTTCTCTTGCCTTTGTTTTCAGGGAAGCTAATGATATAATTTACCATTTTATCTTAAGATATAATACCACAGCTAATCCCTTAAGCATATCTCATTTTGTATGTCATATTCATTATCAGCTTACCTGGATGTTAACCAAGGTGCAATAATTCTAACAGCTTCTGTTAGAGATTCCTCAATAGTTTGGCTTTAGCATCCTTTCCCACTTTGATAGTGGTAGTTCAGAAGAGCAACTTTATCACCAACTCAAGATGAGAAGGGACTTGTGGTAGCCAGCTGTCAAATGATCTTTCAATGATCTCTGCTTTCTGGTATTTATAATCTTATATAAATTCCCTCCACTATGGTATGAAGTTTATTTGGAGTAACAAATGGAATGCAGCAGAAATGATGGTATGTCACTTCCATGATTAGGTTATAAAAACCCATGACTTCCATCTTGGATTCTTTCCCTTGCTCTCTCAGATCACTTTCTCTTAAGGAAGCCAGTGGCAATATTGTGAGGATAAGTAGTCAGGTATGGAGATGACCATGTGACAAACAACTGAGGTCTCTAGCCAGTGGCCATTGATGAACTGAGTCCTGCCAACAACCATAGAAGTAAGCTTAAAAGTAGATTCTCAAGTCTTGAGATGACTGCAAGCTCATGAGAGACCCCCAAGAAATGACTGCTTAGTTAAATTGTTCCTGGATTCTTAATCCACAATAAATTTTTATTGTTTTAATTTTTATTGTTTTATTGTCAGTCTCTTGTTTATCCTGTAGGGTGGAAGAATATGCCAACCCAAAATATGCTGCCTTGGCATAAAGATTATTTTGAGCTGAAGGCAAATAAGAAGTAGGGTATGAAAAAAAAAAAATCTGCCCTTCCTCTCTTTGCCTAACAGCAGGACATAAATTTGTTGTGAAGTACAAAAGTTAATCACACAACTTTGGAACTTTACCAGCCTGGAGATAGCACCTGAGGAAACTATATAAAAAATTCTACCAACTACCCTTTGCTCATTATTAGTTTCCCATATATTTGCCTTGTCACAGTTTGCCACTTTAGGGACTCAAAGTTGTTTTCCTTTGTCTTGTCACTTCTCTAAAAATGTATTCTTTGTTTAGATGCTGTTTAAACACAAGTTCTAAACAAACCTTTGAGTTACTCATCTCTGGGTACTCCCATGTGTTCCATTTGCAATGTACATGCTAATAAACTTCTGTTTATTTTTCTCTTGTTAATTTGTCTTTTGTCAGTCCAATTTAAAAAGCCCCAGGCAGAGAACCTATGCAGTAAGAGAAATTTTCCTCCCCTGCATTTAATAGGTGATTCAGATCCTAATTTTTGCTTTTAGCAAAACTATAAAAAGCAAAAGGCAATCTTCATTGTGGGAAATGAGGAAACAAATCATATATTAGGCTAAGATTGATCCCTTAACAGCTGCATAGCAATTATGAGAGGAGGATTAGGCTTGTGAATGAATACCCTCTATGGGGCACAAATGGACCAAACATGTTGTTCAGTCACTCTGAGCCTTGGTATCTGCTTTTCTAAGATTAGGTAAACAATATTTGACAGGGAGTTTGTAATGATTAAATGTGATACTGCTTGTGAAAGCATTTGCATCTATTAAATAACACTTAAGAACTATTTTCTAGTGTCCAGTGCCATGTCTTTAGGGGACATCCCATTATGAAAGATAATGCCCTACTCCATTGAACATTTATTACCTGAGCACCTACTAGGTTCAAGGCACAGTGTATGGTGGGGATTATACAAATGGTATGGAAGGAACACATCTTCTACCTATCTCAGATTCTATAACTGAGGCTCTGAAATTTGAGATTAGCCAAGGAAAGATTAACAAGAGAAAAACATGTTTTAGTATGTGCATTACACTTACATGTGAGAGTATACAGATGAATAACTCAAAAAATGGTGGTGATACGTTGCTTTATATATCCTCTTAGGATAAAAAAAGAAAAGGGGTTTGAGGCTTTGGGCTGGTGACTGTAAATTATGGAAAGGTGACCTCTAAGAGTATAATAAGCAGGGTTTTTGATTAATCTGTTTATGCAGATTTAAATCTGTTTTTCCTCATAGATAAGGGTTGCTAAAAGTCCTTCCCTTCCTGGTATTGGAGAAGGAAACATCTTGACAAATGGAAATTTTCTTTATAAATGTAAATTTCTTTTTTAAAAGGAAAAATGTGCCCTGTTTTTAGAACTTTATCTATATCTGCTGGTTCTCAATGGCCTTCAGCTCAAAATAGCCCATATGCCAAAGAGATATATTGGGAGTTAGCATATACTGATATCCTTGATAATGAACAAAAAGAACCTGGTCTTTATTTTCAAGGCACTTAACATTGCTAGTAATTAAATAATATACCAAATGGAAGCAAAAATTCAGTTGTGTCTAGTGATTAGATAGAGGTACTATGAAAGCACCCTAAGGGGAGACTTGACCTAGTGAGGGAAATAAAAGGATGTTTCTCCAGGAAGTCACACTTGAACTAAGATCCAAAGTAGGAGTAGGTGTTAAAGAGGGGTGGGAAGTGCCTCAAAGATTGAGGGAACAAAGAGTACAAAGATCAACTGGCAAAGGCAATATGGTGAACAAGTGGAACTAAAAAGCCAAGGAAGCTGGGCTGATGGCTCATGCCTTTAATCCCAGCTACTTTGTAGAAAAAGGCAGGAGGATCACAAATTGAAGGCCAGACTTAGCAATTTAAACATGGATGATGGTGATGGTGATGATGATGATGATGATGATGATGGTGATGATGGTGGCGGCAGCAGTGTCATCAGTGGCTGGGGATGTAACTGGTAGAGCACCCCTGGGTTCAATCTCCAGTACCACACATACACATAGCTAGGGAAGCTAGAGAGCAAATAAAATGAGGGGAGCATGGTAGATGATGTAAACCCTTTTCTTAGTTCATATGCCCAGTAAAGTCTGTAATGGACTCAATGGAATATCTTCACCGTGGCTACCACATAGGGTAATATTTTGTCATAGTCTTTTCAGGCTTCTATAACAAACTACTATAGATTGAATCACTTATAAACAACCAAAATTTCTTTCTAACAGCTCTAGGGACCAGAAAGTCTAAGATCAAGGTGCCAACAGATTTGATATCTATTGAGGGCCTGCTTCATGGTTCATTAGACAATCATCTTCTTGTAGTAACATTACATGGCAGAAGGGTTGAGGGAACTCTCTGGGGTATCTTTTTATAAGAGCACTAGTCCCATTCATAAGGGCTCAACCTTCATGACTTAACACCTATTTATGCCCCATCTTTCAATACCATTGTTTTGGAGGTTAAGATTTCAACATATAAATCTTGGGAGGATATAAACTATTCAGTCTACAGGATCTTGTTTTAGTTATTCCTCACTGTATAAGAAAAGCACAGCTAACAATGCTTGGAGAATTTCTTGAAAGATTTAAAAATTATACATTCCCTCAGTGGTTTTTGACACTGCCTTTTTTCGAGTTATAGGCATTTCATTCATATATATATATATATATATATATATATATATATGGTTTAAATGTTATTCTAATTAGTTAATTAGTTATATGTGACAGTATAATGAAGTTTTTGACACATCATACATAAATGGAGTATAACTTCTCATTCGTCTGGTTGTACATGATGTACAGTTACACAGGTCATGTACCATATAAGCACATAGGTAATAATGTCCAGTTTATTCTACTATCATTCTTACCCCTATGCCCCCTCCCCTCCATTCATTCCCCTGTTTAGTCCAAAATATCATTATTCTTCCCCCACCCTTATTATGAATTAGCATCCCCATATCAGAGAAAACATTCAGCCTTTGGTTCTTTAGGATTGGCTTATTTCGCTTAGCATAATATTCTTCAACTCTACCCATTTACTGGCAAATGCCATAATTTTATTCTTCTTTAAGGCTGAGTAACATTCCATGATGTATATATACCACAGTTTCTATATCCATTCATCTGTTGAAGGGTACCTAGGTTGATTCCATAGTTTAGCTATTGTGAATTGAGCTGCTATACACATTGATGTGGCTGTGTCACTGTAGTACACTGATTTTAGGTCCTTTGAGTATAAATCAAAGAGTGGGATAACTGGGTCAAATGGTGGTTCCATTCCAAATTGTCTGAGGAATCTCTATACTGCTTTTCATAGTGGCTGCACCAATTTAGAGTCCCACCAGCATATGGGTGTACGTTTTTCCCCACATCCTCACCAACCTTCATTGTTGCTTACATTCTTGATGATTGCCATTCTGACTGGACTGAGATGGAATCTGAGTGTGTAGTTTTGGTTTGCATTTCACTAATTTCTAGAGATGTTAAACATTTTCCCTATATTGATTGGTTGATTGTATTTCTTCTTCTGAGAAGTGTCTGTTGAGTTATTTTGCCTATTTATTTATTTATTTATTTATGTTGTTGTTGTTGTTGTTTTGGAGGGTTAAGTTTTTTGAGTTCTTTATGTATCCTGGAGATTAATGCTCTATCAGGTGTGGTAAAGATTTTTTCCCAGTCTGTAGGCTGTCTCTTCATGTTATTGATTGTTTCCTTTGCTATGAAGAAGCTTCTTCGTTTGATTCTTGATTTTACTTTTTGCTCTTTAGGTGTCTTGTTAAGGAAATCAGTTCCTAAGCTAACATGGTGGAGATTTGGGCCTAGTTTTTCTTCTGTTAGGTGCAGAGTCTCTGTTCTAGTGCCTAAATCTTTGATTGACTTTGAGTTGATTTTTGTGCAGGGTGGGAAATAGGGTTTTAATTTCATCTTGCTACATATGGATTTACAGTTTTCCCATCATCATTGTTTTAGGAATCCCCAAGGCCACCAGCAGGTTCTGTGATTCACCAGGAGGACTCACAGGTCTCAGTATTCAGTCATACTCATGGCAATGATTTATTTTAGTGAAAGGATACAAAACAAAATCAGCAAAAGCAAAAGGGACATAGGACAAAGCCTTGAAGAAACCAGCTGTGCATTGCTAAGAGTTGTCTCTCTGTCAAATCACACAGGACATGCATAACTCCTCCAGCATCAAATCATGACAAATTGTATGAAATGTTGTGTATAAGGGAATTTCATTAGAGACTTAGTGGCCTAGGTTTTTACTGGGAACATGTCACTTAGAATTGTATGCTTAGCATGAACCCAAATTCCAGACTCCCAGAAATTAAGTAGGTATGTGGCATTGTTTAATTCAGTTTTGCATTGTGGTGACTAAAAGACCTGAAAAGAACAGTTTAGAGGAGGAAAAGTTTTTTTTTGTTGTTGTTGTTGTTTTTTTTTTTTTTTTTTTTGCTAAATGTTTCAAACATTCAGTTCATGGTCATCTGACAACATAACTTGGGGATCAAGATAAAGCAGAACATTATGTCAGAAACACATAGTGGAGGAATGCAGCTCAGGACATGGCATTCAGGAAACAGAAAGAGATCTGCTCACCCAGAGCAAAATACAAACTCCAAAGTCACATATTCAGTGACTTACTTCTTCCAGTCACACCCTACCTGCCTACAGTCATCACCCAGTTAATTTGTTTGTCGATTTACTTCACTTCTGAAAATTCTTGCATTGTTTCACATATGAACTTTTGGGGGGCACCTCATATCTACACCATAAGAGACATAAACTATATTGTTATTATAGCTTAGATACCATGAAGACTATAGTTAGGGAATGATAGAAACCTTCCACAAATCCATGATTTAAACTGTGATGTTCTGTTTGTTGATTGTATTTAAATCATTTTGATGTCATATCTAAGAAAGCATTGCCGACAATGTAAAGGTTTTATCCCACATTTTCTTAAAGTTTTATTGTTTTAGCACTGACATTTATATCTACTATCTTTTCTGTATATATACATAAAAAATTCTGTGCTGGGAATTGTGGTGCATATTTGTAATCCCAGTGGCTGGGGAGGCTGGACAGAAGGATTATGAGTTCAAAGCCAGCTTCAGCAATTTAGCGAAGCCCTAAACAACTTATGAAGACCTGTCTCAAAAAAGAGGGAGGGTGGTGGGAATGTAGCTCAGTGGTTAAACACCCCAGATTCGATCCCCAGTACAAAAAAAATATTGTCTATGGTGTGAGTTAAGTGTCCAAGCTGATCTCCTTGTAAGTTGATATTTCATTGTTCCAGTATTATTTGTTTTAAGAAGATTTCTTGAAAATCAGTTAATCATAAATATAAGGATTTATTTCTGACTCTCAAATCTATTCCATTGATCTTTGTGCCCGTCTTTATCCTAATACTACATTCTCTAGATAACTGTAGCTTTACAGGAAGTTTTGAAATCAGAAAGTACCCAAATTTTGTCCTTATTTTTCAAAATTGTTTTGGAAAGTAAGAGTATTTTGCTTTTTTATGTGTATTTTAGGATTAGGGTGTAAACTTCTGCAAGAAGGAACTTATTGGAATTTTTATTGGAATATCATTGAATCTATAAATAAATCTGGGTAAAATTGTATTCCTAACTATATTGAATCTTCCCGCCTATGAAATGTAATATTTCTCTGTTTACTTAAATATTTTAAATTTCCCTCAGCAGTGTTTCATAATTTTTGGTATTCAGTCTTGTACTTCTTAAATTAAATTTATTCCTAAAATAACAATCATATCAAATGTATTCTTTTGATGTGGTTGTGAAAAGAATTGTATTTTAATTTAATTGTATTTTTAATTCAGATTCATTATTGTTTCTACATAGAAATGCACTTTTCTGTATATTGATCATGTATTCTACAATCTCACCTATCAATTGTGATAGTTTCCTCTGTGGATTTATTAGGACTTTCTATATGCAGGATCATGTTATTTGCAAGTACAATTTTTCTTCTTCCTTTTCAGTCTAGATAGTTTTCTGCTGTGCCTGATTACATTGGCTAGAAACTCCAGTACTAAAAGCATTAGTGAGTGAGAATGGGCAATCTTCTCTTCCTTCCTTTCTTGGGGGAAGTTCTTCATTCTTTCATCATTAAGAATGATATTTGCTGTAAACTTTTTTTAGACAATCTTTATCAACATATGAAATTTTCCTTTCATTCCAAGTCTGTAGAGAATTTTTGTGATTATGTGACAGTTGGATTTTATCACTTTCTCTTTGTTTACTGAGTTGATCATATAATTACTGTCTCTTAGGCTAATAATATGTATGATTGATATTTGGATGTTGAACTGACAGGGCTCAGAACATGATACCCCAAGGTGGCATGCTGAGTACTTTGAACCAGAAGGAACTAGAAGGGCCTCAAAAGCAAGGTCATTCTGGTTTTCTTCAACCCTCCTGTCTCTTGCCCCTTTTTCTCCCTAAAGAAACCATAGAAACTAGAATTCCCCTTCCCCAATGTGCATCATAGAAACTTGAAAACCTCCCCCTCAATGCACTCCCTTTCTTCTCCCTTCAACACCCTCATTCCAAAGGGGTCCTGCTTGATAGCCAGGGATGAAGGCATGCTACACAGTAAGTGTCACAAGAGAAAATTCAAATTAAAATGCCATAGACACCAATCAGTTTTCTTGAATTGATCCAATATGTTTTCTTTCTTTTTTAATGTTTTTTTCACAATAACTTCATTCTATGTATTTTTTATTTTTGTGTGGTGCTGAGGATCACACCCAGTGCCTCACATGTGCTGGGCAAGTGCTCTACCCCTGAGCTACAACCCCAGACCCCAATAGGTATTTTGAATAAACTTTTCAGTTTGTTCTGTGACTTTGGTTAATTTTTTAAATTTATAAAGTTTTTTTTTATTGTTTTGTCAGTATTTGCTTTGCTTTTATGGAGCACCAGATTTATCAAAGCCATTTATTCTTCCACTTAGGAAGTTCACTTGATTTCTCATACATTTTTAAAAAAAAATTTTTTGTAGGGTTGGGGTTGTGGATCAGAGGTGGAGCACTTGCCTAGCATGCATGAGGCCCTGGGTTTGATTCTCAGCACCACATAAAAATAAAATAAAGGTGTCGTGTCCACCCACAACTAAAATAAACAAACAAACAAATAAAGAAGTTTTTTATGGTTGTAGATACAAAGAATGCCTTTATTTTTATTTTTGTTTTATTTTTTATCTGGTGCTGAGGATCAAACCCAGTGCCTCATGCACGCTAGGCAAGCACTCTGCCACTGAGCTATAGCCTTAGCCCATCATACATTTTTAAATAAGTGTAAGTTGGTGTTACTTTTCAAGAAGGAAGATTATGAATGTGAGTATGAATTATTTAAAATTGTATTCCTTTTTTAATATTTATTTTTTAGTTTTCGGCAGACACAACATCTTTGTTTGTATGTGGTGCTGAGGATCGAACCCAGACCGCACGCATGCCAGGAGAGCGCACTACCGCTTGAGCCACATCCCCAGCCCCAAATTTTATTCCTTTTAGCTTAGTCATTTTTTGAATAGTGATAAGACTCAGAATTCAACAATTATGATTTATTTTATTCATAATAGAGAAAATATTTACATATATATTCAGCCAATATAAATTTGGTTAAATTAAATTGATGAATTATACATGATTTTATGTGGCTGCATAATATTTCACATATAATCAAAAAAATTTTCACATGTAAGTATATCATATAAGAATGTTTAGTGGGATGGGGGGGGATATCCAAAGCATATTAACGAATGAACAATATGAGTCTAATTTTATATCATATAATTTTTATTACAAATTACATAAGAGTACAAAATATATTTTCATAAAATATTAATATATATTTTGTAACATGCATGTGTATACACATACATACAGCACATAGTCCTCCTTATGTATGTGTTCCACATGGTAGATTCAATTAACTTGAAGGTCTAAAATATTTTTAAAAAATTGTGTCCAAATTGAATGTATACAGACTTTTTTCTTGTCACTTTCCCCTAAAAATACAGCATAATATCTACTTATATGGCATTTATATTATATTAGGTATAATGTCATCTAGGGATGATTTAAATTCCACAGGAGGATATGCATAGGTCATATGCAAATATTGTGGCATTTTATATAAGATACTTGACCATCTCTGGATTTTGGTATCTACAGGTCATCCTGCAACCAATCCCCTGCAGATACTGAGGAAGGACTATATATCATTATAGTATATAGTATATTAAAATGGATGGAGTGGAGAATATCATGCTAAGCAAAGTAAGCCAATCCCCCAAAACCAAAGGTTATGTTTTCTCTGATAAGTGGATGCTGATCTATAATGGGGGAAGGGAGCATGGGGAAAATGGAGGGGGGAGGGGAGGGGGCAAGGGGGTAGGAGAGATGGTAGAATAAGAAGGGCATCATTATTCTATGTACATGTATAATTGTACAAATGGTATGACTCTTCATTGTGTACAATCAGAGAAATGAAAAGTTGTGCTCCATTTGTGTGCAATGAAATGAAATGCATTCTAGTGTCATATATAACTAATTAGAACAACAAAAAGTGGTTCTCTCTCCATATACCAAAATACAATTAGACAGGAAGAATAAATTTTGATGTTCTATTACACAATAGGATGACAATATTTCACAATAACCTATTATATGTCTGATGAAGAATTAGAGAAAAGGATATCCAAATATAAGGAAATGATGAGGAGACAGAAATCCTAATTATATACTGTATTATTTTAAATATGTATAATTAATATGTGTTAATTAATAAATAAATGATTATCTCTTTGGAGACTTTTGTTTTCTTTTTGGAACTTTCATGTATTTTAGACTTTTTTGGTGATCACATTAATTTAGCAACCCAAGAAAAATAATACAAGTTTTAAACTATTAACAAACTATTTGAATGTTGTAGTTAGATGTGTTGGTATGATGTGGCTTGTTACATGAGTGTTCTATGAATAACTTTAATAGTATTATTCATAACAAATTGGCCTTTGAAATCTATTTGACACTCATATAAAGGATCAAGTTTCCCTTCTTTTTTCTACTTCAAGAAGGGTTAGAGTCAAATTTGTTGACTATCCTTAACGATAACAACTAGAGAGGTTTTTGTGGTATGAATTTGTTATCTTTTTCTCAGCTCCATTTTATAATCCTTCTCATTTTCTTCCTTCACTTTTATATCCAACTTATTGTATTTTCTAGTATTTAATATATCCTTCTAAACCATCTTCAATCCCTTTTAGAACAACAGAACAATTGCAGCATGAATGTATCCATATATACATACACACATACACATTTAAAATAAGTATATCATAACTCAGTTTTTGAGATTTTAAAATATTCTCTAGGAGAACATTCATTCTTTTTTTTCCCTTTTTTCTTTTTTTTATTATTAGTTGTTTGACATTCATTCTTATAAAGTGTGTTAGTTTTACAATTTTTATGCAATTTTAGCACACAAAAGTTATTTATCTTATCATGTTTCTCTGCAGGTACATTTTTTCCCTTTAGTCCTTATCTATCACAGCCATTATTTTAATCCCTGTATTACATAGTCCTGCTGTGTTGGTATCTGGTCCACAAGAGCAATATATCCTCCTAGAAAAATCACTGGGATTGCAGTTAGAATTTTAGAGTTTGGGTCCAGGCTCTGACAATTATGGGCCATGTGGCCTCAGGTAAGTCTTTGAAACAATCTGAACTACTTCGTTAGTAGAAGTAGTTAGTGAAGTTGAATGGTCATACTTTTTTATAACTAGTTAATACAGTTTTTATTATCAATTAAGATCAGAAGTATAAAAATTTTCATCAAATCCATGTATGTTTATAAAGTTTTGGACAAAGATGTCCAGGCTAACAAAGTCTAAATTTGCCAGGATGATCACCTTAACTGAGAATTGTGTTTTCCTAAAGAGGGTGACTTTTCTAATTTGTACAAAGTCTTCATAGGTACTAATTATATCTCTAAAATGTCACTTTCATAAATTGAAAAGGTATGATCCAAATGCATTTGTCTGTATGAACAATTTTGAAAACCGTGGTCCTGAAAATGTTGGTGGGATTACTCACTTTTTTCCTTCCTGGGAAGATACTGATTGTTTAACTGAAAGTGAACACTTATAAGAACCCAGTCTTTACTGGAAACACATGCATATTTGATGTAACAGTAATCATTTTTTAACATTGGGGATTTGCAAGAAGGAATGATCTAGCAGTTTCATCAAAAGTAGTATATCTGGCAATGTTTTACTCTCATTTTGTGCCTCCCTTGCCACAATGTGTGAGATCAGCACAGAAAGTCTGTACTTCAACATGTGAGGGTCAACTTATTATTAGTCTGGTGCTGTGGATGCTGAGATGTGCTGTCCAAATTTCTACTTCAGGTCTGAAGCACTTATTTCCCAGGGGTGTTGATTTCTAGCAGTTTAGAGCTGCATCCATCCTCAGGAATTGTCCTTGATAGAAATGGCTGCCTCTTCCAAGGTCACATGCCCTTCTCAGGGGCAGTCAGCATTGAATGACTGAGTGTTGCAGGATATAAGGTCAGTCCCCTTACCCCAATTTGGGACATCCCTGAAGAGCCACCTGAGCTTCAGAGTTTTCTATGAAGGTGATTGGTCTCTTTTACAAGTATATTTTGTTTCAGTTTCCCCCATATTCTCTCACATGTTTTGCTCACAAGAGCACTCTCCTGAAAACTGCCTGAGTCCATTTCCAGAGAACAGAACCTGGACACCAGCAAAAGTTTTAAAAGTCCCTGAGATGAATCATTAGGCATTAGCTGTACGTCAGTAGCTACTCTTTTCTTCTTTCTTACCAACTGAACTCCAGTTTTATTAGACTGTCAGGGGCCCTGGCTTAAAAATTTATTTCCCAGACTGCATTGCAGTTAAAGGTACACATTAAACACAACTCTGGCCAATGTTACATAAACAGAAGTCACTGATTTTTAAATGGGCTGAGTGAGTTGATGCATGTCCTTCTATCCATCAGGCTCTCTTCTTCCTTCTTGAAGAACAATATTTTTAAGGCTGGAAGGAAAGATAAGGGAAAGACCAATAGATTTTGAAACCTCAGCTGTAATATCCTTCAGCTCCTGAACCCATGTTAGCCACCACTAAACATAGGTCTGTCATGTTGAGAAAAATAAACCATATCTTATTTATGTCATTGTTTTGTCTATCTGATATAGTTAGGGAAAAATACTTTTAGTCCCTGGATTTAAATGAAACTGATGTTGAAATTTAGACTCTCAAATTAGATGATCTGTCCTTGAGTCTTGGTTTGTTGACTTTCAGTGAGTCCCTTACATGCACTTAGTCTCAACTTTCTTATTTTTAAATTAGGGAGATATTTCCTATGACGGTTGATTTTTTTCACAATATCTTTATTTTATTCATTTATTTTGATGTGGTTCTGAGGATTTAACCCAGTGCCTCACATGTGTGAGGCAAGCACTCTGCCACTGAGCCACAACCCCAGCCCCAGCTGATTCTTAATGAGGAAATATGAGAGAATAGATGTAGAAGTATTTAGTCCAGTGCTCTATATAAATATTCTATTAATATCAGTTTACTTCTTTTACACATAACCTATGATCCCTCATGGCTACCAGGTTTATCATTGAAGATTAGGGTGTATCAGAGGTCCTATGGGCATGCTAAATCTGAGCAGTTCTAATAGGGGCCTCTCTGATTCTTTTTTCTTATTGTTGTTTTTAGGTAACACCTAGGATTGGGGTTAACTCTTATCATTTCATGAAGTCATGCTACATTGTGATACTATAAAATAGAAGGCATGTGAGAAAGTTTTAAGTTGGGTTCCCTGGGAAGGAAATTATGAGACAGTATTTAGCATCTGAGTTACTATTGTTTGAATCTGATTTGTCCCCCAAAGTTCATGTACTGGAAGCTTGGTGCCTAGTATGTGATGTTGAAAGGTGGAAGAAAATTTAAGAGATGGGGCCTAATTCAAGATTATGGGGTATCACTCTCAGAAGTGAATAGTGATGTTCTTGTGGGGTAAATTAGCTCTTGTGAGAGTGGAGTTGTTCATAAAAATGAGACCAACCCATACACATGGTACCTTCTGCACACACAGTTCCTTCTCGGTTTCTTCACCATGCTGTCGCTCAATGAGACTTCTCCAGAGACCAAACAGATGGGTTTTCCCTATCTTGAATTTTCAGCCTCGAAAACTGTGAGCTACATAAGCATCTTTTCTTTATACATACCTTGCTTCAAGTATTTTGTTACAGCAACAGAAAATGGACTGAAACATAGTGTTTATTTAGGAATATCCTTAGATTCAATCCCTGTTGAAAGGAGGAGAAGGAGGCAAGATTGGGCAAGGGGAAGAAACTGAGCTGTGATACAGGCCCAACAACACTGTACTTCTGAGACACAATTGATTGATTGATCTGATGGAGAATGCTAAGGCAGGAAAGCCCTGATAACTTTTCCCCCAAATTGGGCTGAGATGGCCAAGCATTTATACTCCCACAGGAACAGAAATTATATGTAGGCTACCTAGAAAGGAGGCATAACCTTTGAAAGATTGATCTTCTGATACAGTCCCCAAAGAGGCTAACAGCTGGCAGCTAACTTTCTAGGATAGTCTCAACAGCTGGAGTAACATATCCTTCACTGAAGGAAGATGTTGTCAGAGGCTCATCCCAGTGTCTAAGACAGATGGGAAGAAGAGACAAAGTAAAAGGAAATAATAGTGCTGAAACTTAAATAAAAACAAATGAAATATTTTCTCACCACAGGCTAATGCTGGTCTAGTTCCTGGTTAGAGGAGTTTTTGATACTATCCTTTAAACATAAATGACTATAAATTTTCTATGTTCATATATGAATACATAACCACTGAAATGTTTCATCATGTACATCCACAAGACTGGAATCCTAATTAGGATAAATTATACTCCATGTTTATATAAATATGTCAAAATATACTGTACTGTCATGTATATCTAAAAAGAACAATTTTTTTAAAAAATTAAAAGTTTATGATGTTCTTTATGTTTGTCTTGCATTTTTCATTAATTTTGAAATCCAGTATATATCTCACATTTTGAACAAGTGTCTCAGAAGTACAGGCAGTTCATTTAACTCTCATTTCAGCCATTGTTAAATATGTGAACTACTACAATTGAAAAGGTGTATGCACATTAACATGGCTGTGGAAAGAGTCTTTGGAGACGGATGCATGTAAAATGGGTGTTTAACATTTCTTCCTGGTTTTGGTTCACTTCAATTTTTTTTTTAATTTATTATTATCTCTTTAAATATTTGATTAAATTAGATTTCAGTGGGCTTTCGCTACCCATAAAACACATGCTATTGTGTATGAATTCTCATCTCAATTTCCGATATGCTTTGTCATGTTATTTTATTCTGTGATGAATTCCTTGATTTTTTTTTTTTTGCCTTGGTAGTTTTAAAAGATGAACATAACTAAAGCTATCATTCTGAATAAAAATATTGTGTGGTGTTAAAAAAACCAGAAATGACTATAAATTAAGCTTGCTTTATACCACTTCTTGAACAACTCACAAAGTTGGCCTTGTTTCCTTGAAATGGAAGAACTGGATTATGCCCATGGCATTCAATTGTAAAATATCTGGAATACCATATTTAAGAGTTATCAGTGTTTTGAATGAAATGTACTGTCAGTTCAGCAAAAATTAATGATTGCTTTGATTATTCTAAAATTAGTTCATATGTAATCAATGCATATGGTATGTAATCACTGAAAAAGAAATTTACATACATTATCCCACATAATTCATACAACTGTGTTAGAAGGCTGGAGTTGACACCTTTATTTCCTACATTTCCTATGAGTTTATAGAATTCTTTACCAAATTCCTCAGTTCCTTAGAGGAAATATAAAAGTAAACAGGCAAACAAAACAAACTGGGGGAGAAGGGAGATTTATGTTTCACAATTTATAGAGTTGATGTCATGATTATTTTTCCAAATGGTATTTCCAAAAATCTCAATATTTTCCTTTTCTGGGATATTGCTGAGGCTTATTAAGATGGATAAGGATTAGAAAGGCCACTTATCTCATCTTACCCTTTACCTTTTTGTCACCAAACTCATGCTTTTATTTAACCCTATGTGTGTGTGTGTGTGTGTGTGTGCGCGCGCGCGTGCGCGTACATGCGCGCACATGTGCACAGCTGCATACACATTTATATGTGTGAGAAAGAAATTTTCCAGATGAAAATTTTGAATCTTATACGCATTAAGTAATTTTCTTAAGGTCAGTCAGTGGTAGACTATAGACTTGAACTTAGGCATTTTTAATGAGTTCAGCATTCTTTTTATTGTGTTACTCACCTCATATGAGTGCCCCCCCCCATATGTCCTTTGCTGCTCCTTTATATCTTAGTCAGAATCTGTTTTCAGACATCATTGGGTATATCACTACATAATCAATGTCCTCTATAAGTAATAATCCTGAAAATATGTTTCAGGATTCTAAAGTATGGAGTGTTTATTCTCTTTAAATCAACGCATACTAACCTGATTCTTACCTTAGGTACTGGGTTGTGAATATAGAGGCTAAAATGAGGTAAGTGTTGAATCATTAATTAAGCCTCCATTTTTGAGATTTGGCTTTGGACTGCTGCAGAAATATTACTTGAGAGCTTTCCTTGATCTGATCCTCTGTCACTGTCTCTCCCTCTCTACCTCTTCCTATTTCTCTTTAAACATAATTTTCTTTCTTTTACTCTCTATCCTTGTCTCTCCCCCTCTCTGTCCATGTTTGTTTTTAATTTTCTTCTGTTTGCCTATTTCTTTTCAATTTTCTCTCTCATCTCCTTATATGTCTCTCACAGTTTCTATGTCTTGTGTGTCTTTGCTTTTCTCTTGATAATGTACAAAGGCTCACTAGGAACTATTTTGCTTCTTGAGAGATCGTTAGTTTTTCTAAATTAAATCATTTTGTTAAAAAATTCTCATAATAACTATAGTAAAAGAAAACTGATTAAATAGAAGAGATGAGGGCTGGGGTTGTGGCTCAGTGGTAGAGCACTGGCCTAGCATGTGTGAGGCCTGGGTTCGATCAACATCACGTAAAAATAAATAAAATGAAGGTATTGTGTCCGACTACAACTAGAAAATAAATATTTAAAAATAGAAGAGATGAATGTTTAATGATAAATCCTTGAATACTTAGTTTTGTGGAGTCATTATGTCTTTAGAGCCTTTGATATTCATTAGTTAATTCTTGCTGCTTTCTGTCAGATGGGCTTCTTCCTTAATTCTCCCCATGGAAGACCCAAGTGTGACTGAGACCTTCTAAACCTTACCTCTGCACTGAGGTGGCCCTGTCAAGTTTACTTACCGCTGGCTTTAGAATGGAAATTAGCCTACTATAGCCCATGGGCCAAATCCTGTCTACTGCTAGTTTTTATGAGCTAGGAGTGAAGAATGGTGTTTATATTTTAACAGGATTTTTTTAAAGAGTAAAAATAATCTACAGCAGAAACTATATGACTTATAAAGCCTAAAAATATGCTGGGCATCACTTACTCCTAGCTACATATTCAGATTCCTGCTTTATAGAATTTTGCATGGAAGTAGTCCCACCTGATTTCTCTGGGACATTAAAAGGATGTTACAACAACTTTTCCCACTCTCTCTAAGGTCAGGTTCCCAAGAAGCAGAGCCTGAGGCTTTTGGATGTGGTTTAGTGAAGGAGTGTTCTCAGTTGAAAACTCTAATATAGAATAAGGAAATCAAAAAAGGGCAGGAAAAGAAGCCAGGCTAGGATGTGCATTAAATTGTAATCTAAGCTCAGCCTGATAACACAGGGAACTGTGACATATTATGAATTTGACAGATTTGTCCCACCTAGAGACCAGGGGACTGGGTTTTAATACCCCTGTATCAGTGAGTCATTAGTAATGGACCAACTCCCAGGAAAGGGGTCTTTATAACATACTAGCCCCTCTGCACAAGGCAGCTTCTGTTGACCTAAAACAATTCAGAGAATGCACACAATAGCCTGGTGAAGGAGTTCTGGGCAGAGAACCAACAGTAAACACTTATATATGATAAAAGTTTCCTCTAACCTTTAACCCCTATGGGAAGTTCAGAGCCTGTCCTACATTATGTAGAAGTCCTTGACTCTGAGTTGCTTTATGGCATGGATTTCAATATTCTATTCACAAATACACAGCATGCCCAAAAGGGGAGTGTCAACCTTAGGAACATGTGAGAAGCCCAATCTTTCTTCTAGATTAGAGAATAAAAAGTGATGGAATCATGTGTAATCGTGCATGCCTGTAATCCCAGTGACTTGGGAGGCTGAGGCTGGAGGATTGCAAATTCAAAGCCAGCTCCAGTAACCTAGTGAGGCCCTGTCTCAAAATTGGAAAAAAAAAAAAAGGCTAGGGATGTGGCTCAGAGGTTAAGTGCCTCTGGGTTCAATCATTGGTACCAAAAAAAAAAAAAAATTATGGAATGTCTGAGCTGGATAGGCTTTAAAACTAGTTAGCTCCAATATACTTGTTTTAAAGAGGAATGATTTCTTAAGGTTATTGAGAGTAGCAAGCCACTGAGTTAGGAACTACATTCTTGTTTACTAACTTATAGTACAGGGTGTTTTTCACCATTCTGTGATATTCTCTGGACTGGATATCTAACTTTACAACATGGTTGGTAGTGTTTCTATGTTAAAGGAAAGATGAGAAAAATTATGAATTTTCTCTGATCCATGAACTGCTTTGTCCATGACATGTGAACTTATTTTCTAAGTTACAATTACTGTTTTTGTTTTTTATACAGAAGATTTATACAGGGACACTTAACCACTGTGCCACATTATCAGCCCTTTTCAGTTTTTATTTTGAAACATATTCTCACTAAATTGCTTAGTTCCTCACTAAATTGCTCAGGCTGGCTTTGAACATGGGATCCTCCTGCCTCAGCCTCCCAAGTGACAGGAATATGTCACCACACCCAGCTATAATAACTATATTTTAAATAAGTTTTTATCTTAGAGCAGTTTTAAGTTTATAGAATTATTGTGAAGATAGTAAAGAGAGTTTCTATAAGCTCTAGATTGTTTCCCCTATTATTAACATTTGATATTGATATAGTATTAAATATTATATAACCATAAATATTTCTACATGTAAACATTTCTCTATATATTTAGTTAAAGTTGGGTTCTGTTTTAACTTTCTATTACTGTAACAAAATATCTAAGATAATCAACTTAAAGAGAAGAACAGTTTATTTTGGCTTACAGTTTGGGAGGCTTCATTCCATGACCAGCTGGCCCTGTTGCTTGGGTCTGTGGTGCACATGGTGGGAGGCAGGGTGGAGCAACCTGTTTACCTCATGGCTGGGAATAAGAAAGAGGGACTAGAATTCCCTTAAAAGGCATAATACCAGTGGCCTCCCACTAGGCACCAACTCTTGGAAACCACCTCCTAATGATGCCAAGGTATAGACTGCACCTTTATACATGGGTCTCGTCTCCAACTGTAAGTCATCACCACAAGGATCATGTTAGCTTCCTTTCCTTGCTGACCTGTAACCTCCTCCTCCAACTGTGAGACCTGACTTCTACAATCCACCATCCATTTAACTCCCAGTGTATGTGTAAGTTGTTTTCAGAATTGTTAAACCATACTGCCATGAGAAACAATATTTTCAGAACATCAGTGTAGCCCTTTTTGATTTTTGTCTTATGAACTGCACTTAGTTCCAAGGTAAATTAGGTTAGCATCTCTTCAGGTACCCACTTCAATGAGGATTTTATTTTCAAGCAATTATAATACATTTAGATTCTTTTGTAGCATTCTGTTTTCCATTATTGGATCTCCTAAATGATCTTCTAACAAATTTGAATACATTTAAGTTTACTTTTTACACTATATAATTCTGTGGGTTTTGACAAATACTTAATGTCACTGTTTTCGCCATTATAGTTTTGGATACTCTAGAAAGGACAAAACTAGAAAAAGTAAAAACATCAGTAGATTCTAGGAGTTTGGGAGGAGGCATATCAGGATTGAATAAAGAAGCAATATTTTTCTGGAAAAAATGAATTGTTCTGTATTTCAGACATGTCCATTGTGATATTTCCTTCTTCATCTTATATTTCGGTAATTTGAGTTTTTTCTTTTTTTCTCCTCATTAGCATGGCCAAGAGTTTATCTATTTTCTTTATTTTTTCAAAGAACCAACTTTTTGTTTTGTCAGTTTTTTTGATTTTGATTTTGTTGATTTCAGCTCTGATTTTAATTATTTCTTTTCTTCTACTGCTTTTAGTGTTGTTTTGTTCCTCTTTTTCTAGGGCTTTGAGATGTAATGTTAGGTCATGTATTTGTTGACTTTTTAATTCTTTTAATGAGTGGGCTCAATGCAATATAGACTTTTCTCTTAGTACTGCCTTCATAGTGTCACAGAAATTTTGATATGTTGTATTAGTGTTCTCATTTACATATAAGAATTTTTTATTTCATCCTTGATTTCTTCTACTATCCATTCATAGTCTCCATTTATTACAGTAGCTTGTATTTTTATTTTATTGTTGATTTCTAATTTCATTACATTGTGGTCTGATAGAATGCAGAGTATTATCTCTGTGATTTTTTTTGTATTTACTGAGAGTTGCTTTGTGGCATAAGATATGGTATATTTTAGAGAAGGAGCTATGGGCTGCTGAGAGGAAAGTGTATTCACTTGTTGATGGATGAAATATTCTATATATGTCTGTTAAGTCTAGATTATTGATTGTTTCAGTTAGTTCTATGGTTTCCTTATTTAGTTTGTGCTTGAAAGATCTGTAGTGAGATAGGTGTGTTAAAGTCACCCAGTATTATTGTGTTGTGGTCTATTGGATTCTTGAAATTAATACAAGTTTGTTTGATGTATGTAGATGCTTCATTGTTTGGGGCATAAATATTTGTAATTGTTATGTCCTGCTTTTATATACTTCCCTTAAGAAGTATGAAATGTCCTTCTTTGTCTCTTCTGATTAACTTTAGTTTATAGTCTACTTTATCTGAGATGAGAATGGAAACCCCTGCTTGTTTACACAATCCATGAGTGATAAGTTTTTCCCATCCTTTCATCTTTATCCTGTGGATATCTTTGCTTATGAGGTGAGTCTCTTGTAGACAGCCTATTGTTGGGTCTTGCTTTTTAATCTATTCTGCCAATCTATGTCTTTTGATTAATGAATTTAACATTCAAGGTTATTATTGAGATATGATTTCTATTCCTTATCATTTTGATTTATTTCTAGTTTTTAATTTGACTTAGTTTCTCCTTTGGTTGAATATTCCTTTAGTGTAGATCATCCATTTGCTGGTTTTCACTGTTTTTTTTTTTACTTCATCCTCATGGAATATTCTGTTGAGCATGTTCTGTAGTGTAGGTTTTCTAGTTGTGAATTCTTTTAATTTTTGTTTATCATAGGGTGTTTTAATTTCATCTTCAAATCTGAAACATAATTTTGCTGGATATAAAATTCTTGGTTGGCATCTATTTTCTTTCAGAGCTGGAAATATATTATTTCAGGACCTCCTAGCTTTGAGGGTCTGGGTTGAGAAATCAGTTGAGATCCATATTGTTTTCTCCCAATATGTAATTTGATTTTTTCTCTCACAACCTTTAAGATTTTATCTTTAATCTGTGTGTTAGTCATTCTCATTATAATGTGTCTTGGTGTGGGTCTGCGGTAATTTTATACATTTGGGGTCCTGTAAGCCTCTTGTATTTGATTTTTCATTCTATTCTTTAGTTTTGGGAAATTTTCTACTATTATATCATTGAGAAGATTGTGCATTCCTTTGGTTTGTATCTCTATTCCTTCATCTATTCCAATAACTCTTAAATTTGGTATTTTCATGTTATCCCATAATTCTTGGATGTTCTGTTTATGGTTTCTTACCATTTTCTCTACATGGTCAATTCTCCTTTAAGGATTAAATATTTTGTCTTCATTGACTGAGTTTCTGTCTTCCAAGTGGTCTAGTCTGTTGGTGATGCTTTCTATTGAATTCATAATTTGGTTTATTGATTTCTTCATTTTGAGGATTTCTGCTTTTTTTCTATAATGTCTAACTCTTTATTGAAGTGACCTTTCACTTCCTCTATTTTTTCTTTGATTTTACTCCTTATACTATCCTTTACTTCACAGATCAATTGAAATATGTACATTCTAAACTCCTTCTTGGGCATTTCTTCTATTGTGTTGTCAGTGGCTTCTGTTGTTGAGGCATCTTGGTTTGTTTGGGCTACATTGTTACTTTGTTTTTTCATGTTGTTCATGTGTTTTCCCATCTAGAAGTATGGATCTAAGACAGCACAAATTTTACCCTGTAGATCTATAGTGTCCCTGAAGGTTTCCAGTGTCTTTCCATTAATGGTGAGACCAATATAACAACAGCCAGTGTATACAATATATAGCCTTAAAGATAATAGCTCCCACTATGTTGACTACTTATGGTGACTACTGCTTTCTCACAATAAAACAAAGTGGTGTATTCAATAACTATCTATAGTATACACAGAAAATTTGTTAAAATGGTTTACAATTTCAAATAGTGGACAACAGAACAGAGGTAGTATAGTATGTGATGTTTGTAAGGGAAGGAGAGAGAAGCTAGAAGCAAAGGTTCACAGGTAGAGTCCAAGAGGGTCCAACAGAGATTGGCTGTTGGCTGGAGAAAAGTTGGAAAGATAATCCAAGAAAATTGTCAGACAAGGAGAGGAAGTATACAAAGAGAATAAATTAAAGACATATGAATACAACAAAAATGTAAAATGCAAAACACCATTCATATATTATTGTCCTCGACACACTGATGCATAAAAAACAGCCTGTTCCAAGTATGGCAGAGATATTAGTGAATTGAAAAATAAAATAAAATAAATCTCGCTGGAAAGTCAAATTGTCTCTGTCAGTGTTGATGTCTCTGACGTCATTTTCTCTGTCTCTGACGTCTCTCAGGATCTCTGGTGATCAGCCTTTGCAAATCCAGTCACTATCCCACCAATATGGGCTTCAGATACCTCAGGCTCAGTTATGCTGCAGTCCCAAGATCTCAATGCTGCTCCTACTTGCAGAGAGACCACCAGGGATACACTCATGCAAAGGAGCAACCCTGAAATTCAGCAGCAAGACAAGGGCCACCAGCACTCCCAGCAGGAGGACACCAGGTGCCTGCAAACCCACAGGCACCCCCACACTGGACCTGCAGGTCCCAGCCAGAGTCCCCAGACACAGGATCTTGTGGTGGTAAACCTGATGGCATCAGTGCCCCAGGCCCTGGCTGGTGTCCCAAAATGGATGCAGTCACATGCAACCAAACCTGAAGTCTCCCCTGCAACACTCCTCTAGGCAGTGGTAGCAGCAATATTGCCGGTGGTTATTGGCAGCAGGCAAGGGATCAGCAGCAGTCGGGGCTGCAGTGGTGATTGCAACTGCAGCTGTGGGGGCAGCATTACCAGCAATCTCCAGAGGTCAACAGTGGTGTAGGCATCAGTTGCATCTGGGCCAGTGGTGTTTTCTATGTCAGCAGCAGGTAGTTGCAGCTGCAAGGGCAGGAGCACCTGGAAAGAAGATTTCCAGGCGACCTCAGGGTGGTAGCAGCAGCATAAGAGGCAATAGCAATGACAGTATGAGTGCAGGCAGCAGCTCAAATTTCACAGATTTTTTTACTATAATTTTATTATCATTATTACTGTAGAAGTAAATTGTCCTTTTTCTTGGTTTTTAGGGTTTAAGCTTAACATATTGATTTTAGATCTTTCCTCT
Organism: Callospermophilus lateralis; assembly: GCF_048772815.1. Taxonomy (NCBI): domain Eukaryota; kingdom Metazoa; phylum Chordata; class Mammalia; order Rodentia; family Sciuridae; genus Callospermophilus; species Callospermophilus lateralis. Next base: position 29,459,785 of record NC_135325.1, on the reverse strand, counting down.
TTTCTAATATATACATTTATCCTATAAATTTTCCCCTGACTTTTGCTTTCACTAGAGCTTACATAATTGGATGCATGTTTTGTTTTAATTCTAAATGTTTTGTATTATAATCTTAAGACTTTTAAAAATTTCAATTCTTTGTAATCTTTTGAGATATTTTTTGGAACTAGGGATTGAACTAAGGGCCCAGCATATGCTATACATTTGCTCTACCATTGAACTACAGCTACATTCCTGGCCCTTTTTATTTTTATTTTGGAACAGGGTCTAACTAAGTCACCCAGGCTGGCTTCGAACTTAGGATACCCCTGCCATAGCCTGCTGAGTAGCTGGGATTACAGGTATTCGTCATAACACTTGGCAAGACTCCTTCTTTGACCCATCTCTTATTACAAGTGCATTATCTAATCCTCAAATATGTTTGGACTTTCTAGATGTATTTCTGTTATTGATTCCTATTTTAAATTCCCCCATGGTCACAAACATACTCTGTATGATTTATCTTTTTGTAAATTTGTTAAGATAGAGCTTAGTCTAGAATGTGATCTATCTTGGTAAATGTTCCAAGCAAACTTGAGAAGAATGTATATTATTCTGGTGTTGGATAGTATATTCTATTAATGTCAATTAGATCAAATTGATAGATAGTAGTAGTATTAGAGTCAACTATATTCTAATTGATTTTCTGCCTCCTTGAACTATCACTTACTGACAAGGCTATTGAAGTCTCCAACTATAATACTGGATTTATTTACTTCTTTCATTAGTCAGTTTTGGCTTCATGTATTTTGGCACTCTGTTGTTGGGTTCATACATGTTTAGGATTGTTATATCTTCATTAAGGAATCGATTTTTTTTTTTTTTTTTTTTTTTACCGTGTATTGCCTCTGCTTACCCCTGGTAAGTTTCCTTGCTCTGAAGTCTGCTTTGCCTGAAGTTATTATTGCTACTCCTGCTTTCTTGTCATTAGCATTTACATAGTACATTTTGTTCTTCTTTGTTTTTAAACTGTTTAATAGTTAAAGTGAGTTTCTTATAAATAATAAGTAGTTTTCTGCATCCATTCTGAAAATATATCTTTTAATTGGTGTGTTTAGACCATACCATTTAATGTAGTTTCTCATCTATTTTTTAATGTCAATCATATTTGTAATTGTTCTGGTGTCATTGCTTGAAGTTTCTCCCCTCCCCCTGATTTATAAAGCAGTTTATATACTTGTATTTCCTCTTAAAATATCAATCATACTTTAAAATAGTTAATGATTACCTGCATTTGGCAATATACATTTTAAACGAATCTGAGTGTACCTTTGTATGATACTATATTGCCTCACATATAGTGCAGGTACCTTATAACAGATACCCCTGATTCCTCTCTTATCTTCCAGTATAACAATACTATCTTTCATTTTACTTATCTACATTTTACAATCACCAAATACATTGCTGTTATAATTACTTTAGGCATGCAGTTATGTTTTAAGTCAATTAAACAGTAAGTAAATGCTTTTATTTTACCTTTGTTTCTTTTTAAATTTCTTCCTTTCTTTATGTTAATCCAAGATTATAACTTATGTACTTCTGCCTGCAGACAATCTTTTCACCTATTTTGTGGGACAGGTCTACATGATAAATTCCCTCAGATTTTGTTAATTGTGAAAAACTTTGTTTCTCAGTCATTTTAATAGCAGAATTTTGCTGGAAATATAATTCTAGGTTGATAGTTTATATTCTTTGAAGAGTTTAAATATTTCACTTCACTGTTTTCTGTTTTATGTGGTTGCTGACAAGATGTCCATTATAATTTGTATCTTTATTCCTCTGTAGGAATTTTTTTGCTTTATTTTTTCCAAAATTTTCTTTGTCATGGATTTTGTGTGGTTTGAATATGATATACTTATATACAAGTTTTTCTTGTATTTATTCTATTTGGTGCTGAGTTTCCTAGATCTGAAGTTTGATGTCTGTCATTAAATTTGGAAGTTCTCAGCCATTATTACTTCAAATAGTTTTTCTGTCCTTTTCTCCCTACTGCTGGAGTTACAGTTATTCATATAGTACAACCTTTGATATTTTCATGTTTTTCAGGTGTTTTACTTTTCCCCATTCTTTTTCACCCTTTGCATTTTGAGATGTTTGTATTCATCAGGACTCCATCTCTTATATACTGTTTTTTATTTCCAGTCTTTTGTGATAATGATGATTATGCTTGATATTGGAATCAAGGGTATTCTACCACTGAACTACATCCTTAGCCCTTATTTTTTTTTTAATTTTGAGATAGGGTCTCAGTAAATTGCCAAGGCTAGCCTTAAACTTTCAATCCTCATCCTTCAGCCTCCTGAGTTGCTGGGTTTATAGGTGTGTGCCTCCATGCCTGGCTAAGCATTTTCATTTGATTTTTTTTCTTAGAGTTTCCATCTCTTTGCTTCCATTACTTATTTGTTCTTGCATGTTGTTAACTTTTTCATTAGAGACTTTTAAATTAATCATTGTTTTGTAAATTCCTCATCTGATAATTCCAACACCTGTCATATCTAAGTCTGTTTTGATAATTACTCGTCTCTTTAGATTTTTTAAAAAATATTTATTTTTTAGTTGTAGTTGGACACAATGTCTTTATTTTATTTATTTATTTTTATGTGGTACTGAGGATCAAACCCAGGGCCTTGCATGTGCTAGGCAAGCACTCTACCACTGAGTGACAATCCCAGCACCTAGATTGTTTTTTTTTCCTGCTTTTTAATTAGAGATTTTTAAATGACTTTTCAATATATGATGCATTTCTTAATAGAAATTGAGGATTTTTGTTACCCTAACCAGGAATTGGGCTTTGTTTACTATTTGCTGTAGCTCTAGAAATGAACCCTCCAGGTTTCAAAAATCCCTATTGTTATTTTTCTCTCCCCTCTTAACTTGGGCTTTCCTAATTATTTCTTAGAAAGAGTCTGTCTTTCAATTCTTTTAAAAAAACTGTTGGTGTGGTGGAAAGATATATACAATTTAAATATTAGTCTTTTATTGGGATTTTTGCTCTGACTTGTGACCTTCCCAAGCATTTCTTCTTTTGTAGTTCCCCCGTGCCTTAAGTGATACCTGAAGGCTGAAGAGGGCTAGAATCAGAGGAGTGACTTTTTCTTAAAGTTAAGTGACATGGCTCAGGTAAAATCTTTCTCCACATAGAGTAGAGAAAATGTTGGAAATATTTTATAATGATTACTCCTCTCTTAATTCCTGCCAGACTTATAAGGGAGATCTTTCTTAGATCCCCTGGTATATAATCTTGGAAGTAGAATTTATGAAATTATGTGGGTCACATAAGACTCTATCCCCAAGGAATATTTTGTTACCATAGTCTACATTCAGCTTTCAGTAACTCCTCAAAATTACAATTTAAGTGTTCCTAGCAGTTTATGGTTTCAGCAAGTTGTACTTCAGACAGAAGATTTTTGGATGTCTTTGGATTTGCCTGTGTCTCCCAATTTTATGGCAACACTTTATCCATCTAAGAAAAGTCATTGGTTTTCATTTTGTCCATCTTTTTCTTATAAGGACTGGAGTGATGATGTCCAGTCATATTGTATGTCAGAGTTGGTTTAGAAACCCTAATTAATCTTCTAAAAATGAAAATCATCTTGCTTTCTCCATCCAGTATGAAACTCCTTTCCTTTTTCCCATCATATCCTCTGTCAGAGGGTTTTCTCAGCAGAGATTTTCCTTAGGAACACTGATTTGTCTTTTATATCACAGCTGTCTGCTTCTTGGAATGCAAAGTGCTAAGGGATATTTATGTACAACCTCACTTTGTACCTAAAAATCTGCTACAACTCATAACTAGTCCCTACAATGAAGTCTACTTCTCTCATGCCTTGCCCTGGTGAAACATTTATATATACTTGCTCACAGAGATTCCACCACGTTTTCTTCCATTTCGGTTTACTTTGGGAGTCCTTCATAGTATCAGACAAGTTGTGTGTATTATAATTGAGAACCTAATTTAAATTTCTTCTCATGGGGATATGAAGCCCATAAAAAGTAAGTTCTAGGGAATAATTGAGCATCTGTTTTAAATGTATCTAACAGGATATGATGGCCTACACAAATCACAGTAGATGACAGTGGTATGTATTTCCATATAACCAGAAATCTGGCAAGAGAGAATGCAGAGTTAGGCAGGACATGGTTGGGCAACATCTCAAAAAGTTCTTTTTAATTTTTTTATAATTTTAATTTGTTATATATGACAGTGGAATGCATTACAATTCATATTATACACATAGAGCACAATTATTCATAAAATATAGTTTTTTAAAAAAAATGCCTTTTCAGTTTGTCATACCAGATGTGCTAGACTGTTGAATCCTGGTCTCAATGTGGCTGTCACACTTACAACTAACCTTTTTTTCAGATAAGAGAAAGAAATGTTCCACAAACAATTTATTTTAAATGTCTACTCCTAATGGAAAAGATACTGGGAAAATGAGTGCTAAACTTTCATAGTATTTCCAGGAAATGTTAGGGAAGAATGGGTTGAAAATGTCTAGGAAGTGATACATGGCAGCAGCCTCTGTTGACCTACTCACTCAAGTTTCAGAAACTATGTACTTTCTCATTTGATCCTCACTGCATCTTAGTGACACAGAAGGGGATGGTGAACATTCAGATTTGGATGAAGAACAGAGGTTTTGACTTTCATTGTTTTTTCTTCTTATCTTTTAAGGCCCCTTTCACAATTCTACTCATTAAAACTCCAATATTTTATCCTAAATAAACTATTCCTGGAGTATGGTGGTGCATGTATGTAATCCCAGTAACTTGGGAGACTGAGGTAGGAACATCAAAAGTTCAAGGTGTGCCTCAGCAACTTAGCAAGACCCTCAACAACTTATCAAAACCCTTTCTCAAAATAAAAAAATAAAAAGGACTGTTAAAGTGCCTCTATGTTCGAGGTTCAATCTCCAATACTGAAAGAAAGAATGAAAGAAAAAGAAGTGAATTATTTTCTTGGTTACTCATTTAGTGTGTGTATATATATATATATATATATATATATATATATATATATATATATATATATATATATATATATGTCAGTTTCATTCCTCTAAAAAGAAGATGGTTAGAGTTAGGAGTACAAATGACTTATTGGGAGAAAAGTCTATGAGAAAGAAAAGTGCATGAAGCATAATTGTGAAGAAAAACCTTGTGTCATGAAGAAAAACCTTGTATTATGAAGAAAACCCTTGTATCATGAAGTAAAACCTTATATTATGAAGCAGTTCTGACAAGATTTCGGCCAATCCAATAAAGAGCTCCTGAGAAAATATTTTTCATTAGAATGCTACATTAGGCAGAAATGGCCAGATTCTATTATCCCCATTATGATCAGTCATTTGTTGGAACATGCCTGGGAATGGGGTAAATTTAATTCAAATGTTGCTGTGAATCCTGAAGACCATACAATAGAAACTGTCAGTTAACTGCTCCTTTCACAGCTAAGTGGCAAGTTCTTTCTAGAAGAGAGATTTTGGTGATGTACCTCCATGACTGCCACCTAATTATTTTCAGTCATTTTAATTTTCAAATTGTTCACAAATATTTAAGTTTCCTACTATGTGTGAACTGGTCTGCTAGACTCTTTGATGATTCAGGGAAGTCTAAGACATTTGCTGGGTTATGGATCTTCTATTCTCTCCCCTTCACTGTCTTAGTCTGTTTTCTTTTTTCCAAGTTTCAAAGTTTTCATTTGTATATAAGAAATTGTGCTTTCTAATAATTAAAATCATTTGAACAAAAATGACAATTTGATTAAATTGCATTTTACAACCTCCAGGACATCTTGGAGCACCTTGAGTTTTACTCCTGTTTCACTTTCCTCCCACCCAGATTCTTTCTTCACCAACATGCAAGCTCTTTTCCTTCCCTGTCAGACAGACAGGAAGATGAGAGGGGCAGGCTCACAGACTTCATTGTCAGTAGTTCTTAATTCTTTGATGTGAAAGGGGAAGCTCTGTTATTTCAACTTGATTCTACCTTTTCTGTACCTTACAAAGTTAAACAGCTAAAAGAAGTAAAATATGGCAGTGCTTGTGGAATCTCAACCATTTTGGGTTTGTCAGATGTGGTTGTGGAGGAGGTGGGGTGAGCTAATTGAGCAAGCAGTCCAGTCTGCACAGTGGCCACCTCCCAGTCGTTTAGTTCATTTTCTGTTGTTAATAACACAAATCACAGACTAGGTAAGGTATCATGAAAAGAGGTATATTTTGGCTCATGGTTCTGAACCAAGGTTAAAGGGTCTCCTCTGGTGATGGCTGTCTTGCTAGCAGAGTCTCGAATCAGTGAAGGGTATCACATGAAAAGAGACAGGAAGTGTGTAAGATGCCTAGCACAAATGATTTTTATAGTAGGTCTACTCTTGTGATAACCCATTAATCTATAAATTCATTAAACATAAGAGTGGATTCATCCATAAGAACAGAGCCTTAATTCCAACTTAAATATCTTACCTAGTTCCAGCCCTTTATAACTCATAATGGGGACAATATTTCAACACGACTTTCAGAGGAGACAAATCATATTCAAACCTTAACATCCACCTTGCTCTATGTTGCTGGAGCCTAACCTTTGTGGAATGTAACTCAGGGCTTCAGTACACTCTGATTTTCAGTCAGATCTGACCAAATGGAGAGCCTTGACAACAGATGGAAAGGCAGATAATAATAAAGAAGGAACTTCTTCCCTTGAAATCTTGTTTTTTTTTTTTTTTTTGAGGTCACCAGGGTTGACTGTGTCCCTTACCCAAGGCATAATTTTCTCTCTGACTGAAGAATGGTAATGAAGGGAAAGATGAATCTGAGAAAACTTATATAGGCTAGGTCATAAAGGGTACTATACACCATGATAAGGAGCTTGGATGTCATTTTATAGACAGTGAAGAGCTTTTGAAGGGTTCTATTCATTGGAGCAAGGAGGGCCAGATATGCTGTTTATAAGGTTAGTCTGACATTATGATAAGTTCCAATAACTTCTCTGTATCTCTTCATTCCTTCAAGCATAGAAATAGTGACAGCTATAACCTCCCTAACTACAGATAGGTTCATACACTATACCTTGTAATTTCTCTATACATTCCCCAGACTTTTATCAGATCCTTTGTAAATCAAACCTCTTCAGCTTATCTTAATTGGAATGCACCATCTGTTTTCATTTGGGACCCTGACTCATGCACTTGCTTTTTTATTTTTATATACATATGCCATTTCTACCTAATTAGTTTTATATAAGCAACTGGAGACAGAAGCTGAAACTTATCTAGGCTCTTAATAAATGTCTTTTATAAAATACAGTTTCTCCTATGAATACTTATTTATTTCTCCACTTATTCATTCGTTTGAAGATGTATTTAAGGCTTGCCATGTGCCTTGTGTTATGTTAGTTACTGCATACAAGGATACTGGTTCAGCAAAGAGGAACCTAGAACATAGAATCTAACCATAAAGTACAGTCAAGCAACAACAAACAGACTGAGATTGAAATATACCCAGTGAACTAAGAATAAGTTATGGAGAATGTGATTATTTTTAACGAATGAAGGAAGGAAAGGCTTTGCTTAAAAAGTGACATTTAAAATGAATTTTGTGCGAGTTATTCATCTGGAAGACAGGATGAAAAAATATATATGGTCAGTGGCTCAATTTCCATGTAACTGAAGAATGGTAATGAACAGAAAGACAAATCTGAGAAAGCTTATATACGCTTGGTCATAAAGGGTACTATGCACCATGCTAAGGAGCTTGGATATCATTGTATAGACACTGAAGAAATTTTGAAGGACTCTATTCATGGGATCAAGGAGGGCCAGATATTCCTTTTATAAAGTTGGTCTGACAGTATCCTGGAGGATAAATTGGAGAAAAGTGAGACTCAGGTTATTTCAAGCAGCTATTATAATAGTTCAGGTAGCAGGAGGAGACCTTGGTCTATGATATCAGGAAATAATAATTATGATAAAGGACAGCGAGATAGGGATTGATTTGGAGATGTTGTTGAGTCATTAGGATAATGGGAAGGTACTATATCAGGAAGGAACTATAATTCTTGAATGTCATTTGATTGCCAGGAGCAGCATAAACTCATTTTCAATTGTTTGTAATAGTCTGAAAGTAAACACCCTGCCCTAATGGAGACTAAGCCACAATGTGTTGGTGTGTGTTATCTCTTTAAAATGGGAAGAATGAGTTATCTCTGCTTTGAATTTCCCATGTAGTTATGTAGTAAAACCATTTTTTAAAAAACAGAATATCCTATGGGGGAAAACTTTATGGAAATAATATGTAAATAGGCTATTACTTCGTGACTCTGGCTATATCCACTTTCCATCATACATGATTGCAAATTTGTTTCTACCAAGGAATCGCCTTTCCTTTTTTATTATTGGTAGCTTAGATTTTTTTCCTTTGTATAAAAACAAAGAGTTATGTAGCCTGGGGAAAAGAAATTGAAAGTAATAGCACTTCCTGTGAAAAAGTACTACATTTAAAAGCTTAGTATTTTAAATAACACTGTGTTGAAAGTTTTGATATCCACTTGAAGATTTTTTTTCCTGTTAATAACTTATTCATGCAGTTCCTGCTGAAGTTAATGATAATCATTGTGTACTTTTCAAGAAGAGAATAAAATTTGCCCTAAAAATAACTCTAGAAAATATCTGAGATTTAGTCCTTCAGAAAATAAAAAGTGAAAATAATTCATTGTGCCCTTTATTTACTTGTTTTAGCTCTTTTTCTCATCAAAAATAAATATTGACAAGGGGCAAGTATTTTACTATAAAAATAAAAATGGAGCCTCAAATATAAAAAAGTGAAAGGATATAACATACAACTTATTTTAAAAATATATAAATGCAAATATGAATATAAAAATGTTCAACTAAAGATATAATGAAAGAAACCAAACAAGTTAAACAAACAATAAAATTGTTTCATACATAAATTTGCAAATTATAAAATATTAATACCCAGCTTTAACTAAAGTTGAATGAATTAAGTTGCCTCTTATAGAACTGATATAAATCACTAAGTTGTCACATATTTACTGGAGGGCAAAATGCAAATCTGTATTAAGACACCTAAAAATATTCATTGTCTTTAAGCCATCAATTTTACTTCCAAAAATATATCCTAGGGAAATTAAGATGAATTTCTACTGGGATTCAGCCAAAATATATAATGTTCAGTGCTATGTGTAGTGGGGGGAGGAGTAGGAAGACTAAATGTTCTACAACAGAAATTTATTTAAATATACTTATCTAAAATCTATAATGCTATGTGTATAGTACATATATACATATAAATGTACTTAAGTCCATAAAAATCTATGATGGTACAAACACACACACACACACACACACACACACACACACACTCACACACACACGTATGTCATCAGGCCTAGTCCCCACAGGAACCAGAAAGGTACACTTGAAATAGGATAATTCAAGAAGGGTTTAGCTATATGCAGGAGCAAAGGACTAGTAACAGTCCATATGTCATGACTATAGCATTAAAAATATACAAGGAAAAGGAAAGAGAATTTTGTGCATAATTGGTTTCCTTAAGAGGACCTTTGATTGAGGGAAGTAGCCAGTCTGAGGCACCTTTTCAGGAAAACAACCAAGAGAGTAAATACCTTGTCTCATACCCTCCCTTCCCTACAGCTAGGTCCCTTCACTGGCCCAAACCAATAAGAACCCATTAGTGTGGTCCATGTAGATCAGCTCATGGTAAAGAAAACTAAATCTTCTAGTGAGTGTGGGATTTGGGATAGCAATGAATGAGAAAAGGTTAGAGAATAGTGGAAAATGGATCTGTAAAGGAGTCAAATAGAAGAAATCTCATATAGACCACTTTTTTATTTGAAATATCTACTTACATTTCATCAGTGGGAAGCCTTCATTTTCTTAAGAGAGGAGTACATGACATCATATCAACTACTGTATTATGGAAGGATGATAAAACACCCTTATAATATCATCTAAAATATAAAATGAGTCAACACCAGAATTCATGTAATATAGGATGGGAAAATGATTGAATTATTACAAAATGTATCTGTTAGATCCTGCTTGAGCTGATCATGAGAAATAAGTTGATTTATCACAGTTATCTTCTTCTATCACACCTTAAATATGTCCTTATCATTTGCTAGCATGCCACATAGATGGTAATCTTTACTGGAGAATGGTGTAGTCTTTAATCATTAAAGAGTTTGGCTCTTTGATTTTTATTACAGTGATATAGGTTTTAACGGATTAGGACTACCAAATTTAGGTAAATTAAGATATGCCCCAAGAAGTACCTTAGCTTTCAGCATAGTCTGTCTCGCCTCTATTGTGTAGGAGTAAACCAATTCCCCACTGAAAATCAGAATGTTTGCCCACTCCAATGATCCCCTTCTATAGGGCTGTTGGCCGCTGATGTCATTTATTTCATTTGTCCAAATGCTATAATCGCCAATACATTACTACCATGATTTCCTTTAAAAATAGGTATCTCTTAGGATATTTAAAAATAAGAAAAATATTTTATTTTTATTTATTCTTTTGTTAGTATTCTTTTCTTTGTGTATATCCAACTTTTTGACCTAGGTCATTTTAATTCTCCCTGAAGAACTTATATGTTTCATGCAAGGCAAATCTGCTGATGATAATTACTGTGTTATTTTTATATGAGAATTTTAAAAGTTCTTCACTTTTGAATAATAAAATTCTAGACTAGTGGTTTTTCTTTTTTCTTTCAACTCTTTATATATTCATACTATTCTTTTCTTGCCTAAATGGATTTTCAGTCTGTTGTAATTCTTGTCCTTGTTCTTTAGGTAATGCATTTTATTTCCCCTGGCTTTTCTCAATATTTTCTCTGTCATTTCTTTTTTCTGCTTTGTGTTGTTTTTGTACAAGGGATTGAACCTAGGTATGCTTAACTACCCAGCCACAGTCCTTTTTAAAAAATCATCTTTTGTTTTGAGGCAGTGTCTCACTGAGTTGCTTAGGGCCTACATAAATTGCTGAGGCCAGCATTAAACTTGAGATCCTCTTGCCTCAGCCTCCTGAGTTGCTGGGATTACAGGTGTATATCATGGCACCTGCTGTCATTGACTTTTTTTAGTTTGAATATGATATGCCTAAATGTGAAAGATTGTTTGTTTATTCTTTTTTTTAAAAAAATATTTTTTTCTTTTATTAGTTCTAATCAATTATATATGACAGTAGAAAGCTCTTCGATTCATTGTACACAAATGGAGAATTTTTTGCTTCTCTAATTTTATGTGAAATAGTCACACCATTTGTGTGATCATACATGTACCTAGGGTAATGATGTCCATCTCATTCCAACATCTTTCCTACCCCTTGCCCTCTTCCCAGCTTTGCTCCATCCAAAATTCCTCCATTCATCTCATATTCCCTGCCCCATTATGGATTAGCATCCAGTTATCGGAGAAAACATTGGGCCCTGATTTTGGGGGGCTGGCTTATTTCATGTAGTGTGATGTTCACTAACACCATCCATTTACCTGCAAATGCCATAATTTTATTCTCTTTTAATGCAGAGTAATATCCAATTATGTATATCTTCCACATTTTCTTTATCCATTCATCTATTGCAGGACATCTAGGTTGATTCCACAGTTTAGCTATTGTGAATTGTGCTCCTATAGACATCGAACTGCCTGTGTCACTACAGTGTGGTGTTTTCAAGTCCTTTGGGTATAGATCTAGGAGTGAGATAGCTTTCCAGAATGGTTGCACCAATTTGCAGCCCCACCCAGCAACGTATGAGTGTGACTTTTTCTCCACGTCCTCACCAAAAGTTGTTGTTGCTTATATTTTCGATAACTGCCATTCTAATTGGAGTGAGATAAAATCTTAGAGTAGTTTTGATTTACATTTCTCTAATTACTAGAGCTGTTGAACATTTTTTTCTTATATTTATTGATTGATTGTATATCTTCTTCTGAGAAGTGTCTGTTTAGCTCCTTAGCGCATACATTGACTGGGTTGTTTGTTATTTTGGTGTTAAATTTTTTGAGTTCTTTATATATCCTGGAGATTAGTGCTGTATTTGATGTGTGTGTGGCAAAAAACTTGCTCCCCAAATGTGGGCTTTCTCTTTACTTCATTGATTATTTCTTTTACTGTGAAGAAGCTTTTTAATTTGAATCCACCCCATTTATTGGTTCTTGATTTTATTTCTTGTACTCTAGGAATCTTGTTAAGGAAATCAGATCCTAGGTCAACATGATGAAGATTTGGGCCTACTTTTTCCTCTATTAGGCACAGGGTCTCTGGTCTAATCCCTAGGTCCTTGATCTACTTTGCATTGAGTTTTGTACATGGTGAGAGAGAGGGATTTATTTTCATTTTGCTGCATATGGATTTCCAGTTTTCCCAGCACCATTTTTTTTATTGGTTATTCAAAACATTACAAAGGTTGCAGAATCACATCGGTTACACATCCACATTTTTACATAATGCCATAATAGTAACTTTTTATTCTGCTAGCTTTCCTATCCTCTACTATCCCCCCTCCCCTCCCCTCCCATCTTCTCTCTCTACCCTATCTACTGTAATTCATTTCTCTCCTTATTTTTTTCCCATTCCCCTCACAACCTCTTATATGTAATTTTGTGTAACAATGAGGGGCTCCTTCCATTTCCATGCAATTTCCCTTTTCTCTCCCTTTCCCTCCGACCTCATGACTCTGTTTAATGTTAATCTTTTCCTCCTGTTCTTCCTCCCTGCTCTGTTCTTAGTTGTTCTCATTATATCAAAGAAGACATTTAGCATTTGCTTTTTAGGGATTGGCTACCTTCACTTAGCATAATCTGCTCTAATGCCATCCATTTCCCTGCAAATTCCATGATTTTGTCATTTATTAGTGCTGCGTAGTACTCCATTGTGTATAAATGCCACATTTTTTTAATCCATTCATCTATTGAGGGGCATCGGGGTTGATTCCACAGTCTAGCTATTGTGAATTGTGCTGCTATGAACATCGATGTGGCAGTATCCCTGTAGTACGCTCTTTTAAGGTCTTCAGGGAATAGTCCAAGAAGGGCAATAGCTGGGTCAAATGGTGGTTCCATTCCCAACTTTCCCAGGAATCTCCATACTGCTTTCCATATTGGCCGCACCAATTTGCAGTCCCACCAGCAATGTACAAGAGTACCCTTTTCCCCACATCCTCGCCAGCACTTGTTGTTGTCTGACTTCATAATGGCTGCCAATCTTACTGGAGTGAGATGGTATCTTAGGGTGGTTTTGATTTGCATTTCTCTGACTGACCAGCACCATTTGTTGAAGAGACTATCTTTTCTCCAATGTATGTTTTTGGCGCCTTTGTCTAATATGATTATTTGGGTTTGTTTCTCTGTCTTCTGTTCTGTACCATTGGTCCACATGCCTGTTTTGGTGCCAATACCATGCTGTTTTTGTTACTATAGCTTTGTACTATAGTTTAAGTTCTGGTATTGTGATGCCTCCTTTTTCACTCTTCTTGCTTACGATTACTTTGGCTATTCTTGGTCTCTTATTTTTCCAAATAAATTTCATGATTGCTTTTTCTATTTCTATAAGTAATGACATTGGGATTTTAATTGGAACACATTGAATCTGTATAGTGCTTTGGGTAGTATGGCCATTTTGACAATATTAATTTTGCCTATTCAAGATCATGGGAGATCTTTCCATCTTCTAAGATCTTCTTCAATTTCTTTATTTAGTGTTCTGTAGTTTTCATTAGAGAGGTATTTAACCTCTTTTGTTAAGTGTATTCCCATGTATTTTATTTTTTAAGGTAATATGAATGAGGTAGTTTTCCTAATTTTTTGGAAGATTCCTCACTAATATTTAGAAATGCATTTGATTTATGGGTATTGATTTTATATCCTGCCACTTTGCTGAAATAATTAACTAATTCTAGAATTTTTCTGGTGATTTTTTTTTGGACCTTTAAGTATAGAACCATGTCATTAGCAAATAATGATAGTTTGAGTTCATCTTTTCCTATTCATATCCCTTTAATTTCTTTCATTAGTCTAATTGCTGTAGCTAGAGTTTCAAAGACTATGTTCAGTAGAAGTAGTGAAAGAGGGCATCCTTGTCTTGTTCCAGTTTTTAGTGGGAATGCTTTCAATTTTTCTCCATTTAGAATGATGTTGGCCTTGAGTTAAGCATAGATAGCTTTTACAATGTTAAGTTATATTCCCACTATCCCTAGTTTTTCTAGTGTTTTAAATGTGCTGTATTTTGTTCAAATGTTTTCTCTGCATCAATTGATATAATCATATAATTCTTTATGTTAATTGATGTGATCAATTATGTATATTGATTTCCATATTTGAGCCAACTTTGCATTCCTGGAATGAACCCCACTTGATCATGGTGCACTATTTTTTGCAAATGTTTTTGTATGCAATTTGCCAAAATTTTGTTGAGAATTTTTGCATCTATGTTCTTTAGGGATACTGGTCTGATATTTTCTTTCTTCAATGTGTCTCTGTCTGGTTTTGGTTTCAGGATGATATTAGCCTCATAGAATAAATTTTTAAGGTTTCCCTCCTTTTGTATTTCATGGAATAATTTAAGGAGCATTGGCATTAATTCCTCTTTATATGTCTTGTAGTACATGGCTGATAATCTGTCTGGTCTTGGTCTTTTTTTGTTGGTAGGCATTTGATGGCATCTTTTATGTTTTTGATTGAAATTGATCTGTTTAAATTGTATATGTCCTCCTGGTTGCATTTCTGTAGGTCTTATGCTTCTGGAAATTTGTCAGTGTTTTCAATTTTACTGGAGTATAAATTTGTTTATTTGTTTGTTTTTTGTGGGTACTGGGGATTGAACTCAGGGGCACTCAACCACTGAGCCACATCCCCAGCCCTATTTTGTATTTTATTTTAGAGACAGGGTCTCATTGAGTTGCTTGGTGCCTTGCTTTTGGTGAGGCTAGCTTTGAACTTGCGATCTTCCTGCCTCAGCCTCTCAAGCTGCTGAGATTTAGGCATGCACCACTGCACATGGCTAGAGTATACATTTCCAAAATAGTTTCTAATTGTCTTCTGTATTTAAATAGTGTCTGTCATAATATTTCCTTTTTCATAATGCATGTTAGTAATTTGAGTTTTCTCTCAACTTCTCTTTGTTAGCATGGCTAAGGGTTTCTCAAATTTACTTATTTTTTTCAAAGAACCAGCTTTTTGTTTTGTCATTTTTTTGAATTTTTTCCTTTGTTTCAATTTCATTGATTTCAACGTGGATTTTAATTATTTCCTGTCTTCTACTACTTTTGGTGTTGGTTTGTTCTTCTTTTTCTAGGGCTTTGAGATGTAATGACAGGTCATTTATTTGTTGACTTTTCCTTCTTTTAATGAATGGGCTTAATGTAATGAACTTTCCTCTTAGCACTGCCTTCATAGTGTCCCAGAGATTTTGATATCTTGTATTGTAGTTCTCATTTACCTCTAAGATTTTTTTAAATCTCCTTCCTGATGTCTCCTGTTATCCATGCATCATTCTGTAGCATATATTTTAATCTTCAGGTGTTGGAGTACTTTCTACTTTTTTAAATTTTATCATTGATTTCTAATTTCATTCCATTATGATAAGATAAAATGCAGGGTAGTATCTCTGTTTTTTGTATTTGTTAAGACTTGCTTTGTGAAGGATCCATGTGTTGCTGAGAAAAAATGTATTCACTCATTGATGGATGGATATTCTATACGTGTGTGTTAACTCTAAATTAGTGATTGTTCCATAGTTTCTTTGTTTAGTTTTTTTTTTTTTTTTGGAAGATCTATCCAGTGGTGAGAGAGGTGTGTTACCAGTTACCCAGTTTTATTGTGTTGTGGTCTATTTGATTCTTGAAGTTGAGAAGGGTTTTTTAATATACATAGATGCCCCATTGTTTGGGGCATAGATATTTATGATTGTTATGTCTTATTGATGTATAAATTTCTTAATCAGTGTGAAATGTGCTTTTTTTTAATCTCTTTTCACTAACTTTGTTTTGAAGTCCACTTGTCTGATATGAGGATGGAAATCCCTGCTTGTTTACACAGTCCATATGAGTGATATGTTTTTTCCTATCATTTCATATTGAGTCTATGAATCTTTTCCTGTGAGATTAGTTTCTTGAAGGAAGCATATTGTTGGGTGTTTTTTTTTTTTTAAATCCAATCTGCCAGTCTATGTTTTAATTGATGAGTTCAGTCCATTCACATTCAGGGTTATTATTGAGATAATTTTTATATTCTCGAACATTTTGATTTATTTTTGGTTTTTAACTTGATTTTTTAACTTGATTGGCCTTTCCTTTAGTGTTGTTCCTGCCTTTGTTGATTTTCGTTGTTTTTTAAATTTTCTCCTCATGGACTATATTTTACCAAGAATGTTCTGTAGTGCAGGCTTTCTAGTTGTAAATTTTTTTAACTTTTGTTTATCATGAAAGGTTTTTATTTTGTCATTAAATCTGAAGCTTAATTTTGCTGGATATAAGATTCTTGTTTGGCATCCATTTTCTTTCAGAGCTTGGTATTTGTTGTTTCAGGATCTCCTGGCTTTTAAGGGTCTGTGTTGAAAAACTGCTGATATCCGAGTTGGTCTCTCCCTATATGTAATCTGGTTCCTCTCTCGTGTGGCCTTTAAGATTCTATCCTCATTCTGTATGCCAGCAATTTTCATTATAATGTGCCTTGGTGTAGCTCTAGTTGTAATTTTGTTACTTTGGTGTACTGTAAGCCTCTTGTATTTGATTTTTCAATTCATTCTTCATGTTTGAGAATTTTTCTGATATTATTTCATTGCAGAGATTGTGCATTCCTTTGTTATAAATCTCTGTGCCTTCCTCTATCCCAATAAATCTGGTTTGTTTGGGGCACTTTTCTCCCTTGTTTTTTCATGTTGTCTATGTGTCTTCCTCTCTTGCAGTGTGGCTCTGAGGTATTGACGTTTCTACCCTCTAATCTTGTGTCCCTGAAGGTTATCACTACCTCACCTTTAAGGGGGAGATCAATGTTTATAGCACCTAATGCAACCAATATACAGCCATAAATTAATTAGCTTCTATTTATACATATACAGTTTTGTTGCTGTAATCAGAAATGATGAGTTTAGTTATCTTCTACCATATAGCCAGTAGGTTTACATAAAGATTTATAGTTTCTAATGGTGGACAGAGAGAGAATGGTGGAAGTATGTGTGTATGTTGTGATGTTTATGTGGTAGGATGTTAGAATATAGAGGTGTTAGATTATAGGATGAGTAAAAGGAGAATCAAAGAAATTGGCTGTTAGCAGGAGAAAAAAGAGAGAGAGGTGGCTCCATGCAAGGCTCCCTGTTACCTTTGCAACAGGATGGTGTCTGTTAGCACACCTAGTAGGGATACCTCTGGTGCAACTGAGGCCACAGGGATCTTGGTGATGATCTTCTAGGTCCTGGTTGTTGTCTGTAGATAGAAATGACCATTTCCCTAGTTAGTGGTAGCAGTAGAGTCAAGTGTAAAGGTATAGGGGTTTCCAGGCCCCTGTCTGTGTCCCAAGATGGAAGCTGCCCAACCTAAAGATGGCAGAAGTGGCAGTGAAGGTAACCCAAGATGGTCATGGAGGTTGTCCCAAGATAGAAGCAACTACTTTCATAGATGGGGTTGGAAGGATGGGCTGTGCGATGACATTGGGCAGCCTCTTCAATGATGCCACACTGTGGTGTATGTCACTGCAATGGGCAGCTGCCTCCTGGCCCTGTTCATTGTCCTATGGTGGAGATTACAACATGTGGAAGGCTATGGCAGTGTCTACAATGTCTTAAGATGGAGGGAGTTTGTGTGGCACCACCCTTTGTTGGATAGGGAACCACAGTGAGGTATTCCTCTCTGTGCAGGGGAGGTTTTTCTCTCCACATGGGCAGTGCAAGTATTCCAGTTGGTCTTGCCATGGGTGGAGCAGATCTATTTATTTATTTTGATATTTAATCTCCTGACTATTTTCTAAGATTTCTGGATCTGTGGTTTTCTCTGGTTTGGGTTCTGTCATTTTAAGAAGTCCTTGACCAGAAATTATTCCAGAAATTTCTTATGTTCCTTTCTCTTTCTTTTCCTTCTAGTATTATAATTGCATATATACTGTAACTTTTGATATTATCCTATAGTTATTAGATATTCTGGGTTTAAAAAATTCTTTGTTTCCTCTTTGTTCACTTTGGGAAATTTCTTTTGACCTATTTTCAAACTCGGTAATCCTTTCCTTAGCCATATTGAATCTTCTTATACTCCTACCAAAGCCGCCCTTCCTTTCTGTTAGTGTTTTTGGCTTTTAGCCTTTTCTTCTGATTCTATCTTAGAATTTCTCCTCTCTAAATACATTAACAATTTGTTCTTACTTTTTGTTTACTTTTTTCCTTACAGCCCTAAATATAATAATCATATATATTTTTTAGAAAGACACACACACACACACACACACAGAGAGAGAGAGAGAGAGAGAGAGAGAGAGAGAGAGAGAGAGAATTTTTCAATATTTATTTTTTAGTTCTCAGCAGACACAACATCTTTATTTTATTTTTATGTGGTGCTGAGGATCGAACCCAGTGCCCTGCACATGCCAGGCGAGCGCGTTACCACTTGAGCCACATTCCCAGCCCCAATAATCATATATTTTAAAAAATTTCTTTTCTTATGATTCCAACATCTGTGCCAAATTTTAATCTGTTTCTTGATGCTTGATTTGTCTCTCAAACTGGATATTTTCTTTTCTTCTAGCATAACTTGTAAACTTTCTGTTGAAAGTCAGATATGTTGTATCAAATAATAAGACTTAAATATACAGTTATTCAAGTGGAGCCCTGTTGGTATAGAGGGAAAATGTAAGGGAGACAGAGCTTTTTATATCCTTTCTTTTAAATGTCCATCTATCATGGAATTGTGTTTCAGGGCTGTGACCTTCACAAATGTTTCTCCAGTGGCATAGCTGTTCTTCCTGTATGCGGTATCAATCCATTATCCCTCCCCCTCAATCTGTTTACTTGAAGCTCTGATCCCTGTTGACTCTTTTTTTCACTTGAGAAAGGAAGGATACAGGGGTCTGGAGTGAAAAGAATCGCCAGGTAAGATGAGGCTCTTGGAATGCATCCTTCATACTGGGGAGTAGGCCTTTATTATGGAAAAGGCTGGGTTTATTTTAGAATGATTATACTTCCCCTTTCCTTACCAGATCAAGGAAGGGATTTTTCTTGGATATTCATTTTGAAAACCTCATAGAGTTTCTGGAGGTTAAGTTCACAAATATATGGGGAGGCCCTAGGACTGTGGTCACAGGATTTTGTCCATCTCATTATATTCTATACTCACCTTCCCACCATTTGTGAAACTTATCAGTTAAATATTCCTTAAAGTTTATTGCTCCAGCAGCCTCTGCTACAGGTAAGCAGCTCTCAGCTGTCTTTCTGGATCCACCTCTATGTCCAGATTTTGAAATAGCAAATTACTCTGAAACCTAAGTTCTCTTATGGATCTAAAAAAAGTGTTCATTATCAGTTTGTTCTGTTTTTTCCTTGTTGGGTAATACTCACCTACATTGGGAAGGGACATTTACTTTACTGAGTCTACTGATTCAAATGCTGCTCTTATCCAGAAATACTACACAGCCACATTAAGAAATAATGTTGACCTAATACCTGGGCAACCCTTGATCTAGTCATTTTAAAGTATAAAGCTATCACAGTATAAAGGCAATGAGACAAATCAGATCACCATGGGAATGAGAACAACTGGAATAGAATAGTGATCTGAAATAGAGTTCTGGGATGTGGCAATGTTTGGAGGTTCAATAAATGGAAAAAAAAAGCCCCAAAGTACAGAATGTGAAGATGTAGTGAGGTTGGAAGAAATTCTACGAATAATGTTCTTGAAGCCAAATGAACAAAGGTGTTTCAAGGAGGAAGGAATAATCAATACTGCAAGTTCTACTGGTGAGTTGAATAGATGATAGTAATAACTGACCAATTTGGCAACATAAAGGTCATTTGTGACCTTGCCAAGAATGGTTACAGTGGATGAATGTATGCTATATATTTAATATCAGAAAAGAAACCAGCACTTCAGTAAATGTCACCTTAAGGGGCCTGTTTTAGTGTAATGTGCTGATGTGCTGACAATTACAAAAGATTAATAATTAAATGACATTTCTAATCAGAGCTATGATACAAATCAGACTAACAGAATGTCATTTTATTTTCCATGATCTTGGTTTCTGGATCTATAAAATTAGAAAGGACAGATGACTTTAACTTGAAGGAATAATTTTTATTCTCTTGAAGATTATCTCTTAACAGAAGTATAAAACAAGAAACACAAATTCTACTTTGAATAAAACTAGAAGAATTTTATAACTTCAAATCACAATGTAGATTGAAAAAGAATGGAGAATGGATAATTTAGCACAGTGATGAGATATAACCAGTTCACCTTGAAGTTCTCTGAAAAGGTTTGGCATTAGAAGCACTAGATATCACAGACAGTAGGAGTGAGGCAGGGGAGTAAAAAGAGAAATAATTAGATTTCTAGGTCACCACTCCTGCCCTTCCTCATCCCACAAGGGATAGGTGATGTATTTTCTTTATATTTGAACCTGAGAGAGTCTGGGCTTGGTTATAGATCACAGAAGGAGTTGCAGAGTGAGATCCCCATGAAGCCAAAGCAGGTGTGTGTGTGTGTGTGTGTGTGTGGCGCGTGGGGGGGGCGTGTCTCAGCCACCAGTTCTTGCAGTCTCACACAAAGAATTCCAAGACATTCACACATAGTAGCAGGTAGCAGTTTATTTGAAAGATGGTGAACACAAACATTCAGCCCAGACTGAATGAATTACCTCAGTTAGGTCAATAGGGGCCATGAAGAGTTGAGGATTTTTTTAAAGACTGAACTTGAAAACCCTCCCTGTCTGATATTAGAAGATGCAGATACTAGCTGCAGGAAGTCCTACTGTCTTTGACATAATTAGCCACCTCCTGGGACTTGTAGTTAAATGCTGTGAAAATCCTGGAAATGAAAACCGTTTGAAGCCTGTGAAATTTTATCTTTTGTCCTAGTGCAACCCTTCTTCCTTCTAAAAGTTCTCTTCCCCTGAGAGCTTTTGGATATGGAGCTTGTGAAACAATGAATTTTTTTTCCATCTTCCCCCAAAGCTGGATTTGAATAAAGCCCACTTTTCTACCAATTTGACTTTGAATATCTCTAGAGCAGAGATGTCATGGCTTATCTTCCTTCTTCTCTAGGCTGATATTAGAGCTGAGGGGCCAGTATTAGCACTATCTGGTAACAGTTTCTTTGGTTCTTGCTTTTATCAAAATAAAGTTCTCTCTTATACCTAGTTGTGACCAATGGACTCTCTTTGATGCATATAGCCGATTTCCTCTCTGTAAGTTATCACCCTTTACTGTCCTTCCCCTACCCACCTGTTCATGACTGACTAACCTACAAAGAAAAAAAGGTAGGATAGAATGAAGAGCATCATGCTAAGTGAAACAGGCATAAACTCGAAGGTCAAATGTTTTCTCTCTTATGTGGAAGCTGGAGTAAAATAAAGAGGGAGGGATGGGTAGGATATTATAAAGATATAGGGAAGATCAGTGTACAAGAGCGAGATTGAGTGGCAGAGGGGTTAGAAAGCGGATGAAATGTGGAATGAACTATTTGAAAAATCATGCTATATGCATATGTAAATATACCATAGGGAATTTCACCTTTATGTGTAAGTAAAAAGAACCATCAAAAATAAATTATGAGCAGGGAATAAAAAGTACCATGGGCATTGGCATTTTTGTAAATTTTTTTTGTTTAATGTAGCTATTTTAAAAATTTTAAAAATTAAAAAAAGACCATAGGCAAAAAGGAAGATAGGGATAAGAAACCAGATCATAAGAAAGAACTGAGCATAAGTCTGCATATTAAAGTTGAAATTCCTACCCCTTACTTTCACTCAACATCAGATCAAAAATAGCCAGCCAACCTCACATACTATAAGCAAGTGATTGGTAGATTATTTGATGATGAGATTTTGATAGAGATAAAGTCCATAAATACTGATATTTTGAGGTTTTCCTAGAAAAATCTGCCTGGCCATTTGATTATTTAATTGTGAAGTACATTCATCAATAAGGCCTACCCCAGGGCAGATAACTTCCAGTCAACTTACTATCTCACTTTTAAGGCCAAATGGCTCAATAAATGTTTTAGGAAAAGAGAAGAATTTAACTCACTTCACAAAGTTTAAGAATGAATTCTCAGAAATTAAAAATATGATTAAAAAAGAAATCTGTTTAAAAAGTTAGAGTATTCAGTCATGAAAATTTCCTAGAAATTGGGACCAAATGGTGGAAAGATTTATAATGAAGACAAAATATGTTTTTTTCAAAATAAGTACCACAGGCAAATAAGAAAGTAATAATTTCCTTCTGAGGATTATTTTCTCTGTTTTGTATAAAGTAATACAATAACATTTCTTAGCACTGATGTATCTGAGTCATCGAAAGTAAGAGCCTCACAAGAATTCAGCACAATGAATGGGGGAAGAAAAAGGAAGTCATTTTCAATGCACTTTATTTGGAATCTTGGAATAACAGATATAAAGAGATGGTCCTAAAATATTCCAGAAAAAAATCACAAAGGATATGAAATAACGATAAAATTGGACTTCTCAGCAATATTAGAAGTTGTAAAATAATGAAACCACATCTAAAACAGATATATATTACAGGAAAATTTATTTTTTCTCTACAATTTACATTTCCTTGTAACAAAAGACAGATGAATTAGAGAAATAAAGAATTTTATTAATATGTATACCTCATGTATGCATGGGAGATACCCAGGAAAATGAGTAAATCTCAAAGAAGTGACTTAAATATTCAGGCTAGCTGAGTGTGTTGACTAGACACTCACCAGGGACAAAATAGAGGCCCCAGAAACACTCTCTCAGTGACCCACTTCCTCAAGCTGCACCCTACCTTCTTCCACCCAGTTAATTCATTCAAATTACTAATACATTGATTAGGTTACAGATCTCATAATCTATTTATTTTACCTCTGAACATTCTTGTGTTATCTCACAATGAGCCTTTGGGGAACACCACATATCCAAACCATAGCATACCCTTACAAGTGGAGATTTCCAGCAGATGTAATTATTCCTTACAAAAAGGGTAACTTCTGTCTGCCCTGTTTTTAGAGCTTCTCCTATATCTGTACTTTCTCAAAATAATCACCTCAAAATATCCTTATGCCAAAGAGGGATATTTGTGGCTAATTTTGTTTTCCTGTATTCATATTTTGGGCTGACATATTTTGGTCTCCTCCACAGACAAATTAAAAAAACAGTGAAGATATGTGTGTGTGTGTGTGTGTGTGTGTGTGTGTGTGTGTGTGTGTGTGTGTGTTTAAGAAATACAGAAGTTGGCATTGGAATGAATGGCTAGGAGATGTCTGGAGAATAGAAAAGAAAGGAGAGTTGTAGACTACTACTTTTTCTTTAAAAAAATAAGTCTAATAGACCTGTTTAACATTTTAAACTATGTGAAGGCACAAATTAAAATCACTTTTAAAAATAAGATGTGGAGCCTAGACTGGATAATCTTTGAGATAATTTCTTGTTTACTTTTAAAATAATTTGCTTGTTGTATTGCAGTTGGCACAACATAGTATATTTAATTGTATAGGGGCATGGAAACTATAGGAACATTAATAGAAGGTGCAATTATCTTCCCCCAAAGATCAATGGACTTAAAATATTCTCTACTTATTGATTATTGACTAAGTGTAAGACCTTTTATGTAATTAATAATGGATTATCACAATTGTCCTGCATGTTAGTCAAGATTTCAGAACTGAGATTCAGCAAGATCAAGCTGCTTGATATGGTCAAAATGAGCTAATGGGAAAGAGGGTTTCTGAAATAGCTTAATTTGACTGCAGGTTTTTTTTTTTTTGTTTGTTTGTTTATTTTTATTTTTTTAGTTAGCTTTTGTGTTGCTGTGTCCAAAATACCTGAGAGAACAACTTAAAGGAGGATAAATTTATTTTGGCTTACATTATAAGAAGTCTCAGTCCATAAGCAGCAAATTCCATTGCTCTGGGCCCAAGGTGAGGCAGACCATCATATGGGAAGGGTGTTTGTCAAAGGAAGTAAGAGAGAGGAAAGGGCCACAAAAAGAGTAACCCCCCCAGAGTACTCACTTCCCATTGACTTACTTCCTTGAGCCATGCCCCACCTGCCTACAGTTAAACTGATTAGTTTTAAGATTTTATACTCATTTTATCTGTAAATATTCCTGCATTAAGAGAAGCTTATGGGGGATACCTCATATCCAAACCATAACAAAAAAGATTCAAAGCACAATCTGTAACATAGATACCTACTGGATCTTGAAACACAAACAGGTTCTGAGCTCTTCAGTTTTTCCATGTACAGTATTGAAAATGTACCTGTAGTAGTTATGGTTTCAGGCTCCACAACCATCCAGGTGAGACTAAAAATACCCAAGTGAAGAAAGGGAGAAAAGTGTGTGTGTATGTGTGTGTATACACACGCACACCCACATTTACAGTCCTATGAACTCGTTGTGGAAATATTTAAGTGATCACAATACTAAATGGTAATTAATATTATGAAGTATTATATCACATGTACAAGAATATTTAAAATTGTACAAGCTCTCTCAGTATATATATAGCATTTGCTATGGTATTGAGTAAAACTTACCAATTTGTAGAAATTAAATATAAGATTAGATTTATCATAATTTTGTAACTTTTAAATTTTTCTGTAATTTCACATTTAAGGTTACAAAAATTATAAAGAATTCTTCGCATAACCTGTACCCAAATTTGCTAAGTATTTTATTTCTGACATATCTCCCCCATAAATTTTTTCCTAAAATGTTTCACATTAAGCTACAGACACCATTCCCCTTTATCCCTAAATATTTTAATAAAGAATTAAATTTTAAAAACCTAAGGATGTCATTTTCTGATATAACCATAGTACAATGAACAAATTTAACACTTAGCTATTATTTAACCCACTTAAATTTGATCACCTTTCCCCAATATCCTTTATTAGAACATATATTTTTTATACTAGCCCAAGATCTAATTCTGGATCACCTATATAATTTAATCTCTTAATCTCTAATCTCGGCTATTTTTTTTGGATTATTTCTTATTCTTTTTGTTTTCATGATCTTGATGTTTTTGAAAAAGAAAAACCAATGATTTTGTAGAATGTTATTGTCTGACATTTTCTTATGATTAAATTTAGGTCATGTAATTTTGACATAAATGCCACAGAATCAGGTAATTTCTTATTAGTGCATAAAATAGTCACATTTCATCATTTAAAATCTCTGTTGATGGGCTCAGTGATAGCACACTTGCCTAGCATGAGTGAGGCCTGGGTTCAATTCTCAGCACCACATTCAAATAAATAAAATAAAGGTCTATCAACAACTAAAAAAATATTTTAAAAAAATCTCTATTAGTTATATTTATTCTTATCACTTGGTTAAGGTGTTGTTTTACCAAATTTTAACTGTAAAAGATCCATTTTGTAATTGATAAGTTGTAGGAAGCTACTTTGAGAATATGTAAATAAACTATTTCAAATCAAACTTCAACTCATTTGTTTACCCACAAGTTTTAGCTATTGATGATTCTAGCTTGAATCAGTTATTACTTTGGTGATTGCTATATAGTAATTTTGTAACTCCATAAATTCTTTGACTTTAATTGTAATTATACTGTAGTAAAGAGCTTTCATGTCTCCCCATTTACTGCTTAATCATTTATTTATATCTGTGTGAACTTATGTTTCTATTCACTGGCATATAGTGTGGTTGTTACTATCATTACTTACTTTTATGTTCAAATTTCTTCAGATTTGGCAAGACCTTCTTTAAGTTTTGATATGCTGTAAGAAAGTAGCCATTTTGCCAATGAACCCTGGTTCTTTTAGTGGAGAATGGATTTAGAAATCAATATCTGAGTGATAAGTGTGCTCACTGCTACTGGAGTGTTTCTAGGCATTTACAATGAACTGAGTAGGTTATATGTGTAAGTATTATGTAAACTTACATATATACACATACATGCCTTATTCATGTGCATGTGCATACATATACATATACAACCACATACCCACACAGAAAAAAAATGGGTAAATTATATGGATATTTTAAATTCTGACTTAATACCACATGTTTTATATTAGTCTTCTCCTTTCCATGTTTGTATATCCTTTCTGGACAGTGAGGATCCTGGCAATATATTTACTTATTACAACAATTCAGAACCATCTTCACTGCTGTTTATGCTAGAGGAGGGGAATTAAGAGAACAAATAACCCTCCAATGTCTCTATTCTTTCCTAGAGTCCCAAATAGCAATCTGGATCTTTGAACTTCACAAGTCCCTTCTGCAAATAACATGAACATATTTCAAGGTCTGCTAAAACACATTTCAGTAGCTGTACTTAAAACCTTCCTGGGAAGTGATGACTTTAATCATAATCAACTGTCAACTTTAGGCCCAAAGTCTAGGCATTCAGTTGAAAATTTGCTATGCATAACCATAAAATACATATCCCCCTCTTTGTATGGTGGTATTAATCTTTAGGTAGACCTTTGATGTATATCTGAATATATAGTAAGTTATACCTAAATCTATAAGATGAATATAATCATTGTTTTTAGTGTACTAATTTTATTTAATAGGAAATAAAGACATTACTTGCTATTAAAGCAAACAAATTGTAGGTTAATTTGAAAAAATTCTTAACATTTTTAAGCAAAAAAAAATGATTGGGAATTGTACATAGCTTTGTTTAAACTATACAAACCGAATTTTTTGGGCTTCCCATTTTGTTTCCTCTGATATTAAGGTACTCTTCAGTGGACATATGAGAGATACTATCGTGGGCTGGCAAAGCATGAGTATAAGACCAATTACACAATGGTTTAAATCTTATCTCAAACTCTTATGAGTTATATGTATTTGGACAAGTTCTTAACTCTCCTGAATATCTGTTTATTTAACTGTGAAATGGGGAGAAGAGTAATCACCCCATAGGGTTAGTTGGGGATTGAATGATAAAATGAATGTAATATATTCAATGAATATCAGCTGTTAAATACATGGTAGACTTTTTCTTCTCTCCCACTTTCCCTTTGCCATTTCTCCCTCAATGTGCTCCAAAATTGTCAAATTTACCTGCATGTCTACTCTGGTCTCATGGAATCATTAAATTGGAAAATTTGATCAAGTTTCCACTATCCTTAAACTTATCCTCCAAAAGAAATTGTGTTTAATTTGCTTGTTTTAAAAATAATTTTCCAAAAAGTTTTCATATAAATCTCATCTATTTTTTTAACGGAAGATATATCTTACATCTTATGATATAAGAGAGAGAAGAAATTATCTTAATGTGAAAGACAAGAGAATTGTGTCTTAAAGAAATTCTGTGACTTTCTCAATGTCTCACAATAAATAAGGATTTGGGACTTAGATTTCCAACACAGAATGCCTAGGAACCCTAAGCTCAGCATAATCATGGCCGGTTTCTTCCTCATTTTCTTCTTTCTATATTTTCTTCCTTAGCATTTCCAATTCATCCTGTCCCTAGTTTACAATTTAATCTATGCTTGACCAAGTCATTGCATTCCTATCACTGATCCATGAAAATAGCACTGTCTCAGGACAGATGAATTATCCTTTTCCCAAAACAATTGTGAGTGGGAGCATCCACTTCTTCACAGTAAAACTCCAAACTTTATCCACTGGTTTGTTCTCTAGCCTCAAAGCTATGAAAACGTGAACATAACATAGGTCAACTTTGAACATTTCCAAACGTCCAGGTTATTTTCAGTGAGTTATTGATTTATGGCTGAGCTCACTTTGTTTAAACTAAGAATTTTTAAAATACATAGGGAATATGAAAAATTATTACTGAAGTCAATAGCATTTTTGTTATGTTACCTAGCCTTCTTAATCTCATTATGATAATTCTATCTAAATAAAGATTTATTGGAGTTGCATATTCCTTTGTCTTTCCTTGATACTCTCTGGAGCTAATAATGAACAAAGATAAATCCATAGTTACAAACCAGGAGGTTGGGGCTGGGGATGTAACTGAGTGTTAGGGTGGTTACATAGCATCTACCAGGCCCTGGGAGGAAGGGGAAAGGAAAGGAGAAGAGAGGGAAAAGGAAAGGAAAAGAAACCAGGAGGGTGAAAGCAAAATAAAGTATTCTGGTCAATCTGACTATAATCAGTGAGTTCTTGCATAATTAGGGATTGGCTGCACACTTCCCCTTTGAGGAATGTAGTCACAGATTTCTTGGAGTACAGACTCAATTTAGAATCCCCTTATTATATTGCATCTCAGAATTCTGCTGGTTTCATGACTCATCAGCATATCTGATATCCAGAAAATCTTAGGTATATTCTGAATTTAGAAAGAAAAAGAAAAAGCACTAAAAAATTATCCCAACACCTATTTCTTCTTGACAGCCAAGTAGAAAAAAGCATAGATTCTAAAGCAGTTCTCAGGAAGTTCATGAATATAAAAATTCCATTTCTGCTTTGGAGGCACTAAAGATAAATCAGAGAGTAAATTTTAGCATTTCATTGTTGTCCTTGCTTATTATTGCATCCTATGTGTAGTACCTAAATATATTTACAGCTGATTATATTACCTGAGGGATGAGAGCAACAGACAGACCCTTTATAAAGGACCCTGTATGTTGGTTTTTACCAGAAAATATGGAACCCAGACCTATCCTCAGAGATTAAAATTATACAAAATTCCCTGTTTATTAAACTATTTTAAGAGGTATAATTTAGCTTAACTTAATTGAGACTTTTAGAACATTAAGTAGAAAAAATAATGAAACTTCTTGAAAATATTTAAAATTAAGATCCTGTGTCTAGGGGCTAGGAATATAGCTCAGTTGGTAGAGTGCTTGCCTAGCATTCACAAGGCCCTGGGTTCAATCCCCAACACCACCAAAAAAAAGGGGGGGGGGGCTGTGTCTACATGTATGAAAGTTCATAACTTTCACAGAAGAAGAGATTAGAAATCAAAATATTTTTGGTTTAATTATTGATGCCTAAGGCACTATTTTATGAGTGACGAGGTTAGAAAGATTAAAAATATCACCCAAAACAGAATCCATAAGCATGTTTTTCTTCTTACCATATAATCATCTCTTTTCTTCACATTTTGATTAAATAAAGGTCCTAATTACATGTATAAAATACAGAGTATTTCCTGCTTCTTTCTTTTATTTTTAACTACTTAGCTAAAATGCCTTAAGGGATAAAAAATTGAATACAGCACAGACCCTGCCCTACAGAAACTCATATTTACCCACTAGTCATTTTATAAAAATTATTTATAACAGTATTTTTTATTGTTAGCAATGACACCAACATCAAATCAGACATCTTTAGTCTGGACTGTATCCCTCTCTAACTGTATTAACTCCATACCAGATCAAAACCTCCTTCCCTATAAATGTTTGGTCATTGAAAAACACATACACATAGACACAGTTTATTGATTTTTCCCTGTTTTTATAGGCTCTATACATACATTTAAATAAATTTTAACAATTAGGTTATACAGTGACAAATCTTTCTCATTCTCCTCTTCTAATTTTATTGATTCAGTTAACTTTCTGAGTTTCTGTTGCACAAGAGGTACTATCACATGTCACCTTGTGATAAAATGGGCTTACTCTCACGTTCCCTAAAGCAGTGGAAGAGAATTAGATACAAAAATTTCTATCTGGTATTTTATGACTCTCTTTGGATCCACTGATTAAAAATCAGGATTAAATGACATGCTTTATTTTAAAAGAAAGTTGAAAAGATGAGAAGAACATTTAACAGCTATATAAATACAGTAAAACTGGCCATGGTGGATGGCACACACCTATATTCCCAGAGAATCAGGAGGCTGAGGCAAGAGGATCACAATCAGTAACTTAGTGAGACCCTGTCCCAAAATATGAGTACTGAAGATGTACATCAAGGTAAAGCACTCCTGGGATCAATCTCCAGTATCAGAAAAATAAAATAAATATATACAAATACATATACAATTACAAGTTGGAATATAAATTGGTACAACCACTTTGGTATATTATGTGGCTATATCTAATAAGTCTAAACATACATATATGCTGTAAACCAGCAATTCATCTCCTAAATTTATACCCATCAGAGATTTACATGTTTACTGGAAGACTCATTTCAGGATTTTCATAGTGGCACTGTTAAAAATAGCCAAAAAAGTGAAACTACTCATAATGCCCATCAAGAGGGTAATGAATAAATAAATTATGGTATATTCACACAATGAATTCTATGCAGCAATGAAAATGAGTACTTTTCAACTTGATACAACAGTATGAGTATGAATATGAAGTAAAGGAAAACAGAAACAAATCATATACTGTATGATTATATACAATTCCAAGACAAGTGGCATAGTAATTTCCATGTGCAGGGAAGAGACAGGAAGACATCATAAGGGGAGCTACTAGTGTGCTGGTAAATTATGTTTCTATTCTTAAGACAGTTTTCTTTTAATTCTAATTTGTTATGTATGACAGCAGAATGCATTATAATTCATATTATGTGGAACCAACCTAGATGCCCTTCATCTGATGAATGGATAATGAAAATGTGGTATACATACACAATGGAATACTATTCAGCATTAAAAGAGAATAAAACAGATTTTTAAAGACACTAAAATAACTTTAAAAACCAGTAGGTTATACTGAAATGTACATATTCACCTAATTTGCCCTACTTTTATTGTTACTATTATTGCTGCTGTTTTTATTGCTGGTTAGTTTTATTCTAGTATAAGTTGGGAATGGTATTATATATCGCATTCATTTTTGAGTTTATAAAGCCAATTAGATGTTTTGGTTTGGTTTGCATAGTGTGTTCTTAATTTCTCACGTCAATATTTCCCACTTATTGTTCTAGAATTCTACAGTTTTGAATAAGCAATCTTTTATCAATCAGTGATGTGCAAAACTGTCAAAGTGAAGCAGAATTAGTTCTGAGTCTATAACTTCAACAAATGCCATTACAGTCCATCTCCCTGATAATCACAGTTATGGATACTATATTGAGAAATAATTGTTGAAAAATTAATTAAATCCATTTATAGTGACTAAAATGAATGTAAAGGGCAGGGAGAAAAAGTTAACAAAAGAAAATGACAAACAGCTTATTGAATTGAAGTAATATCTTGCCATGTAAACAGAAAGATAATTAAATGTGCAGAAGATACTAAATTGGAAGGTGTTGCCTTAACCAGAAAAGATGGAGAAATCATTCTTTTTGGACTTAGAAAGGTTAAAGTGAGGTCAGGAAATAAAATTAAATTCAACCAGGGGAAAATAGGAGCTATTCTGCCTGGGCAAAGTAATCTGAAACACAAATATTCTGTGGAAAAGGGAAACTGGAAAGGCCAGTATCCTGAGAGAGGCCAAGGAGAGCAAAAGCATAAAAAAAAAAAATCAAGCATCAGGACTTGATAGGAATGGAGAGAAAGGCCAGTGATCATTCTTAACTTTGAGGGGTCATTTTTTCTTTCCCTCTGAGCTACCGTGGAGCTTCTTTCAAGGTCAATAGAAGTTTGGTAAGGCCAACATTAAAGAAAGTCAAAATAGAAAATATTGTGTACACATCACCTGAATATGGAGTGATGTGAGAGAAAGACAATGGTATCTCTGATCCTTGCAATGTTACTTAGGGAGACCAAAGCTATCCTTTAAAAATTATATGCATATGCTCATGCTTATGTGTAAGAGTTTGTATATGTCTGTGTGTTTACATGTGTTTTAGATTCTCTATTTTGCCATTGTGCTTAGAACACAATTGATGAATCTATTTGTGAGCCCAGAATTGTGGTTTTGGTTTTCCCCCACCTTGACCTCCACCTCATCAAATACAGAAGCTTTCTCTGCCACTTTAAACTTTACCCTCCTTTTAATATTTTCTTTTGGTTGTTACACTTACTAGAACCATACATAAAATAAGCCGTTTCTGGATGCATGCTGTATATTCTATAAATAATTCATAGGAAACATTACATGCTCTATTTTGTGTTTAAAACATTTCATTTTCTGATAGAAACTCCAGTACTAGCAAGATGTCAATAAAATGAAGGCATATAAATTTTAGAGAAAAACACCCTGAATTACTATGATTCTAACACACTTTGTATAGGCTGAGCCCAATATTCCCTCATTCTTATCAATTATGTAATCTTTTGGAACTCTTTCAATAAATTCATTTTCTTCTAAAAATGTAAAAGGAGTCTATTTTTATAATTTTAATGAACCCTGATAATGTATAGAAATCTGAATATTACTAGTCTCCTAGGGGAAAAGATTGATTTGTACTATGCTACAAATGTGTTTGTCTTTAGAAGCATCTCTTTGGACATCTTTTTTTTTAATTTTTTAATTTTTTTATTGGTTATTCAAAACATTACAAAGATTGCAGAATCACATCGGTTACACATCCACATTTTTACATAATACCATAATAGTAACTGTTGTATTCTGCTACCTTTCCTATCCTCTACTATCCCCCCTCCCCTCCCCTCCCATCTGGAAGGAGACCCTCATTGTTATACAAAATTACATATAAGAGGTTGTGAGGGGAATGGGAAAAAAATAAGGAGAGAAATGAATTCTTTGGACATCTTAAGTGAAAGGCAGTAAGATAATTTGGTTTCACAAAATTCGAAAGGTGTCTTGTTTGGAGTCCTTTAAACAGATCCCAAAACAAAGACTTGGGTACAAGTCATTTATTTGGTAATCAATATCTGAAAGCACAAAAATAAGAGCGAATAACTGAGGAATCACATTTGAAAGCAAATGGAACTTCAACCCCACTGGAGATTACTCTGAGAAACTGTGTAGAACATACTTCAGAATTGATGTCCCTAGAAGATGAGGCTGGTGCATTTGTCCACAATTTCTCATCCCTCATAAATAATGGTTTGCTTTGTTTTGTTCTTGCCTAACGAAATGCAAATTGTACTGAGGCACAATGATAGCCACTTACAAAGGAAAAAATCATGTGTATTGTCATATGTTGGCATTTAATAGGACCCTTGTAGGCTGCTCATCAGAATGGTTACTTTAGCAGGGGCGGGAATTGATTGCACAGACTCTGATTTGGAGGCAAGTATGGCATGAAAGGACAATGGCAATCTGTTTTCTGCACATGGTTGGGAGTGGTGGGTATAAGGTGTTGAATTCTGAATTAAAGGCTGTGTGGGGTGAAAGTGAGTGATCCCCTAAGCACAGAAAACAATATGTTAAGGAGTCTTGGTTGTCCTTATAAGGTCAGGTACAAAGGCAAATTGACCATTATGAATTAGGAACCAGAGGCTTCTGTGTCAAAATCATGATCCTTCTGTCTAGAAAAGGTGAACTAAAACTATAGGGCAGAGTCTCAAATTCAAGAGTATTAGGGTTCTAAAGAGATTGATGTAACAAAACTAGTAAAGCAGTAAAGATAATTAAAGCTCATGAGCTAAGGAAACACTGCAGGAATCTCTGGTCATCGAATTTGTCTGATGGTGAACTCCTTTAAATGTAGTGCTATAGCAACCCAACTACTTCTAAACTCATGCTAGAATTATATAAGCATGTAGGTGGGAGGCAGTTGGTAGGGTATAGGAATGGGAGTGGGAAAGATGCCAGAGCAGAGAAGACCAGCAGAGCCTAACATATGTCTACAGAATAGATTTTTGACATCTTTGAAGAAATAAATTTATTCAGTCATCATATTTCTTCAACTGAGTCACAGGCACATATATTTCTAGAATGTCGGTATACGTAATTAATGTCCACAAATAAAATGCTCATATATTTGTCAACTTCTACTTAAATGATATGTCAAAATTTCAAAATATTTATTATTCTTTATGAATAAAGTAATATGCAGAATAGAAAAAATAATAAAACATTGTTCCTGCTGTAGAGGCTTACAACATTATTAAATGTACACAATTAGCAAATTATAAGTGTCTCTAGCACCTAACATGCTTCTCCTACACATAAAGGTACTTGATACCTATTTACTAAATTAAAAGTTTATAAGGAAATCCAATGTATTCCTAATCTAATTAAAACCCTGTACTTCTAAGTTTAGCAATGGGAACAATCTCCACCTGGAAAGGACAAGATGGACTTTGTAGAACCAACATTTATTTTTAATAATTTTTCCCATTTGAGTCTCACTAATTTCTACTACCAATGTGCCAGCCTGAGAAGGTATGGCTCTCTCTAGAGTAAACTCCTGGCTCTTCCTAAAATACTGCAAATCACACTTTATATTAAAATGAAATATTTAAGTAGCACTTACAATAATTTCTGACATATAGTAAGTACTACATAAGCACATTATGCACATTAATTCATTTGATCCTCACAAAAACCTGTGGAGTATCTATCATTTTCATCAGGAAACTGAGGCACAGAGTGGCAAAATAACTTGTTCAATTTTACCTATCTAGGATGCCAAGCCAAGATCCCAGTGTGACTTCAGAATTCCTTCTTGTAAGTACTACTCAATCCTATTCTAAGATTAAATGCAGATCCTTAGAAATCACAAGGAAGCAATCCTGGGAGAAACATATGATGAATACATTATACTGTAAGGCTTGCTCATCTTAATTTTTGCTTTTCCTACTTGGGAAAGTTACTTCCATATTTCTCCCTCTGCTCTGCAGTGTCTTTAGAAGTTCCAAAACAGACTGAAAAAGAAACAGGAGGTTATTGTACTGTCTTTCTAAGGTTCTTCTACCAGGACCTGACCTTCCATATCTTACTGACACCAGTGATGTTCTTTCTTCATAGGAAACCCTACGTGCTATGCTTCCATCTTATTATATGCCGCAGTCTGGCTGGGCACAATTCAGGAGCCACTTATCAAGCAGAAAAGAAATTTATTTTTAGAACACACACACACTACACGCCAGGCCACACCACACGAGCTCTTTAGGAACTCCCTCAGAGCCCAACTGCCACCACCGGCTTCCCACAAGCTTCTCAACCTCCCCACTCCTCCTGCTCTTGAGGCCTATTGGCTGGGTCATGTGGGCGGAGCCAAAAAAAGTCCCCCAATGAGCAGCTCCGTGGTCTGAAAGGGCCGGGAAACAACCCAATGAGCATCACCGCAGAGGAGCCAATCAGCTGGCAGCTAGAAGTTTGCTGGGGCCGCTGTGAGCCAATCATCAGCTGGCAGCTGGAAGTTTGCTGGCAGCTGGAAGTTTGCTGGGGCCCCTTGGGCTGTGGCTCTCAGCAATTATATGTGGAAATAATTGGTAAATAACTATTACAAAGCAAAATGTTATAACCTGTTATTAGTTCACATAATGACATAGGTAAAATCTGTTGCTCTGATATCCTCTTTTAGGTGAAAATGTCAAACATATCAGAAGGAATGTTTACAGTTTGCAATCAGTGATCTAGCCAGTTTGGTAGTTACCCACAGAAGCATCTTAAAGAATGGTGAATAAGTAGATTGATTGAGGATATGGAAAATAAAATTAATCATTTTTATATTTAGATCAGTTTGATTCATGCTGTACAATTGATGAAAACTACTTGAAAGTTAAAAGAGTTTAGCAATTGAGCATTTCCTTTCCTCTTTGTCATGTTTCTTAAAAGGATGGTTTGGCTAGATATGGTTATGTGTGCCTATAATCTTAACCACTCAGGAGCCTGAGGTAGGAGTATTGGGAGTTTGAGGCTGGCCTGTGCAACGTAGTAAGATCCTGTCTTTAAACAACCAAATAACCAAAATCAGTTTGAATATCATTTCTTACTAATATTGAATTTAGATTTTGTTTTTCTTCCAGTTATGGGAGATACTACCATGACTTGGATATTTTGATAACACATTTATAGAGGAAACAAAGAATCTCACTTTATATTTCCTTTGGGATCCATGTAACATTTGCCATACCTTAGTGTTTGTTGGGTAATAACTGTCTGGTATATACTGAAATATTGGAACTAATATTTTATAATTTCACAATTTTATCTAAACATTCATATTTACCTGAAGAGGATAATTCATTTCTTTGATCTTTATGAAGATTAGTAGTCATATCTATTCACTTTCAATATCTAATTAATAATAAGTAGCAAACTGTTTTTTGTTGTTGGTGGTGGTTTCTTTGTTTTCTCCTAGAGCAGATAGCTAGGCTTATTCAGGGCTGATATATTTTTAAAACAGTAAAAGATGCTTTTCTCAATGCAAATATAAAATATTCCTGTACCAGATTTATAGCACTAGCAACATGCTCATTTGCATTTTTCAACTCAGACATGACAAACATTCAAGCGATTTAGCACTGTTACTCATAAATCGTGTCCACTCTGGTGGACTAGTTCCTACACTCTGGAGCTGCTTCCCACTGGAGAATAAAAATGAATTTTAAAATTTCATTCCATTACACTGAACATACGCAAATGTTTATGAATATTCACTGTAAAATTAGAGGTTATTGAAGCCTTAAGATTTGAATTAGTATGGAAATGTGGGTTTTTTTTTTTTTTGCAGTCCCCAAGTACTAAAAAAGCTACTGTTTTAGTGTCTATGAAGATAATGCTGGGAAAAACTCTCTACCAGATGGAGTAAATTGGGGATTCCTTGGAAGTGGCAAAAAATTCAAAAGGTCTGAAAGTGCCACCCCAGGGAGTATGGGTGAAGAACCTGGGGAGGTTTACCCAGTTATCTTGAGGTCAAACATGAGATGGTTCCTCAAGTGCAGAAGGGCTTGTATTGAAAAGGGAGTATGTTTTTTTTTTTTTGTACTCTCAGAATCAGAACCAGTGTATATCATTTGGAATAAGTTTATCTTACTGTTTCTCTTGTAAGAACTCATTTTAAATGTGGTTTGTTATTGCAACACTTTTTCAATAAAACTGTGCTTGAACAGTTCCAAAGTGTACTTACTATATGAATTTTGTCTTCTGAATGGGATTCTTATTTCTATGTGGAATTTCATATCTTGCAACGTCCTGTAAATATTAAATTCTATCCTTTACTGAAAAAAGATAGAACAGGTCTAGTGTGGTGGTGCACCCCTGTAATCCAGGTGACTCAGGAGGCTGAGGTAGGAGAATCACAAGTTTGAGGCCAAGCTGAGCAACTTGGCAACACCCTGTCTCAATAAATAAAAAGACTGAGAATCTGGCTTAGTGGTCAATGTTCCCCTGGGTTCAATCCCTACTATCAAAAAAAAAAAATGGACCAATGGAGTAAAGATATCCTAGTTTAGCTCTTTCTGACATTGTTAAACAGGAACTGTCCATTAAGGAGCTCTTCAGAAGATGGAACATTCTGCATGCCAGTAAATGTTCAGCTAGAGGTAGGATGGCTATCTGTTTTAGAGAAGTTGACAAGATCTCTCAGTAGGTGGAATGTAGGTATCTCATTAGTCCACTTTATGTTGCTACACCAAAATACCTGAGGCTGGCTACTTTATAAAGGAAAGGGGTTTATTTTGGCTCATGGTTCTGGAAATCCAAAAGCATAGCATTAGCCTTTGCTCAGCTGCTGTGCAGCTGCTTCTGCTACTTCTTCTTCATTTTCTTTTTTAGTACTAAAGATTAAATTTGGGGCACTCTACCATGGAACTACATCATCAGACTATTTTTTTTAAAAAATTTTGAGACAGGGTCTCACTCAGTTGTCAAGGCTGTCCTTGAACTTGCTATCTTCCTGAATCAGCCTCCCAAATTGCTGGGATTATAGGCCAGTGCTACTATACCCAGCTTCTTCAGCTTCTAATGAGGGCATGTTCTCCTCATATCATGGTACAAAAGTGGAAAGGAAAAGCCCACAAATAGGGAAAGAGCATGTATGCAAGACAGGATTCAAAGGAAACTGGAGGAAACAACATTATTTTCTTCATGAGGTTGGATCTCCATGACCTGAGTACGTCTTAAAGGTTCATCTACCTTTTAATATTGCTGCATTGAGAATTAAGCCTCAACATGAGTTTTTAATGGGAACAAATTATATTCAAACTAGTGGTAAGATTAGCTCATTTTCTCAAGTCTCCTATTCTGTTTTATTTTAAATTTTTGCCTCATCACCATCCACATATTGAAGGGCACATATGCTTACTGAAATAGGCTCTATGAAACAGTGTAGCAATGCTCCCTTCACTGTTTTAAACAGAGTGATTGTCAATATCTGTAATTTTCTTTAGGATGTAGTTTCTACAGACCATTTTAATATAGCTAGGCTTTAGTTTCTTTTTTTACATTTATAAACAAATACCTTTTATTTTTTCCCTCTTTTTCATTAGTTCTTGTTAGTTATACATGACAATAGAATCCATTTTGATAAAGTTATATAAGCATGGGCTATATCTTATTCTAAATAAGACCCCATTCTTGTGGGTAGGCACAATTGTGGGATTCACTTAGGTTTTTTTTTTAAATATATGTACATAAGAAAATTTAAGAAAATTATGTCAGATTAATTCTACTGTCTTTTCCATTCCTAACCCCCTTTCTTCCCCTTATTTCCCTTTGTCTAATCTACTGAACTTCTCTTCTTCCTTCCCTCCCACTATGTTTTGTGTTAGCTTCCACATATCAGAGAAAACATTCCACCTTTGCGTTTGGGGGATTGGCTTAATTAACTTAGCATGCTCTCCAGATTTATCCATTTCCTGGAAAATATCATAAAGTCTTTCTTCTTTGTGGCTGAGTAGTATTCCATTGTGTATATATACCACACTTTCTTTATCAATTCATCTGTTGAAGTGTACCTAGGTTGGCTCCATAGATTAGCTATTGTGAATTGTGTTGCTGTAAACCTTGATGTGTCTATGTCACTTTAGATTGCTGATTTTAAATCTTTTGGATATATGTTGAAGTCTGGGATAACTGGGATCAAATTTGTGTATAAAAAAGATGGTTGCAAAATTAATTATAAAATAATGATATATACATATATTGAGAGAGCATATGAGATTTTTTTTGAGGGATGTGGGTACTGGGGATTGAACTGAGGGGCACTTGACCACTGAACCAGATCCCTAGCCCTATTTTGTATTTTATTAGAGACAGGGTCTCACTGAGTCGCTTAAAGCCTTGCTAAATTGCTGAGGCTGGCTTTGAATTTACCATCATCCTGCCTCAGCTTCCTGAGCCTCTGGGATTACAGGCATGCTCCATCACACCTGGCTATATGAGATTTTTCCTTATAAAGATCCTTAAAGTTTCCCGGCGCGGTGACACATGCCTGTAATCCCAGCAGCTCGGGAGGCTGAGACAGGGCGGATTGCAAGTTCAAAGCCAGCCTCAGCAATGGCGAGGTGCTAAGCGACTCAGTGAGACCCTGTCTCTAAAAAACAAAACAAAACAAAACTAGAACTGGGATGTGGCTCAGTGGCCTAGTGCCCCTCAGTTCAATCCCCAGTACTAGAAGGAAAAAAACCCAGATCCTCAAAATTTTCAGAAGAACTTAAACATTTATTCAGATGGAAAGACATACATTGCTCTTGATTAGGAAGAAAATTAAAATATAAATTCGATATAATCCTTATTATATTTTCAATATTATTGGGAGAGAAAATGAAACTCTTAGTAATCTAAAAATATGAACATGAGATACTAGTCAAGGAAACAGGGATATACAACTTAGATAATTTCTGAATCTTAATTATTATAAATAGTTTTGCATTGAACATGAGTGTAGATATCTCTTTTAGATATTGTTTTCAATTACTTCTTTGGATATATATGTGGGATTTAGGGATAATATGGTATTTCTGTTTTTTGAGGAAACTTTAGTTCTCTCTATAACAGCTCTATCAATTAACATTCCCTCTAGTAATATGCAATGATTCCTTTTTCTCCACATTTTCACCAACACTTATTATCTTTTTACAATAGGTATTCTAACAAGTGCAAGATGAAATATGATTGTAGTTTTAATTAGTATTTTCCTGATTTAGAGTTGAGCAGTTTCATGTACCAGTGGTCCGTTTGTATGTCTTTGAAGAAATCTCTGTTCAAAACCTTTGCTCATTTTTTAATTGCTTTGTTTCTATGCTATTGAGTTGTTGGAAGTTCTTACATTTTTGATTCATCCTTATCTGATGCTTGGTTTGCAAGTATTTTTCCCAATCCTATGCTGTTGCTTCACTCTGTTTATGGTTTCGTTTGTTGTGGAGAAGCATTTTAGTTTGGTACAATCCTATTTATGTATTTTTTTTCTTTTTTGACTGCACTTATGGGGTCATATCCCCAAAAACCCATTGACCTCTTTATCATTATACCTTGATCTTCTTAGTATCTTATGGCAGGTTTTGACTTAAAGTCTATTTTGCTTCATATATGGATAGCTGCCTCAGCTGATTTGTGTTTGCCATTTATAAGAGATCTCTTTTTCCATCCCTTCACTTTCAGTTTGTATGTCCTTAAAACTAAAGTGTGTATCTTATAGGCAGCATATTGTCTTATATTTTTAAAAATAAGTTCAGCAACTTTATAATTAAATTTTCAAGAATTAAAAACAAGGAGTTTCTTTTAAAGAAGCAAGAGAAAGACAACTGATAACACACAGGGGACCTGTGTGTGTCTTTTGGTAGTAAAATGTATTATGTTTACTTTTAAATTATTGATTGGAAAGGATTTACTACTGCCATTTTGTTTTTACTGATTCCTTTTTAATTCCTTTGTTTTTCTTCCTCTCTTTCTGTCTTCCTTGTAAATTGATGATTTTTTGGTAGTGATATGTCTTGTTTCCTTTCTCTTTCATTTTTGTGTATCTGTTAGAGCTTTTTTTCTTTGTGGTTACCATGAGACTTCCTTAAAATATAGTAATGGTCTACTTTTTGTTAATAAGAGCTTAACTTCAATTGCACACAAAAAGGCTGTATTTCTACTTACCCCCAACATCTTACGTTACTAATGTCACAATTTATATCTTTTTAATATTGTATATCCATTATTATTGTGTTATTATTGCCAAATTATTGTATCTGTAGTTATTTTGACAATTTTCATCTCTTAACTTTTATAGACTTTAATTAGAGTTTAAAGTGCTTTATATACCACTATTATAGTATTAAAGTAGTCTGAATTTGATGATGTACTTACCTATACCAATAAATTTTATATTCCAATATGTTTTCATGATTTTACTATTATAATTATGTTCAAGAAATACCATTTATTGTAATGCATATCCAGTGATAATGAATTTCTTCAGCTTTTATTTGTCTTTAAAAATCTTTATCACTCCTTCACACAGGTTCGCCATGCATAGAACTCTAGGTTGGCAGGTTTTTTTTTTTTTTTTTCTATTAGCAGTTTAAATATATTATTGCACTCTCTTCTGGCCTGCAAGGTTTTGGCTGAAAAATCTTCTGGTGGACATGGAGGTTCCCTGTGTGTTATCAGTTATTTTTCTCTTCTTTAAAATAAACTCCTTGTTTTAAATTTTTGATAATTTAATTATAATGTTGCTATTTCGTCTTTGATCATATTTGTGATATTTAAGCTTCATGAGCTTGAATTGTCCATATCTGATCCTTCCCAATATTTGAGAAGATTTAAGCCATTGTGTTTTTAAATAAACTTTCTGCCTTTTTCTATAGGTCCTTTTACCTTCTGAAACTGCAGTAATTTGTATATTGGTTTGTTTTGATGGTGTTCTATAAATCATGTAGGTTTACACTAGTCTTTTCCATTCTTTTTCTTTTTTTTCTTCTCTCTCTCTGGATAATTTCAATTAACTTGTCTTTTAGCTTATACATTCTTCTGCTTGATTGAGTCTGCTCTTGATGATCTCTATTGCATCTTTCATTTCACTCATTTTATTCTTTGTCTCCAGAATTTTTGGATCCTTTTTAAAAATAATTTCTCTTTGTTGGACCTCTTGTTTTGTTCATGTATTATTTTCATGGTTTAATTATTTCTATTTGTGTTCTCTTCTATCTCACTGATCTTCCTCTGAACAATTATTTTGAATTCTTTATCATAAAATTCATAGATTACCATTTCTTTGTGGCCAGTTACTAGAAAAGTATTTTGTTTCATTGGTGATATCATGTTTACTTGATTATCTGTGTTCTTTTGAATCTTGTGTTGCTGTCTTCACATTTGACCAAAGCAATTATCTCCTCCCACTTTTACTATTTTGGTTTTGGGAGACAAAATTAGCACAGCTAGGGAATCTGAGAGATCACTCAGATCTTTTCTATAGATTTAACAGCTCCACTCCTCTTGTTCTCTCTTGGAGGAGAAGTCTTAGGAATTTAGATCTCTTGATTCTGCAATGCTAGGCCTGGTACAATGAGCCTCCTGTTCGTCAGTGTCAGTGCCCTGAAATGTTCAAGGTTTTGCACCTTCTCACAATTGGAGTTGGTTATCTGTGTATGCATATGCTGTATTTGCAAAGACCTTTGTGCACCATCTATGGGGGCACATTGCAAGGTACCAGCTATGGTGGGGAGTGGTACAAAGAATGTTGGAGGCAAGTTTCAACCAGTCATGGGGACTTCAGGAGATGTGTTCTATGAAGTGTGTGGGCAAGCCTCTTGGTGGAGTTTGTGAGGCAGTTAGTAGAAGCTATAGCCCTGTGATGAATTTCATACCTGTGAGTCTACACCCACTTGCTCTGCTCCCACTTCTCCCCGTATTATTAACTTATGCCTACTCCCTCAATGATTTATATGAGATGAGGCAGAAGTAGGTCTCTTGGGCACTGTACCACATGACTGGGGAGCCAGGTACTTAATAGGTTTTCACTTCCCCTATGAAAGAAATTGTAGGCCAAAAGAATTTCTCTTGGCATCTCCAAGAGGTGATGTGGATAAAGTGAAACTTTTCTTCTCACCATACACATTTATTATCATTTTTTTTTGCTCCTGTTAAGTGCTGGGAGATTTCCACTGTACTTCTTGGTTTCCATTAAGATAGTCTTCACTATGAGTGGTTGTCAAAATTGGTGCTTCTGTGGAGCAGATGAGGGATGAAAATTCTTATTCCATACTGTTTGTGTGCACTAGAGTATTCTGAGCCCTAAGGATACAATGACGAATGAGATGGCCAAATGCCAGACCTCAAGGTACTTCTACTCTAATGGGCAAGAGAAACACAAAACCAGAACATAAGATAATTTGAGATAGTAATAAGTTTCTTAAAAAGCTTAAAACAAAGTAATAGTGATGAGGTGGAGCCTGAGGGGATAAATTTCAATTTAAATTTTTAGATTATTCAGCATTGTTTGCATTGATTTTCCCATCTATAGAAATATTTCTTTTTAGGCATGAAAAGAAGAATAAGAATAGATTTTAAATGATGACAGAGGAGGAGAGTTTTTTCCCCATGTAGTTAAGACAAAAATATAAAGTAGAAATGTATCTGGGTTAAAATGTATAAGTCTGAAAATAAATATGATGTTTTGACTTTTGCTTTCTGTTTCTTTTTGTTTTATAAGAAACTTACCATTAAAATGGCAGTTTTCATATACCTTGTGGGAACTGAGGAAATTTAGTTGAGAGAATCCCTTAAGCAACTTAAATTATGAAAGTCAGTTCCTAGCTCTCCTGATAGTGTTTAGAAAAGCTCCTTGAACTTTTATAGCACCCTTTTGACAAAAGAATTCCTTTCATCATTTAAAAATATTGTGCAATATAACAGAGAGAAAATTGCATAAAACCTAAATATATGGTCCAACAACTTGCTGTAAAACACATACTGTAAATACTCCACAGGTCAAAAAATAGAAACTTGCCAGAATCTGCTTGTATATTGCTTCCAGATCATTATCCACTCTCTACCTGTTCAACATATGCATACAGGTAAACTATCATTTAGTATTTTAAAATACTTTTCCTTTATAATTTTACCACCTATGTGTTGTTTTTATTTAAACGTTTATAAATGAAACATGTATAAATAAAAACATGTATAAATAAAAAGAATAAATTAAAAATTACAAAATACATTTGTCTTTAGTTTTGCCTCTTTTTGAGTCTTATGATAATATAATTATACTATATTTTTTCTTGATTTTCACACTCAACATTAAAATTTGTCAAATGCATCCACATTGTTGCATTTAGCCAGTGATGTATTAGAACTGGTGCATACTGGCTCATGAGAGCTGATAAGCATCTTAGTGACCCCATGTTCAGTCATATTATAT
This sequence comes from Callospermophilus lateralis, assembly GCF_048772815.1. Classification (NCBI taxonomy): domain Eukaryota; kingdom Metazoa; phylum Chordata; class Mammalia; order Rodentia; family Sciuridae; genus Callospermophilus; species Callospermophilus lateralis. The sequence continues at coordinate 29,415,462 of NC_135325.1, read as the reverse complement.
TGATAGCTTGAATTTGGCTGTGGTAAGAACATTTATACCCTGAAGATGGGCACATGTATAAATCAGAGCTTTTTAAAATTTTTTATTTGTCCAAATTAATTATACATGACAGTAGAATCCATTTTGACACATCATACATAAATGGAGTATAACTTCTCATACATATGGTTGTACATGATGTAGAGTTACACAGATCATGTAATGATATAGGCACATAGGGTAACAATGTCTGATTCATTCTACTATCATTTCTACCTCCATTCCCCCTCCCCTCCCTTAGCTTTTGTGATTCTTAGGTGATGTGTCTTAACTTATTTGATTTTTTGCTTTTCAAAATTTGTCCAGGTCTTTATTTTGATTCATTTTCAGTATATTTCAATGAGAAAGCTGGTATAATTGATCAATCTTCTGTCATCAAAAGCTTGCTTTCACGCTTCCATCACAGCCCTTTAACATCTTGGAGTGTAACATTAGATGAATAGTTGAAGTTCTTAGATAAGGATGTTCTATATGCAACTTTTAATGGATATGTAGAATCATCTGCTTTGTAAGGAAATTGAAGTCAGAAAAGAATAAATATTGCACTGCTTAAAATAGAGCAGGATCTCTGTACCCTACAAATTTCTTGGCTTCAGCACAATATTCCACTCATAGGGAATGTCAGTTAGGAAATTGGGTTATAATTTACTGTAGTATGGCCATAAGAATGTTATGAGGCAAGAGTTTAAGAAGTCTAAGTGGTTTCTTCTTTCTCTCTTTATTCAAATTTTATTTGTGCTTTAGGTAAACTCGTGAAAGTTAGGGATTGAGGAAGAACAGTTAGGATGAGAAATGTTCCACCCGTTACTTTATCTAACTATTTCATTTTCTTCCTGATTACCAGTGTACTAACAGCTGTCAAAGATGTTTCCATCTGACCTCTTTGCATCTGAGACCTCTTCTGACCTTCACGTATATAAAACTGAATGTCCCTAAGTCCTATTTACCCAAAGTTATATTTTCTATATGATAAAAATATCTAATTCCTACCAATATATTTCCCTTTTTCAAAATATATGTATATATTAGTGATTTTTTAATTTCATATTTTAACTTCAGTATTTACTCCCTATCCTGATGGACTACTGGGGAATATTTTAGAGCAATTGGTTCATATTAGGAACTAGCTTTATCACTTTGTATTTTCTTCCAAAGGGCAAATATTTATGTAGCAGTAATTGAAAAAAACAAGATATTTATAAAATAATAACTCTTTTGAACCCATAACATAGTTGAAAGTCTCAAAGCAACAATGTAAAGTGAATTCCAAATGATGATGAGCCCCACCATGGAAAGAAGTACACACAAACGTTTTTACCCTGCAGGAACCTAGGAAGACGTGTTCTGCATAAAACAAGTGAGAATAAGGCTAAAATTTTAACAAGTTCCTGAAAACCAAATGTGGACAAGTTAGACAGTAAAGAATACCTCAGAGTATTACTACTTCTCATGGTCTTTTCCATGGGCCTCTGCTAGATACTCATGAGAAAGTCTGGGTGAGGGCAGGAGATCTAAGAGAACAGACATGAAACACTACCCAATTTTTATATCCTCACTCTATAGGAAAACTTTCTTTTTACTCAGGGTCCAGGAAAAGCTGCATTGCTTCTGGGGGAAGGGTAGAAAAAAAGCCATCACCACTGAGAAAAAAGGTAGAAATTCTTTCTGTGGTCAAGGCAAAGATTCCTTGCTTTGGGGAGAAAGGGAGGAAGCTCTCTTTTCACTAGTCACAAGCAAAAGTAGTAAACTGCCATTGTGGGAGTGCAACAAACAGTAACCTACCATGTAGGAAAAGGACAAGAAACTCTCTTACTACTTTTTTCAAGAAATTCACTCTTGGGAAGAGTAAAATGAACAACCTCTACCTCTGAGAAAGGAACAGAAAACATTCTCTCATCCAAAATCCTTGTCAGATACAAGAGAGAATTTGATTGCCATGGGGGTATAAAGGACAGGAATGTCAATAAATTCCCATACCTACCTAGCCAAAGATTAAAGCTAGGTTAGGAAGACTGAGAATTGCCCCTTTACCTACTTTTTGTAATGCTGTGACTGAAATACCCATCAAGAACAACTTAGAGGAGGAAAATTTTTGGGGGGGATCATGCTTTCAGAGATCTCAGTGCATAGACAGCTGACTCCATTGCTCTTGGCCCAAGGAGAGGCAGCACATCATGGGGGAAAGGCCTAGCAAAGGAAAGCTGCTCACCTCATGGTGGGCTCTGGAAGCAGATAGCAAGAGGAGGAAGAGGCCATAGTGAATATGTATCCTGCCAAGGCATATTCCTAGTGACCCACCTTCTCTAGCCATGCCACACTTGCCTACAGTTACCACCCAGGTTATAACTCTCATAAGCTAATAATTTTAACTCAGACATTCCTGAATTAACAGGAGCTTTCAGGGGAAACCTCATATTCAAATCATAATAGCACTCCTATGATGAACTCCACACCAAGTCACAAGAAATAGAAATACCCTGCTGTACACTAGGGAAAAAATATGTAGAGAGAGCTTGTATGACAGGGGTATGCAGGGTCTAATGGAATCTAAGAGTAAAGCAGGCAAACATGGAGAAAATCCCTTTGGCATTTAGCATCTCATATTAAACAAAGAACAATAATATCCTACCATTGAGAAATTTTAAGTTCATGGTGCACTAAAGATAACTATAATAGTAGAATCTAAATCTAGCTAAACTATTAACTAGATGGATTTGAACTACTCCATACTAACAGCCTGACAGGTGTGCTCATTTTTAGACATGCATACAGTTTATCTCTACAAAATACTCAGCATTTGAACAAAAATTATGAAACTTCTATAAAAAAGCAAAAGTGGCCTATGATCAGGAAATAAAGCAGTAAACATGAGAATATCCTGAGATGATCTCAACAGAATATCAATATATCTAAAGCATAAAACCAATAGAACTGACAAAGAGATAAGCACACCACAGTTATAGTTGGAGTTTTCAAAACTTATTTCTCATTAATTGGTGGAAAAAGTAAACAAAAATATCAATGAGGGTACAGAGGACTTGAATAATACAAATGACTTGCTCTAATTGATGTGATAGAACATTTTAATGAATATCAGGATATGCAAAAGAGGGAGATAGGCAGGGAGAACTGGTCAGACATAAATGGATTTATTGTTGAATTCTGCTAAATGTTAACAGATGAAATATACCACTTCTGTAAAAACTTTTCTTGAAAATACAAGTGGACCAAACACTTCTGAGTTTACTTTGTAAAACTGTCATTACCCTGATTTGAAACACAAAGATATTATGAATCAAAATATAAATGAATATGCCTCTTAAATATAAGACACAAAAATCCTTAACAAAGTATTAACAAACTATATCCAGCAATGTTTTAAAAGGATAATACATCATAATCTATTGGGGAATACCCTAGAAATACAAATTTGTTTAAACTTTAAAAATCAATGAATATAATTCACTATTCGTCGTATAAAAAAGGAAAAAAACATATGCCATTTTTAATAGATGCAGAAAGAACATTTGACAAATATTCCATATTCATTCATGATAAAAAGTATGAGCAAATGAAAAATTTAAGATTTCCCCCAATCTGATAAAGAACATTTGTGAAATATAGGTAAGATGATACTTAATGGTGATTGATTGAACACTTTCATACTGTGATTAGGAATGAGGCAAGAATGACTGCTCTCATTTCATTTTTTCAGCATTGTTTTGGAGATTCTAGCTGGTGCAATAAGACAAGGAAAAATGAATACACACAGGTTGGAAAGAAGGAAACAAAATTCTTTTTATTCTTATGTGAAGTGATCATCTACAACGAAAATACCAGAGAAACTATGAAAAAGCTACTAGAATTAATAAATGAGTTTAGCAAAATCAAAGGATATAAGCTAGGTAACCAAATATCAATTATATTTCTATATAGTAAGAATGGATGATCATAAAATGACACTAAAATGAAATTATAGAACCATTAAAAATAAGTACTTTCTACATATCTACTTGATATGTAGAAAAAGTTGCTGAGAGAAATTAGGCAAGTCTTAAATAGAGAGATATACCATGTTCATCTGCCGCAGTCTGGCTGGGCACAATTCAGGAGCCACTTGTCAAAAGAAACTAACTTTATTTTTAGAACCACACATGCCAAACAAAACAGCTCCTCAGGAAAAACCCTCAGAGCCCAACTGCCACCACCGGCTTCCCATAAGCCACTCCCCCAACCACCAGCCTCTCCACCTCCCACAATCCTCCTGCTCTTGAGGCCGATTGGCTGGGTCGCATGGGCGGAGCCAAAAAAGTCCCCCAATGAGCAGCTCCGTGGCCTGAAAGGGCAGGGAAACAGCCCAATGAGCATCACCGCAGAGGAGCCAATCAGCTAGATGTTGCTGGGGCCACTGTGAGCCAATCATCAGCTGGCAGTCTGAAAGTTTGCTGGGGCCCCTTCGGCTGTGGCTCTCAACATTCATCAATTAGAAGAATTAATACAGATTATATATAGAATGTTCCATGAACTTTATTTGTATATTAGAAAGGTATCCAGCTCATATATTGGTCAATAACTGGTATTTAAATCCTTGTAGCACTTATCACATGTCAAATTGTGTGGGCCTGATGACCCATTGGTGTTCTTCTCTAGACTGCTTCTTGAAGGCTAGTGATTAGTATATTATTGTTGAATAAATAAATGAATATAATTTTCCCTATCCTAATATTTTCTTCTAAACTCTTTTACAACAGAGTAAGACAGTACATTCTTATAAAAGTGAATCAGGCTTATTCTACTCTTTAACAGCAAGTGAAACTAAATGCCCGATCAATGGAAAATTAGAATATAACCTGAAAAAATTACTATTTAGAAAAAGTTACTTGTATATTTTGCTGCCTACTGTTATCAAAATTTTATTTCTAATGGTTTGCTTGTATTGATTATTTTTCTTCTATTATTTCCATTTAAGTCATCAACCATAAAGGATGCTAGCTTTTGTTGATTTTTTCTTAAATATTAAAACACTTATCGGCTTCCATAATTAAAATATCTAATTCATTTAATTTGTAAAACATTACGTAAGTTGTTTTATAGTTTAATATCAGGGTGGATTTATGTTAAAAATACATACAGTTGCTTTGCCTATTAACTGTTTTAAGTTAAACTGTTTTAACCAACATTTGTGTAGGCTGTAGGAGGTGATGGGTCCTCAGGGTTTAAATACCTAGGAGATTTTATATATATATATATATATATATATATATATATATATATATATATATATATATGACTATATAGATATAAGATTTATATACCTAGATAATTGATGAAGTACTCTATGCTATGGTTTGGATATGGATTTAGTGTGTTCTCTAAAAATTCACATGCTGGAAGCTTGGTCTCCAGTGTGGCAATATTAAGAGGTGGTAGAACATGCCCCAAGAAATTCTTCCTATAATCTAAATTTACATAGGGAGTAGTGTTTGATTCAATTAAGGAAGAGGGGGTAAAGCAGATTACACTTTTACAATTTGATTACCTTTGTTCCTATTTACTTGAAACTCATTAATGTAAATTTGCCTTATTTACATTAAATGAAACTGGTTTTTTAAGGAGTTCATGAGGGCAAAATAAAGTCTCAAAGAGTATTTTTCTTCTGTGCATGATACATTCCTGAGAATAAAATCCCAGCCATGCTGTTATTGTTAGAAATAAATCTTGAGGCCTCTAGTGTTTCTACAAGGGCCACAGAGCCATTCTCCCAGGATAAAGGTTATTAAAAAGTATCGTCATGAATCAAGTCAGCTTATGAGCAGAGTGTGTAAAGTGCACAATCACCTTTAAACCTTCTGTTAAAAAAGCTATGGGTCTGCAGAAGAGCAATGTATCTAAACTTCCCAGGAAACCAATAATGAAAAAGTTCCAGGGTCCTTCATATATGTAAAGATAATCTTTTCTTTTGATTGTAGACACATCCTAGTAAAGTTAGTAGGTTGTGGTTGTTATTAGGGTTTGAGGGCAAATAAAATCCTAATTCAAGAATATTGGTGGAATCTGATATCTGGGAATAATACTTTAAAAATATTATGTGATTTAAAAAGCAGTCATTCCTGTGTTACCTTTTATGTGACTCTAGGCCAAATAAGTTTATACTTGGAAAAAAGAATACAAACAGTTTCACACCATCATCCAAATATATATCATTTATGTTTCTCCATGTCTATACTTTTGCAATTCTCTTTCATAACTTTACTGGAAAACATAGTCGTTCATCTTTTCATGCTTATACGTCACACACATTTCTTGACTCTATTACACCACTAAATAATGCTGACTTTGTTTGGAGTGATTTTTGCCTTCTTTTGGGTACAATACATTAATTTGGAATATTCATTTACACTGAACCACATGTCTTTTATAATATGCATCCCCAAATAAGTACTTATCTTTCCAATTATATTATTCATTTTATCATCTCATGAATTAAATATTACCCTTTCAGGTCCTCTAAGGTAGTATTTTTCAAATAGTAGGTTGTATACCATAGTGGATTGCAAAATCATTGTAGTGGTTTATGACCAGCAATTTAAAAAACAATAACTCTTCTATGGTTATTATATAGAATTCAAGAAAGCAAAAATATCACCCCAAATTCTGTTCTCAGAAATCTTCAAGATTAACATTAAAGAATCGCCAGAGGGCTGGGGATGTGCCTCAAGCGGTAGCGGCTCGCCTGGCATGCGTGTGGCCCGGGTTCGATCCTCAGCACCACATACAAACAAAGATGTCGTGTCCGCCGATAACTAAAAAATAAATATTAAAATTCTCTCTCTCTCTCTCTCTCTCTCCCTCTCTCACTCTCTCTAAAAAAACAAAACAAAACAAAAAAATCGCCAGAAAGTCACCAAAACCTCAGTTGAACAGGTGTATGGATAGCCTGCTAAAAAGAAAGGTGAGTGAACAAAATAATTTTATTAAAATATTATCATATAAAGTATTGTTTTTCATAAAACTGTTTCATGCAGTTCTACTTAAATTGCCACCTGGTTTATAAGTGGTGATTAAGCAGTGGGGAACTTTGTATGTTGTGACCACATTAGACCCTATGTGACAATATAATCAAAGCCCTAGAAAATATTGCTTTGGCTTCTTTCCTAGGGGGGAATGAAATATTTTGAAAAGGATCTACAATTTAAAAAAAAAATTAGAGAAGGGTATGGTGGTACACTCCTGTAATCCCAGCTTCTTGTGAGGCTGAGGCTGAGGCAAGAGAATCACAAATTCAAGGCCAGCCTGGATAACTTATCAAGACCCTGTCTTACAATTTAAATGAGAAGGGCTGGGATGTAGCTCAGTGGTAGAGTGCTTACCTAGCATGCTGAGATTGTTTAAAATAAATTCCAGAAATAGTGTCATTTTTACCTCTACATATTTTAGTGTGGATCTCTAAAAATTATGGACATTTTAAAAATAACCACAATATCATTATTACACTCAACAAAATTTAATAATTTTTGGCATCAACAACTACACATTACCACATTACCTTAACACTCTCAAATTGTCTTTTTACACTTGTTTCTTTAAAGTAGGATCAAGGCAATACCCACACGTAGTCATGAACTGTTATTTTGCTTAGATTTATTTTAATATAAATGAATCTGCCTCCCATTTTCTTTTCTCTTTTTATTTTCTCTGTCCACTTTCTGCTTGAGAAATCAAGCCCATTTTCCTGTAGAATGGTCCACATGAACAATTAGGCACTGTCAATTAACTTGTTCTTCTCTGTCACTGTGTTTTTGTTACGTCAGACTTAGTACTAGAGGCTTTTTAAAAATTTTTTATTAGTTGTTCAAGACAATACTATGATCTTGACATATCATACATTTGATTCACATATTCAACTTCAACGTTGTTTGTAAAATATTTTAATGGAAAGCCTGTGTGCTTGACATTGCCCATCACCTTAAAAGGTTCATCATGTAAGTTGTCTCCATATCAGTGATAGCACAATTCATCAGTGTTCCCTCCATTGTTAATTTCCCATTAAAACTTTCATCTAATGGTTTCATCCATTGAAAATTATTTAAGAAACAATTGTTTAATTAGGGATTACAAAGTGGTTGTTTTCCAATTGGTTACTGTAAAAGAAATGGTTCTTAGAGGAAAAGCAATGTAAATGCTTATTTATTTGCCCAATCTGTTAAAAAGTTTATGTGCTTGTTTCTTCCATTTTTATCTCATTATGGTATTTTTCTTTCTCTTATATTTCTTTTTTAATATTATTAGGTACATAATACTTAGCAATATGTTTTATCAATTGTATTCATTATTCAATTTGATATCTACATTATTCCATTTTGGCTAATGAAAATCCTTTGTGTTGATTCTGATTTCTTCTTTTCATTACCTTTCAGTCTTTGATAGCTTTCTTTTTATCTGGTATAACAATATGTTTCTGTATTTTCCCACCCAAGCCTAGAAATGGACCCCAAGGTACCATTTCTTTTTACTTTTTGGTGGCGAATGGTATTTAGAGATAACAATCTGGGTAATTAGTTGTGTTCACTGCTTTTCAACTATTATTGTATCCATGTCTTTCAGTAGGCAGATATAAGACATATGCATCTTAAAAAGAAAAGTAATAATGTCTTCATGTTAATAATCTCATGCAAATTATCTTTATTTAAATTATTTGATTTTATATTTGAATTTCTTTTGTCCTGCAATATTCCCCAAATTACTTATTTTCATTACTTATGATATAAAATATATTCAAAATAATATTGATACTATTACTAACAATTTAAGGAATGAATTTTAAGATTTCATTGTAGCTCTATTTTTCTTGAGATTATATTCAATTTAGGCAGGACAGTTAAAAAATTGGTTTTAAAGCTACTGAAAATAACTATTTACTCTGTGATTTTATCACCAGCTTCATAGCTAAGTAGATTAATCTACTTTAAATATTTTTAAAATTTAGATATTGCTTCTCTTGACATAATTTTGTATTTAAAAATGTAAAATGGTTGAGTCCAACATCAAAAATATATAATGTATTAAGGCATATTCAGGATAGTGTGATTTCTTTACTCTCCCTTCTACCATGAGTTTTTTTCCCACTAAATATAACCATTTCTATTATTTGTTTTATTTGCCCTTACAATTATTTGTTTGAGTACAGAAGTGAAAACATAAACATATATGCCTATTTATATTTTCATTTCTCTCACTTCTTACACAAAATATAGCATACTGCATATACTGACCATAGCTAATAACTGATCTGGAAAATCACTCCATGTCAATATAAAATGGTATTCTATGTTCATTTTATGGCTACATAGTATTCGGAGTATTAAACTAGTCTCCTAAGAAATGTGTATTTTTCCTATTTGTTTCCTACACCAGTAATATTATAATAAATAATTGTGATGTATACGTGATTTCAGGTTTTAAAAATACATCTTTCAGAAAAAAGGGACATTGCTAAAATAAAGGTATATACAAATGCAATTTTAAAAATTCACCTCCTTAGGAGTTGTATCATTTGCGTCCCTATTAGTGATGTAAAATTATGATTGTTTTCCTAAAACTTTGCCAAAGGAGAATGTTGCTAGACTTTTTGATTTTGGCCAACTAGAATATGAGAAGTAACATTTCAGTAGAGATTTAATTCACAATTCTTATGTAAAAAGCAAGACAAAGCATATATTTACAAGTTTAAAATCCATTTATTATTTCTTTTGCAAGCTTAAGGTCATGTTTTTGTCCACTTATCTTTTAAGAAGCTGTCTGCTTCTTATGCTCTATTTTTGGGATCTTTTGTATATTAGAGTCATTAATCTTTTCTTTGTGCTATAAATTGCAAATATATTTTCCCAATTTGTCTTTCAATTTTGCTTAATGTGATTTTGCCATTAAAAAAATTATAATGTAATAAAATATCAGTCCTTTCATTGCTTCTGAATTTTAAATTATAATAGATAAAAAATTCCCACTTCTAGGCCATAAGGAAATCTACCCATATTTCATTCAAAACTTAAATATTTTCATAAGTTATATGAAAATATTATTTTAAACTTAAAAATTTTAAATATTGCTTCTTTTGAATTTAACATTATATTTGAACATTAAAATAATCATATGAGTTAACTGTCAAAACTGTGTAATAAGACATTCAGAACAGTGTTACTTTCTTTACTCCCACATCTAATGTGTTTTAAATTGTACTTACAGGCTAGGGATGTAGCTCAGTGGTAGAATGTGTGCTTAGCTTTCAGAGGACCTGGATTCTATTCCTCATCACTTCAAACAAGCAAAAAGAATAAATTATATTTAAATATGTAATATCTTTTTGAAACTTTTCCTCTTTTTTTTTTTTTTTTGGACAGTACGGGGGATTGAACCTAGGGGTGCCCTTTTTATTTTTTATTTTCAGACAGGGTCCCACTAAGTCCATCTTTCAATCCTGTTGCCTTAGCCCAATGAGTTGCTGGGATTGCACCACCATGTCCAGTTAAACTTATTCTTATGCAAAAACCCCATGATCTAGTTAAGGGTAAAAATGAATATGCATTAGAATTTTTGACACTAAGGCCCTAAGTCAGAAGACAGCAGAGTAGCATATTTTGAATATTTAATGAAAGATGATATGAGTCAAGGATTTTATATCCAGCCAAGCTGACTTTCAAATATAAATGTTATAGATATGTTATGAGCATATAAAAATCCAGGAACTATTTCCTATAAATACTTCCTCAGGAATCTCCTAGAGAACAAACTTCAGAAATTCAAAATGACTGAAGAAGCACTGGCACAAGGACTGGTTTTAAGCCACATATAAGTTCCTGTAGAACTGAGTTTAAATGATAGATAAAGGAAGAAACATTACAATATGTTTATATTAGAAAAATGACAGGGGAAATATGACAAAAATAGAGTAAGTGTGTTGATTGCCTTTAGAGTAATGAATTATTTTCCTATTGCTGCTCTAACAATTACCACAAACTTAGTGACTTAAAACAACACAGATTTATTATTTTACAGTTAGGTAAGTCAGAAGTCCAAAATGGGTTAGTGGGGCTGCATTCCTTCTGGAGATTCTAGGGAAATTCCGTTTCATTGCTGTTTCCATCTTCTAGAGGCCACCTGCTTTCTTGGTTTGTAGCTATAACACTCAAATCTCTGCTCATTATATCTTTCTCTGGCTCTGTCTGTCTTCCCACTTACATGGATGCTTGTTATTACATTGGGTTCACCTGGTTAATTCATGATAATTGACTCATCTCATGGTCCTTAACTGAATCACGTCCATAAAATCTCATTTGCCATGTAAGGGAACATATTTACAGGTTTAAAGAAATAGGATAGGGCATCTTTGGGTAGGGCATTGTTGTGCCAACTACAGTGACTAAAAACAATACATCATATAAGGTCATGGTTAAGAGGAAAGGTAGGGAGTTAGAAAATGCAACTAACACATTTTGATATCACTCATAGAAGAGAAGCAGTAGAGAAGGTAGAAAAATGAAAAAATACAAATATATTTGTATGTATGTATATAGAGATGTTTATATATATGTGTTTGTATATATATAGTATTCTCAATGTCAAATAATATAACACAAAAGAGGGAATAAAACAGACTTCCCAATAAAATACTACACATACACACACACACACACACACACACACACTCACACACAAACACACACTTATGTGTATCTATGTGTTCCTATATATATATACACACACATACACATGTGTATAAAAAGATGTGTGTACATACACATAATGTACATATATATATGTGAGGAGAAATAGGTGACATATATACACTAATAATAGAGTAAGTCAATAAAAAATTTAGAAGGATATAGGAAGCAATTAATAATATATATCTCATAGCAAAGTCTGAACTTATATAATAGAGAATATACTTTCTTCAAGTGTATATGAATTATTCATAAATTTGACAATATCTTAGGCTACTGAGAAAACTTCAGAAAAATCCAAGAATGGAAATAATGCAAACGAGTATGCACTGTTCACAGTATAATAAAACTGGAAATGTATAAAAATGATTAAAAGTGTTTTTTACCTGGAACTTAAAACAATCCAGAGTATTAAACAAACTTTTGAATCAAAGGGGAAAATACAGACCCAAAGTGACAAAATTCTTAAAAATAACAAAATGAAAACATGATCTATTGCATTCTATTGTTGCAGATAAAACACCATAGAAAATTTTATATTTTGGAAATACTTAAATAAAACCTGAATACCTTTTCCTCTGATAACTGTTACAGCCAGGAATATACATGTCCTACACAAAGCTGCAGCAGATCCATTGTCAGGGCTGGGAATGGTTCTAATTTAAACTTTTGATATTTTGTTTATCCTGGGATTTTTGCATTAATTATTATTTTTTAAATTATTGCATTAAAATATTTGTGTTGATTAATGTGTTTTCTTTTCTGGTACCTCCTTAAATTTTGTATCCAAGGTGAGTACTTCACTTGCCTTATCCTAGTCCTAGTGCTGATGGGGCTTCAGAAATTATTACTTCCCTGGACAACATGGTTGGTCATGGATAGCACCTTCTACTCCAAGTTGAGTGTGTCTCCTTCAACTTCAGTAGAGAAGATGGCATAACCTCTGCACTAACTGACCTGGGGAAGGGAGTGGGGAAGTTTAATGTGAGCAGCCATAACCAATAGTACTACAGATGCCCAGGCCAGGGTTCTTACCAGAAGTTCAGCAGTTTTTCAAGCATAAAAGTCCCTCAAACTTTATACTTTAGGTCAATTTCAGAATTGATCATTTTCAATTTCCAGGCCATTTTATCAATTTCTCATAGCTCCATAGCTGTTATTTGAGGAAGATAACTTACCCATGTCTTCATTTGGCTTTTATCAGAAGTCCAGCCTCAGGTTATCATTTTTAATGTCAACAACTAAAGGATTTTCAAGTGGTAAAGGGAAGTAATAACCAATAAAAAACACTTATATTTGCAGGCTATTTTCAATATTTTTAAAAGGCCTAACTGAAATAACATTCATTTTAATAAAGATGTTCAGAATTATGAGATGCCTTACCTTCTGTTGTAATCACAGAATTTCACGGCAGGATCATACTTACTTAATGCTGTTCAGAAACTGTTCAGTAACTATAGATGCTTGTGATTAACTAAAAGGGGAAAAGCAAATTATGACTTAATTTGTTTTCTGGACACTGTCTATCAAAACATAAAGTTGGTGGGGAAAATAAGTAATAAATAAGTGGTGTTTGGTGTTTAGAAAGTTGAATCAGTACTTTAAAGAAAATTTAGAGCAGCCATTTCTCTTAAGCTCAGAGAATCTTAAAAGAAGGAAATGAGGTAAACATACACTTCAAAGGCTTCCTAAGGATGGCCTTGGGATTAGGAATTTCAATATCTTTGGGTAAAATAAATTAATATACTGATAAAAAATCCTTTCTGAGCTTCTTCTCTTTTGCTATTGGCAACAAAATCTAAAACTCAAAATGCAAAATTGTAGCATTTCATGTATATGTCATTTGTAAATGAGGCATCCCTGTTAAAAAAAAATCTCTTCTCCTGTGGTGTCTAATACCCAAATTTAGAGAGTTCTAACATTAAAACTTGCCCTATAAATGTGGATACTTTTTAAAATTCAAATGCACTATCTAGAGTCTCAAAATCAGCCACAAAAAGAATTAGGGAATGAGAAATAGGTGCTTAATTCTCAAAACAAAAATGGGAAAACAGCAAGAAGAAGGCAGGTAAAGGAACAAGGCATGGAATTGCCTGGTTAACACTCTAAAGAGGATAATCCCTTATGACAAATTTTCCCCAGGAACAGGAGGAAACAAATGTCCTCCCAAATTCTAAAAATAAGTTCTATTAACTAGAGCACCCTTTGTTTTTTTCTGAGGATCATAATGAAATGGGTATGCGAGTTTAAGGATAGAAACTGAGGCATACATAAATTGCTTGACATAGTAGAGGAAACAAGAATTTAACAAAGAAGGAAGAAATCTCAGGAGGAAATCCAAGATCCTTGAGGAAAAGAGGTCAGAAACTGTTCCTAATATTTGTGCCACCCAGAGCAATTTACCCACTGAGTTGCATGCACCATATTCCTGAATAAGTTGCAAGTTATAAATCAAGTTAACAAACTAATAAAAACTAAAATACATTCCTGGACACTATCCTTTTTTTTTTTTTTTGATACTGGGGATTGAACCCAGTGGCATTTAATTACTGAGCCACATCCCCAGCCCTTTTTAATTTTGACTTTGAGACAGGGTCTCCCTAAATTGCTGAGGACCTCACTAAGTTGCTCAGGCTGGCTTTGAACTAGTGATCCTCCTGCCTCAGGCTCCTAAACAGCTGAGATTACAAGCTTGCGCCACCATGCCCAGCCCACTATCCTCTTATCTTGGCAAATAATACTTCATAATAATAAAGTTTCAAAAATAGTATCTTTGAAAGCTGAACTACTAAAATTAATCATTGTTATGCCTGTCTAATTATTCTGTTTATGGATTAGTGATACATAGTTGAGTAAAAAATAGAAATATTATTTATTAATCTGTTTTATTTCATGAATTTTTTTGCCTTTATTTCAGCAAAAATCCCAAATTATATTATTGTAGTCAATGTTGTCATATGCTTTGTGGAACTCATACTACTTACATAAATGATCTAAAGCAAAATTATATATTTATATTAAAAGTCAAATGAAAATATTGGGCTACAGATGTAGTTCAGTGGTAGAGAGCATGCCTAACATGTACAAGGCCATGAGTTTGATTCATAGCATCACACACATAGAAAAGCAAAATACAAATTATAATAATTAATAAATACATTTTATTCAAAATATTTAAAGCTGAAAGTTTTAAATAACTAAGTTTCATTAATTTTTTAACATCTAAAACTAATGATTGTAGTATTATTCAATGTCCATTTGTTTTCCAATATAAAGTATTAGTATCATACTTCACATGTTGTATAGGCCTATCAATAATCACCCTTAAGAGAGATATGAATGATTTAATATTGAAAAATTTCCTTCAAGTGCCATATTGCATATGCAACATTAATTTCTAATTATTTTCAATTTAGAACACAAAATGAAGCAAGAAAATATATCTTCAGCATTACTGAGATATATTTAAAAATGCAAAAATCTCTTGTGTTCCTTATATCCAAGAAGGTTTTGAAAAACTAACCCTTTTATTTGAGTGCTTCTGCTATTCAAATTCTCTCAGAATTCAGGAGTGTCCATTTCCAGTGTCGACAATATCATAAATCACAAACTTTCACACTATTGAGATGAATTGTAGTTTTAGCCTTTAGTTTTAGGAAGCATTCTTTTTTTTTAGAGTGAGAGAGGGAGAGAGAGAATTTTAATATTTATTTTTTAGTTATTGGCAGACACAACATCTTTGTTTGTATGTGGTGCTGAGGATCGAACCGCGAGCTACAGCTTGAGCCACATCCCCAGCCCCTGGAAGAAGCATTCTTAAAGGGCCCAAATGGTGTCAATCTTAGAATTGGCCACATAGCATAGTTGGTTGTGCTGTGCCAATGCAACGAAGATCAGGAGGTGTCCATGTATTCTTTCATACATTTAAAAAAAAAAAATTTTAGTTTTAGATGGACACAATATCTTTATTTTATTTTTATGTGGTACTGAGGATCGAACCCCAGGTCAGATGCCCCTGTTGCTCAAGGACTGAGGATGGTACTAGAAAATTTAGGCACTAAATGTTGGAAATTCCAGAGAAGATTTCCAAGACTTTGAGAAACAACAACAAAAAGAACAACAAACTTTTTAATTTTTTTTTTGGTACCAGGGATTGAACTCAGGGACACTCGACCACTGAGCCCATCCCCAGCCCTATTTTGTATTTGATTTAGAGACATGGTCTCACTGAGTTGCTTAAGGCTTTGCTTTTGCTGAGGCTGGCTTTGAACTCATGTTCCTCCTGTCTCAGCCTCCCAAGCCACTGGGATTACATGCATGTATCACTGCACCTGGCTAGCAACAACAACAAACTTTTGTGGATTTAATTTTTTTTTCCTGGGAGATATGTGACTTAAGTATCCAAAATAAGCTCTCTTTAAAAATAGGAGTAGTTTTGACTCCTAATAGGTGAAACCCTCCTCTCCCTTTCCTTTTCCCAAATAAAATTTTGCCTGTATATTCATTTATAAAAAAAAAATCTAGATAAATCCACATTATTTACTGACAATTTTTATATGTCCTGCAAATGGTTATTTCTCCCTCCAGTCCATTTTAAATTTTTTAAGTTGATCCATTTTGATACACATGGATTAACCCAAATTCACTAATTTTCCTGATGTATACAAATCTGTTGTTGAATATACTTAGTAAAAATTATCCTTTTTTGGATTGAAGTACATTTACATTTGCATGTTTTCATTATTAAGAATGGGTCCTGACGTAATATTTCTGTATGTCTTCTTGTGGATATATGTAAGTTTGTGTAAGATACAGAATAAAAAGTATGTTTAGATTAAAGGGCATGCTGATCACCGCCTTTCTAGATATTGCCAAATTTTACTAGTTTGTATTCTACCACCAGCATACAAGAGTCTTCTTTTGTCTGCACCCTAGTGCAAACTAGGTAATGTCAAATCAATGACAAGTATAAAGCAATATCTTATTAACATTTCAATGAATATTTCTCTGATTATGTGTGAGGGTGGTTACTCTTTTCAAATGTCTATTGACTTTCAGGTTTCCCTTCTTTGAAATGCTTATCCATTTGAGATAGTTTCTTTTCTTATGGCTATGAACCTTTACTTAATTGTTTAAATCTTCTCTTAACCCTTAGGATAATTGCTATTTTTTCAATTTTAATTTAAAAAAATAACAATATATTGACTTGAATTAAGGTTACACAAACAATACAACATGAGAAATTTTATTTTTACTCTAGCCCCATTAACCCTACTGCCATGTAATCCTTCCATTGATAATGATTTTTCAGTTTATCCATTCAGTGTTTGTTTATTATTTATTAATTAATAAAATAAAGAGACATGTATCTACCTCCCAAGTTAGAAAGTCTCCTCTTTGATGCCTTGTATTGATGATATCTCCCTCCCTAGTACTATGCATAATCCATTATGAATCTGCTTTTTTCAGTAATGTACCCCACTTGTTTTCTTTCTTCCTGTGCTTGGGATTGAACCCAGGGCCTCTCACATGCTAAGCATATACTCTACTACTGAAACTATACCATCAGTTCTGTTTATTTCTTTATTCATAGGACTGGGGTGGAGCTCATTGGTAAAGTTCCCCAACCACTGAGCTCCATCCCCGGCCCTTTTTTAAATTTTGAGACAAGGGTCTTGCTAAATTTCTGATGGCCTCTCTAATTTGCTGAGGCTGGCATCAAACTTGTGATTCTAAAGTCTCAGATTACAGATGTATGCCACCAGAATGGACCCTGTGTCTTTATTCTAATATTCAAATATCAACAAATTTGTTGATAGTTTGGTTAGGTATGGTGATCTAATAATGAAAAGAAGAAACCAGAATCAACACAAAGGATTTTCATTAGCCACAATGGAATAATGTAGATATCAAATTGAATAATGAATACAATTGATAAAACATACTGAATACTTTAAGTATTATGTGCCTAATAATATTAAAAAAAGAAATATAAGAGAAAGAAAAATACCATAATGAGATGAAAATAGAAGAAACAAGCACATAAACTTTTTAACAAATTGGGCAAATAAATAAGCATTTACATTGCTTTTCCTCTAAGAACCATTTCTTTTACAGTAACCAATTGGAAAACAACCACTTAGTAATCCCTAATTAAACAATTGTTTGGAAATCTCATTCCTTAAAAATTTTGAAAAATTAATTTTCTTCTATCTTTCAGTGTTGCTAATAAAACCCTGAAGTCGTATTGACTCATGATTTTATTTTTTTATTCTGATTAGTTATACATGACAGTAGAATTCATTTTGACACATCACACATAAATGAAGTCCAACCTCTCATTCTTCTGGTTGTATGTGATGTAGAATCAAATTGGCTATGTAGTCAAATATGTTGATTTGCAATTCTTTAATGTCTATTCTGCCCCCTCTCTGTAATCCATACCAAGGTATGTTTGTCTGTTTTTCTGGTCACATGGTGGATTCTTTTGATATGGAAACTTATTTCCTTCAGTTCTGATCAATTTTTTTAAAGATAAAAATCAGGAAATAGACATTTACTTGAGCACACTAAAGTAGGTCAACCACACGCATATTAAAACTTTTACTAAATCAACCATAGACAACTTAAAATTTTTTTAATTGTTGATGGACCTTTATTAATTTATTTAAATGTCATGCTGAGAATTGAACTCTGTGCCTCACACATGCGAGGCAAGCACTCTACCACTAAGCTACAACCCCAACCCAACCATAAGCAACTTTTGAAAAAAAATTCTAGCTTTCACATTTTAAAAAGTTAAAGAAAATATTTGATAGAATAAAACAAGATTTTTTAAAAAACCAACAGGTAATTTAAGAAAATGAAAATAAACACCCCAATTAACTGAATTACTAAATCATAGGAACATAAATGTGCAAATTTACATTAGCAAACTACTATATTTAGACTTAATTATCTCAATTATGCAGATTTCTGTTATTTGATCAGTACTAATGAAAGGTTTTTAAGAAACAGAAATATAAAATATATACATATGTGTATATATATATATATATATATATATATATATATATATATACACACACACACACACACACATATATGTTTGACTAAATTACTAAATAAAGACATGATGAGTTCCTACTATATGGACTATCACCTATTCTTTATTTTATTTGTTTTGGTTTATGAAACTAAACAAACATAACTGTAATTCATTTGTGTGTTCACTGAACAGATTTATACCTGCCAGAAGTTGTGGTATGTACTGGGAAAGCTAGAGTGCACAAAATGACATTGTTTCTTCTTGGCTGCAAGAAGGTCACTGTCTAATGGGGGACACAGTGAGTAAAGACAATGATAACAAAGAGGCCAAGTGAAGAACTGATAAGGGTGTTCAGAGAGAAGTTGCTGATTCTTCACAGTTTCTATTCAGGGAGCAAAAGAGTTTAGCCCAAGTACAATTTAGGGGTAGTGAAAAGGAAAATGGCTTTGAAATACCTGACAAGGAGTTTCAATGTCATCCTGAAGACAATGGGTAGTCAGTACAATTTTGCAAACACAGGAGAGCTGTTACCTCAACAAAACAGGACTGAAGGCACAGAGACTAACTGGCATTCTTTTGAAGTTATCAAGGAGAAAAGATGTCATATTACTTGTAATTACTGAGAAATTATTTTTTTATAACCACATGGTAGGCAACTTCTGAAATGGCTACTAAATTATTTCTGTCTCTGGGTATTTATAACTTTGAGTGATCTCCTCCGTGAGCATGTGAGAGTAAAACCTAGTTACTTGCTTCTAAAGATCATCTCAGTGGTCCTAGTTAAAATAAGATATATTCCAGGCTTATATAATTATATCAAAATGGATTCCATTGTCATATGTAACTAAAAATAACCAATAAAAAGTCTGTGTTTTAAATATATAAAAAGATCATTTTAGGCTACAAAAGACCATGAGTTCCTTATTGCATTAATTCTTACTTCACTCCTTCACTACCTGATGAACCAAACTGCCTTTTGTGGGTTCCCTATTGAGTGGACCACAAGCAAGGAACCAAGGGAAGCTTCTAGATAACAAGCCAGTGAACAACAGCAGCATTCAGTAGCCCTGGAGAAGCTGAATCCTACTAGGAACAGATTATTCCCCTAACAGACCTCAGTTCTGATCAATTTTGTTCAACTGTTTCATTCACAATTCTCTCCCCTCCATTTTATATCTGCAATCTTTCCATAACTACTACTATTAAGCTACTAAAATTCCTGGCCTATTTGTAATATTTTTACTCTAAGTTTTCATGTATTTCATTCTAATTTGTGGGCAATTATCTCAAGAAACTTGAATTCTAGAGCCAACATTCCAATGATTATTATTTTGGTGTCTCTATATCAGTTTCATCAGGTTTAAAATAAAGAAGTTGAACTATATTTTGCTTGCCTTCCAGTTGTAATTTAACTATAAATTTCACATGGAATCATCAGGTAAGCAGATACATTATTACCTATGTATACAGATAAAGGCATTAAGTTTCAGAAACTTTAAGTAAGCTCCCAACAAAGAGCTTTCATTTTTTACTTGTTCTTATTAGTTATACATGTTAGTAGTATGTATTTTTTTAAATTTTTTTGTAGTTGTAGATGCACAGCATGCCTTTATATTATTTGTTTATCTTTATGTGGTGCTGAGGATTGAACCCAGTGCCTCATAAGTGCAAAGCAAGCGCTCTGCCACTGAGCTACAGCCCCAGCCCAGTAGAATGTATTTTGACAAACACATATGGATTATAATTTCTTGTTCTTGTTGCACATGATTAGAATTACATGGGTCATGTAAAAATATATGCACATAGAATAGTAATGTCCAATTCATTCTACTATCTTTCCTATTTTCATTCCCACTCCCTTCCCTTTATTCCCCTTTGTCTAATCCAAAGTATTTCTATTTTTCCCTACTCCTTGCCCCTTATTGTGAGTTAGCATCTGCATTTCAGAGAGAACATTCAGCCTTTGTTTTTTTGAGATTGGCCTATTTCACTTAGCAGATAGTCTCTTGTTCCATCCATTTACTGGCAAACTCCATAATTTCATTTTTATTTGTGGCTAAGTAATATTATATTATGTAAATATACCACATTTTCTTTATCCATTCATCTGCTGAAGGGCACCTAGTTTGGTTCCATAGTTTAGATATTGTGAATTGAGCTGCTGTAAACATTAATGTGTCTGCACCACTGAAGTATGCTGATTTTAAGTTCTTTGAGTATAAACTGAGGTGTGGGATAAGTAGGTCAAATGGTGGTTCATTCCAAGTTTTCTGAGAAATCTCCATTCTGCATTCCATTGTGGTTGCACCAATTTTCAGTCCCACAAGCAATGTATGAGTGTACCTTTTTCTCTACATCCTTGCCATCATTTATTGTTGCTGAGAGCCATCGCCAAGTAGGTATGACACATGGCAATTTCTTTGTCAGCCTACCCAATGTTGCTTAGAGGAAGGACTCTCCATATTGGACCCAGGTCATTTGCAGTGACATTGCATGTAAGGTGACCTTGCTCAAGGACCAGGGCGGATCCAGGTTTAGGGTGTATCCTGCTGGGATTAGGGAGTATCCTGCTCCTTGAGTTTAGGGAGGTTCCAGGTTTAAGGTGATTCCTGCTGGGAATAGGGCGTATCCTGCTGCCTCAGGCGCCTTGAGTTCCCATTGAGTTCTCGTGGGATTCAGAGAGTATTTGGGATTTTGCCCAGAACGTGGATTTGGCCCAGAATGTGGATTTCCCCAGAACGTGATTGTAGAGTGTCGGTGTGAGTTCGGGAATAAAGAATTGCTGTTTGAATCTACAAAGCTGTGAGTGGCTGGTGATTTTGTGCCCAGCCAGACTGCGGCATATTGTTACTTGTATTCTTGATAATTGCCATTCTGACTGGAGTGAGATGGAATCTCACTAATTTGCATCTCCCTAACTTCTATAAGTATTGAACATTTTTTCATATCTTTGTTGATTAATTATATTTCTTCTATGAAATGTCTATTGTGTTCCTTAGCCCATTTATTGATTGGGTTATTTGTATTTTTTAGGAATAAGTTTTTGAGTTCTTTATACACCTTGAAGATTAATGCTCTGAGATGTAGGAGGCAAAAATTGTCTCCCATTGTGTAGGCTCCTCTCCACATTCTTGATTGTTTCCTTTGCTGTGAAGAAGCTTTTTAGTTTGATTCCATCCCATTTGTTAATTCTTGAGTTTACTTCTTGTGCTTTAAGTGTCTTGTTAAGGAAGTCAGTCCCTAAGCCATCCAAAAAAAAAAAAGTCATGAAATTAATTTGGAAAAATAAGAGGCCCAGAATAGCCACAGCAATCTGCAGCAATAAAAGAGATGTAGAAAGCATCACAATACCAGATCTTAAGTTATTCTACAGATCTATATTAAAAACTAGCATGGTATTGGCACCAACACAGACAGGTAGACCAATGGTACAGAATAGAAGACACAGAGACAAACCCACATAAATACAGTCATCTCATACTAGACAAAGGCACCATAAACATACATTGAAGAAAAGATAGCCTCTTCAATAAATGATGCTTGAAAATCCTATGTAGCAAAATGAAATTAACCCCCTGTCTCTCACCCTGCACAAAACTCAACACAGAGTGCATCAAGGACGTAGGCATAAAACCAGAGACCCTGCACCTAATAGAAGAAAAAGTAGGCCCAAATCTATATCATGTCGGCTTTAGGACATATCCTTGTAACTTTGTCTAGTTTACCTTTCATTAAGTTTTCTCCTAAGATAGTTATCATAATGTAGTCATTAAAAGAGACTCAAATAGTTTGCTTTGGGGTTAGTCTTTCTGTACTATACACATATACAGATAATCTTTTTAAAAATTACCTATTCTGAATGTATCTTTGTATGATAATAATTCTTAATAAGATAGTAGCAACCGTAGATATAATAAATTGCTAACAAATAAGAGGTAATTAGTTTTCATGCCAGCAAATTAAATTTACACTCTTAACACTCAGCTTTCTCCTTGAATAAAATGCATTTTAAACTTTACAGAAATTGGAGCTCTTTAGTTTTCTAGCTGTGGTCCTGAATCTAAACTATATATTTCTCTTAATTATATAATATAGATCTTTGCTCAAATATCTTTAATTATGGTCATTTTCCTTCACTGCCTTCATGTCTTCCTCTACCCTTCTGGTTATCTTTATATTTAAGTGGTGAAACATACCATAAATACAACATAAAATATATTTAAGAATAATAACACTATTAAAAATTTCTACATAGCCATGATCCACATTAAACTGAAGGCTGTTGTCATTGACTTAGAAAATTTATATATAGCTCTTACTGATTGCATCCCTTTGCCCCTACCCCAAGATATATCCATAATCCTGACTTTACTAGTTTATTCTGGGTATCATTACAAAATGTCATATACTTGCTTGCTTAAACAACACACATTTATTTTCTTACAATTCTGGAGGTTAGAAGTCTGAGATCAAGTTGTAACAGCAAGTTTGGTTTCTTTGGAAACTTTTATCCCTGCCTTGCTGATAGCTGTCTTCTTGTTGAATGTTCACATCTACCTTTCTGTGCATGAACAACTCTTGCCTGTGTCTAGAACTATTCTTGTTATAGGGACACCAGTCATAGGATAAGGGTCCACCCTAATGACCCGATTTTAACATTATCATCTCTTAAAGGGCCAGTTTTCAAATAGAGTCACATCCTGAGGTACTGGGAATTAATTATGCCCTCGTCATATGAATTTTGGGGGAATGTAATTCAGCCCCAAACACTGACTTTTGTGTCAATTACTCCCTTGCATATATATATATATTTACACATAAACATAATTACATATAAATTGTTGACCTATATAATTATAAATTGTTTACAAGTATAATCATATATAAATTGCTTATATATGGGTAGCGAGTGCATTTACATATGTAGAATTTTTATGCATTATATAGATAGAAAAGTGTTTATATATGTGTATATGTGTTCCACTAGAATATACTTCTGTCATTTCTAATTCTATTTTTGAGATATATAGTTGACTTTTACTTCACTATAGCATTTTATGGCATTCATTCTACTAATAATGACATTTGGTTGTATACTTTTTTGACATTATAAACAATGCTCTTATGAAAATTTTTGTATATGCTTTCTGCTATGTATTTTCAAGAATTTCTGTAATGTATTTGTGGAGTAGCAGAAATGCTGAGTCATGGGATTTGTATATGGTCAATTTTACTTAAGGCACATTTTATTTTGGTTCCCATTTTTATATATCCCATTCAATGGCAGAGGCTTCTGGTTCCTTTTCAATAGACATTCTCTTATTTCTTTAGTAGAACCCTGATTATTAACTGGGCACATGACCATGCAGATTAGACTCTTTATTCTCAGTTTCCTTGTTGAAATGAAAAAATAGATATTTGGTGGGGCTTTTGTGGAGACTTTTTTAAACAAAGATGACTGTTAGAAGGTTGTCCTTGTCCTCTTTGCTATCTGGAATACAAGTTAGATAGTAGATATCTAGCAGCCATCTTGACTTCTAGCCCTGTGCTAGGACATTGGAGTGGACAAAGGGATCCTGGTTCCCTAAGAACACTGTCGACTTTTTTATACTGGTTCTGTACTTTAAAATTTCAGACTTCTTTAATGTGAGAGGGTAAATACTTGTGTGTTTAAGCTAGCATATTTCAAGTTCTTATAGCCTATGAAAAGTTCTAGCTGAACCTTTCAAATTTAACTTGATAATCTGTATCTGATATTTGAACATAAAAATCTTTTGAATTTTCAGTTTTTTTTTATCTCTGAAGCTTAACAATTTCTTGAAACCTCATAGAGAAAACCTTTATTTCAAAATGTCATTTGTTTCCCCAAGGAATAAGAGATTCTTGATAAGCATGATTGATAGTCCCAAAGAAACCATAGCAGTGATTCTCTATTGAACAAGAAACCTCTGCCTTGAACAAGTATTTCTATGCAAAGGAGGATTAAGCGGGATGATGTAATTATTATCTGTGAAGTTGTGATTAATCTTACTACACACATTTCCTATCGACTTATATCTTCCTCCAGTCCCGACCTGTGAATCTCCTCAGAATTAACCATTCTTATTAATTTCTTGAACCATTTTCTATCTGTGAAGAATATAATTTTAAGCAACATATTATTAGATATACTTGTTTTCAAGTCTATAAAATTGTAACTTACTATATTTTATCTTTTGAGATCTTTTTTCTCTCAAAATTAGTTTTCCAAGATTCATCTGTGATTTAATGAGTTGCTAAAAACATGATTTAGGTTATAATTAGCTGTCATAATAGATAAACCCTCAAATCCCAGTATTGCAACTCAATAGAAATTTATTCATCTCCTGCATAAAGTAAAAAATGAACATGCTGTAATAGTGCATGGCTCTCATCCAAGTGTTGAATCAGAACCTTGTAATTTCTTCATGTTGTCCTCTGCTATCTTCAACATATGGCTTCCTACATCATCAAACTCATGTTCTCCCTAAGCTGCAGAAGGAGGACAAACATGCAGAATTCATATAGTACATTTCTATAGGTCATGTCTAGAAGTTACACACATCACTTCCCCTCTCATGTTCAATTTGTTTAAGCTCAGTCACATGGTGTGTCAGCCATGGGAGTATGTTTGGCTGATCTCCTTCTAACAGAGAAGCTTCTAGAAGGAGTGCAGTGAGCTAACAGTCTCCAGCTGCAGCATCATCAGGATCTGTCAAAACATTTGAAATAAGGTCTGGCTTTTCCCCGGCAGTTTTTAGTCAGTAACCAAGGGCAGCAAGAATACTAGGGCCTGGACATTTCTACCCAATGCAGAATTCACTTATGGGGAATCTTTGTGCTGAAACTCAACACTGGGATGATCAAAGCTTTCTCAGAGCTGCACTGCAGTCTGATGTTTCACCTGCCCACGCTTCCTTTGTTTCTTCTCCTTTTACTGACACAAACAGCATCCCAGTCTGAAAGTTCTCCTTACTTACTCTTCTTGTCCTCTTTGCCCTTTGTAATTCATAGGACTCACCCTCAATAAAATTCCTGCAATTCTATTTCTATAGTTGGCTTCCCAGAGGACCCCAAAAGACAAGCATGATCACACATAAATCACATCATAAATACAAAGGAGACTGGAAAGTATTCTTTAGTTCTGTTGCCCAGGAAGAAGACCTAGCCTCAGTGAATAGCCAATCAGTATCTTCCATAATTTAGATCATTTTTAGTGATGTATGATAGTCATTTTGTGAATATACCACAATGTATTGTATTCATTTTTCTCTTAGTGGACATTTAGGTGGTTCTGGTTTTTGTTGTTGTTTGTTTATATTTAACTTTACAAATATTACTGTTATGAAGAATTTTGTATATATTCTGAAACATATGTGTGAGTTTCTCCAAGTTATATGTACTTACCTGAGAGATTGCTAATCTACAATATATGCACATATTCAGCTAAGATAATGAACAGTTGTTCTCCAACGACATTGTATCCATTAATACTCATGCCAACAATGCATAAGGGTTCCCCTTGGTCCACATGCTTGCATTCATTTATTTTGTTATACTTCTTAATGTTTGCCAGAATGGTGAGATAAAAGATACTATTTGATTTAAATTTTGTCTCTGTCCTCCAAGGGTTCTAGAATCTGCTACAGAGGTTTTTATAAGTATAGAGACAACAGGCTCCTCTCTCTCTTACCTCATTCATCCTATTTATGCCTATCTGTGTTTATTTTCCTTCATTGCTACCCTTTTTCATCTTTTGGTTTCACTTATGGAATTCTTTGTCTTGCAGTTTTGTTGT
Source organism: Callospermophilus lateralis (assembly GCF_048772815.1). NCBI lineage: Eukaryota > Metazoa > Chordata > Mammalia > Rodentia > Sciuridae > Callospermophilus > Callospermophilus lateralis. Next base: position 29,388,839 of record NC_135325.1, on the reverse strand, counting down.
TTTTTAATATTTTTTTAGTTGTCAATGTACCTTTATTTTGTTTATTTGTGGTGCTGAGAATCAAACCCAGTGCCTTACACATGCTAGGCAAGCGCTCTACCACTGAGCTACAACCCCAGCCCTGTCTTGCAGTTTTAATACCTTTATTAAAATTATTTCATCTGACATTTTATTTTGGTTAATACTAATTTCAGAACTGTCTTAAAATTAAAAGCACACCAAATAAATAGGGGAATCTGGATAAAGGTGAGCTGCCATAAATACATATAATGTACACAATCCAGCAAAATTTCATGGCTCTCTCTTTCCCATTCTCAACTCACTCTGTGTGTGTATACACACACACACACACACACACACACACACATATATATATATATATATATATATATATACACACACACACACACACACACACACAGACTCAAATATATATATAAGCATATATAAACATACATTATACGTGTTATGTATGTGTAATTCAAGTCACCTAGCATAGCACTGGAATTATTGAGAGTGTACATTAGGGCAGTGTTATCTGTGCAGCATTAAAATTGGCTGAAAAATACAGTGCCACATGTTTCAGCTTTAAAGGCATCCCCACCACCAACTGAATGTTAGAGGATGCCACTTCCCTGTATTGCTGAGACATGACATTGGGAAGTATTGCCCACTTTCCTCCCCCATGGGTCCAAATAAAATTTAAAGGGAAAGTTTCATTTGGTACAATGTTATATTTGTGATCAGAATTATTTCCTCCTATTCTCAAAGGCCTCATATTTTAGAATCATTGAAGGAATTAAAAACTAAAACATTGTTGGGGACTGTCAGTGCATGTAGTAGAGCCATGAGCTTCAGTCAGAATGTAGGGAAAGTTGTTGAACAATGCTTAGGGCAACAGCATGACAGAAAACCTTCATAGGTATGGCTTATAAGAGCTACTACCTGTCTGGAGTTCAAAGTGAATGGGCCAGAGCAACAGTTACAAATAAGCAAAGAGGGGAGAGCAATTCCAGAGTAGGCCATTGTGTAATGGTATATGGGTCCTTTCTCACACTTTTCTCTACTTCTTATTGCAAAGAAAGTGAAGCGGAAGGTAGTTATAAGACTGGGCCCTGTGCCCCACCCAACCCTTGGACTCTAAAATAATTTCCTCCAGGCAAGCTGCTATAGACAGAAATTTGTTTCTTCCTCTGTATAAGAGAAGAGCTTTGGACTAAAGATGACCTTCACTTTGTAAAATGAACAAGACTGAATCATGAAAACTTGAATGAAACTGCTCTAATAGCTTAACATGATTGGAAAGGCATGGAATAAGATAAAGCCATGTGTCAAGGACAGACTTCCTATATGACAGTGGTCCCATAAGATTATATATCCTAGTGACATTGTAGCCTTATTGATTTGTGTAAGTATACTTATTGTTCACACAACAATGGAATTACATAATAACCCTTTTCTCAGACCATGTCTCTGATGTTAAGTGACAATAATTGTATTATTCAACTCTCTAAGGAGGGAGGGAATGAAAACACAATAGGAAACAGTACTTGAAAACAGAATTGTTTCTCCCTCAATGATTTGAGACCCTTCACTGAATACTACAAATGTTTCTGTGAACTTAGAATACTAGTTGTATGCTAACTTGCCATTATAACAAACTTGGTAAATCAGTGGGCCTCAGTTTCTTCAACTATAAAAATCATAGGGTGAATACTTAATATGTACTTTTATATGCCAAGCACCCTGCTAGGCAATAGGCATACATTATAGTGGTTTTAAAGATAATTTTTCTAATACCCTGTGATTCTGTTATTTGTTCATGGCACATATATAATTGAAAGACAAACAATACTGTGAAAATGATTGTCACAACCTATGAGCCAGTCCTGACTGAAGAAGAGGACAGCTGAGGATAAACAGTTGACAAAGTTTGCAAACTGATTATGGCAGGGAAGTGAAGGCCCTATGGCTACATTCAGAAGAGCAAAGGGAGGAGGGCATTTCTTTGCTGATGTATAAGTCTGGGGTATACTGGCACAGTTGATAGGCTACCACCTGGTGAGCTCAGTCAAGAATATGATCCAGTTAGAGGCAAATAAAAGAGAAGGGGCCAGGGAAGATGCTAAGAAACCAAAGTTCAACAGAGAAATGGAAATGTTCCTCACACTACACTTCCCAACCCAGTTCTAGAAGACTTTGTTTTTTCAAGATTGAGAGCCAAAACATATGTACATTCCCTATAGTCCCTCCTTTCAGGTTTTCAGGACACCCCATTGCTTTAATTCATCCATAAAATGGTAGATATATGGGAATAGCACTGTTGGTTAATATAAAGTCGGAAAACACAGAGGGCTCACTTTGCCTGAGAAGTAAAGAAATAAACAGATTTTGTTTTGTGTTTTAGAGCAAAATGGCATGGTTTAAACTCAGTCATTTGAAGTCATTTTGTGTTTAAAGGAAATGAGGGATGAATGTGGGTGGAGAAAATGACTCTTCTTGTCCCAGGGAAGTCTTATAGGAAAATAATGTTCTGCAGGCACCCAACTCATCTGGGAAATTGCTGTAAAACCTAGCAAAATACTGGTTCTGTTGCAGCTCAAGCTCTGTTTCTGAAACCATGAAGAGGGAGGAATTTCCATTAAGCACTTTCAAGAGCATCCTACTTTTTCAACTTAAGTTTATAGCATAGTACTGGTTACCATTTCATGAGCAGCTTAACTTCAGTTTTGATGAGGTAAAGCTACAATCTTACTACCTGGGCCTGGTAGTTCACTTACAGGGACAAAACATATTTCTCCCTTTTAATTAAATGATTCAATACCTATGAATGTGCTTTATCTTGGCCTGCCATAATAAAATGCTATAGACTGGGTCATAGATAGGGTTTCAACAAGAGAAAACTCACAGTTTCAGAGGCAGGAAAGTTGAGATCTGGGTGCCAGTATGGTTGGGTTCTGATGAGAGTTCTTCTGGTTGGCAGATGGCCACCATCTCATTGTGTGCTTGCATGAGCCTTTCTTTATGTGCCCTCTGAGAGAGAGAGTAAGAGACAAAGCGAGTGTGCATACGCATGTGAGTTTCTGGTGTCTCTTCTTACAAGGTACTAATCTTATCATGATGGTTATACCTTCATGACCTTATGTATTCCTACCTCTTAAAGGGTCCCATTTCCATATACTATCACATTGAGGAATAGGGTTTCAACACAAAAATATTGAAGGGACACAATTCAGTTCACAGCAGGATGCTTCTTATTTCTTGTCAGCGTTATCTATGGTTACATTGACGGAGTTATAGGATTTTCAACTATTGCTCTAGATTTAATAAAGGATGATAGCAGTTCACACAAACTCTAGATATATCTAATGCTGTGCAAGGCTACTCACTTATGCATAGAGTAGATTGTTAGGAACCACCTTCTTTCTCAGTCTCAATTCTTAACTGAGTTATGGTTACCTACTTGTTACCAACTTTGCTCTGAGATATATTGCCGTAATGAATCAAAAAGAAAACACCAGCCTCTGACATTCAGAATTGATCAGGCATTCACAGCTTGACCTTAATATTATTTATAAGCTATCTGATACACAAGGCCACTCTATTTTGTTCTTCTTTTGGACATATATAACTTCACAGAATACCAACCACAGAGTTGCACATGATAAAATAAAACAAAACAAAGTGGTTTTATACTTCTGTTTAAGCACAGACAAAATCAAGGTCACTGTGCCACCCATGAAACATACAGTTATAAAATTGACCCCTGCCTTTCTTTCAGCATCCATTTTAGGGAGAGCCCTTGCTTCCTTAGACCTTCCACTAAATCACCCAACCAATGTCCAAATTCTGTAAGAAGTCCTTTCTGACACCCTTTTACTGAGACACCTTATGGTTCTGCATGGTACCTATTCTCTCTCACTGCAGCAAGCAATGAGTCCAACTTGTTGAACTATGTTTGTAGTGGTCTTTGAATTAAGGGATGCACATGAGTGTATTTGTGGACTCAGATAAAAAGCAGAACAGAGCCCTGTCTTTAGTCAATAGCAGGTTACATTCTAAGAAGTGTTCTTCCAATTCCCTTCCCCAGATGCTCTGTCTGTACTGGCTGGATTCCTGCTTGTGTATCCAGGTGCTAAGCCTGGTTCCATCTATTCATGCTGGGCCTGGACAGTCTTCTGTTGGTCCTGCAGACTTACTTGTCTAATATCCATGCCGAGGGCTGGCAGTTGAGAGGATCAGGAACTTAACTCAAGTTCTCTAGTTCCCTAAAGTTCAGACAATGTTAGGTACCACCTTGGAATCTAAAATGTTTACGGTTATTCACTGTCATCTCTAGGAGTTAAAATGTTTTTTGCAAAGAAAAGACTGTCCAGACCCCATCCAATTTTCCCCTGCTTGTGCTGACATCATATCAAAAGAGACAGATTTATTTATCCATTTGGCCAAGGAAATTTGAATTAGGTGCCTAGAATAAATAGGTCACCATATAAGGGACAGTTTTGGAGGCACAGTAAAAAAGTATGATTCATACTCTTTAAGAAGCCAAATGTATATTAAGGATTTTTGTTTGTTTGTTTTGGTACTGAGAATTCAAACAACATATGCTCTACCTCTAAGCTATATTCTCAGCCTTTTTTTATTTTTTATTTTGAGAAGAGTTCTCAATAAGTTGCTTAGGGCCTCACTAAGTTGCTGAGCCTGGCCTCTAACCTGCCTCCTGTCTCAGCTTCCTAAGTCATTGGGACTAGAGGTATATAATACCGCATCTGACTTAAGAAACTAAATGTATATTGGATAATATGCACACAATCACACTGGGAGTCAAAGCAAAATGCTATAATACAGGAACAAGTAAATTTTAGTTAATTTAAATTTAACTTAAAATCAGGCCAAATACTTATTTTATTAGAATTTCCTCCTCCCAAAGAGATGGAAGATTACACGTAGTTCCGCTTCTTTTACTGTAAAAACAATAAGATAATAATAAACTGAACTTTACAGAAATTGATTGTTACATTGATTTTCATGAAATGTTGGAAGCTTCAAAATATGGGCACAGTGACACATACCTGTAATCCCTGTGGCTTGGGAGGCTGAGGCAGAAGTTCAAAGCTAGCCTCAGTAACTTAGTGAGGCCCTAAGACCCGGTCTCAAAATAAAAAATAAAAGATCCAGGAGTGTGATTCAGTGGTTAAGTGCCCCTGGGTTCAATGCCCTGTACTTAAAAAAAAAAAAAAAAGAAAAAAAGATGAGTTTGTGATTTTTCAGACTCTCCAAGTCTATCTTAGTATAATACATACAGTAACCCGTTGATTCCCTGGAACATATTGACTTCTTACTTCTTAATGTCTTAGAGTAGATTGTAAGAGAACCTAAGAAATAAAAATTAAAATCTAGGCAGACCTGAGAGTCACCAGCAGATCAGGCCCAGCGACCCACAGAGAGGCAGAGCCACCCCCCACGTCTGCAAGGTAGGCGCACCTGACACCCACCAGCAGGTCAGGCCCAGCAACCTGCGGAGGGGCACAGCTGCCCCACGCGCCTGCTAGGTAGGCAGAACCGTGACCACCGACAGAACAGGCCCAGCGGCTGGCCAGACACATCACCCCGGTTGGGGGAGGGGCAGAGCCGCCGGGCGCCTGCAAGGTAGGCAGACCTGCGACTCACCAGCAGATCAGGCCCAGTGACCCGCGGAGCGGCAGAACCACCCCCCACGCCTGCAAGGTAGGCACACCTGACACCCACCGGCAGGTCAGGCCCAGCAACCTGAGGAGGGGCACAGCTGCTCCAAGCGCCTGCAAGGTAGGCGGAACCGTGACCACCAACAAAACAAGCCCAATGGCCCGCCAGACACATCGCCCCGGTTGGGGGAGGGGCAGAGCCGCCGGGCGTCTGCAAGGTTGGAGGACCTGCGACCCACCAGCAGAACAGGCACAGCAATCTGCAGAGCGGCAGAGCCACCCCCGCGCCTGCAAGGTAGGCGTACATGCCACCCACCGGCAGGTCAGGCCCAGCAACTCTCGGAGGGACACAGCAGCTCCACACGCATGCAAGGTAGGCGGAACCGTGACCACTGACAAAACAGGCCCAGTGGCCCGCCAGACACATCGCCCTGGTTGGGGGAGGGGCAGAGCCGCCGGGCACCTGCAAGGTAGGCAGACCCGCGACCCACCAGCAGAACAGGCACAGCAATCCGCAGAGCGGCAGAGCTACCCCCCGAGCCTGCAAGGTAGGCAGACCTGCGACCCACCGGCAGGTCAGGCCCAGCAACCTGCGGAGGGGCACAGCTGCCCCACGCGCCTGCAAGGTAGGCGGAACCGTGACCACTGACAAAACAGGCCCAGTGGCCCGCCAGACACATCGCCCTGGTTGGGGGAGGGGCAGAGCCGCCACCAGCGCCTGCTAGGTAGACAGACCTGCAACCGACAGACAGAACAGGCCTAGCGGCCAGCGGAGGGGCAGAGCTGCTGCTCACGCCTGCAAGGTAGGCGGACCTGTGACCACCGAAAGAACAGGCCCACCGAAAGTACAGGCCCAGCGGCCTGCCGGCGTGGTAGGCACATTGCCCCAATTGGAGGAGGGGCAGAACCACCGCCAAAGACTGTGAGGGAGACTTTGCAACTATACAAGAGCAATATAAATATATAGGGGGAAAAATCAATAACAACAGTTTCACCAAGCAGAAAGAAACGTGATCAGTATGAAAAGACAAGGAAAGAAAGGACCACAAGCAATGCAGGTCAATTCAACTTTAGAAGAGGTAATATCTGCAGCAGATGGAATGTCAGATAAAGAATTCAGGATATACATGCTTCAGATGATCTGGAGTCTCAAGGACAGCAAAATCAGACAATCAAAGACCACTTCGACCACTTCGACAATGAATCACATAAACAAATCCAAGAAGCAAAAGATCAATTATACAGGGAGATAGAGGTTATAAAAAACAAACAAACAGAAATCCTGGAAATGCAGGAAACAATAAACCAACTTAAAAACTCAATTGAGAATACTACCAGCAGAGTAGAACACTTAGAAGATAGAACATCAGACAATGAAGACAAAGTATTTCAACTGGAGAAGAACATAGACAGCTCAGCAAAGCTGTTAAGAAACCATGAGCAGAACATTCAAGAAATATGGGATAACATAAAGAGACCAAACTTAAGAGTCATTGGGATACAGGAAGGTATAGAGGTCCAAACCAAAGGAATGAGCAATCTGTTCAATGAAATAATACGAGAAAACTTCCCAGACTTGAAGAATGAGACAGAATCCCAAATCCTAGAAGCCTACAGGACGCCGAATGTGCAAAATCATAAGAGATCCACACCTAGACACATTATAATGAAGATGCCCAACATACAGAATAAGGAGAGAATTTTAAAAGCTACAAGAGAAAGGAAGCAGATTACATTTAGGGGTAAACCAATCAGGATAACAGCTGATCTTTCAACACAGACTCTGAAAGCTAGAAGATCCTGGAATAACATATTTCAAACACTGAAAGAAAATGGGTTCCAACCAAAAATTGTGTATCCAGCGAAATTAAGCTTCAGGATGGAAGATGAAATTAAAACCTTCCATGATAAACAAAAGTTAAAAGAATTTGCAGCTAGAAAACCATCTCTTCAAAACATTCTCGGCAAAATATTACAGGAAGAGGAAATGGAAAATATCAATGAAAACCAACAGCGGGAGGTAGTACAGTAAAGGGGGGGGGAATAATCAAAGAGGAAAACAAAACATGTTTAGTAACATAAATAAACAAATATGGCTGGAAGAACAACCCATATCTCAATAATAACCCTAAATGTTAATGGCTTAAACTCACCAATTAAGAGACACAGGCTAGTAGAATGGATCACAAAACAAGACCCAACAATATGCTGCCTTCAGGAGACGCATTTGATAGGAAAAGACATACATAGACTGAAGGTGAAAGGTTGGGAAAAATCATATCACTCATATGGACTTCAGAAACAAGCAGGAGTGTCCATACTCATATCAAATAAAATAGATTTCAAGCCAAAGTTAATCAAAAGGGATGAAGAGGGACACTACATACTGCTCAAGGGAACCATACACCAACAAGACATAACAATCATAAATATATATGCCCCAAACAATGGTGCAGCTATGTTCATCAAACAAACTCTTCTCAAGTTCAAGAGTCTAATAGACCACCACACAATAATCATGGGAGACTTCAACACACCTCTCTCACCACTGGACAGATCTTCCAAACAAAAGTTGAATAAGGAAACTATAGAACTCAATAACATAATTAATAACCTAGACTTAATTGACATATATAGAATATACCACCCAAGATCAAGCAGTTACACTTTTTTCTCAGCAGCACATGGATCCTTCTCAAAAATAGATCATATATTATGTCACAGGGCAACTCTTAGAAAATATAAAGGAGTAGAGATAATACCATGCATCTTATCTGATCATAATGGAATGAAATTGAAAATCAACGATAAAAGAAGTAAGGAAAAATCATGCATCACTTGGAGAATGAACAATAGGTTACTGAATGATCAATGGGTTATAGAAGACATCAAGGAGGAAATTAAAAAAATTCTTAGAGATAAATGAAAACACAGACACAACATATCGGAATCTATGGGACACATTGAAAGCAGTTCTAAGAGGAAAATTTATTGCTTGGAGTTCATTCCTTAAAAAATGAAAAAAACAACAAATAAATGATCTAATACTTCAACTCAAAATCCTAGAAAAAGAAGAGCAAAACAACAGCAAAAGAAGTAGAAGACAAGAAATAATTAAAATCAGAGCTGAAATTAATGAAATCGAAACAAAAGAAACAATTGAAAAAATTGACAAAACTAAAAGTTGGTTCTTTGAAAAAATAAATAAAATCGACAGACCCTTAGCCACACTAATGAAGAGAAGAAGAGAGAGAACTCAAATTACTAGCATATGGGATGAAAAAGGCAATATCACAACAGACACTTCAGAAATACAGAAGATTATTAGAAATTATTTTGAATCCTTATACTCCAATAAAATAGAAGATAGTGAAGGCATCGATAAATTTCTTAAGTCATATGATCTGCCCAGATTGAGTCAGGAGGATATTGACAACCTAAACAGACCAATATCAATTGAGGAAATAGAAGAAACCATCAAAAGACTACCAACTAAGAAAAGCCCAGGACCGGATGGGTATACAGCAGAGTTTTACAAAACCTTTAAAGAGGAACTAATACCAATACTTTTCAAGCTATTTCAGGAAATAGAAAAAGAGGGAGAACTTCCAAATTCATTCTATGAGGCCAACATCACCCTGATTCCTAAACCAGACAAAGACACTTCAAAGAAAGAAAACTACAGACCAATATCTCTAATGAACCTAGATGCAAAAATCCTCAATAAACTTCTGGCGAACCGGATACAAAAACATATCAAAAAAATTGTGCACCATGATCAGGTAGGATTTATCCCTGGGATGCAAAGTTGGTTCAATATACGGAAATCAATAAATGTTATTCACCACATCAATAGGCTTAAAAATAAGAACCATATGATCATCTCGATAGATGCGGGAAAAGCATTCGACAAAGTACAGCATCCCTTTATGTTCAAAACTCTAGAAAAACTAGGGATAACAGGAACATACCTCAATATTGTAAAAGCAATCTATGCTAAGCCTCAGGCTAGCATCATTCTGAATGGAGAAAAACTGAAGGCATTCCCTCTAAAATCTGGAACAAGACAGGGATGCCCTCTCTCACCACTTCTGTTCAACATAGTTCTCGAATCACTGGCCAGAGCAATTAGACAGGCGAAAGAAATTAAAGGCGTAAAAATAGGAAAAGAAGAACTCAAATTATCACTATTTGCAGATGACATGATTCTATACCTAGCAGACCCAAAAGGGTCTACAAAGAAACTATTAGAGCTAATAAATGAATTCAGCAAAGTGGCAGGATATAAAATCAACACGCATAAATCAAAGGCATTCCTGTATATCAGCGACAAATCCTCTGAAATGGAAATGAGGACAACCACCCCATTCACAATATCCTCAAAAAAAATAAAATACTTGGGAATCAACCTAACAAAAGAGGTGAAAGACTTATACAATGAAAACTACAGAACCCTAAAGAGAGAAATAGAAGAAGATCTTAGAAGATGGAAAATTATACCCTGTTCATGGATAGGTAGAACTAACATCATCAAAATGGCGATATTACCAAAAGTTCTCTATAGGTTTAATGCAATGCCAATCAAAATCCCAATGGCATTTCTTGTAGAAATAGAGAAAGCAATCATGAAATTCATATGGAAAAATAAAAGACCCAGAATAGCAAAAACAATGCTAAGCAGGAAGTGTGAATCAGGCAGTATAGCTATACCAGACTTCAAACTATACTACAGAGCAATCGTAACAAAAACAGCATAGTACTGGTACCAAAACAGGCGGGTGGACCAATGGTACAGAATAGAGGACACAGAAACCAATCCACAAAACTACAACTTTCTTATATTTGATAAAGGAGCTAAAAGCATGCAATGGAGGAAGGATAGCATCTTCAACAAATGGTGCTGGGAAAATTGGAAATCCATATGCAACAAAATGAAATTGAATCCCTTTCTCTCACCATGCACAAAAGTTAATTCAAAGTGGATCAAGGAACTGGATATCAAATCAGAGACATGGCATCTGATAGAAGAAAAAGTTGGCTATGATCTACATACTGTGGGGTCGGGCTCCAAATTCCTCAATAGGACACCCATAGCACAAGTGTTAATAACTAGAATCAACAAATGGGACTTACTCTAACTAAAAAGTTTTTTCTCAGCAAAAGAAACAATAAGAGAGGTAAATAGGGAGCCTACGTCCTGGGAACAAATCTTCACTCCTCACACTTCAGACAGAGCCCTAATATCCAGAATATACAAAGAACTTAAAAATTAGACAATAAGATAACAAATAACCCAATCAACAAATGGGCCAAGGACCTGAACAGACATTTCTCAGAGGAGGACATACAATCAATGAACAAGTACATGAAAAAATGCTCACCATCTCTAGCAGTCAGAGAAATGCAAATCAAAACCACCCTAAGATACCATCTCACTCCAGTAAGATTGGCAGCCATTAGGAAGTCAAACAACAACAAGTGCTGGCGAGGATGTGGGGAAAAGGGTACACTTGTACATTGCTGGTGGGACTGCAAATTGGTGCGGCCAATTTGGAAAGCAGTATGGAGATTTCTTGGAAAGCTCGGAATGGAACCACCATTTGATCCAGCTATTCCCCTACTCGGTCAATTCCCTAAAGACCTAAAAAGAGCACACTATAGGGACACTGCTACATCCATGTTCATAGCAGCACAATTCACAATAGCAAGACTGTGGAACCAACCTAGATGCCCTTCAATAGACGAATGGATAAAAAAAATGTGGCATTTATACACAATGGAGTATTACTCTGCATTAAAAAATGACAAAATCATAGAATTTGGAGGGAAATGGATGGCATTAGAGCAGATTATGCTAAGTAAAGCTAGCCAATCCCTTAAAAACAAATGCCAAATGTCTTCTTTGATATAAGGAGTGTAACTAAGAACAGAGTAGGGACGAAGAGCATGAGAAGAAGATGAACATTAAACAGGGATGAGAGGTGGGAGGGAAAGGGAGAGAGAAGGGAAATTGCATATAAATGGTAGGAGACCCTCAGGGGTATACAAAATTACATACAAGAGGAAGTGAGGGGAAAGGGGAAAAATATAAGGGGGAGAAATGAATTACAGTAGAGGGGGTAGAGAAAGAGGGGAGGGGAGGGGGGAGTTGGGATAGTAGAGGATAGGAAAGGCAGCAGAATACAACAGATACCAGAATGGCAATATGTAAATCAATGGTTGTGCAACTGATGTGATTCTGCATTCTGTATACGGGGTAAAAATGGGAGTTCATATCCCACTTGAATCAAAGTGTGAAATATGATATATCAAGAACTATGTAATGTTTTGAACAACCAACAATAAAAATTAATTTAAAAAAAATTAAAACCTAGAAATGGGGATGCAATAGTTGCCTGTGAAATCTGATATTGCCAAACTATAGTATGACAAAATGATAAAAAGTAAGGATTCTGAAGACACCATATTTAAATGGAAACTGAGACTCTACTATGCAGTGTTATCTGAGAAATAGTTCAATTTCCATCTTCCTTATCTAAAAATAAGAATAAGAAGAGTACCTACTTTATAAATTATAAATAATTTGAATGAATTAAGTAATTAGGACAGTGTTTGGCATTTAGAAAGTCCTGTATATGCTTGAATATTACTATTATTAAATGCCTTAAATAATAGCAGATGGCAGTTATTACTGACATTATGTTACAAATGAAGGTCTGACAGAGATAAAATGAGATCTAACAATAAATATGAAATCACCATATTTCCCTTTTTAATTGAATTTAAATTTTCAATTTACTGAGTCCTGATGAATGCCTTATCATGAACAAGCATTCAGGCTTTTGGGAGACATTAATTTAGTCTAAGTCTTTTATTCTATATTAAAGTGGGGAAACAAAGTTGTCAAGCTAGTTTTGAATAAAATAAAAAATAGAAACCAACTTCCTTATTCCTACTCCATTGCTGTTGGTATTAACTTTCTGTATTAGCAATACAATATGATTTGTGATAATTATTCAACCAGTTATTAATCCCAGTTCTGTTGGAAGAATTGAATTTCTCTGACCCTTTGAATTTAGGTAGAGATATTTGACTTGCTCTGACCACTGATACGTGAGCAGAAGGAATGTGTATCACTTCAGGGTAGAGCTTTAAGAGCCAGTGTGTAATTTACCACAACCCCTGTTTTCACCTCAGCAGTTATGCAAACAGAGAGGTGGAGCCTCCCTCATCCTGGATTACTGAGTGAGGTATTAACCTATGTGACCTGAGTGAGTGTTGACCTATGGTGAACACAGTGTAGACAAGAACCTTTGTTGGCTTAAGCCTTTGAGGTTTGGAGGGTGTTTGTCACCATGGCATAACCTAGCTTCTCCTGCCTGATCTACATATGCAAGTGTGCTTGTAGTTATATGCAGGTACACACACATATACACGCACACACTCAAGACTGTAGGATGTTGACTTTCACATGAAATAGTGTCTACTCCAAATGAGTGTGTATTTTTCCACAAAACAGATTCTTGTATGGAAATGTGTGTTCTTGTGGTTTATTGGCAAGCACTGTGGAGCTCAGCATAAGCAGGGTAATAAAGAAACAGAGGGAGAGGTTGAATCATGATGCACCACAACAAAGGTCTTGTTGACACCACAGGGAACTCCAGAGCTGGGATGACTCTTCAGAATTATTCTGAATTGGAGCAAGGGAGCTGTATCTCTCTCTCTCTGCAGAGATTAGTCATTGGATTTGGCTGTTCCTTAGGAAAAGGGGCATGATATTGAGCAATGAACATGGCAAACAATCTGTGCTATCATGGATTTTACTCAGTAGCTGGAAATAAACACATAAACTTAGAAACAAGATAATTATTGAAAAAAGAACAGTGCTATTAATGAAAAATTTAAAAAGGATGGTACATTAGTGACTAGAAGAGGCATTATGATATCATGGTTAGGGGCCTAGACTCTGGAGACTGACTAAGGTCGAGTCCTAGCACTGCCATTACTCACTAAGACCTGACACAAATTAAAATCTTTGTTCCTCATTTGCAGTTTCCTCATCTGTAAATTCAGAGTATTAGTAGCTACTTTACAAAGTTGTTGTAAAGACTAAATTAGTTAATTTGGGTTGTTTCTGGTGATTTGAACAGTGCTTGGCACAGCTCCCAGAAAGTGTCAACTGTTTTGTCATTATTTGCAGGGAAGAGAGGTGGGTGATTAGAGAAGACCTTGTTGAGAAGGTGACATTTAAGGAGCCAAAGTGACACCAGTGCACAAATGGAAAAGCAAGTCAAAAGTTTTAAGTGGGGAAAGAACTTGGCTTAATACAGGAACAGAAAGAAGGCCAATATGTTCAAGTGTAGACAGGGGTTGATTTGGAGGCAGACATTTAGGTGTGCCATAATATATATATATATTTATTTATTTATTTATATTTATTTATTTATTTATTTGATCTTTGTCCCTGGTTCCTGATCAGAGCTCCTAAAACCTTTGTAATTTGCACCAATATGTGGGATTGACATCTGAAGTGAGAGCAGTCTGGGGCTGAGCCCTTAGACATATGAACACTAACTCTGGGTAGTTGTATTAGAATTGATTTCAATTTTAGGATGTCCAGTTCGTATCAAAAAAGTTTAAGAACTGGTTGTTGATGTGGAAAAACCCCACACACTTGGTGTCAAAAGTATGTTATAAGGAAAAGCAGCTTAGTGGGCATTGTCCAAATCAGATTGGATAACAATAAAGACTTAGCATCTGCTTATATATCCATACTATCATCACCTCCCTGTCCCAGATAGTGACTATTTTAAGATAGGAACTATAGTGGGTGTTGTGATATACTTCCCAGATGCCCACTTTAGAACTAAAGTTCCAGTTTCCCTCAGGTACTGGGAGTACTACTGACACGTAACACTCAGTTTACAGCACTGTTCCCCAAAATTGCCATTGGTTGAAGAGGGATGACTCACCCAAGATAACACCTCCCTTTTGTGGGCAGCCTGCATCTAAAGTTAATTTGAGTGCATATGGGCCCAACCCGCAAACCCTCACTGGATATCGCCCTCTATATCTACTTCAGCTTTAGAGATCTCTGTCAATTTGAGGCCTTTCTTGTCACTAAATCACAGTCTGACACTGTCCTCTACCCATTTTTTGCATTCAGAAAGATTTCTCAGGTGTGAATCCCAAGATTACTCCCTAGTGAAGTTCCTACATGCTAATCTATATCTCAGAGACTCCTTTTGGGGGGAACACAACTAGCAATAGGGACCATCTTCTTAATTTAGTCTGAACACATACCCCAGAACCTAAATAAATACAGATTAATAGATAAATAATAGAAAAGGTTGGTAATGAGGGCCATGACTGGTTGGATAGTTGTATTTGGTGGTATGAATGATGAGAAAGAGGAGAATAATTGAGGATATTAAAAAGGAGGTGTAAAACCACAAGAAGGAAGAATCTTCCATTCTTTTCTCAGTTCAGCACAGGACTTAAGGTGGTACATGCTTACAGAGCAGTAGAACTTTGAGGGATAAAAATAAGCCTGCATCACCACCAGAAAGTTAACCATCTAAGTGTGGAGCTCTTTCATCTACCCCCTCTTTAGCCCCAAAGTAGAACATGATTATTTCATTGATTATATGATTTATTTATCTTTAGTTTCTCTAACAAAACACAAATCCTCAGATATTTAAATAAGATTGGAAACAAATGAGTATCAGTTAATTCCAACAATCTAGAAAAGCACATGACAATGCAAAGTGCTTCCTGGGGTTATATAGGTGATGGTGGTGAAAAGGGAACACAGAGTGTCCACAAAAAGGTTTTCAACACACCAAGGTGTTTAGTTAACTTAGATCTTTTGCTGGATAGACAGACTGGCAAGACAGATGTTAAAGTGCTCTAGAACTCATGCTTCATCTCAAAGTGTAATGTTGGGGCTACCTTAAAGGTGTCCTCTAGACAGTTTCACTAGTGATAGCTGAAAGGGTAGAAACAACCTCCTATCTACACACTATACTCATGATAGTACTGAGTGACCAACTATCAGAAAACATACTTCCTACCATTATTCTGATAGTCATAGTGGGAAAAACCACATATACAATGCCTTGAAGCATTCTTGCCTGGTATATTTCAGACAACACCCGAGATTACACATTGTCATGGAGTGAGATACATTAGAAATGAAGAGGTGTGACTCTAAACAAAACTAATCACCAGTGTTCCAGTCATCTCTCTGCATGGTTTCCCAGTACCCCCCCCACATCTCCTTTCCCCACAGGAAAGTACTGCCCTCATGTACCTCCCTACTCATTATGATTTCCTGCCAGGAAGGACCATGACTTGCTTATTTTGCTTAGCATTTTGATTGTGAGAGCCATATTGGTACTTGTAGAAGACATCTGATCATTTTTATTGTTGTAAAGTAGTCATTGCATGAATATATAAGAAATTTATCAGTTCTGTGTGTGTATGTGTGCATGTACACATGCAAATGATTGTGTCTTGAAATGTGCACTTAACTATATATTAAGTGCCTAAATGAAATGTATGACTTAATGGAATATTACATGTATGAACACACATATATAACCACCACCTAATATGTACAATATTTCCAGCCCAGAGAGTTCTCTCTTGCCTTTCCACAAACATTAGCCTCCAAAGATGACCATTATTCTGCCTTCTGTTATTAATTATTTTTGCCTGGTTTTCAAGTTCTTAGAAAAATTATATAATATGGACTATTCTGTGATTTTTGCTTCTTTTGCTCAATGATTTGACTATGAGAATTATATCTGTGCTTCTGACAGATATCTGATCTTTCATGGTGGAGTAGTTATTGTATGAATATATAATGATTTATTATATGAACATATGAAGATTTATCTATCAGTTCTACTTGATGGACATTTGGGTTATTTCCAGTCTTTAGTATTTTAAGAATAACTCTGCATTGAAGATTTGTGGACATGGCTTTTGGTAGAAATAAGCACTTAATCTTCTTGAATATATACTCAGTTGAGGAATGATTTATTTAAAAGGTATAGGATATTTAGCTTTAGTAGAAACTGCACTTTGAAAGTAGTTGTAAAATTTTATACTCCTTAGATTGCTTGTTACTCTACATTCTCAACCAAATTTAATATTGCCAATCATTTCAATTTTGACCATTCTCATGGGGGTATCTGGGAATTATTTTATGATATAAGATCTAATCTCCCTTCCACAATTCCAAATGTGGAATGTTTTGACAAAATAAGAATAACACAATAATAAATGAGTAGAAGAACAAGAGAGAAAGGCAAAAGTAGAGTAAGTTTAATGATTACATATAGTATAAGTAACAAGTGATAGCCAGTGAGCATATTCAAACCTGAAAACTTGTGGAAGCCTAAGAAAGGAAAATTGGGATGAACAGCAAATTCAAAGGAAGTAGAATAATAACCAATGGAATAGAAATGCACATTTCTTAAGTATGAAAATAATTTTAACATTATAAAGGAAACATACCACATATAAAAATACAATAAATAAATGATAATATCACAGAAATTATAGCAATTGAGATTATAATTTGATATATGAATAAATGTAAATAAATTTAAGTCACTTTACAAAAGAAAATTTTGTATGTTGAAACTGATCTTTTCAAAGCATTTTCTGTAGCTGGGCACAGTGGCATATGCCTGTAATCCCAGTGGTTCAGGGGCCGAGGCAGGAGGATCTCAAGTTCAAAGCCAGCCTCAGCAAAGCAACTCAGTGAGACCCTGTCTCTAAAAAATATAATACAGGGCTGGATACGTGGTTCCATAGCCAAGTGCCCCTGAGATCAATCCCAGATACCACCCCCTGCCAAAAAAAAACCCCACATTTTTTGTGTCTTATATATATACACACACACTAAAATGATTCATAAAGCTAAAACTAAAAAGATGTAAAAGTATAGCAAAATACTATAGTAAACAAGAAAAGCAGACAGGTTGCAATCCTGAGAATACAGAAGTATGCAAGAAGAAAGAGAAACACAATAATAATAGAATTAAATATACCAACTCAGCCTAAGACAGGTCAAATGGACAGAGACATAATAAGTAAGGAAGTAGAACACCCAGAAAACTATAATGAGGAAGGTCATATGGGCTTATATTAAACTTCATGCTCAAATGTTAGATAAATAAACCTGTTTTCCAAGAACAAATGCAAATTCATAAAACAATGATGCTACAAAAACCCTCAATACATTCATGAAGAATCAATATGCACAAAATTTTCACACT
The DNA here is from genome assembly GCF_048772815.1 of Callospermophilus lateralis. NCBI lineage: Eukaryota > Metazoa > Chordata > Mammalia > Rodentia > Sciuridae > Callospermophilus > Callospermophilus lateralis. The sequence goes on along the minus strand of NC_135325.1, from coordinate 29,370,865 downwards.
GAAATAACAAAATCATATAACAAAAAAGTCCTTTCTCCTGGAAATTTGAAAACTTAAATCATCTAAAATAGCTCATTTGTTCCAGGAAAATACAATTTACCAGAATTAACTTTATTAGAAAGAGAAAGCTTAAACAGATGAATTTCCATTGAATAAATACTGAAATTTATCAAAGAACTATCCCACAACAAAACACCAGGCCTGTTTGCTTTCATGAAAGATTTCTACCAAACCTTCAAAGACCTGATAATTCCTATGCCATTCATATTATTCTAGAACATAGAAAAAGATGAAAAATTTCCCAATTCTGTTTATAAAGCAAGTCAGTCTGCTATAGATTGCACAAAAAGCAAACTTAGACCAATCCCACTTATGAATATTAATGTAAAAACAATAAAGTTTGAGCATAAGCATTCAAAGCACATTAAAAAAGACTATATATAGCTTATATCCTGACCAAAGGAATTTTTTCCAAAATACAGTGTTTTAGTGTTAGGAAATTCATTAATATAATTCATCATGTTAGTAAATCTAAAAAAAAAAACTTACATGTTTACTTTCACAGATGTTAAAAAGACCTTTAACAAAATTCAATGCATAATGACTAAATGAAAAGTGAAATAGAAATCAGTGGATAGTTTTCTAACATGATAAAAAACATTTATATATGTATAGATCTGGAATATATCACCAAAAGCACATATGTTAGGGAATGCAGCAATGTCTAGAGGTGGCAACTTTTAAGAAATGATTGTATTATGAGAGTTCTAGCCTCATCAGTGGATTAATCCATTTGATAGATTAATAATTTGAATGGATTAGTGGGTGGTAACTGCAGGCAGGTGGGGCATGGTTGGAATAAGTAGGTCAGTGAGGTCATTGCCTTGGGGACTATATCTGCCCCTGGCCCATTCCCCTCTCTTTCAGTTCTCTGACTGCTACAAACTGAGAGGTCTTCTTCCACCATGCCCTTTTGTCATGTTGGTTCTGCCTTGGAGCCAGCCAACCATAAACAAGTATTTCCTATTCCAAGTTGTTGTTTGAGTCAGGTATATTGGTCACAGCAATGAATATCTTACTAATACTACACACACACATACACACACACTATATATATATATATATATATATATATAGTGTATGTGTATATATATGTGTATATATATATAGTGTGTGTGTATATATGTGTATATATGTGTGTGTGTGTGTATACACACACACATATATATATACATACACATACATAGACATATACATATGTACATGTACATATATGTGTGTATATATCTGTATGCTATATATATCTGTATATTTACATATATATGTGAATGTGATATGTATCATATTTTATTAAAATGATAAAAATGTGCATGTATGTGTCTATGAACTCTAAAGCAAGTAAATTATAAAATGGGGAAATATGAGAATCATTTTCACAAAGATCAGGAATGAAATAAGAATTCCTACTATCTCCTTTAGTATTTTGAGTTCTATTGGAATTATCAGAAAAGAGAAAATTAGAGGCATAAAAATTGAAGAAGGAACACCATCTCTATTGATCAAATTGATTGTTTTGTTGATATGATAATATACCTAGGAAATCCAAAAGAACTGATGATAAAATACTGTAAATATTAAAACAAATTGGCAATTTAGTAGGATATAAAATTAATATACAAAACTCAAAATTTTTCGTATATAAAAATTACCATTATATCTTCCAGTGAAGCCTCACATCTTGTACAACCATAAGAGTGGGATTCAAGTTAGAATAAGTTACACTCCACGTATATATAATATGTCAAAGTACACTCTACTGTCATCTATATCTAAAAAGATCAAATTTTAAAAACTGTAAATTTAATAATTACCAGTGAAATTCTGCAATGAAAGAGATAACCTATTTTTAATATAACAAAAGGTAAAATATCTCTAAGTACACTTAATTAAATATTGCAAAACATGTATGAGCAAGTATTAATAATATACTCCCAAAAGATGCAAGGTAGGCCTATAAATGCAAGGTCAGCTTTCTTTTCTTGGAAAAGCATGATTAAATATAATGAGGAAATCAATTCATATATACATATATAATCTCTACTTTTTAAAAAGAGCTATGTAAGTTGATTCTGAGGCTCCTCTGGAAAACTAACATGCAATGATAATCTAGGAAATCCCTGAAAAAGAAGAGCAGTGAGGGAAATAAATCATACCAGATATTAAAACATTATAACTCCTCCATAATTAAAACAGTGTTAGTACTGGTACATAAAAAGACAGAATGATAGAACAGAATAGAACAGTCTAGAAATATCTCCAAGAACATATGGCAGTTTAAGATATGATAAAGGTGGCATCTTGCATCACTGAGGAGAAGAAAGAATTAAATTTGTGTTAAAATAAATGGATAGTCATCTGGAATAAAAAAGTAAAAATTGAATCCATACCTTATACCATACATAAAAAAGTAAAAACTTAATCCATACCTTATACCACTTTGGAACACCAAAACAATTCCAAATAAATTAAATATCTAAGTGAAAAATAATTACTTGAAATCATACAAATACTAGAAGAAAACTATCATGAATTCCTTTATAACCTGGTTATGAAGTACTATGATTCACAGTCTACAAACAACAAATAAAAGATGGCTATCTCTGGGGTGCAGCTCAGCAGTACAGTTCTTGTATGAGCAAAGCCTTGGGTTCTTTCCTCAGCACTACAATTAAAAAAATCCTCTCACATGGGAAAAATGTACAGTAAGCAAAGTCAAAAGACAACAAAATGGCAGGAGCATGGTGCTAAATATCTTTTTATGTGGTAGTGTTCCAATCATTGCATTCTGATTTTTGCCTGTCATTCTTCTTTTATGTAAGAGAACTTATGAGTCTGTGAATTAAATAATATTAATTTCCCAACCTGTATTTTTAAGTTTTGAGGATAGTTTTCAGCTATCTTATCTCTGTAGCTGTGTACAAGAGAATTTTTAACACACAGTCATAAAAATTCTATCATGCTTTTGCCCTTAAATTAAACTAAGATCTAAGGATTTTAAGGTTATCTGTACAACCCTGAACCCCTCATTGTTTTTATAAGGTTTTGGAAGCAGTTACTAGATCCTTCAAAGCTGTGCCTCCACTAGGTACTTTGTTGCTAATGATCATAGCGGTCATTTATCACTCTGTACTATGAACTACTGAAGTCCCATCATGTTAGGTTTTTGTCACTGTGAACAAAACACCTGATAAGAACAATTTAGAGGAGAGAACGTTTATTTTGGCTTGCAGTTTCAGAGTTTCAGTCCATGGTCCATTGGCCAACTCAATTACTCTGGGCCCAAACTGAAGCAGAATTTCATGACAGAAGGGCATGGAATAGGAAAGCAACTCAGAACATGGTAATCTGGAAGCAGAGAGCTCTGCTCACCAGGGACAAAATATAAACCCCAAAGTTACACATCCAGTGACCTACTTCCACTAGCCACCTACAGTTACTACCCAGTTAATCCATCAGTGGGTTAATCCACTGATTAGGATACATTTCTCAGAATTTAATCATTTTACTTCAGGACATTCTTGCATTGTCTTACACATGAGACTTTGGGGAACGTCTCATATCTAAGCCATAACACATCTCTTAATATTAGCCCGATGTTCCAGTAATCAGATGGAATTAGATACACAACAGATTTGGCCAAAAAGGGGAAGGGAGCAGGTATAGGCAGGGAGAGTCTTCAGTGGCTTGAGAAAATTTTCACCAGGCCAACAAGGAGTCTCTGAAATAAAGTTGTCCTTTTTAGGTATCATGGTGTGTCCACTGATGAAATCTGCTTAGCTGCTGGCAAAGACATTTTATTTAGTTGACAATTTTTTAGCTATTCTTCTGTGGTAAATGCTTTCTGGTGACTATTAATATGTGACACTAAAATTCTCACATTTTTGCTCTCCCCTACCGGTACATGTGCTAGATTACTTGAAGGCACCATGTCCCCCATAATTTTCAATGAGTCCAGCTCTGTTACCACCTCTCCTACTGTCAACCCTGGCCTGAAGGGAATAGATACCACTGAACTCAAACTTGCACCTCTCTTGCCAGCATATTCCTGATGGCCTTGATAAGTGGAGCGTCCTATAGGTCCTCCATTGAAACATAATCCTATAATGCCGTTTTCTGGCTTTATGTAATATATCCAATATGCCCACTTCCTCCAGTCCCTTTTTTCCCTCCCCTACTTTGTACCAGGAAAACTCAGATATTTATTCCACTTTATCCATTATTAGTTATCACTTTCACCAGGTTTTTGAAATCTAGTTTAGCAGCATGTTTGTTTCATCCTTTGGGGTCCATTAAATCCTTTGTCTTGAGAAAGAGTCCACAAATCAATTAATTTTGGCTCATTTAGTTATAAGCTCCAGCCCCTTTCAAATATCATCAAAACCCAATCCCTCAAATAATTTCTAGCTCCTACTGGTCCATGCTAAGTAATTCTTGAAGCTCTTACTTTATATTATCTCTTTCCTTCTTTACTGGGCCTAACACTTTTAAATCCCAATTGCACTGGGATTGAACCTTGGTTATCAGCCTAGCATTCAAAAGAGGAATGGGACAACCCCTAATACAAGGCAGCTTGCGATGTGGACACCTGCTGCCTTATAGGGCAGAAGCCTGCAGCATCTTGAAATATAAGGAAAATGCTAGTTTTTCCAGGGGGTATTGTTATCCTCTGCAAGCTCTGAGGGTTTCAGGAGGTCTCCAGAGGTATATTCTACAAAGTCATCCATCCTGATATTCCTGTTCCATGTTTCAAGGGCCCAGATTTCTCTACCAGGACCTTGAACTTCATATAACAGGCCTGCCTTGACTCAACATTTAAATGCCTCTGGACCTCTGCAACTCAATCAGATCCTCTGTCCTCTCCTGTTAACACCTATGTCTGCCTTTACACTGCATGAGGTAAGGCCTCTTTGTCAAGCTACCACAAGGTACTCTGACCCTCATAGTCTTTAACTGTTTATTAATAGCTTGCATTCTCCCTTTATCCCTCTGCAGGATGTAGTAGAACTTAGTCAGAACAAGTCAACTCCCCTGTCCTTACTGACTTTATTTCACCTGTGCCATTCATTTACATGTCTGAATCATCAAAACAGCAAAAGCATTCTGGTCCACTGGGAAAATTTCCTACATCACCATGGCTGAAATACTCAACAATTGGCTTGACACATTGTATGAGGGACTATCCATGCCCCATAGGCACCCAGGAAGCCACATGTGGAAGCCACCTTGCCAACTATGTGCTAAGACAATCCCCAAACCCTTTTTTTACACCTGTTTTCTCTTATTGTTCTCAGTGCCACCAGTGTCACTTCCTTTGAGAAGCAAATGCTGAGATAAAATCAGGAGTGATTTATTAGGGGAAAATGCTAAATAAATTTATAGGAGTAGAGGCAAAGGGAGCATTTATAGGAATGGAGAAACTTCAGTCTGTGATGCGAGTAAGAACAGAGAAGGAAGAATTGGATAAGAAGATCTTTAATCTGCAGAGAAGTTCTGATAAACTTTCCCCTTGACCAATGGGGAGTCCCCAAATCAAAAGTTGCTCCTTGTAGGAATCCAGGATTGAAGCAGGAATGAGCTGACCCTATTGTCTCTGCCATGCTCTTGCACTGGCTGAGAGGAATAGCAGCTGGAAGCTGTCAATCACTTTGCTCACTGCTCACACAGCAGGTTCTCTTGAAGGAGAGCTGAGCAGCAGGTTTCCATGGCTGCCATGCCAGATAACCAATCACAAAACTCCCCATTTATTTCTCCAAGGGTTCTGTTGCCTGCAACAACTTCTGCTTCCAATTTCTGCATCTTTCCAGATTCTTTGCTGCATACAGCAGAAGCTGGCTGGATGAATAGGCAAAAAGGGATTTTTAAGGAACCAGATAGCTCATAGAATTGTTGAGAATATCTTAGGCTAAGCTTTCATGACCAATGCCAGAAAGCAACCTACAGAATTAGATAATGAAGAAAACACAGCTGTTTTCTCTCCTGCCACCAAATTCTGCATGCTGCAGCTTGAACAGCTGCTATCTACTAGTGTTGACCCAAGTAACTGCTACTCTCAGCCCTGAAGTCACTACTGCACCAGCAATTCAACTTCCTGGTTCCTGTCTTCCTTGACATTTATATGACCTTGATCTGATCCTGTCTAGGAAAATGGGTTAAGATTGAAACCTACTCTTCACTAAATCAGACTTTAGCATGAGCATGTCTAAGTCACACAATCGTGTCCTAGCTGAAAGGAATCTATGGAGACAATTTGTCTAGGTTCTAACTTAATAGAGATGAGACTCAAATTCTCTTGACATTTCAAAGTACTCAAAATGTTCTGGAAAACATGTTAAATATCAACCTCAAATATTTAACTTTATGCCTTTTTTGGTATGCATTCAGAATGTCCCTCAAAGGCTCATGTACTGAAAGCTTGGTCATGGTAGACACTGTAGGAGAGTGGACATAGTTGGAAGAAGTAGATCACTGGGAATGTGCCCCCGAAGGGTATATCTTGTCTCTGGAATTTTCCTCTTTTTCCTCATCTCTACTTCCCAGATGCCCTGAGGAGAGCAGCTATTTTTTCCCCCCTCTGTGCTTTTTCACCATGATGTTTCTGCCTTGCCACAGACCTGAAAGCAAGGAATCTAGCTGACCATGGACTGAAACCATGAGCCAAAATAAACCTTTCCTCTGTTTAGTTGTTTTTCTCAGGTATTTTGTCACAGTGAGGAAAAGCTGGATAATATATGCCTGTCTTATACAGAATTACAAAATCATTTATATTAGTAGTTATTATAACTATTATATATTATAATAGAAATAATCTCAATACCTATTATTAAAGAATAGTTAATCAGTTTAAGAAGAATCCTTGCTTTGTTTATTATTGAGCATTAGGAACACATTAAATGGAATATTAACATTTAATTCTCTACAACTGTTACTGTATAAATCTATTTTCATAAAGACTATATTTGTATTTGGCTAGTTAATTTTTTAAAAATTGAATTTGTGGAGAAGATGAGGATTTAAAATATAAATAATCTAAAATTTTGGGGGTAAGGTTTTATTTTTTTTTAAATTCTGGGTATTGAGCCCAGGCCTTCTGTATGCTCAGCATATACTCCACCACTACCAGCACTAGCATTAAGGTTATTTTTTTATTTTTTGTAGTTGTAGATGAACACCATGCCTTATTTTATTATTTTTTATGCACTGCTGAGGATTGAACCCAGTGCCTCATATGTGCTAGGCAAGTGCTCTACCACTGAGATATATAATCCCAGCCCAGCATTAAGGTTCTTAATGACCAAAGAGAAAAATGGCAATGTCCTAAGTTTCATAGTTTGTTTTGTCCACAGTGTAAAAAATTACCCTAGGGTATCAACATTTTACCTGATATGAAGGTATTATAGTACAATGCAAAATAAGTATTTGGTCATTTTTCCTAGTTCCTGGCACAGAGCTCCTAAAACCTTTGGAATCTCCTGAGTGGTGAGTGTCTTTTGTATGTTAATGAGATGATTGGTGGTTGGATAGCTTCCTGATGGGTGCTGGTCTCTGAAAAGACCATGTCACAATTTGAGGGATGGAACTTCCAGGCCCATCATCCCTCTGCCTTTAGAGAAGGGGAGACAGGAGATTGGGTTCTTTCAGCAATTGTCAACAATTTAATCCTAGATAATGGAACCTCCAAATAATTTCCTAAATGATAGGGTCCAGGGAGCTTTCAGTTTGGTGAACACATTGAGATGCTGGGAATGTGGTATGCCTGGAAAATATATGGAAGTTCCATGTCCCTCTCCTGCTCCATACTTTGCCTTACACATCCCTTCTATTTAGCTGTTCCTGGATGTATCATTTCTAACAAACTTTTGATAGTAATGAAAGCTCTTCCCCAAGTTCTGTGAGATATTCTGCTAGTGTGTGTGTGTGTGTGTGTGTGTGTGTGTGTGTGTGTGTGATGCTGGGGCTTGAACCCAGGGCCTTATGCATGCAAGGCAAGTACTCTACCAACTGAGCTAGATCCCCAGCCCTCTGGTAGATTTTTGAGCTTGAAAATGGAGTTGTGAGAACCCTCACATTTATAGCATGTCAGTCAGAGGTATGGATGAGAATGTTGCACTTGTGACTGGCATCTGAAGTGAGTGCAGCCTTGTGGGCGTGATTGAGCCCTTATCTTGTAGAGTCTGTGCTAATTCCAGATAATTAGTGTCAAAATTGAGTTTAATTGTTGAATACCCAGTTAGTGTCAGAGAATCAGAGAATTGATATTGGAAAAGATGTTATAGTTTTGGTGTCAGTAAAAAAAAAAACAAAAAACTTTTTTGCATGTGGGAGGGGTCTCTGAGTAAGACATTGAGCAATATATGTGACAACTTTCTTCAGATCACACCTACATTAAAGTAACAGTTTCTTAGGGCTATTTTGTGAGGTATCATTTAAAATAACTAAGGCACTAGGCAACAATTCCAGCCTGAAGAAGCAATCATGAAAGGATCAGAGTTCCTCGATTAGTACCTTACACTTGCTAAATAGTATGTCATCAAGGAAAAGAGAGGCAGTGAAGGAAAGATAATTACCTCTGTACAATAAACTTAGATGTAGGACTAACCCTGAGTCATGGTCCAAATGGAACCCTGTAGATAAGGGTAAAACATGAATCAAATAACCTCTGGCAACTTCTTTAAACATTAAAGCTTTGTAATAATACCAGGGCTCATTTATCAAGAACCAGCTTGTGTTATTCTGCATTCTATTAATAAAATGAAATACTGGAGACAGGTTCACTTTATAAATAAATGAGGTTTACTTTACTCACAGTTCTAAAAATCCCAGGGCATGACATTGGGATCAGTTTTGGTCTGGTGAGAACCTCATGGCATAATGGTGGGAGTACAAGTGGAAGAAAGGAATCATATCTCAAAACATGAAGACAGAGAGTAACTCCAGTCAGTCTTAGGCTTTTATAACAGCTCTCTCACATGAGAACAGACTCCATGGGATGAGTGTTCCCTTTCAAGGGTAGCATCCCCAGTTACCAAAGGACCTCTCACTAGGCACTGTCTCTTAAATATTCTACAGCACTTCGATACCACCACCCTGGGACCCAAGTCTCCCATACATGAATTTCTGTGGGATACACTTAAACCTTGAGAAAACTATAGCACAATTCTGTATAGGTCAAATTTAATGATTCAAAACCCATTATTTTTTGCATGATTATGTCAATAATTTCTACTAAATAACCTCCAGATGCAGAAGAAAGTATGAATAGACATTTGGGATGCCCTGTCCCATGTTTATTTGGCCCACATTACTTACAGCTGAAAGTGAAGACAATTATCATTGCTCATTATCTTACCAAATCAAGCACCTATCTGTGCTTCTCTAACTGAAAACTCTCTTCATTATGGAAGCTCAGGTTACTACATTACAGGTATGAAATGGAAATATGGAGGAGTTTATGCCATCTGAGACAAACAACTAATGAGGATGGAATCTTTGAATAAATACTTTATATCCCTAGTCTCTACTGCAGTCCTTGGTAGGTCTGTTCCAAATGATATTTCTGAGGTTGTCTATCGAGATTAAGCTCCACTTTCCCATGGTGGTAACATGTTCATAAGCATGTACTTCATTAGCTTCTTCTTTTATCATCAATTCCTAACTTCTGTTTCCTATGCTCACTTCTAAGATAGAGAATTTTCACCCATGTCCTCACCTCAGAGTCCACTATTGAGGGGTACCAAAGTAATACAAAGCACATTTAAGGCATGTGTTTATTTTCACAACTTTATATGAAGTAAATTAGAATAGGATAAAATAGCTGGTGTCAAGTAAATAGGCATAAAATATAAGCCCTCTAAGGACTGAGAATTTTTAAAAGATTTCTTTAAAAGCTTAGGAATCAATATCTGGCATTGTGGAGAAAACATAAAAAATCACGTTTCTGGTAACTACTGTTAGAGCATCACTCCGAGAAAGAGATGTTTTCCCTGTTAGCATTCCTCAGATCCAAGTGAAAGGTCAAACCCTTTGGAGCCCCTTGTATTGAATGAATAAAATGCCTATCTCCATAATTTCCTTTAATCAGTCTTCCTTCTTAAAGGTGTGATAATCTTGCACAAGCAAAAAGCAAAGCAAAGGGATTTATTTAACATGCCTACCCGGTGATCATGGCCTAATTATCTTTTTAGAACTGGTAGCAATGTAGAGGCTTTCCTGTATGCTAAGCCTGAGATGAGTTCTGAAAAGAAAAACAAAACAACTTTGCTGTCTTGGGTTATGAGACCTTGAAGCACAATGAATAATGTGTGGGTGTATGGCCACTCTCCTTAGCTTGAGAAACAGCTTAGAAAGAAAAAACACACACTGCTATTATAAAATAAAATCTGGGTTTACTGAGTTAAGGGAAATTCAGAGAGGACATTCAAATGAAAAGATACTGGCCAACATTTGCAAATGTTTTGTAGTAGTTGTGATAAAATCATGAAATCTGCCCCTCACTCTGCAAATCTCCAATATGCATAGCATGACACTTGCTTCTAACTGAAAACTTATCTCTGAAGGTCAGAAATACTTCTGTTCACATATGGCCACAAAGTTTTAAATTATAGCTTATTTGTTTTCATCCCTCACTTACTTTTCATTTTGAAAATATCTTTCACATAGAAAACTTTCCAATATGTTCCATTCAACACACCAGTTAAATGTTGGTTGGAGTTTGTGGAGAGAAAATCTGTTTTGAAGTAAATGCCAAGTTTGATCAGGATCTATTGCAATTGGTTTCTCCTAACTGTTTATTTCTCTTTCTGGGAAGGTAAGATTGCATTCAGAAATCATGCAAACCTATTTCAAAGACCCTTATCATATCCTGATACTAGCTCTTTTCTTAAACCAACTACTGTCCTAAAAACTGTGTGTTAGGATAATCAAAGCAATATTAAGGGCTTTATTCTATTAAAATCTTAAATGTCTTAAAGACTGGATATTTGGATAGTGTTGTTAAATTCAGATCAGATAATAGATAATTGTGTTACTGGAAATATGATTTCTTAATTTATTTGCATATCTTGTCACAGCTATAAAATGTGGATAAAATTTTTTTGCCTCTTCAGTTACATAAAGTCACCATTAGGAAATCAGCTATTGAAAGCATTTAGATATGGAGTTTATGAATGGAACCAAGCTTAAAAGAGAGAGGCAGATCATCACTTCCTTTGGAATATGACTAATTTATTTCAGTGCACCACTATGATAGACTAAATATGTTTATGACACAATAGATTAAATTAAACAATAAACATTTTTCTGAATGAATAAGCATAATGTTCAGGTGTTTGCAATATGTAGAAGTAAGGAGTTATTGAAATTATATAAGAATTAGTGGAAAGTCAAAGTACATTTTATGTTTGTACATAGTAATGGGAAAATTGTGTTTACTCAGGTAATTAATTCATGAAGACTTTATTGAGTACATGCAGTTTTAAAAGCAATGAAGATACTTGGCAGTGATGTGATGAAGTAAAATGGCACCTTTAACTGAGGATTGCAATGACCAGCTCTACTTCTTTAGTTCAATAAAGTATTTATTAAGGTTCAATGGGTGGCAGATCCACACAGAGCAGGCTTCAAAATATGACTGGCAAACTATTCCAATGATACTTCTATTTTAAAGTTGAAGTCGGTATAAGACTGAGGGGGGAAAGAATCTTAATTTTCATGTTGTTTTCAACAAATTGGTATGCTTTGGGTAATTCTCCTAAATTCTTGACAATTCCTACTATGTAAATTTATTTCAAAATGAATGTAACACCAAACTACCTATAACAAACAAATGGGTTGGTAAGGGAGGAAATAACCATACTGTTGTTTTAAGGAACTTAGTCTAAATCATAGGTAAAAATATTACATTTTGTTTATCAATTCAAACTCTTTAGAAAAATGTTATTTTAAAAATTATTTTGGCTACCTTAAAATATGACTTTGTTATTACTTATAAAAATACAATTTTTATAATTGTATATATTTTTTAGTTTCAAACATTCTGTGAAATTCAAGGGGCACAAAATTCCATTTAAAGAAGTAAAACTTCTTAAGTGAGAGAGAAACTAAAAGATTCAATGGGCATGTACAATTTTTTAAATAAGAAAATGTCATGAAAAATGGGACTTGCATTATGTAAAAGAAGTACCATATAATTTTGTTTCTATGTCATGTATCAAGAAAGAAGCTAGAATTTTGAAAAGGAAAATAAAACCTCATCTCCAATTTCCCTCAAATGAAAGGCCTGGACAAGCAGATTAGATATTTGAGATCAAGACAAAAATATATAGGTAACTATTCACTGAATCTTCAAGTCTTTTAGTCGGGGGAATTGAAAGGACTAAATACAATTTGCTGGGAAGGACTATTAATTAACTAAAGGTTCCACATCATTTTTTTCATCCCTCTTCTCCCTTTTGGCATGCATTTTTATGAATTCTTTTTTTTTTTTTAGTTGTTGATAGATCTTTCTTTCTTTCTTTCTTTATTTGTTTGTTTTTATGTGGTGCTGAGAATCGAACCCAGTGCCTCACACATACCAGGCAAGTGCACTACCAGTGAGCCCCAGCTCCAGCCTCAGCCCCCATTTTTATGTATTCTAACATGTTTAGATTTGTGGCTGGGCATGCTAGCACACACCTGTAATCCCAGCAACTTGGGTGGATAAGGCAGAAAGGTCACAAATTTGAGACCAGCATGAGCAACTGTCTGTCTCAAAATAAGAAAAGCTGGGGAAGCACTGAGGACTGAAATGGAGCAAATTATATACCATACATGTATGATCATGTGAAAATGAGCCCCACTATTATATATAACAATGTATAACTATAATGCACTCATAAAAAACATTTTTTAAAAGAACTGAGTATATAGCTCAGTGGTAAAATCTCCCTGGATTCAATCCCCAGTATTGCAAATAAAAAAATCTGTATAATCCACCACCACAATTAGAATATAGAGCAGTTTTATCATTACCATCCCAAAATCATCTAATGTTTCCCTTTAGAGTCATACCTGCATCCCCCTCCCAACTCTGGCAACCACTGATGTTTTGTCTTTCCAGAATGTATCATAAATGGAATAACACAATATATAACATTTACAGACTTGCTTCATTCATTCAGCTTAATACTTTGAAATTCATGGGTGGTATGTCATATATTGAGAGTTTATTCCTTTTCATTGCCAAGATGTGTTCCATTCCATGAGCATAACATAGCTTGTTCATTTACCTTTTGTGAGTTGTTTCCAGTTTGGAACAGTTAAAGAAATAGAGCTAATGTATAGATTATACGCTGCGTTTGTATGAACATAAGATTTCATTTCTCCAGGGTAAATACCAAGTAATAAGATTTCTGGATCACATGGTAAATATATGTTTCCTTCACAAGAAAACTCCCAAATCATGGCAATGAAAAGGAATGACTGTCAATATATGGCATAGCACTTTCCAGTCCACTAGTGATGAATATTCTAGTTTTTCCACAACTTTGTAAGCATTTGGTAATGTCAGTATTTTTTAGACAGTATATTAGGTGTTAGTCAGCTTCACATTTCTGCAATGAAATACCATAGGCAATTAAATTCTTAAGAGAAAATATTTATTTAGCTCATGGATTTGGAGGTTCCAGTCCAAGATCAGAAAACCCCATTGCTTAGGGCCTCTGTTGAGGTGCCACATGGCAGGGGTGAGGACTGTATATCAGAGCAAATTGCTTAACTCATAAGCCAGGAAGCAGAGAGCAATACTATGGTTTCACAGTCCCCTTAAAGGGCATGCCCCCAATGATCTAAGAAACTTCCACTAGTGGCCACTTCCTGAAGGTCTTCAGAAACTTCTGATAGCATCAATCTTGGAACTTTGGGAGATACTACCCATCTTCAAATCATAGCACTTCTCAATCTTTTAATGTTAATTATCTTTTTATGGGTTTGTTTGCTATCTTTATATGTTCTTTGGTAAAGTGTATATTTCAGTGCATTGTTAACTTTTTTGAAAATTTTTATGGCAATAACTGTAAATTTATATGCCATTGTAAAAAATAATGCAGAGAGATCCTTTATAAATTTTATCCAGTATTAACCTATGGGAACAATTTGCAAAAGTAGGATATACCATAAACAAGATATTGCTATTGATATAATCCATCAATTTCATTCATATTTTTCTGGCTTTATTTGTACTAAATTGTGTGTATGTGATAAATTATACACAATTTTATAACTGGTATAGATTTATCTATACCATAATCAGGATACTAAACAGTTCAATCACCACAATGACCTATGTTGTTACCCTTTTATAAACACACCTACATCTATTTTGTGACACTTATCCAAACCAAAGCCCTGGCAAGCACTAATTTACACATTACTAAATTTTGTCTTTTCGACATGTGGTCAACCATTGCAACTATTAAAGCTGCAATCTTTTGGGATTAGCTTTTTATACTCAGTATGAGTTCCCAGAGACTCTTCCAAGATGTTGCATTTATCAGTGGTTTATTCTTTTTTATTGCTGATTATGTATACATCACAGTGTTTTATAGTCATTCACTTGTTCATGGGCATCTGGTTGATTCCAATTTCTGATGATTACACATAAAGCTTGTGTGTTCATTCATGTACAGGTATTTATATGACCATATTTTCATAACTTTGGGACAAACATCCAAAAGAACGATTTCTGGATCATATGATAGTTACATTTTTTATTTTCATAAGAAACTGCCAAACTATTTTCCAGAGTACTTGTACCATTTTATGTCCTTATCATCAATATAGGTAACCAGGTCTTCTCATCCTCACAAGAATTTGGTGCTTTAATTAGTCAGAGATCTCCAGAGAAATAGAACCAATAGGCAAGAGAGATAAATAAATAGAAGATACATAGATAGGAAGGGATTTATTAGGGACAATAGCTCACATAGTTGTAGAGGCTGAGAATTCCCACAATATGCCACCTGTAAGCTGGAGAACCAAGGAAGTTAGTAGCTTGGGTTCATGCAAGTCAAAAGGCCTGAAAACCAAGGAAACCAATGAGGTAACTCTCAATCAAAGGCTAAAGGCCTAAGAACTTAGAGGCGTGTTGATACAAGTCCTAGAGTACAAATCTGGAGGACCTGGAGTTCTAATCTCCATAAGCAAGAAAAGAAGGGTATGTCAGCTCCAGAAGAAAAGGAGTGAATTCACCCTTCCTCAGCCTTTTTGTTTTGAGAAGCTGTTTCATTGGATGGTGCTTGCATATTGTAATGTTCCACATACAGATCCTGTATTCATTTTGTTAACTGTATATTTAATTCTTTTGTTTCTTTTCAGCAATTTTAGTATCTTTAAAAAATTGTTTCTGCATGTTCCTTTTTAATACATAAATATTTAATTGAATTTTGTGTGTTGATCTTGTATCCTGTGACCTTGAAGAACTCCCTTGGTGCTCAAAAGGGTTTTGATTTTTATTTTTATAGATTATGTTCTTTCTTTATGTTTTTTGTTTCTTCTTTTCTGATCTGTATACCTTTTATTTCTTTATCTTGCCTTTGCATTTTCTACTTTCCTAGTCCTTACCTAAAGAGAGTAGGATTTCTTTTTCTTCTCTGTCCTTTTTATTCTTATCTGTATCTAATGGCATTTCTAAATTGTTGACTTTTCCAGCACCCAGTCTGGTACGTATGGGAAAATAAGAAAACACAGGGAACTCATTGCCATATCTTTCCTTGAGTTCTAAGGTGCCAAGCTAATCTTAATTTTACTCTCTACTTTTTAGTCATATGTTTGTTAGATACATAATGCCCAGAGGTTTTAATTGTACTTCATGGGAGGAATAGATAAAAGTATGTCTACTTCAAATGTTATGATTTTGATATGAAGTGTCCCTCAAAAGATCCTGTTACTACAGGAATATTCAAAGGCAAAATGCTTACATTAAGTGACCTGATTAATCCTTCTTAGTTTTAAT
The DNA here is from genome assembly GCF_048772815.1 of Callospermophilus lateralis. Lineage (NCBI taxonomy): Eukaryota > Metazoa > Chordata > Mammalia > Rodentia > Sciuridae > Callospermophilus > Callospermophilus lateralis. The sequence goes on along the minus strand of NC_135325.1, from coordinate 29,354,820 downwards.
GGACTGAGTGGTAACTGTAGGCAGGTGGGATGTGACTGGAAGAAATGGGTCAGTGGAGGCCTGCTCTAGAAGGAATCATCTTCCCTTCAACCCAATACCTTCTCCCTGTCGCTGCTTCCTGGTTATCATGGACTGATCAGCTTTCTTTTGCCAAGATGTTCTGCCTCACCTTGGACTTAACCTCTAAAACCATGAAATGGATTCAGCCCACCTTGGACTTAATCTCTAAAAACCATGAACATAAACTTCTCCTCTTCTAACTTGTTCTACTCAGGTATTTTGGTCAAAGCGATGTGAAACTAACTAAAACACCATATTTCTGAATGTGGCCTATTTTTGTATTCTCCATTATGTTTCATTGCTCTATGTGTTTGTCTGCCAGTGCCATACTTCCTTAATTACTGTAGCTATGTAGTAAGTCTTACAATTAATCAGTGTGATTCATCCCACTTTATTCATTTTCAAAATTGTTACTTTAGTTTTTTTCTCCTCCCATATTAAATTTGGAAACAATGCCTATATCTAAAAATACTCTGCTTGGATTTTAATTGGAATTACATTAACTTAATAGAGCAATTTTGGGAGAATTGACATCTTTCCTATGTTGAGTCTTCTAATCCATGAACATAGCATTTTTCTATTGATTTAGGTCTCCTTTAATTTCTTTCATCAAAAATTTATAGTTTTCAGCATACATACCTTATGTTTGTTATGTTTTATTCCTAAAGTTTTCATTTTGCAAATATTGTAAGTTGCATTATAAAATCTTTTGTTTCCAGTTTTACATTGCTACTATATGAGTGATTGTTTTTAAGTTAACCTTATGTTTTGCAACCTGCTAAACTCACTTATTAGTTCTTATTGGTAGATTTTTTTCATTGGGATTATGTATGTAGGCAATCATGTTACATGTTAATACAGATTGTTTTATCTCTTCCTTTTTAACTCATGTTTTCCTTATTTTCTTATATTTGTACACTGGTTAAGAACTCCAGTATGATGTTGAATAGTAATAGAGGGTGTTCATTGCCTTATCTTGATCTTAGATGGAAAGTATTCAGTCTGTCATAAGTAAGTGTGGTGTTAGTTGTAATTTTTTAAAATATAGATAGTCCTTCATATTCATAGACTCAACCAATGGTAGATCAAAAATAATTTATTTTAAAAATTGCTTCCATGCTGAAAATATACAAGCCTTTTTCCCTTGCTACTATTTCTAACAATATAGTACAACAACTATTTATATTGCATTTGCATTTTCTCAGTTTTTATAAGTAATTATTCATAATCTAGCAATTATTTTAAACATATGGCAGGATGTGCCTATGTTATGTGAAAATAATATACCATTTTACATAAGAGAATTGAGAATCTATGGATTTTTGTGTCCTGGAGGGTCCAGGAAACAATCCTCCATAGATATTGACAATTCTGTACCTATAATCAGGTTGAGGAAGTTCATTCCCTTCTATACTAGATTGCTGAAGATTTTTATCATGAATGGATTTTTAATTTTTTTCAAATGCTTTTTCTGTATCAGTTGATGATTATGTGCTTTTTTTTCAGTTTTAAACTGCATGGTGGATTCCATTAATTTATTTCTGAATATTAAACTATCCCTGTATTTTGAGGATGAATTCCACTTGGTCATGGTGTACTATTCTTTTTAGATGTTAATGGATTCAACTGGCTCAATGTCTTGGAGATAACTTGTTGGGAAGTGTTCCTTCCTCTCCAATTTTCTAGAACATACTTTTTACAATTAATTTATTTCTTCTTTAAATGTTTGGTAGAAATCACCAAGGAAACCACATGGACTGAAGTTTTTATTTTTGGAAGGTTTTAACAAGGGATTAAATTCCTTTAATGGTTATAGATAATGTATTTCATCTTAGGTGACTTTTAGTAGTTTGTGGTTTTCACAAAATTGGTCCATTTAATCTACCCTGTCAAATTTATATATAGAGAGGTTTTTTTGCACTATTCCCTTATTATCCTTTTTAATATTTGTGGTGTCTGTAATTATATAATCGCTTTCATTCTTGATATTGTCAATTTGTGCTTTCTCTCCTTTTTTTTCTTTTAAGTCTTACTGGAAGTTAATCAATTTTATTCATCTTTTCTAATAACTCTGTGTTCCATTGTTTTTCTTCTTCAATTTCTTTGACTTCTTATATTTGTTGTTGCTTTCCCTCAGGATTTGGATTGATTTTGTTCTTATTTTCCTGATTTCTTAAGGTATAAAATTAGATTATTGATTCAAGACCTTTCCTATTTTTTTTTTTTTAGTGAACCACATGGTCTTTTTATTTATTTATATATAACAGTGGAATGCAGTATGATTCTTTTACACATATAGAGCACAATTTTACATATCTCTGGTTGTATGTGAATTATATTCATACCAATTCATGTGTTTATACATGTACTTTGGATATTAATGATCATCACATTCCACCATCATTTATAATCCCATGCCCCCCCTTTTCCTCCAACAACTCTGCCCTATGTAGAGTTCAAGACCTTTCCTAATTTCTAAAGTAAGCATATATTGCTATAAAATCCCCTGTAAGCACCACTTTAGTTGCATCTCACAATTTTTTCTATGCTGCATTTTTGTTTAGTTGAAAATGTATTCTATTTTTCCTTGACTTTCTCTTTATTCAGAAGTTTTAGGTTTTTTTCCAAATGTTTAAAGACTTTTGTTATTTTTCTCTCATTGATATCTAATTGAATTCCATCATAATCTGAGAACACATTGATTATTTCAAGCTTACAAAGATTTATAATTTAGAATATGACATATCTTGATAAATCTGATTTCTTAGGAAAAAAGAGAAAATTAAGGCCTATTTGTTAAAGTAACCAAGTCATAGTTTAGACATATAACAATAAAATTTATTTTAAAGTATTTTCCAATTATAATGGTATTTGACTGCTTTTGAAAACATGCTCAGACATCAAAGAATAGAACATTCCAGTTAAGTGGGAGCCAAGAGATTGAGCTCCAGAATATCACCACAGAACATGCTTTTGTAGTCTTTACTTACAATCAGGATCTCTTACCAGCATATCATTACCACCTGGATACAAATACTATTTTAGAATACAAACTATAAAATGAAGGGTTGTGAAAATCACGTTTTTTTGCCTTTCTTAAATGTTTATTTCTGAAAGGAATTCATTTTTATAATATATTTTATTATACAATTATAAAGAATATTTAAACCTTTTTTATGTAGTCTCATATAAATGTCATAAAAATCATATATCTGCAAGAGAAATTGTTATTATGTTATTATTGGTAATTATAATAGCAGTAAAATTTTGTTCAATCACTTTCCTAAAGCACAATTGAGCAGCTTTCCTGTTCATTTTAGAAGCTAAAGACTGTGTGCATTTTGGCTTTGAGTAATCACTCATTACAACTACGATGCCTTGGTTGCTGTTTCAAAAACACACAAGGGTCCCCAATTATGTCACAGTTAATTCCAAGCTAAAAGACTAGCTGTTATGTCTACCTGCTTATGTATATGTCTTATTATTTTGGCCATGAAGAAATAATTCCTCCATGGTTAAAAAAAGTGTCAGCAGAGGGATGCTATAGAGGCTTTGACAAGCAACTCCATGTTAAATATATGTCTATTATGAGCTAAATTATATTCATCACACACTCAAATTCATATGTTGAAGTCCTAATTCCCAGTACCTTAGAATATGACTTTATTTGAAGGTAGAGTTTTTACTGAGGTAATAATAATTTAAAATAAAGTCATTAAGGTAGGCCCCTAATCCATTATGACTGGTATCCTCATAAAAAGGGAACCTTTGGAAACTAATACCCACATACAGGGAAAATACCATGTTCACATGAAGATAGCCATCTACTAGCCAAGGAAAGAGACCTAGAATAGATTCTTTGCTCACAGTCTTCAAAAGAAGTCAACCCTGCTCTATCTTGATTTTGAACTTCTAACTTACAGAACTCTGATACAATAAATTTCTGGTTTTAGTGGTACTTTGTTACAGTAGTCTGAGTTATATGATATAGTGTCAAAAAGCATAAAAGTCTACCAATGTGTTTCCAGCCAAACACCATTATGGCAGTGCAGTTCAGCACATTTCATTTTCCTGTGGATAACTCTAGTCCCTTGAGAAAAATACAGAGAAGCTGCTGGAAAGATTTCCCTACATTTTTTCTCTTTCAGAGATGAATAAGACTGTAAACTGAATAACTATTTACCCATCTGCTGCTGGATGCCCTGCAACACTTTTCCAATGGCAACTGAGCATCCCTTTGATAATAAATCTCCCAAATATTTTCTTATCATAACCTCTTCTAGCTATTCAATCAATCAATCTGTTCAAAGTAGTTCCCAAGTTGAATACCCTTAACCTGAAGAAAGACAACAAACCCAAGAAACTCTGGTGAGACTTGACGTATGTTCTTCAGCAAAGTTCATGTTTCATAAGAGTACTTATGGACGTTATGGCAATAGATGTAGGAAATCAATGCATAAACTTATGCATGTATACATAACTTATATCCCTATGTGAGAATAGAGTTAACTTATATTTGGACTGGGATAGTTGTGTGCATGTCTGGAGGATGCCTGAAAGTCTGATACTGACCCTTGACTAAGATGTGGATAAAATGTGCTACTAAATGATTTATAATGTTCTATTTAAAGTTCAAAATTCCCTTGGACGTGTCCTTTGCTGGCTTGTCTGCATTTTTAGAGATCTATAGATTGATTATTTGCACCTGGCTTAACCATTTACAGGGTCTGGTTTCAGTTGTAACCATCAAAGTATAAAAGACCTTTGAGTAAACTCGTATCTTGGCTCCCCTGAAACATACCTTGAACATACCTTAGTGGTTTACAATCTGAATGCAAAACACAATGTTTGCATCTGAGAAAGGATCCAAGAGCTACTCTTAGACATATTAAACTTTCCAGTGATTGACTGCATTTTCTTGTTCCAGCTATACTTACCTTTTAAAGAGCCTTGGTGTATTCTAAGTTCTTTCAATTGTCTGACCCTGTGTGATTGCTATAACCTTGAACTCTAGATTTAAGACTGAGACCTTGAGCGCCTAAAAATATGTTAGAGACCACAAACGGGAAGGATAATGGCAAATGATTTTCTGCTTTAAGGCAGACCCAAGGCCAGTATTAGAAGACATACTTATACCTATGGAATCCTAGATCTAAATTCAGAATGTAAGCAGAGGGAATTGGGGGAAAGCAAAAAAAAAGTACAGCATAAAAACAACTAGGCCACCAAATCCTGGTGTTCCCACCTGCCGGGAAGATAATTTGTGGGTTGGGGGAAAACTGAGCTTGCAGGTGAAATTAAAATAAGGTCTGACAGTTATTTCTGCTGGTTCACACGAATTCTAGTCTTCTAGAGACTATCACTGGAGCCAAAAATATTATAGGATATAAGGGAGTACAAGCTACAATATATAAGAAAATTGCACAATTAAATCAAGGTCATCAACCAAAGACACACAGTCTAAATACACACTAAATCCACTGTCTTGCATAAACTGTTGGTTTTGAGTGTCCTTGGATTAAATTAGTCAGAGGCTGCTTTATATTCTGGGCACTATAGAAGCTCTAAATGGGATATCTGTTATAAAGCATATGTGAATGGAGAAGGTAGTTACAAATTACAAGAGAACAGCAGAAACATTTACACACAGAAAATGCCTTATAACCTTAATGGGGATGTTTTAAACAAGGAATGGCACTAGGAAAATGTCTAACAGTGGAAAAATGGTTTAATAAATTATGGTACATCAACATGATGGAATATTATGCAGGCATTGAAATGATAACTAAGATTATATAAAAGCATCAACAAGATGTTTCATATAATGTTAAGCAAAATCAACAGAATACAAAGTGGCATATATAAATATAAGAACAGAAAATTATATATGCAAGTTGAAGAAAATATATTTAGAGTATTATGGTAATCGAGAGTGTCTGTTTGATTTTATTAAATTATATTGTTACAGAAACAGTACATAAATGTGTGTGTGTGTGTGTGTGTGTGTGTGTGTGTGTATATATATACATACATACATTCATGCATGTATGTATGTATACATAATTGTAAGACATTTCTTGGTGAGCATTTTAATCTAGATTTTTTAATAATTACTGTTCAATCCTTTAGAGGAACACTTTGCAGTAGAACTTGCTTCAGTGATGGAATTCTGTGCTGTCCAATATGGTATATGATAGCCACATGTGTCTATTGAGCACTTAAGATATGACTAGTATGACTGAGGAACTGAATTCCCTGATTTTAACTAATTTAATTTTAAATTCAAGTAACCATATATGTTAAGTGGCTACCATATCATATTCTAAGTACAAATTTGGAGCTAGAAGATGGATAAAATTTAGTAATTAATTCATAAGTCTTGATATTTTTCCCAATGTCATAATATTTTTTGTGGGCTGGGATTGTGGCTTAGTGGTAGAGCGTGCTCACCTAGCACGTGAGAGGCCTTGGGTTCAATCCTCAGCACCACATAAAAGCAAATAATATTTTTTTTGTATGATCACTTGTAATGTTTAAAAGTATCCTGACATTCTTCTCTCCCTGTGGTGCAAGGAGATTATATAAAAAAATTGTATCCTACTGTGCTACAAAGGATGAAAGACCTCTACTTACTCTCCAATTCAGTGAAGTTTTGGAACATATAAAAACTTTAATCACAAATGTACCAGAGAACTATGGTTTCCCAAACAATTGCCTCTTTCTGGTACCAAAACATAAGAGATCAGAAAGACAGCAGGTCATGGACTTAATCATTTACCTTAGTCTGTAAGGTGTATGAACACTGCATAGCCAATAACCAGATGAATATGAATAGTGAAGAAAAAGAACTTAGGTATTCAATTTGAAAATATGTGAGGGCACCATGTAACTTTTTCTATTTTTTGTTTCTGTTATTCTGTTCCTATGTGGTCCTGAGAAGCAGCACCTACCCAGCTGAGTTAGGTAGATCTCATCCTGGCTTCTGCACTGCTGTGTGAACTCTTTCTAAATTTTTATGTATCTATTCTCAACCACATCTCTCTGCTGCTGTCCCCCACCTCTAACCTAGAATGCCATTTTGATTTCCAAAAGAAGTATCGAGATGGACCTGGATGCATACAGATCTTGGATTATAGATGAGTAAGAAAATAAAATATGATTCACATCTGGTGTGATTTAATTCCCTCTGTCCTTTAGAGAAGTAATTTTATTCCTGCATATATGTTTAGGTGTTGTTCTGATAGAGTTAAAAATTTTAAAGTTGTTGAGATTATTCACTGACCTGTTGTCTATTTGGCAGAAGTCTATCTTTAATAAAACATTCCTTTTCTTTTTGTACCCCATCCAACAATGGTTTCCTTATAGTCTTTTTTCCCTGTATCTCTACCAAGAATAAAATCTTTTACTTGTGTGAATCAGAGACCTAGTCTTTTGCAGGTCTCTAACTCTGCAACTCTAAAACTTTGCAACATAATAAATGTGCCTTGTGTTTTCCTTAAGAATTTGAAGGTTCTACCAAGATGGCTCAACTCACCATCTTGGTATCACCAGAGTAAAGCAAGAAGAGCCCTGAATCAAGTAATTCCACCCAAGAACGTCATTGAGATCCTAATATCTCCGTGGCCCTTCTGTTCTGCAGTTCCTACTATTGATTAGTGATTGATTCTTTTAATGATATTTGGCAATTGTGCTCAATTTTAGATTTTTTGCTTGTCAAAATCTAATGGTAAAAATATGGAAAGGAAGTCTAGACCCAGGACTGGGTAGTCTCCTGGCTTGGGTAATTATAGTAAATGCCTCCATCTGTGCTCTACCTATGAGTACCTAGAAAAGTCATTGGATGTCTGAAGTATATAATAGGACTGGAGGAAAGCTGAATTGGGTGTGATACCATAGGCTTCTGTTCAGTATATTAAATTATATCCAGTATGTTAAGTTATGGGAAGACCCAAACTCCTAATAAAGATAGGATGGACAAGTGATCATTCATTTTGGTTGAAGAAAATTATTTTGTGTTTTTTTTTTTTTATGATGGACCTTTATTTTATTTATTTGTATGTGGTGCCGAGAATTGAACCCACTGCCTCACACATGCTAGGCAAGCATTCTACCATTCAGCCCCAGCCCCAGCCCCATATTTTGTGTTTTATCTACAGGGACTTCGTGCCTTCTTTTTCTTTTTCTTTTAGCTAAAATTATATAATTTGCCCAGCATTTTTTACATGTTGGTTGGGATGTGAAAACAGTCATTTAAAATCCCTTATGTTTGCAGCCAGAGCGATTCTAACTATACAGCTGCCTGTTTGTTCAAAATATCTTTGAAAATTAAAGGTAATTGATTTTAGGAATTGGTCATTTGTGTATACCCTGAGAACATCTAATCCAAACAGATCCATCACAGGATAAAGAAGAAATAGAAAATCTATTCAGCTAATATTTTAAAATATTCTATCTTTTTGTGATATGAAAGAGAAGGAATGTTTCCTATTTTAGGCAATGACTGAGGGATTAACTAAAAGAGGATAAGAGATGGAAGCACCTCTGGAGATAGAAATGATATTTCAAGGGCAAACTGTTTGCTTTCTTACCCAATGCTAAAGGTTGGGTTTTCCTAGACATAGACCAAGATAGAATTTAATACACAAAGTATTTGTGAAGTGATCAATACCTGTGGGAAGAAGGGAATTCAAGCAGGTGTGAGTAGCTGGAGAAGGTCAAGCTGATATGCCAGCCCAACAAAGCCACAGACAACCCTATAGAGTACTCTGGAATTAAAATGGCTCCTGAGTTGCTCTTCATTGGGTGGAGATGGCCCAACATTTATATTCCTCATGCATCAAGGTATTAAGTGTAACTTTGTGATTTCCTGTGGCTAAGATATCTTTGACATCACTCCAAGCAGCTGAAGCCAGTTGTTCCCTGAAGAAGGATCTGGGTGGAGTTTAAAGAAATCCATCTTTGTTTGTTACACATTTTTGTGAAATTAAATTACTTAATCTGGAGGAAAAGTCCCAAGTTGTTAAGCATATTTAATGAGGCTCATATATTAATTGGTCTAAGGACCAACACACACACACACATATTCAGAATAAATGATCTCAAGAACTCATAGCCAAAAAAGAAAACATGTGCTCAAAAGGGAACAATTAAGTAATGGGCAATGTTTAGGTTGGTAGATTGGAAAAAAAGAAATGAACTTTGGTATCAGGCTAGCTTTAAGAAACTATTCTAAATGAAGACCTACAAGTAAAATTGAAATAGATTTAATATATGATAAATAGATGAGAAATATAAAAGTCCTTTTATTACAGTAAGTCATGTACAAATTAAACTGTTTTGTTGAATGTCTTTTTCCTTCTGATTTTATCACAGTACAGAATACAATACATATAAATATATACATTTAAATACAGAATATAATGCATATAAATATATACATTTATATATTTAAAACTTGATTTAATTTTCTTTTTTGTAGTTTTATTGATTTTATTTTTTTAAATAGATGACAGCAGAATGCATTACAATTCTTATTACACATATAGAGCACAATTTTTCACATCTTTGTATATAGAGTATATTCACACCAATTCATGCCTTTATACATGTACTTTGTGTTTTTTGCATTACAATTCTTATTATACAAATATACCACAATTTTTCATATCTCTGTTTATATATAAAGTATGTTGACACCCAGTTTGATTCGTCATCCATCTACTTTGGATAATGATGTCTGTTGGAATAACTTTCAGTTCACAGCTAGTGGCTACGAGCAGCTCAGAGTGCTAGGAAAGCCTTCGCTTGTACAGGCCTGACAGGAACACATGCAGGATGGGGTGCTATGCTCTAGAAAGCCAGTTCCTCAGCATTTTTGGTCAGTGTTGCCAAGCTACTGGACTTACCAGATCAGGAAACTGAGAGTCAAGTGCTTCAGGGCATGTAACCCCCCAACTCATAGCCCCCCTCCCTTAGGGACAAAAGACCCTTCCAGACTGCCTTCCATTATGACAGCAATATTTAGTGCTTCCTCATAGTGTGGTTACATTAGGCCTAAGATGATTGGCTTATAGATGTTAAGGTGCTTATGTGTGATTGGTGGGCATGCCCTACCTGAACCCTGTAATAGCTGAAAGCATTCCAAAAATAAACAAGCTTGCTTGGAGGTCTACTGAGGTTTTCACCTGCCAGCTCTCACCAGCTCCCAGTGTCCCTGTGTTTCTTTGACACCACATCTCTAACCCCCCCTCCCCACTCCACGACTGAGGTAGCCGAGTGACCATCAACCACACTAGGGACATAGGAACACATACAGATATGCATCACATTCCAACATCCTTGCTAATCCCCTGCCCCTCCCTTTCCTTCCCACCCCTCTTCCCTATCTAGAATTCATCTAATCCTCCCATGCTCCCCTTCCCTACCCCACTATGAGTCAGCCTCCTTATATCAGAGAAAACATTCAGCATTTGGTTTTTTGGGATTGTCTAACTTCACTTAGCATTATCTTCTCCAACGCCATCCATTTTCCTGCAAATGCCATGATTTTATTCTCTTTTAATGCTGAGTAAAATTCCATTGTGTATATATGCCACATTTTTTTTATCCATTCATCCACTGAAGGGCATCTAGGTTGGCTGCACAGTTTAACTATTGTGAATTGTGCTGCTATAAACATTGATGTGGCTGTGTCCCTGTAGTATGCTGATTTTAAGTCCTTTGGGTATAGTCTGAGGAGAGGGATAGCTGGGTCAAATGGTGGTTCCATTCACAGATTTCCAAGGAATCTCCATACTGCTTTCCATATTGGCTATACCAATTTGCAGTCCCACCAACAATGTATGAGTGTACCTTTCTCCCCACATCCTCTCCAACACTTATTGTTGTTTGTCTTCATAATAGCTGCCATTCTGACTGGAGTGAGATGATATCTTAGAGTAGTTTTAATTTGTATTTCTCTGATTGCTAGAGATAATGAGCATTTTTTTTTCATATATTTGTTGATTGATTGTATATCCTCTTCTGAGAAGTGTCTGTTCAGGTCCTTGGTTCATTTGTTGATTGAGTTATTTGGGTTTTTTTTGATGCTTAGTTTCTTGAGTTCTTTATATACCCTAGAGATTAGTGGTCTATCTGATGTGTGAAGTGCAAAAATTTGCTCCCAGGATGTGGGCTCTCTGTTCATCTCATCTATTTAGTTTGGACTTTACCATACTTGTCTTGTGGGATCAAAGACACTTGTCTTTATGGGATGCAAAATTTTTAGGAATATGTAAATTCAAACATGGATGCACATCTAAGTTGAATTATGAATTATATTAACTAATATCCTCCTGATATTTTTTGTTTTCTTTGTGAACTCCACGCAGTGTTTCAAATTATGTGAAGTCTAAAATTACCCCATTTACACTATCTCAGTAATCAGGTGTTGAAATTTTCTAAGAACTTGTTTTTTAATGTCAACAACAACTGCACTGTTATATCACTTACAGCTAATTAAGGATCTTGCAATTACAATTTGAGGCCTTCTATAAATATTACATTGGTATAATTAATTAATAAATAGTCTTAAAACTGAAAGATTATCTGATCAAGGGGGACTGAGATATCAAGAATGAAAGTACTGGTTCACCCCCAAATAGTTTTCACTTATATATTCTCATATATATTTGAAGATATTTGGAAACATGAGAAAAATACTTTCTTATATGTTTACAAAGTTCAAAAGCTACAGCTTGTGTTTTCAAATAATTCTATAATCTATAACTTTTAGTATGATTAAATATGTACATTTTATTTATTACATTTTATATTTAAGTGAGAGAAGAAATCCCAGTAGCTCTGTAGACAAAATAAAAAATTCTTTATAGAGTATTGCCTATTATGAGTATGAGGCAATAAATGGTAACTATTTACTTTCAGCATATTCTACCCAGATGGCAAATGATATTTGTTGCACCCACATTGACTGTGCGATCTCAAAAGTCTGATAATTCTTATTATTTTATTTGCTTTGGGGAATTCTACAACTACAGGCGACTATAAGAAAACAGAACTAAAAAACAACAGTTACTAATATGGCATTATGTAAAAATGTGGATGTGTAACCGATGTGATTCTGCAATCTGTATTTGGGGTAAAAATGGGAGTTCATAACCCACTTGAATCTAATGTATGAAATATGATATGTCAAGAGCTTTGTAATGTTTTGAACAACGAATTTAAAAAAAGGAAAAAAAAAAACCTCCAATTGACTACTATGGAACCATTCTGTTATGGTTGCTATATGGTATTCTTACTCTGAGTCTTTCTTATCCTAACATATTCGAACTTTCATCTGAAATCTATTATGATATTGTATTCCTTTAAGTTAAGGCCTCAAACTCAGAATAATACCACCAAAAAGGTATCTTTTGAAGCCTAACTACATTTATTATTTTTGAGATGACTGCTAGACTGCACTAAATGAATTGTCCTTATCTTATAACATAGAAAGTGGCATTCGTGAGCAAGAAGGGATGTTAGCAAGAATTAGCATGCTAACTAATGGACTGGTAAGAGTTGAATTTTATTAGGGTACAAAATTTGGAGAAAATTGTCAAGTTAAATAAGAAGCTCAAGAGAAGCGCTATAACATAAAAATATTTTAATATTGGTTAATATTTTTAATATGTGTAGATTACCAACTTTGTTCCCATACAAAGTGATATGTTATCAGGAAAGTGGCTTATTCATTCATGTTTCTCAGATTTTAATTATAATGGCATATGTATTTTACAAGGCAGATACTAAGGTTCTTGAGATATAATAATTCCTATGCCAACAACATATTTTTACTTTCATAAAAATAAACTAAGTCATTATGAGATATTGCAGGGCAGTCAACAAGCTTCAGATCTATATCCTGATAAAATAATCCAATCTTCTCCATTCTAATATAGTTCCCAGAATAAAGTGACATTCTGCTTATCAATAGGGATTTCTGTTCTCACAGTATATCTGTCTGAAACCAAAGCTATAAGTTGCAGGTTAGCAAATATTTCTGAAAGAGTTAACAAAGACAAATTCAGAATTTTGATAGAAAGGCCCTTACCATATTCTCTTAAATATCCTAATGTTGGTAGGTTTGAGGCCTCAGTTGCAGACTCACAGATACATGCTGATGTCACCTGATAGTCTGACATCCAGAAAACTCCATCTATAGGGAAGTTAGGATACGTAATTCCCAGGACTGCTTTTTCCCAGGACTGGGTGACTTTATGAAAATAGACTGTTGATCAGTAAAAGCAGAATGAGGTAGAAATGAGTAAAATCATTCAGAAAAATCCAATAGTGATTATTTTTTGGAATAATAATAATAATAATACCATTATGTTAGTAATATATCTATTAGTAAATATATAATGAAACCCTTTTCTTCCTTTTTTTCTGTTTCTTTCAATTTACAAGGCTATCATTATTCTAACTATAGTTTAAATTGTAGTTTAAAACTTGTGATTAAATACCTACTTAACTAGACCTGCCTAGTAATATTTTTAATTTTTAACAGTTATGGTATAATATTTTAACTGATCTGAAAAAAGATTATGGTAAGAGAAACTTCTTCCAGCCAAATTGGAGTGACTGCAGCCTTACTTACCATCCTGCCTGAAACAGGGGAAAGTGGACCAAATATATGAATCAATAGTTCTCAAGATACTTTATATCATCAGACAGTAAAGCCAAAGTATAGTGATCCTAAGAAAAGGGAAATATGAGTGTGTTACATTTCTTTTCAGAGAGTTTCTAGGCTGTAGCATGGAGAGGAGAATCCCAGTTAGAGTTCACAGATTCATTGAGTTGAAGAGAAGGAGCAGAGTATCTGGGGAGAACAAAGTGACCTGCAGTTGGCAGGACAGAGGTCTAAAAAGGATAGTTCCATACAGAGAAAGAACTCCAGGGAAATGCAGAGGGTTCCCCACTGAGTATCAATCAGAGTATGTGCGTAAGAAAATTAGCTGAAGACAGGAAAAGAACTAACTGAAAGAATTAGAAGGAGAAGTGCTCACACAGGGCCAGAAATAGTGCTATAACCACAAGATTCATGGAGGTTTGTATATAGTACAAAGAACCATCCTACTATTCCAGAGCCACCTTAAATCTTAAAGCCGAATCTGAAATGACCCAACTGTTTTCAACTAACTTAATTCTATCCCAGAAAAATGTTTAAGAAGATTTATAGGAATACAAAATATCCAGCACCCAATAATGTAAAATTAACAATGAATGACAACCAAGCAAAAACTATCAGGCATACAAAGGAAGGAAAATAAGATTATATTTTCATTTACAATAGTACTGAAAGGAATAATATGCTTAGGAAGATTTAACAAAAGAAGTATAAAATGTAAAACTACAAAATATTATTGAACAAAATTAATGATCTGAGTAAAGGGAAAAACATCAATGTTCAGGGATATAAAGGCTTAATATCATTTTCATAGAAATACTTCCCAAATTGACCTGTAGATTCCAAAAAGTCATTATCAAAATCCCAGCTGACTTTTTTTTGTAGACATTGAAAAGCTGATCCTAAAATCCATAGGAAATTCAAGGGCCCCCTAAATAGCCAAAACAATCTTGAAAAGGAAGGATAAATTTAAAGGACTCATACTTCCTGATTTCAAAAGTACAATAATCAAGATAGTGTGGTATTAGCAAAAGGTAAGACATATATATCAATTAAATTGATTTTGATAAGGGTGACAAGACAGTATAATAAAGGTAAATAGTTTTTCAATAAATGGTATTGGGAGACTTGGATAGCCACATGCAAAAGAAAGAAGGACACCCTCTTTATTCCATACCAAAAATAAATAAATAAATAAATAAATAAATAAATAAATAAATAAACAAAGTTGACCTCAGACCTAAATTAAGCATTAAAACTATAAAGTTTTTCAAAGAAATTATGACCTTGGATTAGGTAAAGACAGACAAGACAGCAAAAACACAAGGAACAAAAGAAAACAGATAAAATGAATATCATCAAAATGTAAAAATTTTGTGCATTGAAGAATACCAGCAAGAAAAAGAAAAGATAACACACAAATGGGAGAAAATATTTTCCATTAATATTTCTGATAATGGATTTGTACCTGGAATAAATAACATTTACCACTCGATGATTAAAAAAACAAATGACTTTAAAATGCACAGATGATTTAAGCAAGCAGTTTTCCAAGAAGATATTCAAATCGCCAGTAAGCACATAAAAGATGCTAAAATCATTAATCATTAGGTAAATGCAAACCAAAACATATGAAATGCCAGTTTCCATCTGGCTATAATAAAAGATTATAATAAGTCTTGGGGAAGATGTGGGCGAATTAGGACCTTCATACATTGCTGGTGGGAATGTAAAATGTACAAGCATTTTGGAAAAAAGTTTGGCATTTCCTGAAAAATGTTAAAACAATGAGTTCCCTGATAATACAGTGATTCTACTACAAGGCACATATACAAGATAAATGAGGAGGATATACATCCACGCAAAACTTTTATACAAATATTCAAACAGCATTATTCATAGTAGCCAAAAAGTGGAAAAAAATTCAAATGTCTGTCAAGTAATGATTAGATAAATGAAATACTGTATATCCATGTAATGGGGTTATCATTCAGCAATAAAAAGGAATTAAGTACTAATATATGATGTATGGATGGAGTTAGAAAACATTATGCTAAGTTAAAGAAACTAGACACAGAAGACCACATATTGTATAATCCCATTTACATGAAATACCCAGAAGAGTCAAATCATAGTGATAGAAAGTAGACTAGTGTTTATCTAGGTATGGGGAAGTTGGAAGGAAATGGAGAATGACTGCTAGAGGATACAAAGTTTATTTTGAGTGTTGAAATTTCAAATATTGGTTTGATGACATGTTTACAACTCTAAGAATATTGAAAACCATTGAATTGTGGACTTTAAGTGGGTATATTGTATAGTTTGTGAATTTTCTCAATAAATCTGCTAAAATAAAGGTGAAATTAAAATATTTACAGGAATACAGTAGTGGAAAGTATTCATCAGCAGATCCACAGAAGATGAAAATTAAAGGAAGTCCTTCAGGAAGGCAGATAAAGAAACCAAATTAAAATACTGATCTCCACAAAAGATGAAAGAGCACCTACATGGGTAAATATGTAACATCTCTTTCTCATTATTTAAATCTCTTTAAAATATAATGTACTTTTGAAGCAAAAATAAAAACAATCACTCTGAATTTTATATCACAATTAAAATAAAAATTTATAAAAACAATAGTACAGAGTTCAGGAAGAGAGAAAAAAGCATACTAGTATATGGTTTTTACACTAAAAATAATATGACATCCATTAAAGGTAGACTTAGCAATATAAAGGTGCATATTAAAAACTCCAAAGCCACCATTAAAATAACAAAAATAGAGTTAGAACTAATAGACTAACAAAGGAAAATAATTTGAATAATAAACAATGTTCAGTTAGATTTCTATTTCTGGGAAAATGAAATAGATATGATTTTTTTCTATTCTCCTTACAAAATACAAGTAAAAACTGGCTATTTTGTAGAAAATAAACACAAGGATTTTCTGAAGGGTGGAGAGAAGTCAGACTCGCCAGAGACTATCTGACAAAGACCATGACTTTTGTCATCTTTGACTCATATTTCCCCGACTGGTTACTGGAGACTCCAGCAATTCAGAAACTCCAATGGGCAAAGACAAAGACCCAATAAAAGCCTAGTTTCTTTAACTTAAAGACAGAAAAAGTGGTAACCTAGAAAAATAGAAAATATTTAGTATATAATTGCTCTGCCAAACAGAACAGGGAAAAAATATGGCCCAAACTCCAACCTTGCTACTGTGTCTTCAGAAATAAGGATGTTTCTTCTCACCAGGAATAGAGATGGCACCTCTGCAATGAAGATTGTATGACATATTTCAAGAGAGGATCAGCTGGGTTTTATGGCTATGGCCTACCTCAAGGGGAAAGGGATAAGAATAAGGTGAGAGGGTCTTTCCCAAATGCCAACGTACCATATTTTGGGGTAGTGTATACCGAATCCCTGATGGAGGTGGGGATGGATCTCAACTAATAACTTTGGAAAGCAATGTTTTAACTCTGAGGATAAGGCAAAAAGTACCATATGTAAACACTACACTTTAATTTGAAAATTTCTTGGTTCAAGGGTATGAATCAACAACTCTGAAATGATCTTATATGAATACTACACTAAACAAATATATTATAGAACAAGGGTCAGGATACTATGGCTTGAGGGCTAAACCTAGCTTATTTTTGTACAGTCCACAAAGAACTCAAGGCTTTGTGCATGTTAGACAAGCACTCTATCACTCATCTATGCCCCTATTCCTTTTTCATTTTTACATGGCTACAAAAATTAAAAGAAAAATAATACTTCACGACTTATGAAAATAATAAGAAATTCAAAGCTGAAGACTTGTGCTAGAGATGGACGTATGACCCACAAAGCCTAAAATATTTACTGTCTAATCTTTACAGGAAAGTTTATATGATTCCCTGCAGTAGATAATGAGAGCCAGGTGTCTCACTGTCAAAGTTATAAATAAGTGAAGGGGAGGGCTAGAATAAGCCTGAGTATGAACTCATGTTTACTGTAGTGTACAAATAGATCCAGAAAGGTAGTCATGTTTGTATAGGTAAGTTAGTTATATACACACATATATTTCCTAACTTTATTCACTGAGAGGGCTATATTATATAATTCAACCTCTCTCTCATTCCTACTTTCTATATTAATTGTAAATATTTTCAACTCAGCAAGAAATTCAATTAACAAATTTAACACAAAAGTACAATCTGAAAGACCTTTTTCTGACAAGACCAGATCTTTTAAGATTGGTTCAAAAGTAGGATCTGAGAAGGAAAAATTAAATTAGACTCAGTCTAAGAAAGAATATTTTAACCTAATATTTTTCAAAATCTTCTGGAAAAGAGCCAGGTATGGTAACACATGCCTATAATCCCAGCAATTCAGGAGGGTGAGGCAGGAGGATCACAAGTTTGAGGTTAACATTTGGCAATTTAGCAAGATCAAGTCTCAAAAATTTAAAAAAAAAAAAAAGGACTGAGATAGAACCACCCTGGGATTAATACCCAGTTCTGAAAAAAATCTCCTGGAAAATCATCAGCATCTCTAATAAAATGCTTTGGATAAATCAAAATGAGATTCACAACTGCTGGGAAGTTTTTCAGATTATCCTTCCACATCAGTCCATAAAGTCAGGAGGATAAAGATCTTTAATCACAAGTTCTCTATCCTTTGTTTGTTTGCACTGTTTTTCTCTGTTTCTGAGTTTTCACTTTGCTCTCCTCTCTTGTGTACACTTTTGTTGTATTTGCTTGGGTTCAGAAAATGCTGCCCCCAAATATGTTGCTTTGGACTTTGGAATTCAAATAGGAGTACCTGGGGGGCAGCAAATGCATGGAAGGGCTTTCTCGAAGTTCCCTTATCTACCTCAAGAATAATCTGTCAAAAAGGAATACAATTGTCTTCTATCCCCTCCTGCTAATTTTTTCAACCAAAGAAGATTAAGCTCCTATTACAAAGGAAGAGAATGAAAATTCTACATCACACCCAGAGCTCAGATGAACTTGGTCCCACATCATTGTCTGTTCTTTGGGACCATGTATTTCTGTTTAAAATTATTATTCTTTCTCTAAAATTGCCTGGAGTTCCCATCCCCTCTCCCCTATGAAGAGGGAATATAAGCTTCTGAATCTCATTGGGTTATTGGGTACTCAGTTTCTTGAGATACCTCTGTGCACATAATAAATGTGTATGACTTCTTTTCCTGTTAATCCCTCTACTGCCAGTTTATTTCTGATTCAAATATGAACCTTTCAGAAGAGAAAGACACATTTCTTTCTCCCCTACACATCCTTATCAAGCAGTGATTATGTAGCCCTGCATTTTTCTCCTACAAATATCTTTAAGAAGACAGAAATCTTTGAATTGGCTTGCTTAGATTCTTGGAGGAAGCATGATATAAAACTTTTATGCATGCTTATAAATTAAATATATTTTCAAGTACTGGAAATGCATTAAAGGGGCAGCCAAGGAAGACAGAATATGTACAAAAGAATATAAGACCTACTATGTCAACATATCAGTATATATCACCTCTCGCTGCCCTCATTCACTCAGTCCTAAACAGCAAATCTTTCCCTTCTTTACATCCATCTACTTTGATTTTTTGGTGGACAGAGATTATATCTCCTTTGAAATTATGGGACCTCTAGAAGGCAATTAATTCATGTACATGTCTCCCCAAAAAGTCAAAGCCTGCTATCCATTTGCTGTATGCGTGCATTTTGCATAAATATTATAGATAGTAAAGATAATGTATATATCTGTGCAGCTCATCACAGAAGAAACATTGATATAGCATATTTCCTAAATTATATTTCTCCTACATTCATGCTTTTCATGTACTTATTCGAAAGGAGGTGGGAACAAGAAACCTTGCTTTCAGTAACCAAATCGCCTCTCAGGAGTTGCCAGGCTAATCAGAATTTAAAGAACACCTACAATGCCTCTAGTCTTTGCTCTCCTGAGGAGTTTTAACTGCTGAGCCTCTTCCTTGGCCTCCCAAATAACTCTTAGATTATATTGGAAGACAAATGTTTTTAGACATTTTTAAAAAAATAATGTTGTTTTTTACCTCCACAAAAGAAAAGAAAAGGAACCTTAAAAGTAGCTGGTAGATATAGCATAAAATACATAATGGAACACTTCACCAATTTCACTAATTTACTCATTTAACAAATATCTATTGAGTACTACTCTGTGGTAGTACTCTGTTGGAAATAAATAACAAAATATTTCTGGTCCCTGCTCTTAAAATACTTATGATCCACTTCTACAATATTAAATTGAAAAACACATATAATACTAATGTGAAATGTTCCATTTCAGTAAATTTCATCAGCATGAAAATCACCAGCAGAACTGTGTTTCTCTGAGCTAAATGTTGTACAAGTACATCACTGTTACACAGAAGTAAAAGCATTATCTTTTTCCTTATCTGTTGCTAAGTTCATGACTGATACCCCTAAAGAAAAGATAAATTAATAAGAAAGAAGCATAACAAATATATGCCCCAGAAACTGTCATAAATGAAGACTCAGAGAAAACTGTTTTTTTTTGGGGGGGGAGGGGTTGAGGGGGGTGTACTAGGGATTGAATCCAGTGGCACTTAGCTACTGAGCCCCATCCCCAGCCCTATTTTGTATTTTATTTAGAGACAGGGGCTCACTGGGTTGCTTAGCACCTCACTTTTGCTGAGGCTGCCTTTGAACTTGAGATCCTCCTGCCTCAGCCTCTCAAGCCACTGGGAGTACAGACTTATACCACCATGCCTAGTGGGAAAACTGTTTTATGCTACATATTTAACTATTTTTGATGAGCAATGAGCAGTCACATAGAATATGATAGAACAGAAAGCAATATGGTCTAATGGTAATGAACTGGAAAACATAGCAAGGTCTATTTGTGCAGATTTTCTTTTGTGTCTCTATGACATTCCTTTTCTTTCAGTATGGGGCAGGACATCTGTAACATGAGGGTATTTAGAAGAGAAGGAAGATCAGACAGGGAACTTCTTAGATTATATGGCTTACTTTGGGGGAGAAGAATTCTAGATTCTGTGACCTGTTTTGGGAAACAGAATAGGGAAGGTTACAGAGACCTCCCTTCTTCCATAGATATCCCAATCTCCTTCAGGCCAAAATCCTCAGCATGCCAAGACACCATAGCTTGGGGTATGATTTTCTGAGCTCTGATTCTACCATTAACAAACAGATCATTAGGCAAAATTATCTAACCACGAACCTATCTCCCTGTGTTAGTTTTCATCACTGTGCCTCAAAGACCTGACAAGAACAACTTAACGGAGGAAAAATTTATTATTTTGTCTCACAGTTTCAGAGGTTCATCCCATGGCCAGCTAACTCCACAGCTCTTGGTTTGAGGTGAGGCAGAACATTAAATATGGAAAAAGGGCATAGTTTATGAAAGTCTAAAATCAGAGAGAGCTATCTATGCTCACCAGGGACAAAATATAAATCTCAAAGGCACATCCCCAGTGATGTACTTCCTACAGCCACACCCTACCTGCCTATAGTCACAACCCAGTACAGTAGGCCTTTCAAATTATTAACCCATCAAATGGATCAATCTACTGATTAGGTTATAGTTCTCATAATCTAAGCATTTCACCTCTGAACATTCCTGCATTGCCTCAATGAGTTTTTCAGGGAAAGACTCATTTCCAGACCATAAAACTTCCAAATAATAGGAGGAAAAAAATGAGCTTTAAAGTAATACTTGAAAATACTTTCAGAAGTAATCATAATGAATCTCAGGGTTCCCAGGCCAAGCCCTCCTAGTTATAAACAGGAAATCAGAATAATTCAACAGGTCAAGAATTCAGACTCATCCTCTCACTAGAAGCAATTTAAAGATCTAAAATTTAAAAATCTTTAAGGTTATTAAATAACTGACAAATAGAAAATTGTCAGTCCAAAATCTTATGTGACAGAAAACCAGAGAGGAAAGAGAGTACTGAAGTCAGTGTTTCCCTGGGGCATTTACCATATCTGGCAAACTATATCCTGATAGGGCTTGGAGAAAGAAAAGAAACCTCAGGATCTTCCCAAGTATAAGAGTATGATAAAAGCTGAATCAGAAGTAAATATGCCCCAGTCTCTTGCCCCACAGGATTGACACTGATGAAATAAAAATGAAAAAAAAATTCCTGAAAAATTATAACTACAAGTGAGACCTCTTCTGTTTTGCAACCAAAATTATCTAGGTGATCAAGAAACTTTGAAGCCATAAATTTAGATTAAATCTGTGGAAGACTGATAATGACTTCCAAGTATTGTGTAGATATGGGAGAACATCCTTTCAGTATTTCATGCTGGACATCAAAGAGCTGATGAAATAACTTTTCTAAATAGTGAGCAGCTTATAGGAAAGAAAGGAAAAGAAATGCTAAGTACACTTACACACAAAAAGCAATGCAGAATGAGTAAGAATCAGTAGAAACAGATCACAGAAAATTATGTCCCACCCCAGGACTTCAGATATTGCAGTCATCGAAAGCAAATTATAAAAATATAGGGGAAGTTTAATAAAAGACAAGCTTGTAAACTATTCACAGGGCACAGGAAGAAACCATTTTTAAAAAGATCCAAGCATATTTATGAAAAAAATCTTATATAACTTCTGAAATTTAAAATATATGAAAATAAAAACTAAATGGATGGTTTTATTAGCCAATTAAACACAGGGGAAGACAAAATTAGTGATATAGTAGATGAGTCAAAAGAAATATTCCAGGATGGTCCACAAAGAGAAAAGACATGGAGAATAAAAGATAGACACTAGGGACATAAAAGATACACTAAGAATTTTTAATCAATGTTCAGGAAGTAGAGGAGAGCTAGTAAGGCAGTGTTTATTTTTGAAAAGTTAAAGGCTGTTAATTGTCCAGAATTATCTTAATTCAGTAATCCCCAGATGAAAGGAGCCAGCAAATTACAAATAAGATATTAAAAAAAACTTAGAGATTGTGAATCTACAAAATACCAATACAAAACCATAAAAAGCAGCTGGAGTGGGAAGTGGAGTTGATAGGAAGGAGATAGATTATTTTAAAAGGAATTGAAAATTAGTCTATTAGTGACTTTTTAAGAGCAGACTTCTGTAAGCACAAACAGGAAAATTACATTTCCACTATAATGTGATAAAATAATTGCCAAAGCAATACTTTGTAACAATTGAAAATATATTTCAAGAGTGTGGGAAACATAAATAAATTTCTTAAAGAATTCCCACTAAATAGCCTCTCACTAATAGAAATACTTAGACTGAAAATTTAACCAGATGGAGGGTCTGAGATTAAAGAGAAATACAGAGCAAACAAAATGGTTAAATTTAATAAACAATGGCTATATAGAAAGGTCAACTGGAATTTTTAAAAGGTAGACCTAAAGACAAGGAAATAATATGGCAACCAGGAAAGGAATATAAAGGGAGTTATAATGTGTCATTTGTGAAAAAGATAAATTCTGATTAACTTCTGATTTTTGTGCTCAGTATGCATATTGAAATTTTTTAAATATTTATTTTTTAGTTGGACACAATACCTTTATTTTATTTATTTTTATGTGGTGCTAAGGATCAAACCCAGGGCCTTGCACATGCTAGGCGAGTGCTCTACCACTGAGATACAACCCCAGCCCAACATATTGAAAGTTTTAGTACAACCAATAAAGAAAAGAAAAAATATAACTTGTACTCCAATTGAAGTTAAAAATAATAAATTGATAAAAACAAATCAATACAAAGAAAGTCAGAATGTTAGAATGTTAAGATAGCAAAAAATAAGAAAATCCAAGTATGTCAGTAAATGCAATAATTGTAAATAAATTGAATATTCTAATTAAATGTTTATAAAACAAGATAAAATAATGAAAACAGGAAATTAGGTACATCTAAAGAAGAATTAACATGAGAGTAAGAAACTATTTTGAATTAAGTGATGATAAAAACTCTGATATGTATATGTATGTATGTGTGTATATATATATATATATATATATACCCATCTGTGGTATACTAAAGCCATATGTAGAAAATAATTTTTAGCTATAGAAAAGAAAGAAAATTAGTTATCTGAATTATTTTGTCATCAAGTCAGTAAAAAGGAGCCAAATAACATTTGCAGGTAAATGGATGATGCTGGAGAAGATAATGATAAGTAAAGTTAGCCAACCCCCCCCCCAAAAAAAAAAACAAATACTCAATGTTTTCTCTGATATAAGGAGGCTGATTCATAGTGGAGTAGGGAGGGGGAGCATGGGAGGAATAGACAGACTCTAGATAGGGCAGAGGGGTTGAAGAGAAAGGGAGGGGGCAGGGGGTTAGAAATGATGGTGGAATGTGATGGACATTATTATCCAAGTACAAGTATGAAGACACAAATTGGTGTGAATATACTATGTATATAACCAGAGATATGAAAAACTGTGCTCTATATGTGTAATAAGAATTGTAATGCATTCCATTGTCATATATAAATAAAAAATTAATAAAAGTAGAGCCAAATAAACCTGAAGAAAATAGGAGTGACATGATAAAAAGGAGAAGTTAAAAGTTATAGAAAACAACCATAGGATAAAGATGATCAACAAAAAAAGTCAATTCTTTTAAAATACTGGTAAGTTTAAGAAAATTTGTGCTAGGAAAGAAAAAAATGAGGAAAATGGCCAAAGGCACAGATAATACCAAGAAGGAAAAAAAGTATTACTACCTAGCATATAAGAGGATCTTATGAATAAAATGAGGATCTTATGAATGATATTACAGCCAAAATTGGTCAATCTAGATAAGATTCTTTGAAAAATATAAGTCAGTTTGGGCTAGTTTGTAATGTTATAAGTTAAACTTATAAACAACTCTAAAATCTCAAAGGAAGGCTTAACAGAAGTTTATTTCTCATTTATAACACATGATTATGGAATTGGCAATGTCCTTTGTCCATTACATTCAGGGTCTCAAGCTAATCCAGACCCCATTTTTCCAGGTGCTCAGCAGAGGGAAGAAAAGTACTACAGATTACTTTACAACTACTGACTGAATAATACTTAGTGATTGTGTTCACATTTCCTTGGTCCAAGCAAGGTACCAAATGGCACCAAATTTCAATGATACTGGGTCAGTGAAATTCTATTAGATGTCTAGAAGGAGGAGACCTGGACTATTTGTTAATAGCCCTAAAACTTTCTGAAACTCATTTCAGAAAACCTAGAATGAAGAGCTACCATTAAAGTACTATCATCAATAATAAAAATTTTGAAAAAGCCTGATCCAAGTATATTTGATGGAGAGTTCTAGCAAGTAGTCAAAGAGGACATTTTTATCTCATACAAACCTATTCTAATAAAACAAAAGGGTTAATATGCTCCAAATTATTTTATGAGGCTCATGCAGGGGCAGAACTATGTCATCTCGTTTGTCCCCATCATAAAGGTCATGAATGACAGTCTTATAACAAAAGAAAGGTTTAAGAAGAGAAAAGCAAAACAGATTAATCAAAGCTTTTTAGTGTGTGACAGGAGCCTTCAGAAATGAAGATCCAAAAACCCAGGGAAAACTGTTCATTTTTATGCTTATATTCTATGAAGAATGGCCAGCCATGTAGAAATATGACTAGAAAATAAAGGATATGGCCTAACAGTAATACACTGAGAGAGGAAACTCAGTAAGGCTTATCTATTTATATTCTCTTGGCTTCTCTGTGCAGCATTCCTTCCTTCTGGGTATAGGATAAGACCCCTTTGGAATGAGGAACCGATGAGGGTTTTTGACAATGAAAGTCAATGAATTTCTTTATGGCCAGCCTTTATCTAGAAATGTAGGAAGAAGGTTAAAGTAACATTTCCAGGTTTTATAGGTAACTTTGGGGGTAAAGGGTTCTAGTTTTTAATAGACACTTCAGAGGAGTTCTTAGTGTCTATGGCCTTCCTTAGGGGGAAAGGGGAACAGGAAAAAGAAGGTCAGGAGAAGATTAGAAAGAGACTTTGCTTCTGAGGCCTTTCTGATGTGCTTCATTACAAAATACTTTCTGTGCCAAAGTGCCATTCTTTGCATTTTCTGAGCCCCAATGGTAGAATAACCCAATGCAAAATCATTCCAAGGCAATACAAGCAATAACAATTAAAGGTAAATATCACTCATGAATATAGATGTAAATATGCTCAATAAAATATTCAAACCAATTCAGCAAAATTTGTAAAATATGATGCATGATGCTATATTGGCAGTATCCCAAGAATGCAAGGATGGTAAACTTCAAAAAATCAATTCATATAATCTACCACATTAACAAGTTAAAAGAGATGTCTATATTCATGAATATATATATATATATATATATATATATATATGTGTGTGTGTGTGTGTGTGTGTATATACATATATATATATATATATTCCCCTCAATAGAATCAGAAAAACAAAACATTTAATGAAATTCAGTATCCATACACTAATTAAAAAAAAATAACAAACACTTTAAAAACACTTTTACTCAAGAGCAAACCTAAAGCAATCACCATACTTAATGGTTAATTGTTCCATCTCTCTCCTTAGTATAAAGAACAAGGCTGTCTGTTATCGTTACTTCTGCCCTATTTTGTACCAGTGCCCTGGTCAGTGAACTAAAGCAAGAAAAAGTATTAGTTGAGAAAAGGAAGAATCATAGTATCATTTGGTACAAATGACACGTGTACTTTAAAAATCAAGGAAGATCTGCAACTAAATTATTAGAATCAATCAAGATATTAGAAAGCTTATAGGATACAAATACATATAAAAATAATCACATCTCTACCTACTATTGTGGGGAAAAATATATCTTTTCCTTCTACTCATTTGATTTCTTGACCCCAGGATTCTGTAACAAAAGATAGATTAACAAGAGAAAAACTTACAAATCTATTTAACACAAGTTTTACATGACATAGGAGCCCTAGTAAGGAGATGACCCAAACAATTGGTTAAATCTGAGTGTTTTTATGCTAAGTTTGATGAAGAGTAAAGAATTATAGAGAAATAGGATAGGATAGAGTATGAGTTAATGATAGTCAAATGAGGGGAAACTTAGCAAATCCTCTTCCTTCAGATTCCTTTCAGTGTCATCTTTGTCTTCAGAGATAAGGATGTTCCCTTCCTCCAGGGATAGGGAAATGAAGCGGAAAAATAACCCCATAGGTTTTACTTTGATTGTATTCCTTTTATGAAAGACAACTTGACATGAGAAGAACAAATAGAAATTTATTAATATGTATATTTCATACATACATGGAAGACATCCTGGGAGTGAGGCGCTCTCAAAGAGGTTTTGAATTCCAGCTTATATGGCATCTTCAACAAGAATCCTTAATTTTTAAAGAAATGACAAGATGAAGAAAAATTCTTGGAGTTTATAGGAGCAGCAAGTTTTGGGAAGGCAGATAAATGAAAGGTAAAAGCTAGTTAGTAAAGCTTGTTATGTGGATTCCTCTGGTCCTATTTCCAGGCCAATGAGGGTCAACAGCTGTCTTCAGTGATTAATTTTTGTTCCCCCTAGTAAGGAAATTGGCAGAATACCTTTTGTCATTGAAAATCTATGTCCTGTTCTTAAGAAATATAGCAGAATGGAGAGCTCTCCTTCATCTGCTTCTTCTTAATTGCCTTCAGCTCAACAATATTTCATGTTTTGGAGTGTCATTTTTCTATGGAGGGTTCCTCTCACATGAGGCTTATATAGCCTGCTTCAGGGAAAGGTAAGAAAGTTCTTCCTACATATGCCTTTTCTCAATTTCATTCAGCTTAAATTATTCGATAGGTCAAGTTGCCATATTATTGAGTAGCATATACTGAACCAAATCATTAGCAATATTTAGATAATGAATATTATTAGTCATATATTAGAATATCACTGAGGAATAAAAAGCCAAAACTATTGGTAGTTACAACAACCTTGACAAATCTCTAAAACATATGCTGAGTGAAAGAAGCTAAACACAAAAGAGTACCATATTAAGTATCTATTGCTGCATAACATTAGCCCAAACTCAGTGACTTAATACAACTTTTTAATTTCATTCTTACTGCATCAAGAGTCCAGGATTGACTTAACTGGGTAGTTCTGGCTCAGTCTCTGAGGAAGTTGCCAAAATGATAAGTTTCAGCAGGAGCTGTAGTCATCTGAGACTTGATTGAGGGTGGAGCATCTATTTCTAAGTTCAGTTACATACAAAGCTATTGGCAGAGGCTTCAGTCCCATGACACATGGGCCTCTCCATAGGACTTCTGAGTACTTTGTTTCTCTAGGAACAAATAATCCAAGAGCATGAGAGTGAAAGGTACTAAGATGTGTCTTTTATAACCTCATTTCAGAAATGGCATATAATTTACTTCTGTTGTATATTATTGGTAGAGTGGGAAAGGGCTATACTAAGGTATGAATACCAGAAGGTAGGGATAATTGTGGGCCATCTAGGATAGCTATCCTAAATGTATATTATATGATTGTAGTTATGTGAAATTCTGAAACTGGCAAAACTACTCTAAAAGTACTAAAGGAAACCAAATAAATTATTGCCCAATGATAGCAGTTAGGAATGCCTAAAGGGATATAAAGGAAGTTTCTAGAGTGATAGAGATGCTTTATAACTTGATGGGATGCTAGTTACATGTTTGCATACATTTGTCAAGATTCATTGAATTGTGCACTTTAGATGGATTCATCTTGTAAATTATATCTCAAAAATTTTAGTTTTTAAAAAATGGAAAAATGAAAAAAAGGAAAATGGAATGTATTTAAATGGAAGTTAAATATTCCATTTAACATAACAATCAAAGCATTCATGAATATATTTGATAATCTAATTAGTAATCAAGGGAATTCAATTTAAATATAATAATATCTGATGGATTAACAGATACTGAAAGTCTGATAATTCAGACTCGTGAATTATTACAGAGCAATGAGCAATGGGAGTCCCCAAGTACAGCTTGTGGGAGTTTAAATTGGTCTAACCATCTTGGAAACTATTTGTCATTTTCTAATAAAATTGAAGTTGTATCTTGCTACTGGTAATATATCCAAGAGAAATTCTTTCATGCATATACATGAATACAAGAATGTTTAAGCAGTATAATTTGTAAAATGAATGAATGGAAGCAATCTATATGCACCTTAACAGTAGAACAAATATACAGAAGTGTTTTATCCAGAAGTGAAATATAGAAATGAAAACAAGGGGAGAATGGCTATACCCAGCTATTCCAAACATAATATTGAACTAAAGAAGACAGACACCAAAAAATACTAACATTATGAGTCTATATACATAAAAGTTCAAAAATAAGGCAAAACAAATTATGTTGCATAGGAATCCATATTCAAGTTAAAAATATATAAGAAAAATAAAGAAAATTGTTGTCACAAAGGCAGGATCATGCTGGGGGAAAGGGAGCAGAATGTGATGTCAAGAGGTATGAATTTTGGTATGAGTTTCTAGAACTGAGCTGGAAGATTGAGTCAAGACAAGAGCAAGTGACTCTTTTCTTTATTTTTTTTTACAATTGTCCTTTTCTATCAGCTACCATCTACTACCCTTGACCAAACTCTGCCCATATGATCCTTCTTCTTCATGGAAAGTCTTTCTAGGAAGATAATCAGCTTCTCATTGAAGTAGTTATTTCTCTATAACTACATCCTCAGGTTTCTAGATATACCCATACATGTGTAAATCCTACAAAGAAGGGAGAAGCTGAGGATGAAACTTAGGCACATC
This sequence comes from Callospermophilus lateralis, assembly GCF_048772815.1. Classification (NCBI taxonomy): domain Eukaryota; kingdom Metazoa; phylum Chordata; class Mammalia; order Rodentia; family Sciuridae; genus Callospermophilus; species Callospermophilus lateralis. The sequence goes on along the minus strand of NC_135325.1, from coordinate 29,325,336 downwards.
TTGCCTAATAATGGCAATTCTACTTGAACACTGGAGTGATCAGTTACAGGGTTGGTAGTCCATCCATATTATCCTTTCTCATTGTAGCATCCTGTGGAGAAGGCTGTTATAGAAGAAGAATCCTATGTTTCTTCTTCAGAGTTTGTCAGGATTGAGTCAATTTATGAGAGTCATGGCAGGGAGACATTCAGAAATATGGTATTATCAACTGCTATTTTTTGCATACATATTGAAAAAACTAATAACAAGGCTTTTAGATTTTTTCTGATGTTTAAAACATTCTCTAAAATAATGATTTTTGACAACTTAAATTTTGCAGCACTATCAAAGGCAGTTTTGCTTTCAATTAATTCTATGTTACAAGTCAATCCAATTTCAAATTAAAGAAAGTAAAGGAGTTAATCTGTATTTGATCCATCCTACCATATTAGTGGGGAATGAGGTCACAGAGGATCAGGCTGAGATGTGGTGACCCAGGAGTTTGGGGTAGGCATGAGGACTATAGTATAAAAGTCTAAAGCAGACTGCCTAAGATTGGAGAGAATCTAAACCAAAAAAACTGTGCTTTCTATTCCAACAATATCACTTAGAACATACCTGGCAAAGAGATATCAAGTACACTGCTGGATACCTTTTAGCATTTCTGAGTACTGTTTCCAGTTTCTGTGTGATTTTTTTTCTAAGGGCACAACCCAGTGATTCTCTTAGAGACCTTCCTTTGAGATACTGGGTCTACTTTGCCATAATAGCAAAACATTGGAAATGTTTGGTAGTTGACATGCCCCTGTATCCCCTTCCAACTTTCTTCTGCCCCTACATGACTGTTAGCCCATGGCTAGCTGGTGCTTTACTCATGCTCAGGCTGAAGTAAAGAGTTGACCTAAAACCATATCCTTACTTGCTTTTTTCCCTTTTCTTCTTCTGTTTTCCCCATCTTTTAACCAGATTATCCCAGGAACACTTCTTCATAAATCACTTGCTTCTGATCCCTTATCACAGAGTCTGCTTCTGGATAATTGACAATGAAAGTCAAGAGTTTAGCTAATGTATTGCCCACTACCTCTACTCAAGAAGAAACTTCAAGTGCTTAGATTTTCTATCTTCAAAATTCCTCTGCCCTAAAAGAGAAAATAAATGTTATTTAAAAGGAAAAGTTGGATGGATATTGAAATAAGAAAATTGTATTTCATTTCAATGCATGTATGTTCAAAGGTGCTGAAAATCACATTTTATAACTAGATTAGTAGAGAAAGTAGAAGAAAAATGAGACTCAGTGCCTGTCCATTAATAAATGCATGTATACCAGTAACTGCTTGAAAACAATCAGCTTTAAATCAGGCTCAAATTGGCTGCTACTGAGATAGTGGAAATGAAATTCACCCTCTGAGACAGTGTACAAAATATTCTATTTCCAGTTTGACTCAGAAGAAAACTTACCCTAACTTCATTTCTTTTCTTCTCCCTTTTAGAGTTGGCTCCGAAGACAAAATACTGTTCTGCTAAGTAAATTCATAGATATACTGGTAAGATTTCTGTTTATTAAATTTCAATCTCTGTGCAACAACATTTGACATAAATTGACTTCATGTTTCAGTGCACAGCACGATTTGTTGTTTATTTTGAATTAACATTATTCTGCAGCGTGTATTGTTGCTATTGAGAAACTAAATCAGGAAATCAAAATGGCAACATTAAGCAACTTGGAGAATTTTTCAATTCTCATGTTTTGGAAACCCTATGAATTTAGGACATATTCTGAATTTGAAAAAAAAAATAATCTTTATCAGTTCTTGTTGCATATGTGCTAGTTTGGTATTAGGAGAGTACAGATTTCTCTGTAACTTCTGAAAATTCTGAGAACTCTTTTTGTAGTGGCCACTTTGGGGATATCTCTCCAGCCCATAGGATAAACAATTCTCTCCCATTTTTATGGGAATATTTTCTATTAATTGCATTATGGATGCTGGTTTGATGTTACTCTACCTCCTAGATATATCTGAAGAGCCAAGGTGATCCAATAAAAATGTGTACTTGAGTATCTGGAATAGGAGCTAAGAGAATCTATTTTCAGTCTGTATTGATTTCTTAAAAATAAGAGGTATAAAGACATGGAATCATGACTGTTAGTTTCAAAGCATTCATTTCCTAGGGCTGGCATAACAGAGTACCAGAGCCTGGGTGGCTGAAAATAACAGAAATTCATTCTTTCACAGTTTTAGTGTCTCTGTCCAAAATCAAGGCCTTGGCCTAATTGAGCAATTTCTCATCTTACCTGAATCTCCAGGCTTCTGGTGTTTGCTGGCAATCCTTGGCATTCATTGACTTATGGATATATCATTCTAGTTACAGGGTCATCTCCTTATGCGTCTTCTTTCTGTGCACATCTATCTCTGTGTCCAAATTTCCCTTTTTTATAAGGACACTAGTCATATTGAATTAGGGCTCACCATAATTGCTTCATTTTATCTAATTACATCTGCAATGACCTTATTTCCAATGTATCTGTTTTGGGGGACACAAATCAACCCATAAGATTTGAGTTCCTCTGAAGTAGGCCCAGAGATGAGGATACAGCTGCAAGCAAATTATTAAGTAAGTGCTCACAGGAGAAATCAGTAAGACACTGATGAAATCAGGGTGGAAAAATGCAAGAAGCAAAAAGTCCTGCTGGAGGTAGGGAAACTCAATCTTTTCTACTAGTGACCTCCTGGAGTGTTAAGTTATGCCTTGGAGTTTTTCTGATTAGAGGCATGAAAGTGAAATAAGGCATTCACATGCCTTCAGCTGTTATCATTGGTTAAGGGCTACCCAGGAGTGGGGTGAATGGAAATTCTCAGGCATTTACTTATATCTCCTACATTTAGCCAAATGAGACTCCAAGACCATATTGGAGGTCCTTTAAACAGAGTTTCAGGTGAAATGAATTGTGTAGGAAAGTATACCAAAGCTAGGGGATCATCAAAAAGGGCAAAAATGAAGGGAATATGAGAAAAATACTAATATTTACTACAGGTGGCATGGCCACCTCCCATCATGTGGACTGAATAACAGAAATGCTTATCTGCAGAGAGAGAATAAGGAAGTCAACCCAAGACAGAAAACCCTAAAACAGAGTTATGGGTACCTGCTGGCTTGTTTTTCCAATTGTACCCTTTCTGAGACTCTGCTATATTTTTCCCATTAATCCACATTATTCCTTCATATTATAATGATAAATTACTGCATCTCCTCCTTCTTCTCCTTAAGGTACTAACAGTTGTCTCTGTCAATTGCAATCACACAAGCAAGTCACCAAACATCCCACTTTTCTTGGAATGTTTTGGATGAAACCTGTTTAAAAGATCCTTTGAATTTAAAGAAAGTTTTACAAAAGTAAAAAAAAAAAAAAAACTAACAAAGATATATTTTAGACTGCTTATAAAATTTTTTGCCCAAATGTCCCAAACTCAAATATCATTTCTCCCTGGAAATGTTTTCAATTATATGAATGATACTGTCATTCATGCACTCAGTTACCAAGCTCACGACTCTATTTCCACTCCCCACACTCTATGAGATTCCAAGTCTGATGAAACTATCTTTGTACCTTCTCCATTTTTCACTACTATTTCCTCCCTGTTTCAAAATCTCTTTACTTACTTCTTATTGTTAATGTTCTAGCAAGTTCCAAATAGTCTTTCTGCTTCCTATCTCTCCAATTTTACTCTTCACAACACTATTGTTCATCTTCACTTCATTCATTCTTCACCTATTTTACTGAGCACCTTTGCTACAAATAGGAGTAGAAAAATATAAATGTGAATATGATTGCTAACAATGATATTTCTTTTTCATATTTATTTTTATTCTCTTTAGTTATAGATAACTTTAGGATTCATTTTGATATAAAAGCATGAAATATAATTTTCTCTAGTTCAGTTCCCACTACTTCCCTTTCCCCCCTCCTCCTCCCTTCTCCTGTTCCATTCTCTCTACTGATCTTTCTGCTATTTTATTCTAGTTTTTTTAAAATTAGTGTCTTTTGGTTATACATGATGGTGAAGCTCACTGTGGAATATTCATATTCACCCACAGGAAAGCTAAGTCACTGTTCCAAGTGCTTTAAATGTTTTACCTCATTAATTTTTCTTTAAAAATTATGACCAAGGTACAATTTTTACCCATGATACTGAAAGCTTGGACCTTGTCCCTTATGTGATCCAATTATGAGGTCAAAATTTTGCAAAAAAGGCAAAAATTGTTTTATTGCTTTGCTAGCAAAGGAGAAAGATACTGGATTCATGTCACAGAGGCTGTCATTCTCACTGCTAGAGAAAACAGCTTTAAGAAGAGGGATACAAAGGCTGTTTTCCAAGACCAGTAGGTCTAATTAATGTTTAACTTATATCCTTGGAAGAGCTGTTGTTCCAGTTTACAGGTCTGTAGTTTCTTTATTCTTGTGAACAATGAGCAGAAGGGTATACAGCTTGGCTTCTAACAGGAAGAATGTTAATTTTGTTTCCCTGTGGCTGTGGAAGGAGAGGAGAAAGGGAAGAAATGTCAGCTTTAAAATAAACTGCCAGTGCTGACCATCATGGCACAAGTCTTTAATCCCAGCAGCTTGGGAGGCTGAGGCAGGAGAATTGTGAGTTCAAAGCCAGCCTCAGCAACTTTAAGAGACCCTAAGCAACCTAATGAAACCCTGTATCAAAATAAAAAATAAAATATAAAGGGCTGGAGATGTGGCTCAGTGGTTGAGCACCCCTGGGTTCAATCCTTGGTAACAAAAAACAAAAAGAACTGCTAGTGGTGGGCTGGGGATGTGGCTTAGTGGTAGAGCACTCGCCTAGTACCTGCCCTGGGTTCAATCCTCAGCACCACATAAAAAATAAATAAATAAAATATAGGCATTGTTATGTCCAACTAAAACTAAAAAAAAAATATTTAAAAGAAAACACTGCTTGTGGTTGGCCAGCAAGATTTATCTTCAAAGCTTGAAGTAGACCTCTAATACATGAAAGGGATCCCCATTATACCCATACTTTAGAAATCAAAGATAAAAAAGTAAAAGGAAATGATTTATTGAAGCCTGTAACTTTTTAAAGAAGTTGCTGAGTGAGAGAATTAAGCCCTTAAGAAAAGATTTGAGTAACTATTTTCTCAGTTTTTTCAAGGAAGGCACATAGCACCATTCTAGGAACAGGAGAGAGAAATTAATGTATTGTGTACAGTAATTGTTTTGGGGTGTTAATAATTCTCTTAAGAAATCCCATTTAAAAAGAATGGTTAGGTTTGTTAAATTTGACAGAAACTTGTCTCAGTATTTGGGTGATAAAGTTTGGTCCTAAATGGCCACGATACAGAGTGAACTGTAATCTAGCTTGATGTGTAAACAAACTGTAATGTAACTTAGAGATATAACATCATGTCCAAGTAACTGAGTCTCAACCAATTATAGCAGCTGAACTTATAGCCAATCAGGGAATGGAAGCTGCTAAAGCATGACCATGTAAGGCAAATGCCACTTGTAACTAATCAGATTGTTTCTGTATGTCACTTTTTTCTGATTTTTTTTTTTTGTGTGTGTGGTGCTGGGGATTGAACCCAGGGCCTTATGCATACATGGGAAGCACTCTACCAACCGAGCTATGTCCCCAGCCCCCTCACTATTTTTTTCTGATTATAACTATAATGTACAAATGTTGTAGGATGGGACATTCGGAACCACTTTCTGTCCCACTCCACTGCTGCCTATTTCTAGAATTCTAATTAAAGCCAGTGAAGTTCTTCTAGACTATATTTGTTGTAATTTTGTCTTTCAATAGGTCATACAACTGGCAAATGCTGATCTAGTGATTCCAGACTGTTGACTCTAATGCCCATGTTGGCAGCCACTATGGATTGCTAAGGCATGCAGTAGTAGACAGTTTTCATTGTCACAACTGTCTAGCAACCAATCTCTTCCATTGTTTGAAATCTCCAATTTCATGTATAGCCCTGTCTTTCATTTGGGAAGTTGGAATTATTCTCCCTATTTTTGCCCCAGGGTAGCTAGACATGGACCAATAACCCATATTCCATCACTGGGCAGTGTATTTTGAGACTGGAGAAAGTAAATCAACAGTGCAGGTCATGTTTGGATATCTTCACAGTCACTGAGGCTATGTCAGCAACAGAGTCAAATATCAGTGCTGTCTGCTACGTGGGTAGCTGCATACTTGCTAGAGTGTCTTATAAGCAAACGGTTTGCCTCTCATATTTGGCCCTCTGATGCTGTTGTCATCCCTGATCTTCATCAGTTGTATTACAAAGTAAAACATATTGATAGTCTCAACAGACATTATAAGTTTGCCCCAAATATTCAAAACTATCAAGAAGCTTTGTGTGAAATGATTTTCTCCAACTGTAGGCTAATGTAAGTGTTCTGAGCACATATAATGTAGGATAAGTTAAAACTAGGATGTTCTTGGGTTGGGGATGTGGCTCAAGCGGTAGCGCGCTCGCCTGACATGCGTGCGGCCTGGGTTCGATCCTCAGCAGCACATACAAACAAAGATGTTGTGTCCACCGAAAACTAAAATAAATATTAAAATTCTCTCTCTCTCTCTCTCTCTCTCTCTCTCTCTCTCTCTCTCTCTTAAAAAAAACTAGGATGTTCTCTAGCTTAGGTATATTTTTTTCTCCCTTCCTTCCTTCCTTCCTTCCTTCCTTCCTTCCTTCCTTCCTTCCTTCCTTCCTTCCTTTCTTTCTTTCGTACCAGGGATTGAACCCAGGGGCACTTGATCACTGAGCCACATCCCCAGCCCTTTTTATTTTTTTATTTTAATACAGGATCTTGCTAAGTTGCTTAGTGCCTTACTAAATTGCTGAGGCTGGCTTTGAACTTGTGATCTTCCTGCCTCAGCCTCCCGAGCCCCTGGAATTACAGGTGTGCACCACTGCACCCAGCCAGCTTAGGTGTATTAAATGCATTTTAAATTGAAAATGTGTTTATCAGGATATATCCCCATTGTAAGTCATGAAGCATCTGTATAGATTATATGTTCATTATATATTATATTTATTATATAAATTGAAATGAAACACTATTTAGAGTTTATAGTTATTATTATACATTGATTGACTCTAAAGATAGAGAAGCCAAATTTTAAACATATGTCTCTCAGAGCTGTGAGCGTTAAATTTATATCTACCTATGTTTCTATATTTTTTGATATAAAGATGACGCCCCAGCCCAGACCTTTACCAAAATTTATTTTGTAGAGATACAAATATTTATATATATAATGTTAGTGTATCATGAATTACTATTTATAATTATAGACATAAACCATATTTTATATATTTAATATATATATACATATATTACACATTACATATATATGTTTGTACATATGTATGTGTATGCATATGTATACATATATACATATATATGTAATATATGTATATATATAAAATCACTAAAGGTTCAGATATATTAGGGAAGGAGAATACATGCTTTTGTTTTAATTGACTGAGTGTTTGCTCCAATTTTTTTTGATCAAACACCTTAAATTTATTATATAATATTTGTAATTGTTTCATCAGGGTTTTAAATGTTTCATTTTGTTATATTTAAGCCTGTCATATCTTGGGAATTTATTTTGGCTGAAGGAGTGAAGGAGGGCTCTTTCAACTGGACCCATACACCTTAATTTCCAATGTCCAATTAACACCATATATTGTGAGTAATTCATCTTTGGCCCAAAAATGAATAGATACAAAAATTATCTTTCAAATATTCTGTAGGGATAGTTGTTACAGACCATTTGATTGCTGTAGGATTGTGTGGTAAAGAGCATGTGAGACTTCAGCCTGCTTGGATTTTTATATCAAAAGGCTCAATCAAAGTGGTTTACATGAATTGTGTAGCACCGTCTGATGAGATTGGCTTGCCATTCTTGCAGTAAAGACCCATGTGCCACCCACTTCTTGAGTGATGACTTGGCATTTGCTCTTCTTCTGACAAAGAGTATCAGCTACAAATTGGTCACCACCTTCCAAAACCCTTGCTTCCATGCTGATCACCTGTTTCTAAGAGATTTTTGTTCAGGGCTGCCTCTCCTGACACTCTGTCAGAAAGTGTTTCCAGTGAGGCTCCACCACAGCCCAGCCCAGCCCAGGCCTGTACCGGAACTTGCTTTGTTAAGCAAGGGATTCTTGTGCTAGTTTTTTTAGAGAGGTTCTATTCATTCATTCATTCATTTTTATTTTTATTTTTTATTTGAATTCTGAGTTCCAGCTCAAGTTCTAATAGCTAATAGCAATGTGATCTTGGGCAAGTTATTTACTTTCTATATGCCTCTGTTTCATTGCTTACAAATAGGGAATTATACCTACCCCACTGGATTGTCAGGATTAAATTAGTTAATACTTGGAATATTTCTTTGCATATGGTATGTTATTTATTAAAAACTTTGTTCTTTTTAGATATATATTTGAACTTGTGACAGTAGGGTTATTTTGACATACATGCATAGAGTGCAACCCAGTTCAATTTTTTTGCTGTTTAATATTTATTTAGTTTATTTCTTATAGTGACTATCTTTTTTATTTTTTATTTGTTCTAATTAGTTATACATGACAGTAGAATGCATTTTGTACACAAATTGGAGTACAACTTGTCATTCCTCCAGCTGTATACTGTACAGAGTCACTCCAGTAGTGTAGTCATACATGTACATAGTGAAATAATGTCCATCTCATTTCCCTATCCTTCCCACCACCACACCCTCTCCCCTCACTCCCCTCTGCCCAATCCAAGTTCCTTTATTCTTCCCTAACCACCCCTCCCATTATAGATCAGTATCTGCTTATCAGAAAAAAAAATTGGCCTTTGGTTTTTGGGGTTTGGCCTATTTCACTTAGCATAATATTCTCTAGCTCTATCCATTTACCTGCAAATGCCATGATTTCATTCTTCTTTAAGGGTGAGTATCCATTCATCTATTGAAGGGCACCTAGTTTGGTTCCATAGTTTAGCTATTGAGAATTGAGCTGTTATAAACATTGATGTAGCTGTGTGACAGTAGTGTGCTGATTTTAAGTCCTTTGGGGATAAACTGAGTGGGATAACTGGGTCTAACAGTGGTTCCATTCCAAGTTTTCTGAGGAATCTACATACTGCTTTACATAGTGGTTGCACCAATTTGTAGTCTCATCAGCAATGTATGAGTGTACCTTTTTCCCCACATCCTCATCAACATTTATTGTTGTTTGTATTCTTCATAATTGCCATTCTAACTGGAGTAAGATGAAATCTTAGAGTAGTTTTAATTGAATGTCTCTGATTTCTAGAGGTGATGAATATTTTTTCGTAGGTTTGTTGACTGAGTGTATTTCTTCTTCTGCAAAGTATTTGTTCAGTTCCTTGGCCCATTTATTGATTGGATTATTTGGGTTTTTTTAAATCTTAAATTTTTTGAGTTATTAATATATCCTGAAGATTAGTGCCTATCTGAGGTGCATGTAGTAAAGATTTTCTCTGATTCTGTAAGCTCTCTGTTCATGTTCTTGATTGTTTCTTTTGCTGTGAAGAAGCATTTTAGTTGGATACCATCCCATTTCTAGATTCTTGATTTTATTCCTTGAGCTTTAGGAGTCTTGTTGAGGAATTTGGTTCCTAAGTCATCATGATGGACAGTTGGGCCTATTTTTTCTTCTAACACATACTGGGTCTCTGGTTTAATTTCTAGGTCTGTGATCCATTTTTGAATTGAGTTTTGTATAGGGTGAAAGATAGGGGTTTAATTTCATTTTGGTACATATGAATTTCCAGTTTTCCCAGCACCATTTGTAAAGAGGCTATCTTTTCTCTAATATATGTTTATGGCACCTTTTTCTAGTATGAGGTAACTGTGTTTCTGTGGATATGTCTTTGTGTCTTCTGTTCTGTTCCACTGATCTTCAATTCTAGTTTTGTACCAATACCAGGCTGTTTTTATTACTATAGCTCTGTAGTATAATTTAAATTTATACTATTGGAATGCCTCCTGCATTACTTTTCTAGGGATTTTTTTGGCTCTTCTGGGCCTCTTATTTTTCTAAATGAATTGTGTGACTGCTTTTTCTATTTCTACGAAGAATGTCATTGGACTTTTAATGGGAATTGCATTAAATATGTACAGCACTCTTGATAGTGTGGCCATTTTGACAATATTAATTCTGCCTAACTAAGAACTTGGGATATTTTTCCATCTTCTAAAGCCTTCTTCAATTTCTTCATTGCTCTGTAGTTTTCATTGTAGAAGTCTTTCACCTCTGATTAGCAATTATTTCCCTGAAGCTAATGAATTTTATGTCTAGCTTGTTATCTATTCATGCTTAGTTTCAAATTAACTGCATTTCACTGATATTATTTTAGGTTATGGTTTATTGTTTTGGCTTTTACCTGATTTTTCACTAAAAACAGAACTCCCTTCCATTTTACATTTTCTTTCCTTTGGGTACAGGTGGGGATTGATTTCACTTGAAATACGTATCTCTTTGCCTCAGTATTTCAAACTAAAGAGGTCATTCTAAAGTAGAAGAAAAAAAAAGTTTCCCTCCATATTCTTCACAGTTCTTAGTTGGGAAAACACCCCTATAACAAAAGACATTAATGAGAGAAAATCAAACAGAAGTTTATTAGCATGTATGCATGGGAGAAAACCAGAACAATGAGTAAATCTTAGGGAGGTGACTTTGAATTCAGGCTTATGTACCATCTTCAGCTGAAACAAAGAAAGAAGGAAGGGACAGGTACGGGGAGGTGACAAGGAAAAGTACAGTATACAGGGTAAATTTATGGATGGTGATTTTTCCATTGATAGTCTAAGAAATTTAGTCATCCTTTGTTTCCTGGTACAGAGAGGGGGACATCCTTACAAATGGGGATTTCCTTTATACATGTTAATTTCCATTATACAGGGTAATTTCTACTCTGTTTTTAAAGCTTCTCTTATGTCTGTAGTTTCTCAGTCAGCTCAAAATAATCTTTATGCAAAAGAGGCATATTTTGGGTGGCATATTCTGGTCTCCTACACTATACATAGGCAACATATCCCTGATTATTTCTACACTAAGATCCCTGATGTAAGAAGATACCCCCTGCCTTTGAATTTTATTCCATGCTTGTTTAAATGTTTTATTTATTTATTTTAGTTTATTTTCAAAAAGGAAATTTATTTCCCACAGTTTGGAGACTAAGTGCAATATAAGGTGACGACATCTGGAGGAACTTCTTGTTGCCTCAGCTTATGGTAGAAGGCAAGAGGAGCAAGAAGAGAGTTAGAGATGCTAGGATATTTTGAAGAACACTCACTTATTCAGAAACAATTGAGATACCTTGAGGTATATTTTCCCCTTGTTCCTCTGTTATTTTGTTTTCATTTTTAAAATCCCCAAACACTTATCTAATTAAAATGCTATAATTTGGGGGGCAGGGAGAGGATATGATGCAATTGCCTGTTGTTTTCAATAAATAACTGAAAAAATAACAGATATATTTTGAGTTGGGTAAATTTTCAAGTCTCTTTCTCCCCCAGTTTTACAAACATGTAGAAATTTATAGGCAAGAGACACTTAGTTTTATTCTCCTAATTTTATTTTGTATAAATATAGCATGTGTTTAGTTAACTTCTCTTTGAAGGTCCATAGTGTTTTCCCCACACAAAACAGCTGATTTCTCAACATGGGCCTCACAGAGTTGTTGTGAGAATCAAAGCAGATAAAATTAGACAGTATATGACACATAGAATGGTTCCTGAAGCCTAGCATGCAGTAAGCATTCAATTAATATTTGCTATTATTGCTATCCTCTCTGGTCCTGGAGGAGGAAATTTCCCTGTCTAGGATGTCTTCCTAAGCATTGGGCTCTGGTCACTTACATCACACACAGAGCTCCCTCCCACCTTCTCCTTCCTTCCTATCTTCAGATCCACACAAAGAAACCCTGCAGGGATACAAAGGCCTTCTTTTATGGGCCTTTTACTAAATTTAAGATTTGTAGCTCATCTCAGCTTTCTTGTCCTTCTTTATTCAGATTAAAAACCCCTTGGTGAAATCACTTTCAATTTGTACTTGAAATCCAGGGTTCAGACTCTCCCTGTGGTCAATGCATTTAGAGGTTAAAATGTGTTGATGCAGCTGCATATTTGAACTTGTTGTCTATGGAAAAAATCTCAATTTTTAATGATTATATTTCAGATCTCAGTCTAGAGTCGGGGAACACTTTGCCTAATGATTGGAAGGCATAGCATTCAGTCTAGACAGACCTCCATCTAAGTTTTTTGTTTCCAGTATTATGTGATTCTTGTAAGGTACCTAAATAGCCCATTGTCTCAGCTTCCTTGTTTCTTTTTATGAGGAAGATCAGCTATTTTCAGCAGGATCCTCTCACACAAGCCCCCATTTCCAATAGATAATTTGCTTTTCTAGACCTTGGACTGAGGACCTTCATATAGTTGCAGACTATTTTTCTTTAAAAGTCAAAAACATAATGCTTTGGGTTTGGTTCATATGAAGCAATGTTTTCATTGGTTAAGCATATGAACTTTGGAAGAAAAAGACCTGGATTTCAATTCTGGCAAGGTCACTTTTCTAGTTATGTGACCTTGGCATTGCCAATATTTGAATATTTGTGGAAAGAGCCTCCATTTCTGATTTTCCCCTCCAAAATTCACTATGAGTATAATATATATATATATATATATATGAAAATATGCCTGTCTCCTACCTAGAAAAGCAGTGAAAGATTGGGCTAAGAGCTTGAAATTATATAGATTCAAATGTCAGCTTAGTTAGTTATTAGCTGTGGTAACTTGTAGAACTTACTTAGCCCTTCTGAGCCTTAGTTTTCTTCATTTGGAAAACAAGTATCATAATTGTGCTTGCCTTGATTGTTAGAATTATTGTTTTGAAGTAAGGTTCTTAACACACAGCTTGCCATATAACAGTTACATGTGTAATTTAATCTATGATTTTTGTTGCCGACTCTCTGGCTACTTCATGCCCCATGCTTCATTTATTATTAACACTCAACTGCTGAGAGTTTCTGCAAACTACAAGTTGCTTCCTGCCTACTGATAACTTGCCTACTGATTACCTTTCCCTGGAACACATAATTGAAATTTTACTTTTCTTTGAATACCACCATCAAGGGGCCCCTTCACTCAGAAGACTTCCCTGAAAACCATCACTAGAGTCTCTAGCCATGTAGATACTAGGCTTGCAGTTAGTTCCCTCCCTTTGTACTTTGTATATCAAATTGAAATGATGCAAGTTTTATCTCCCAGCCTAAGAGCTCCTGGTGGTGGTAGTTGATGTGGGGGAAAGGAATTCTTATTAATATTATTATTTCTTGTACCCACTGCAGTGTCTAAAATATAGCTAATGATTTTGACTAAAACTGTCACCCTACAGAGGAGATACTCTTATTCATTTCCTTGTGCTCACAAGCTGCTTATAGCTGTTCCTGTTTGAAAGAAAACCACTGATGCTGGTTTAGGCTTCCTGCAAAAGAATGAGAGAGAGCTACCTCAGCTCAGAGGCTACTTAGCACCTCAGTAGGCCTAGGGCAGACTGTGGGAGACAGAGTAGTCGATTTCTAACACAGGTGACTGAAATGACAGTTGAATAAGATGAGCATGATCGTTCTCATGATATTTTGTAGCTTGACTACCACCTGTGCCATTTACTGACCATATCACTTCAATTGTTGCTTCTCTCAGCCTCAGTTTCCTTATAAACCTGGGGAAATTTCTTTTCTCACAGACTTAGTGTGAGGACTATGACAGATGAGGTTAGTAAAATTTCTTAGTAAATTGGCCCATACCTGACGCATAATTATAAATAAGGCATTTAAATGGACCCATTGTACTAGCTCATTGTGGGGAGCGGGAATGGATCCATCATAGGTTTGTTTATGGATTAGTTCATTTAGTTAAGATAAGGCTAGTCCTCTGCGGTGGCTTAGACCAAAAGGACTTGTGTGGCAAATATATTAACACAAAATAATATATTTGACTCAATGATATAATACTCTTGAAAAGATTCCTAATTATCCAAAAATGACTTGGATATTTTAGAGTGATAGTTATTCCTGTGACCCAAAAGCATAGTGATAATTCTGTTTGTACTAATTTTCTCTGCCATATAATAAATGACAAACTCAGCAAATTAAAACAGTACACATCTGTTATCTCAGTTTCTGTGGGTCAGGAGTCTAGGCATGGCTAAACTGGGTCCTCTTCTTGGTGTTTCACAAAGTGTGTCAAACAAGACTGGTTTCTTAATCATAAGCTCAACTGAAGAAGGATCTGCTTCCAAGCTCCCTCAGGATACAGGCAGAATCTTTTTCTTGAGGCTGCAGGACTTGTGGCAGCTTGCCACTTCAAAGAGAAGGAGATGAAGGGAGGAAGGGAGGGAGGGAGGGAGGGAGGGAGGGAGGGAGGGAGAGAGAGAAAGCGAGTGTGAGAGGGAGCTAGCAAGTACTAGAGCACCTTTGTCACATTGGATTGATTATAAGCAAGCCAAAATTCCCATCCATACTCAAGGGGAACAATTACACAAAGCCATGGATACCAAAAGGTAGAGATCACTTGAGCCATCTTAAATTCTGACCACCACACTGTGCAAACACTAAGGTATTTCATTATTTAACACCAATGTTTGTGTGCACATGCACGTCCAAGGGATGGTATGTTTTATAAGAAGTTTTTGTCTCTCTTGTTCATAATTGTATTTTCAACACCCTAGAATAATACCCAACACACAGAGGAGATGCTCAATAGGTATCAGTGAAAAGAATAAATTGATGAAGAAATGTATACTTACTTTGTGCATGAAATTGACAATTATTTTGGACTATGGCAGCACATGATATATTTAGTGAGCATCTTATACATGGAAATGTCATAAACCATTATCCTCTTAGTGACAATGAACTCTATCTAAATTGTTGAATGTAAAGCCTTTGGCAAGAGTTATGGGATTATTGTGAACTCAGTGAAGATGTGCAGCCATTACATTTCTGAAGCCCAGTGATTTTTATGATGTGAAATTTATGACCATGTCACCTTTCCAGAACTAATTATGAGAAAACAGAACTTTCAAGTTGGAGAATTCTTTGATTACAAAAGTACTTAACCATGCCTCTTCTCTACCAAATCTCTTTTCTTTTTTGCATGGGACAAATTATCATCTTGGCCTCTAAAGAGTTATGCCCTGTAGTAACTTGTAATGACTGCCATCTGTTAAGGAGAAATCCTTAACATTATAGAATTATAGAACTTATATAGCTTTAGGGGTTTTTAGTCCTGAATATGGAAAAAAAAAATAGCACCTCATGATTTCAGCAGATGCCTTTCCTGTTTATAGTCAATTCCAGTGTCAAGGAGCAAGTCCTTGCTCCATCCTCACAAGAAGAAAATACTCCACATTTTAAATAGTAGAATATGAAAAGGAGAAAAAAATGGGGGAGGGTAAGGAAAAGAAAGGAGAATGTTTCAGATGCCAAATAGCACATGAAAAGCTTTGTATGCCAGAATGTCTGGGAACACCAGTGACAGGATGCCTTCTAACAGCTGCTGGAGCCCCTCTGATGAGAAGTCTTTATGGAAAAAAATAGGCAATCAACATTTTGCAAAGGATGACATTTTCTATTAAATTATCTCCACTTTTTATATAACACAGCTGCAACAGCTTTATGTGGCTTTTCCTAATGATACCTCATCTTATAAACACACAAAGTAGCAAAATGGTTTGTCAATAGCCCCTCTAAATTCACAGTGTTCCAGAGTAATGACTTTCTCTTTCACCTAAAAGTTCCCAGCCCACCACGATAGTCCCAGATGCCTGTGCTTATTGGTGTCTGTAAGAAAACAAAACATTAAAATAAGCTACTGAATATGAAGGGGAAGATTATGTCAGTGACTTCCTAATAATATCCTCCTAAAGTAGATAGTGTTGTTATTCAAAAAAGCTGGGATGTGAGTTGATCATTGAAGATTTAGAGTAGTGCCTTATATACCTAATTCAAAAACATTCACTGAATAAATGAATGGTCAATTAACTTCTCTAAGTTTTACTTTAATTAAAAAGAAAAGTAGTTTTTAGTGCTCATGTCATAGCAACTTGGTATTAAATGCATTGGTTGTAAAACAGTAAGTTTTTAAGTGCTCCCATCTTGTGTTGATATCCTTCCTCTAAACTAAACTGTTACTTTTTTGCAGATGTGTGTAATAAACAAATTAGACATACTATTGATAAATAACATGATATTTTTAATGTTTAGAGTTCTTCTCCACAATTTTTACTGGTGCATTACAGTTGTACATAATGTTGAGATTTGTTATTATAATTTGTATATGTACACAATATAAAAATATAATTTAGCCAATATCATTCCCCAGTATTTCCACTTTCCCTTCCCTCCTTCCTCTCCCTGGTCCTTTTCCTGTATTGATCTCCCTTTGATTTTAATGAGATTTCCCCAAGTTTCTTTTCCTTTTTCTTCTCTAAATTCCATATGAGAGAAAACACAGGACCCTTGAATTTCTGTGTTTGTCTTATTTCATTTAACATAATGTTCTCAAGTCCTACCCATTTTCATGCAAATTACATAATTTTATTTTTCCTTATGGCTGGATAAAACGTCATTGTGCATTTATTTTTTTTTATTTTTTTTATTGGTTGTTCAAAACATTACAAAGCTCTTGACATATCATATTTCATACATTAGATTCAAGTATACCACATTTTCTGTATCCATTCATCCAATTATGGTCATGTAGGCTGGTACCCTAGTAGTTTGACTATTATGAATTGTGCTGCTATTAACATGAGTATACATGTATCTATATAGTATGATGAGTTTAATTCTTTAGTATAAATACTGAGGAGTGGTATAGCTGGGTCATGTGGTGGTTCCATTCCTAGTCTTTTGAGGAACCTCCATAGTGATTTCCATAGTGGTTGTACTAATTTACAACCAACAATTTAAAAGTTTTCCTTTTTTCTTTACATCTTCTTCAGCATTTATTATTTTTTATATTCTTGATAGATGCCATTCTAACTGGAGTGAGATGAAATCTCATTATAGTTTTCATTTTCACTTCCCTAATTGCTAGTGATGTTGAACATTTTTATATGTTTGTTGACCATTTGTATTTCTTTTTTTTCTTTCTTTTTTTTGAGAACCGTCTATTTAGTTAATTTGCCCATTTATTAATTGAGTTGTTTGTTTTTGTTGCCAAGGTTATTTATTTTTTTGAAATTTTTATATATTCTAGATGTTAATCCTCTGTCAGAAGAGTAGTTAACAAAGATTTTCTCCCATTCTATAGGTTACCTCTTCGTGTTCTTTATTGTTTTCTTTGCTATGCAGAAGCTTTTTATTTATTTTACTTACTTTTATGTTGTGCTGAGGATCAAACCCAGTGCCTCATGCGTGCAAGGTGAGCGCTCTACTGCTGAGCTATAACTCCAGGTTCCAGAAGCTTTTGAATTTGATGCTATCCAATTTATTAACTCTTGCCACTATTTCTTGAGCTTTAGGGGTCCTATTGAGAAAGTCATTGTCTACCTGTATAATGGAGTGTTGATGCATTTTATTTCTAGGAGTTGCTTAATTTCTGGTCTAATGCCTAGGTCTTTGATCCATGTTGAGTTGACTTAGGTGCATGGTTAAAGATAAGGATCTCATTCTTCTACATACAGAAAACCAGTTTTGCCAGCACCATTTGTTTAAAAGGCTGTCTTTCTCCACTCTATGTTTTTGGCACCTTTATCAAGGATCAGATGACTATCTGTGTGGATTTGTCTCTGTGTCTTCTATCCTGCACCACTGGACTATATGTCTATTTTTATACTAATACCATGCACTTTTTATTTCTATAGCTCTATAGTATAATTTGAAGTCAGGTATTGTAATGCTTCTAGCATTGCTTTTTGGGCTTAATATTGCTTTGACTATTCTGGGTCTTTTATTCTTCCAGATGAATTTTAGTACTTTTTTTCTAGTTCTGTAAAGAATATCATTGGTATATTGATGGGAATTGCATTGACTCTATCAACTTTTTAGTAGTATGGCAATTTTACTAATATTAATTCTTCCCATCCATTAACATGGGAGGTCTTTCTATCTTCTTATGTCTATTCAATTTCTTTCTTCAATGTTCTATAGTTTTCATTGCAGAAGACTTTCACCTCCTTTGTTTATTCCCAGGATTTTTTTAGGTTATTGCAAATAAAAATGTTTTCCTCATTCATTTCTAAACAGATTCATTATTAATATATAGGAAATCTGTTGATTTTTGCATATTGATTTTGTAACCTACTACTTTGGTGAATTTGTTTATTAGCTCTAGCAGTCTTTTGCTCAAGTTTTTTGGATCTTCTGAGTATAGGGTCATATCATCTGCGAATAGTGATTTATGAATTCTTCCTTTCTTCTTTTTATCCTTTTTTTTTATTTTATTTATTTTTTTTATTGGTTCTTCAAAACATTACAAAGATTGCAGAATCACATCGGTTACACATCCACATTTTTACATAATACCATAATAGTAACTGTTGTATTCTGTTACCTTTCCTATCCTCTACTATCCCCCCTCCCCTCCCCTCCCATCTTCTCTTTCTACCCCATCTACTGTAATTCATTTCTCTCCTTATTTTTTCCCCATTCCCCTCACAAACTCTTATATGTAATTTTGTATAACAATGAGGGTCTCCTTCCATTTCCAAGCAATTTCCCTTTTCTCTCCCTTTCCCTCCCACTTCATGACTCTGCTTATTGTTAATCTTTTCCTCCTGCTCTTCCTCCCTGCTCTGTTCTTGGTTGCTCTCATTATATCAAAGAAGACATTTGGCATTTGTTTTTTAGGGATTGGCTAGCTTCACTTAGCATAATCTGCTCTAGTGCCATCCATTTCCCTGCAAATTCCATGATTTTGTCATTTCTTAGTGCTGCGTAGTACTCCATTGTGTATAAATGCCACATTTTTTTTATCCATTCATCTATTGAGGGGCATCGGGGTTGGTTCCACAGTCTAGCTATTGTGAATTGTGCTGCTATGAACATCGATGTGGCAGTATCCCTGTAGTACGCTCTTTTGAGGTCTTCAGGGAATAGTCCGAGAAGGGCAATAGCTGGGTCAAATGGTGGTTCCATTCCCAGCTTTCCCAGGAATCTCCATACTGCTTTCCATATTGGCCTCACCATTTTGCAGTCCCACCAGCAATGTATAAGAGTACCCTTTTCCCCACATCCTCGCCAGCACTTGTTATTGTTCGACTTCATAATGGCTGCCAATCTTACAGGAGTGAGATGGTATCTTAGGGTGGTTTTGATTTGCATTTCTCTGACTGCTAGAGATGGTGAGCATTTTTTCATGTACTTGTTGATTGATTGTATGTCCTCCTCTGAGAAGTGTCTGTTCAGGTCTTTGGCCCATTTGTTGATTGGGTTATTTGTTTTCTTATTGTTTAATTTTTTGAGTTCTTTGTATACTCTGGATATTAGGGCTCTATCTGAAGTGTGAGGAGTAAAAATTTGTTCCCATGATGTAGGCTCCCTATTTACCTCTCTTATTGTTTCTCTTGCTGAGAAAAAACTTTTTAGTTTAAGTAAGTCCCATTTGTTGATTCTTGTTTTTAACTCTTGTGCTATGGGTGTCCTATTAAGGAATTTGGAGCCCGACCCCACAATATGTAGATCGGAGCCAACCTTTTCATCTATCAGACGCATAGTCTCTGATTTGATATCAAGGTCCTTGATCCATTTTGAGTTAACTTTTGTGCATGGTGAGAGGAGGGGATTCAGTTTCATTTTATTGCATATGGATTTCCAGTTTTCCCAGCACCATTTGTTGAAGATGCTATCCTTCCTCCATTGCATGCTTTTAGCCCCTTTATCAAATATAAGATAGTTGTAATTTTGTGGATTGGTTTCTGTGTCCTCTATTCTATACCATTGGTCCACCTGCCTGTTTTGGTACCAGTACCATGCTGTTTTTGTTACTATTGCTTTGTAGTACAGTTTGAAATCTGGTATCGCTACACCTCCAGATTCACACTTCCTGCTTAGAATTGCTTTTGCTATTCTGGGTCTTTTATTTTTCCATATGAATTTCATGATTGCTTTATCTATTTCTACAAGAAATGCCGTTGGGATTTTGATTGGCATTGCATTGAACCTATAGAGAACTTTTGGTAATATTGCCATTTTGATGATGTTAGTTCTGCCTATCCATGAACAGGGTATATTTTTCCATCTTCTGAGATCTTCTTCTATTTCTCTCTTTAGGGTTCTGTAGTTTTCATTGTATAAATCTTTCACCTCTTTTGTTAGGTTGATTCCCAAGTATTTTATTTTTTTTGAGGCTATTGTGAATGGGGTAGATGTCCTCATTTCCAGTTCAGAAGATTTGTCGCTGATATACAGGAATGCCTTTGATTTATGCGTGTTGATTTTATATCCAGCCACTTTGCTGAATTCATTTATTAGCTCTAGTAGTTTCTTTGTAGACCCTTTTGTGTCTTCTAGGTATAGGATCATATCATCCGCAAACAGTGATAATGTAAGTTCTTCTTTTCCTATTTTTATGCCTTTAATTTCTTTCGTCTGTCTAATTGCTCTGGCCAGTGTTTCGAGAAATATATTGAATAGAAGTGGTGAGAGAGGGCATCCCTGTCTTGTTCCAGATTTTATAGGGAATGCCTTCAGTTTTTTTCCATTTAGAATGATGCTAGCCTGAGGCTTAGCATATATAGCTTTTATAATTTTGAGGTAAGTTCCTGTTATCCCTAGTTTTTCTAATGTTTTGAACATAAAGGGATGCTGTACTTTGTCGAATGCTTTTTCTGCGTCCACCGAGATGATCATATGGTTCTTATCTTTAAGTCTATTGATGTGGTGAATAACGTTTATTGATTTCCGTATATTGAACCAGCCTTGCATCCCAGGGATGAATCCTACTTGATCATGGTGCACAATCTTTTTGATATGTTTTTGTATACGATTTGCCAGAATTTTATTGAGGATTTTTGCATCTAAATTCATTAGGGATATTGGTCTGTAGTTTTCTTTCTTTGAGGTGTCCTTCTCTGGTTTGGGAATCAGGGTGATATTGGCCTCATAGAATGAATTTGGGAGTTCTCCCTCTTTTTCTATCTCCTGAAATAGATTATGGAGTATTGGTATTAGTTCCTCTTTAAATGTTTTGTAAAACTCTGCTGTATATCCATCCGGTCCTGGGCTTTTCTTGGTTGGTAGTCTTTTGATGGCTTCTTCTATTTCCTCCCTTGATATTGATCTGTTTAGGTTGTTTATATCTTCCTGATTCAATCTGGGTAGTTCATATGTCTCAAGGAATTTATCTATGCCTTCACTATCTTCTATTTTATTAGAGTATAGGGTTTCAAAATAATTTCTAATTATCGTCTGTATTTCTGAATTGTCTGTTGTGATGTTGCCTTTTTCATCCCGTAAGCTAGTAATTTGGGTTCTCTCTCTTCTTCTCTTTGTTAGTGTGGCTAGTGGTCTATCAATCTTATTTATTTTTTCAAAGAACCAACTTTTAGTTTTGTCAATTTTTTCGATTGTTTCTTTTGTTTCGATTTCATTGATTTCTGCTCAAATTTTAATTATTTCTTGCCTTCTACTGTATTTGCTGCTGATTTGTTCTTCTTTTTCTAAGGCTTTGAGGTGTAGTATGAGGTCATTTATTTGTTGGCTTTTCCTTCTTTTAAGGAATGAACTCCATGAAATGAATTTTCCTCTTAGTACTGCTTTCATAGTGTCCCAGAGATTTCGATATGTTGTTTCTGAGTTTTCGTTTACCTCTAAGAATTTTTTAATTTCCTCTTTGATGTCTTCTGTAACCCTTTGTTCATTCAGTAGCATATTGTTTAATCTCCATGTGATGTAGGGTTTTTCCTTTCTCCTTTTATTATTGATTTCCAATTTCATTCCATTATGATCAGATAAAATGCATGGTAGTATCTCAACTCCTTTGTAATTGCTAAGCTTTGCCCTGTGACATAATATATGGTCTATTTTTGAGAAGGATCCATGTGCTGCTGAGAAGAAAGTGTATCCGCTTGATGTTGGGTGGTATATTCTGTATATATCAATTAAGTCTAAGTTATTTATTGTATTATTGAGCTCTATGGTTTCTTTATTCAATTTTTGTTTGGAAGATCTGTCCATTGGTGAGAGAGGTGTATTAAAATCTCCCATGATTATTGTGTTGTGGTCTATTAGACTCTTGAACTTGAGAAGAGTTTGTTTGATGAACGTAGCTGCACCATTGTTTGGGGCATATATATTAATGATCGTCAAGTCTTGTTGGTGTATGGTTCCCTTGAGCAGTATGTATTGTCCTTGTTTATCCCTTTTGATTAACTTTGGCTTGAAGTCTATTTTATTTGATACAAGTATGGACACCCCTGCTTGCTTCCGGGGTCCGTATGAGTGATATGATTTTTCCCAACCTTTCACCTTCAGTCTGTGTATGTCTTTTACTATCAGATGAGTCTCCTGTAGGCAGCATATTGTTGGATCTTTTTTTTTAATCCATTCTACTAGCCTATGTCTTTTGATTGGTGCATTTAAGCCATTAACATTTAGGGTTACTATTGAGATATGGTTTGTATTTCCAGCCATATTTGGTTATGTATGACACTTAACATGATTAGTTTTTCCTCTATGCTTAGTTTTTCCTTTATTGTACTACCTCCCGTTGTTGGTTTTCATTGTTATTTTTCATTTCCTCTTCCTGTAATGTTTTGCCAAGGATGTTTTGAAGAGCTGGTTTTCTAGCTGCAAATTCTTTTAACTTTTGCTTATCGTGGAAGATTTTTATTTCATCTTCAATCCTGAAGCTTAATTTCGCTGGATACATGATTCTTGGTTGGAACCCTTTTTCTTTCAGCGTTTGAAATATGTTGTTCCAGGATCTTCTAGCTTTCAGAGTCTGTGTTGAAAGATCAGCAGTTATCCTGATTGGTTTACCCCTAAATGTAATCTGCTTCCTCTCTCTTGTGGCTTTTACGATTCTCTCCTTATTCTGTATGTTGGGCATCTTCATTATTATATGTCTCGGTGTGGATCTCTTATGATTTTGTATATTCGGTGTCCTGTAGGCTTCTAGTATTTGGATTTCTTTTTCATTCTTTAAGTCTGGGAAGTTTTCTAGTATTATTTCATTGAATAGATTACTCATTCCCTTGGTTTGGACCTCTGTACCCTCTTGTATCCCAATAACTCTTAGGTTTGGTTTCTTGATGTTATCCCATAATTCTTGGATGTTCTGCTCATGATTTATTAACATTCTCGCTGAGCTGTCTATGTTCTTTTCAAGTTGAAAAACTTTGTCTTCGTTGTCTGAAGTTCTATCTTCCAAGTGTTCTACTCTGCTGGTAATACTCTCATTTGAGTTTTTAATTTGGTTTATTGTTTCCTGCATTTCCAGGATTTCTGTTTGTTTGTTTTTTATATCCTCTATCTCCCTATAGAGTTGATCTTTTGCTTCTTGGATTTGTTTATGTAATTCATTGTCAAAGTGATTTTTCATTGTCTGAATTTGATGAATAATGTCTTCCTTGAGACTCCAGATCATCTGAAGCATGTATATCCTGAACTCTTTGTCTGACATTCCATCAGCTGCAGATATTACCTCATCTAATGTTGAATTGACCTGTATTGTTTGTGGTCCTTTCTTTCCTTGTCTTTTCATACTGCTCATGGTTCTTTCTAGCTTTGTGAAACTGTTGAGCTAATGTTTTTCCCCTTATATATTTGTATTGTTCTTGAATAGCTCCAATATCCCTCTTTTTCGGAGAAAGACAATGTTAACAGATCCCAATATCAACAGTACATTATCTAAGGACAAGTTTTCATTATTAATACATTTATAGTTAGATTCTAAGACTATAGATATTGGATTTAATTATTACTTAAGAATATATTCCTTAGTTTCATAAAAGGCGTACCATATCTGGTGGCATATAGAAAACTTAATTTCAGACGAAGGATGTTATACTTAAAGAGAAAGGAGTGAGGGAATGAGGTTAAACTAACTTAGCACCTTTGGAGAACTCTAACCACTCGACTGGTAATTTATGGAAGAATGTATAGACTCAACCTCCTATTTAGATAGTTACCCTATGTATAGATAGCAAAAGTTAGGAGACTGAAAGTGGTATAGAGAGAATATGAATTTAAAAAAAAAGAAAAGAAATAACAAGGAAGAAAAGAGAAATAAGAGAAGGGAAGGGAAGTAAGATAGAAATACAGAAAAAAATGGGGGGGAGGTGGGGTATATGCAATTCCTCTATATTATATTACTTTGGTAATTCAGTTGTTCATGCTCAGTTCTTGGTTTCACATATGCTGAAGTTGTGGAAGAGAGAGAAGAAAAGAGAAAGAGAGGAAAAAAAAAATCTCTCAGAACACTGTTTTCCTTGCTTCCAGTAGGTGGCGTTGTCTATTCCTAGTTTGAGCCTCTGTATTCAGGGTGGTGGGTATAGCCAGTGTGAAGGGAAATGAGCTTCCACCTGTATCTTCCCTACTCTAGTCTCTGAGGTAGAAACCAGGTGCCTCTACAGTTGTTGTTTTGTGTTGATAGCTACAATCCCCAAAAGCTTGTGGGAAATATTTTGAGTTATCGCAGCTAAGGGTGGGGGAGTTGGAAACCGGGTACCTGGATCAGCCGCAACTGTGCTGGTAGCCACACCCACTTTGATGGGTTTTAAGGGTTGATGAGCTTCCTGGAGACTAGCGCTCGGGGCGGGACCGGACTTCCTCCTCCGGTCTGGCTGAGCGGCTGGCGCCTTCCTGCTCCGGTCTGGCTGGGCGGCTGTCGCGGCTTCCTGCTCCGGTCTGGCTGGGCGGCTGTCGCGGCTTCCTGCTCCGGTCTGGCTGGGCGGCTGTCACGGCTTCCTGCTCCGGTCTGGCTGCTCTTTTTATCCTTTATATTTATTTCTCTTGCCTAATTGCTCTTGTTAGAATTTCAAATACTATATTGAATAGGAATGGTGAGAATGAACAGACTTATCTTGTTCCAGATTTTAAAGGAAATGTTTTCAATTTCTCCCCATTCACTATGATGTTGGCTTTGGTTTTGTCATATATAGCCTTTATGGTGCTGTAGTAGATTCCTTCTATCCCTAGTTTCTTCAGTGCTTTTATCATGAATGGATGCTAGATTTTGTTGAAGGTCTTCTCTGCATCTATTGAAATGATTAAATGATTTTTTCCTTAATTCTACTTATGTTATAAAGTTTA
Organism: Callospermophilus lateralis; assembly: GCF_048772815.1. Lineage (NCBI taxonomy): Eukaryota > Metazoa > Chordata > Mammalia > Rodentia > Sciuridae > Callospermophilus > Callospermophilus lateralis. The sequence continues at coordinate 29,300,051 of NC_135325.1, read as the reverse complement.
TTTATTGATTTGCATATGTTAAACCATCCTTTCATCCCAGGATAAAACCAACTTGGTCATGATATATGAGCTTCTTAATATGTTGTTGAATATGATTTATTAATATTTTATTAGGGACTTTTGTATCTAGGTTCATCAAGGATATTGGTCTATAGTTTTTTTTCCTTGATGTGTCCTTACCTGGTTTTGGTATGACTGTGATATTGGATTCTAAAATGACTTTGAATGTATTCCATCTCTTTCTATTTTATGAAATATTTTAGGAGCATTGACATTAGTTCTTTAAAGGTCTTGTATAATTCAACTGAGAATCTATGTGGTTCTGGGATTTTCTTTGTTGGAAGGCTTTTTATTACTGCTTCTCATTGCTAACTAATATATTATAAAGAAATTATCCACATTAATCTAAATTGAGCACTTTTGGCATGGTATTTGATGTCTCATGCATTTAAGTGCTAGTTTTGTGGCTGTGTTGTAGCTCAATGATAGAGTGTTTGCCTGGCATGTGTGAGACCTTGGGTTCCAAACCCAACACCTAGAAATAAAAGTGAAAAATAAAGTGCTAGCTTTGAAATGAGAGGTATACTTCAAACTTCCTAACTTTATTGAGCTTTAATATTCAGAAGAAATTCTGTAATTTTTTGACTATGTGTTATATAGAAGATGTGTCAATTTCAATTCATCAACCTTAATATTCAATTTGTAATATTTAAGCTAAAAGATAAGAACACATCTTGTCTAGTTTTCTGGTTTACATATGAAGTTAGTTATTCCAGAGCATTTTAGACAACATAGTGAAAACAAATAAATAATGAATAACATGAAGAATTTTGCAATTAAATAAATATTAAAAAATGTTTTATTATTAGCATTATTATAGCCTAAAAGTTCCTTTAGAAAATCATTCCTGTCTGTTGATATTGAGAATCTCTGTCCTAGTTTCCCAAATAATTCTTCATTTTCTTTCTATGGTACTATTATATACTTATATGACTTATTGGCCAATTAAGAGTAAGCTGCATAAAAACAGGTACTATGTTTTACTCGCCAGTGATTCCCAGTACCTAGCAGGTTTTCTTTGCACAAAATGGATCATCAATAAATATTTGTTGAATGAATGAACAGAGCTTTGCTAGAAGTTCAGTCACCTGACTTATTTTTAATGTCTGTGTAGAGAGTAGTCGTGTGAGTATATATAACCCAGTTGCTGTTCTCATTAGACATTTTTTTGCCAATCTTTTGCAATTATTATTTCAATATGTGTGTGTGGTGGAGAATGGAACACAAGGCCTTGAATATCTTAGGCAAGCATTCTACCACTGAGCTATATCCCAGCCTCTCTTGCCATTTTAAATGGTCCCATCATTATTTATGTTTGCATATGAAATGTTATAGCACTTCAAATCAATATCAAAAGTTTATGGCACAGAATAAAATGACATATGAACTTGCTGGAAAACAGCAGAAAGAATGTCAGTCAGTCTAAAGTTAACTCTTACACTAGTCCAATGTATTTGAGGCTAAGTATCTAAATTCTAAGACTCAACATTTTCTTTTTTTTTCTGTAAAAAATAATTTGATATAAAAGTCACAAAATTAGAATATTCTTGATGTTTTCATGCCCTTACTTTGTTCACATTCTGATTAAGTATTTAATACAAGCCTATATTTATAAAGGTATGATTTCTACTGAACTCATAAAAAAGCAAATTTCTCTTTGCTAATTTTCTGAAATCTCGCCTTTCTCTGGCTGCTGGCACATGCCAATATTACAAAGTTGCCTTGAAAAAGAGCATCATTTTTTATTTCTGTCACAGGCGAAGCCTGGTTTTGGAGTCCAAATAGTAATGGTTTCCACTTTAAAATTTTTATATCACAAGCCTGTATCTGACGAAATTATTTATTATCTGCTGGGGAATAAACAATGTGGGATAAACCTGATCACAAAATATATTAGTATGTTCAAAATCAAATACTATAATCCCCCCTTATTTACAGTTTCACTTTTCGTGGCTTCAGTTATTTGTGTTCAAACAAGGTCCAAAAATGTTAAATGAAAAATTCAAGAAATGAATAGAGAGATCACATTCATATAACATTTATACAATATATTATAAGTGTTTGTTTTATTATTAGTTATTGTTAATTTCTTATTCTGTCTAATTTATAAATTAAAGTTAGGTGGGTGTATATAGTATATTATAGGGTTCAGCATTTAAAAGAGTTTCAGGGATCCACCCAGGATGGTGGATTGTGTTACCCACCAATAAGAAGGGAATGCTATAGTATTTTAGAAATGAGTAGTATCTGCTTCCATTTTTGGTGCAGACTAACCTTCCCTCAAATGGTAATGTACAATGATATTGAAGAAAGATCATTTTAATACCAACTACAGGGTGAAAATGGAAAGTTAATGTTTGGTTCTTGGCAAACAGTGTTTCACAGAAGCATTATAAAGTTTGTACACATATGGAAGAAGAGTTTTATTAAACATAAGGAAGGCCAGTACTGATGACAGGACAGGTAGCCAGTATGGTCAAGCCTCATTTAAAGCCTAGAGGAGGCAGCATACTACGACTTTCCAGGTGGTGGCCCTGCCTATATCCAGGGAAATATTATAGATAAAAAGTGGAAAAGAGGATGGAATCCAAAGGGAGGAAGCAAAGAAAAGAGAGATTTTGCTTTTGTGCCAATATGTAATCCTGAGTATTTTGGATATTCTAGGATAGTATAAACTTGTTTTCCTTCCCTCCTGACCCAGCCTCTGATAACAAAAATCAATCTGTATTGGTAGCTTCACCTCTGCTACTTCATCTTGACCAGGAAATGGTGGACAAGACACTCCTTGGGCATCATTGTAAACCAGATTAGGATAATAGTAATTTTAAGGTACCTCCCTCAGAGTCCCTTATAGCCTTTAAGGATGACAGAAACATTCCCGTATGAGGGAAGGAGGTATATTAAGGACTTGTCAACAACCCTGCACAATAGTTTACTCAGGGATAAAGTGTAAACGTTTGGTGTAATAACCTGGAAAATCTCTCATAACTCACACACTGCATAACTGGTTTCTCTTATTCCACTACTCCACTACCCAGTGTAAAATATGCTGGACTTTCTTGCTGTTTGCTTTTGCCCTTACTGTACCTTACCTCCCCATTTTACCACTTCTCAGACTTATTTATATTTTAAAGCTCATCTTGAAATCCGAATTCTTCATGAGATGGGGGCATTTACTCTGTTTTTCTTGCTCAACTCTGAGAGCTTTTTGTTTCCATTTTCCATGACTCAACTGGTTTGTGTATTATAAAGCAATAATCAACATTGAATTGACACTGTTTTCAAGATATTAGTATCATGTGACCCAGTGTCTTAGGGACTTCATTTTTTTTTCCTACATACCCAAGCACTTTTTCTGTGGGAGAGGTACTAGGGATTGACCCAGGGACACTTTACCACTAAACCACATCCCCAGCTCTTTTTTTATTTTTTATTTTGAGACAGGGTTTCCCTACGATGCTGAGATCCTCACTAAGTTTCTGAGGCTGGCCTCAAACTTGCAATCCTGCATCAACCTCCTGAATCACCAAGATTATGGTATATTCCACCATGCCCTACTTACATATAAACTTTTAAAATTGAATGAGACTAACTTCCAATTTTCTCTTGGCAAAGGTCTTCTTCCCTTCTTGTCTCTGTGCCAAGTTTTATCTAATCCAGGCCATTAATGGGTCTTTGACTTTTATTAACTTTGTACTTATCTTTATAAAAGGGGAATTCTAAGAAGGAAGGGGTCCATTTTTTCTAGTCTTATTATCTCTAAATCTTTTTTATTAACATACAATACCCATGTGCTAACTGGCAAAGTCAACAATTCCTCAATCTTCATTTTAATTACATTAAATTAATTTAATGAGAAGATCTGTTGAGCATGACTGCCATGTGCTATATCTTAAGGGATAAATAAGATAAGGTCCCCTCCAGCTGGTAACTTATGATCTCAAGGGCAAGTTGAAATTAACCAAAAACTTTATATTACAACATAGTAAGTTCTTCAGTTAAGAGGAAACAAATATTTTTGCCTGGCTGGGGTTGGGTCTTATAAAAAAGAGGGGCCTCTGAGAGGGATATAGGTGAGTTTCAGTAAGAGAATGAGGAAAGAGGTATTTCTGCAAATGGGGATCAAAATAAAATTCATACTGTTCAAGGGAAAAACAAGTAGTCCATCACATCTTTGTCATACTTATGTGTATGGATGGGATAACATTAAAAAGATAGACTGAGAAATGGTTATGAAGAACCTTGCTGTGAAATCATTATCCAATTCTGCAAAACTGATTTGCTTGCTGATTTTGCACAGAAGCCAGGAGTACTTAAAACAGAGAGTCTTTTCATCATCTGATAATAGCTGGGACCTGAGCCTCTTCTTCAAGTTTTCTAGGGAGTGAATAACCTAGGGGCCCCAGAAACATTCAGGACATGCATACTTGTACAAGAACAACCCATTTTATTAAATCTATACTTTTTTTAAAAAAAGTGTTTACTTTTGAAATAATTATAAACTCCCAGAAAGTTGCAGAGTACAAAAGGTCTCATGTATCTTTGCCCCAGATTCACCCAATGAACCATATATAATATATCAAACAAGAAATCTATATTGTTATTACTATTGACAACAATACAGATGTATTTCAATTTTCATTATTTTGTAAGCCTGCGTTTATGTGAATGTGTGCATGTTTCTATATAATTTTATGTAAAGATTAGCTTAACCATCACCATAATCAACATATAGAATTGTGCCACAAAATAACCCCCTCATACTACCTCCTAAAATTTGTACACACATCTCACCCAACCCCTGTCCCTGTCTTCTGACAACCACTAATCTCACCTTTACTTCTAGTTTTATCATTTTAAGTATGTTATATCAATGTAATTATACATATGTAATCTTTGAGACAGTCTTCATTAAGCAAATACCTTTGTAATCCAATCAAATTGAACATATTATTAGTTCATTCATTTTATTGCTGTGTAGTATTCTATTGTATGCATACATCATAGTTTTTTCAACTCTTCACCATTGAAGGACATTTAGGTTATTTCTCGTATTTTGCTATTATGAATAAAGCTACTATGGATTTTATGTATAGGTTTTTTTAATGAACATATGTTTTCATTTCTGTGAGATCATGTCCAACAGTGTCATTGCAGGGTCATATAAGTGCATGTTGTAGTTTTTTTAAGAAACTCTCATTTTTCTTGAGTGCTCCTACTATTTGGTGTTCCCACCAGTAATATAGGAGAGATTCATTTCTTCACATCCTTCACATTTGGAATTATCATTAGTTTTTATTTTAGCTCTCTGAAAGGTGTGTAGTTATATCTCATTGTGATTTTAATTTGAATTTACCTAGTGAATAATGATTTGGGACATTTCCATGTATTTTTGCCACCTACATCTTCTCTTTTGAAATATCTTTTAAGTCAACAGCCATAATATCTTGAACGCACCTGATATTGTCTGAAATAACTCTTCATGTTTTGGCCCATTTTTATCATAATTATTTTTTGTTAAAAAGCAAACTATTGAGTTTTGAGGGTTATTTATAGATTTTAGATATGTCCTTTTTCAAATATATTATTTATAAATATTATTTTTCAGTATCTACCTTGTCTTTTCATCTTTACAACAGGGTTGTTTATAATGCAAAAGCTCTTAATATGGGTGAGGTCTAATTAAAGTTTTTTTAGTGGAACACGTTTTTGGTATAATGTCTAAGCACTAGATCTTTGTCTAACAATAAGTATCAAAGATATTCTCTTATGTTTCCTCTTCAAATGCATAAATTTGTATTTTATCTTGAAATTCATGATCCATTTTGAATTGAATTAGTTTTTGTATACAGTATAAGGATTAGATCAAGGTTATATTTTAGCCTACGGAAGTCTAATTGTTTCAGCATAATTTTTTGGAAAAACTATTCTTCCTCCATTGAAATGCTTTTGTGCCTTCATTAAAAACCATTGGGGTGTATTTGTGTTGGCATGTTTCTCAGTTCTGTATTCTGTTGCATTGATCTATGTATCTATTCCTTCTCCAATAATACATTGCCACGATTACTGTAGCTATAAAGTAAGTCATAACCTCAGGTTTCACTCAATTCTTCTTTGTCAAAGTTGTTTGAGCTGTTCTAGTTTCTTTTCCTTCACATAATTTTTAGAAAATGTTTGTCGGTCTCTGCAAAAATACTCTCTGGGACTTTGAAAGGAATTACATTAAACGTATAGGACAACATGGGGAAAACTGACATTCTTACTATGATGAATCTTCTGATCTTCAAACATAATGTTTCTCCATTCATCTAGATCTTCTTCATCCTCTTTCCTTGGTATTTTGTATCTTTAATATGTATATGTATTGTTAGATATTCTTTTTTTCTTTTGCTCAAATATAAATGATGTTGTGCTTTAAATCTGGGTTTCTCTGTCATTAGTATATAAGAATACAATTTATTTTTTTGTTTGAGGCTGTATCCTATGACCATTCTAAACATTAGTTTTATGAGATTTTTAAAAATCTTTTTATAGATTTTTGTAGATTTCTTGGGTTTTCTACAAAGTCAATGGTGTCATCTGAAAATAGGGATAGTTTTGTTTCTTTCTTTACAATCTATATGTCTTCATTTTCTTTTCTTGCCTTATTTCAGCAGCTAGATCCTTCCATACTATGTAGAATAAGAATAATGAGCATGAACATCCTTGTCTTTTTTCCAATTTTAGGGGCAAATAGTCTTTCACCTTTGTGAACAGTATTAGCTGTAATGTTTTGTATGTTTTCTTTATCAACCTTAGGAAGTTCTTCTATATTCCTAAATCTTAGAGTTTTATTATTAATAAATATTGAATTTTCTGTACTGATTGATATGATCATGTAATTTTTTTACCCTGTTGATATAGTTGATCACATTGCTTAATTAAACCTGCTTTGCAATCCTACAGTAAACTTCACTTGTTTATAGGTTGTAATTCTTTTTATATATTGATGGGTTCAATTTATTAATATATTATCAAGAATTTTTGCCTATAAGTTTGCGAGAAATTTCTGTTTATACATGAACAAGAGATTTTTATGTGGAATTTTCTAAATATACTTTTAAAGCATCAATAAACTCTCAGAGGTGTGTTTTTATAACCAAATCTCCTAAAATTCCCTTCTGTTTGAGAATGTAGATTCTAAAAGAGCTTAATTTGTTCAATTACTTAATTTGGCTTTGATCCCAACCTCCTATGCCACCTCTAAGGTAGAACAGATGTTGGAAGACTTAGCTTTCACTTCAGGAGTATATATTAACATTCTCTATTTGATTATTTTCATTTCCTGATGGTTTAAAATGTCCTAAGAAAGGAATTGCAGATCTGTCTGAAAATCCAGTATTTACATTTTTTTTCATCTTGTCACCAATGCTACATTAATAATTGTATTTGTGGCAACAGATTAAACATATTGTTACATCTAAAAATTAACTGGATTTGAAATATAATCAAGTGATGAAATATGATTATACAATGATAAAATTGTTTTCTGTGTTCCTTAATTTATCCTATGTCCTCACAATATTAATAGCATCTCATGTATCATATAAGACAAACTAAAATTCATCAAATTTTCCAGATAGATATTGACTCAGTCTGGTACTTTTTTGCTGGTATTACCATATCAAGATAAAAGCAAGGCCCTTATATTACATTTATTTACATAGAATTCTAGAAGACTTTAGAAACATGCTTTTGCAGGATGAAAAGTGTGCCTTTGACAAGTTTTATTCTCTATTTTGGGGGGTTTATATTTATCCTATTTATTTTATATACAACTAGAAGCACCTTTAAACTAGGAATGAGAGGAAGAAGGAAGATCTCCTCTCAGTTGTCCAAAGCTGCCAAAACCTAAGTAGATTAAGTTTGGTCATTGGCATAGATTATAAAACTTTCAACCTCTGTATGAAGAAACAATTTGAATGGACAAAAATAAGTCCTGTGCAGCACCTCTGAAAAAATGTGGAAATAAGAGGAAATTTTCACTATCAGAGATCAGAATTATGAAGTGTCTTGAAAATATATTTGAAAATTATCAGTTTCAAAATATTTTTTATTCTTCTTGGTATCCCTGAAAGTTTTGGTCCCCAGCAGATCCTCAGTAATAGTTGTGCAGAAATATTCCATAATGAATTCATCTATTTAACTCTCAAAGAGTCAATTTATATACTGTGATAAAGTAAATGTGATTTTATTATTTTCCATCATATTCACCACTTGTTATTTTGAAAATCTTTTGGAAACTTATGTGTAGAACTAGTGGCTTTGGAGTCTACCTTTTTAAACAAATAACTTTTTATTTGGGGGATTTGCAAAAGTTACTTCATTACTCCCATGTCTTAGTTTCCAAATCTGTAGAAGGATAATAATAATATTAATTATATCACAGGACTATTGGGAGGATAAATAGCACAATGCATATAAAGTACTTAAAACAATAACTGGCACAGAGGGTGCATATGCTGAAGAAATGTTTACAAGTAAGGTACTTTTCTAAAATTAATAGTTGAGTCATTTATCAAATAGATGTTATGTTCCAAGTGTAGTGCTCATTGAGCATGAAGGTAGTTTCCCAAATTTTCTCAATTTATACAGTCCTTGGTTTCTCACCTAATTTTTTCATGACAACTCCAGGCCAAAAGAAATATCCAACAGTTCTGTTATATTGAGTACTGAGGTTCAAACAACTTTATTGTTGTGGTTCATGCTGTCATTTTGCTTTTCTCAAAAATTTAAATGACCTCATGATACCCCTTGTGACTTCACTGCAGGACTCTGGAGTGCTTGAGCATATAGTTTGAGATGCATGGCATTAGGAATACGTAAATAAATAATACATACATAATACACAAATAAATACAATATGTTTTCTCTTTGAAAAGGAGTTTTCAAATATGGCACTACAGACACATGCAAACAATTTCCTGAGATGTTATAAATGCTTTACTGGAGGAACTGCCAAAATCTATGAAGGACATAAAGGGAACGTAGGTATGGATGATATCACAAAAGCATTATTTGACTAATTATTAATGGTGAATAGAAGATAACCAGGCAGAGAGGGAAACTAAATACAGAGAGAGGGACCTGTTTCAGTAAAACCCCTGATATATTAAAGTTTATGGAAATTCAGAAGCTGGTAACTTTGTTGACGAGGACTATAAAAAAGAGAGTTTGGATTGGGCATATAGGTAGGATAGGTGATTTTGGCATACACTTTGGCTTAGTGGTCCAAGCAGAGTGACATTCATGTCCAGCAGGCAGAGCTATTGGTTTCATTTTTGAAAAATAAATAAGGAGGATCTCTGCCTTCACTATATTGGCAAGGTGCCTGAAAAATATTACTATGCTATTCTCTTCTTGCTTGCTTGTCACAACAGACAGTGTTGTGATTGATGCAAAGCTGCAAACAATCACTGCTAGTGGATGTCAACTTTCTTTCATGGCAAAGGTCATAGAAATTTATGAAGATGGAAATAACAGGAAAAAATAAGCAGGAAATAACACAGCATGCCCTCAGACAGGTACAACATCCTAGGACCTCCATCCTGTCTGCCATTCTGGAGGCTGGATCTGTGCCAGCCAGCTTACCAGATGCAACTCACATGTGCACTGACTTCCAGTGAACCCTTGGAGCTGCTAGGAAATTCTATTATGTTTTCCAAATCAATTCTTTCTCCCATTATGTTAGATGATTATTTTCATGCCTTTCTGTCTTTCTACAAACCATCAGCATTTCCTGCCTTTTCTCATTCTCAGTGGATGCTCTAGCTTTTTATTTCACTGAGCAAATAGAAGCATTCAAAATGCAACATTCATATCTTCGCTCCAAATTCATCTTCAATCTTCTGTGTCTGAACCTTTATTCTGCATCTTCTCTTGTGTCACACAAATGAACTGTTTATATAATGCCCAACTCTGTATTTGGGTGTATTTTTATTCTTGACTACTTATTCAAGGACAGGGCTTTAGGACCTGGCCTCTGTTCACTTACATCTTCATTTTCCCTCTCTACTAGACCATTTTCAATGTGTAAATGTACCAAATTTACACATTGCCCATTCCCTTCTAAGTACTATACCATTTCTCTGTTATCGTTTATGATAAAACTATTTATTTATTGTCTTCTCTTATTTCCTCTCAAGCTCATTTGGATCAGACTTCTATCTCCATCAGTCCACCAGAACTTCCTAGTTAAGGTCACCAGTGACCGTCTTATGGTCAAATTCATCATTTCACAGGTTTTATATTTTGGGATTTTCCATATACATACAACATAGTTAATCACATCATTCCTATCTAAAACATTTTTCACATTGATTCTGAGAAACTGTTCTCGATTCTCCTCCTTTGATGATGTTAAAATAATACCCCTACAGTGACTTTCTACACCTTTCACATGATAAAATATACCATATTACATTTATATTCATTTATCTACTATTTGTCTATTTCTTCTGACTCTAAAAATGTAAAATTCCTGAGAGCAACAATTTGTGCATTGTTTACTGCTGTGTTCCTAGTACATAGAGCAGTGCATATCATGTATTCCATGCCAAATAAGTACTTGTTGAATAAACTGATGAAAATAATTCCTGCCACAGTCTGGCTGGGCACAAATCACGAGCCACTGAAGTAGGAACAAACTTTATTTTTGAACTCCACCAGCAACTCCTCCCTAACGCCACATGGCTCATCCAGGAACCAGCCACCGGAAATATCTCCTCTGGAAATCCCTCCTCCTGCACTTCTCCAACCAATGGGAACTCCCGGGGAATCCCCGGGAATCCCCACGAGAACTCCAGAGTAGAGCCAGAACTCAAAAGTAGCAGCCGAGGCGGATAGTAATGCCTCGCCTGTCAATCAATACTGTTGGCAAAATGCCAGGGGCCATACAGACTCGGCCATGGCTCTCAGCAAATTCCAATATAATCCTGAAGACTTTTTTCAAGTCTGAGTCAACTGGATGCCATTTCTTTAGGACCATACACTGTAGCCCCAACTTTATTCCTGATTGAAGTTCATTTTTGTACTATATGAAAGAGAAGCAGAAGTCATATTTAACATGCTGAGTGTTATGGTTTGGATCTTTACTGTCCCCTGAAAAGTTGATGTGTTAGGCCTTCTATGGATGTTCAAAGTTGAAATGATTAGATTATGAGAGCTGTAACCTCATCATTGAATGGGCTACTGGATAGTAACCGTAGGCATATATGGCATGTCTAGAGAAGGAAGGTCACTGGAGACATAGCCTAGACTATATCATGTCCCTGGATCCATTCTCTCTCTGCTTCCTGGCTACCATGAGCTGACAGCTTTCCTCCACCACACTCTTCTACCCTGATGTTCTGACTCATCTTGAGCCCAGAGCAATGTAATTGGCCAATAATGGACTGAACCTCTGAAACTATGAGCCTAAAATTGTCTTTCCTTTGTCTATATTGTTCTTGTCAGGTATTTTGGTCATGGTGATACAACGCTGACTAACACACTTAAGATTCAGAGAGCCAGGACTTTTTGACTTAAAATGTTGATAAAAGTTTCATTTTATATAGAAATAAGTCTTAGAAGTCAGCCTTTGATGAAAATCCCCTTTAGTCAAAAATATCCTTGAAAGACCCTTATATCTACCATGAGATATAGTACAGATTTTAAATGTAAAATTCTATTATGTTAATTGATATGTACAATGAGTTTGCAAGACATTAAACTATATTAAAGAAAAAACAGCATGAAAGTCAGCATGTAGATGTGACATTCAAACCAATTTTTCTTTAAAATAAATATGAAATCACTCACTGCCAATAAGAGATGAGTAGAGATTTCTGTTGTTTTCTTCCTTCCTGCAGACTTTATTCCATTTTTTTGCAATAGGAAGCCTATACAACCATAATATAAAATAGTAGACTTGCGTATTGCTGTGAGGTTTAAACAAGTAAATTTGAATAAGAACCTACCCCAAGTCCTGATATGTTGTAGTTGCTTGGAATACTATTAGCTATATTTGAATTTATGTCTAATTTGATCAGAGCTACAGAGAAATATGGAAAAGAACCTAAAATCCTTGCTAATTCATGTTTTTCCAAGTTACTCTTTCTTAATGTAACCCCACTGAATAGATATTGTCCATGACCATGGATGTAGATTTCATGGAATCACCTTTTAGTTTGAGCTGGGGAGGGGAACGTTACAACGTAGTTAATTGCATGAATGGAATGATTACACTTCTCATGAATAAAAATCAATGTTTGTAATAATTAAAAGAAACAGAAGAATATGTTGATTTATTAAGATTGTCTTAATGGGATAAAACTGATGAAACAAATAATTAGTATATGTCCCACCTCCCCTCCACAGGGACTGTTCTGATTGGCTGAAATTAAAAAAGGAGAAGTGTGGGCTGGGGATGTGGCTCAAGCGGTAGCGCGCTCGCCTGGCATGCGTGCGGCCCGGGTTCGATCCTCAGCACCACATACAAACAAAGATGTTGTGTCCGCCGAAAACTGAAAAATAAATATTAAAATTCTCTATCTCTATCTCTGTCTCTCCCTCCCTCCATCTCTCACTCTCTCTTAAAAAAAAAAAAAAAGGAGAAGTGTGAGTCTGGTCAGGGATGGATAGCACTATATGAAACCCAGGAACCCAGGGTGTGGTCAAAGATGCAATTGGTATTATTTGCCCCAAAGAGGAAAATCTTCAGCTTTTCATTTTTATCTTTCCTGTGATATTTTTAGGATGGGTTAGCTCTGCTTCAGTGTGGCCCATGGAATTTGTTTCCTCCTTGGATGTTATTGTCTGCTTTTTATCCATTCCTAAGCTGATTCACAGTTCAAGTGGAAAAGCACAGCTTTTCTAGTAACAGCAGACACATAAGATTTTGAACACTTACTGTTTCCTAAGCTCAGGACATTGCAGATGTTCTCTCATTTTATGTCCATATTACCTGTGGTCAGTAATCTTAAAGTGTGGTCTTCAAACCAGCAGTATCAACATCTACTGAGAGATTGTAGGAAATGTATATTCTTGGGTTCAATTGAAGAACTACTGATTAAGATCCTCTGGAGTAGGGCCAGTTCACCACTGTTTCAACAAGCCTTATATGTGATTTTTATACAGGTTAAAAATATGTGATTTTTATACAGGTTAAAGATCAATAACTCCTGCCATACATTGGCATAGGTAATACTATCATTGCTACTGTGCATATGAGGGAAGTAGGTCCACTTACACTGAACAGAAACTGGTCAAGGCCATAGTGTTGGTAGCCTATACATCCAGATGGCAAAACAATATTTTTAAAAATATAAATATTTAGCAATATTTTTAAACTGGCTCCTTAATGTCTAGTCCTTAAAATATCCTACCTTTGGAAAATGGAATTTGTGATAGTGCTATTTTGCTTTGGCACCAATCAAATTAATATGCATCTGTTTGAGTCATTTCCTTGAAATAGACTCTTAGGTGGAGATTAACCTGCAGGGAGTTTACAATGGAGTGCCTTGGCATCAACACTGTGGGATGTGAGAGAAATCACCAAAGCAGGTTACTCCAGGAGATGGGGTCTGACCCTGGGTCAGATACCTGTATGAAATTTCACATTTCTGACAGTGGGTCTTAGCTGAGAGCTGTCAATTACCAATACTCCCAACAGCTGCAGTGACGGATAGTGTTTCAGTCCTAAAGTGGAGAAACTGGGAGATTCAGGTTATACCTCATAATATCCCCCATAGCATTGCTTCCATCACCACCACCAATTTTTTTTAAACATCTAGTATAAGTGTTTATTGTGATTAAAACATTTCAGTGGGTCAGGGAGAATTGATGTTGGCCTCTTAGCCCTTCTACAGCATTGTCAGAAACTAAAACTCAGGAAAGTAGACACTTATGTGTGAGAAGAATGAACTGAAAAGGGCTGATGACTTCAGGGGCAATGACAACAGGGGGAAAAAGTGAACAGTAGTATAAAAATAACAAAACAAATATTGAGTGGAAAGCAGAGAGAAATCACCTGGGACCATAGAGTTCTGGAAATTATTATCCCAAAGTCAAATGTTTCTCAGAGCCCCCAAATAGGCTGTTGTTATTAGCATGTGGGAAGTCATCTGGGGTCCTTGGGGAGGCAAATACCAGCAGGAGTAAAACCAAATCAACTATTGATCTTCAGATTAAGGGAGAATCTACTATTGACAGAAACTTCTGGTTTTTTATTATTTATTTTGTTACATGGCAAGGACATGAATTATTTGGCTGGGAAGTTCCCATCAATAGGGTATAATAAGCCAGTGTGAAGAAAATGTCTTGACAATGCTTTTGTCTAACCATTTAATTCTGTTATTAAGCCAGTGACCTAGGAATGACTCTTTGTAATCTGTTGGAGTAAGAGTATCTGTTTTCTTCTTCCTTGCCAATACCCTCTTCCTCTTTTTCTACTCTTCCTCCTTGCCATTTGGGGTAGAACCACAAAACTATGTAGATGAATATGAAGTACTGACATCTCCCTTACATTTAAAATTCACAAATCTGAATTCAGAGAGAACTTAGGTGACAGGTTTATTTATATATATTTAAGAAAGAAAAAATCATTTGAGGAATTCTGTTAATGTCTAGTAAAATTGAACACATGAATTTATTGTCATTTTATATCTCCAAAACCACTAATGTCAGTAGAGGGGAGGAAAGGGTTATTTTATTAAAAATGAAGACAGTAGGAATGAACAGTAAGAGTACAAACTGGAAAACAAATTGAACAAGTGAAAACTGTCATAACAGACCAGAGAAAGCTGCTGTCTTAAGCTATAATGCAGGAAGCAGAGAATCAGATGGAGTGCAAGAAACATAAACCCAGAAAGGCTTAGGAATAGAAGCAGGAGTTACTTGGGATGGAGAGTAGGTCTTAATAAACAAGATAGATTGTGTACAATCTATTGGTTGATAGATTGAATAAGCAGTACTTAAATTAATTTCACATTTTCTCTCTGGCCTGTGATAAAGACTAGAAATTTACTGTGCATTGCGGTGCACACCTGTAATCCAAGGAGCTTAGAAGGCTGAGGTAGGAGGATCACAGGTTCAAAGCCAGCCTCAGCAACTTAGTGAGGCAGTAAGCAACCTAGTGAGACCTGGCCTCAAAATAAATAAATAAAAATGGCTGGGAATGTGGCTCAGTGGTCAAGTGTCCCTGGTACCAAAAAAAAAAAAAAAAAAAAAAAGACTAGAAAATTTACCCTATAATTGTGTGGATATGGTTTGAGTGTCCCTCACAGTTTGTATGTTGAAATTTAATTCCCATTGTGAGGTATTCAGAGAGTAGTAACTTAATCTGGCTATGGTGTTTGGAGGTGCGGCTTTGCTAGGTGTTTAAGATGAAAATTGTTAGAACAGAACCCCTATGATTGAATTCTGGTGACTTTTTAAGGAGAGGAAGACCATAAGTGCCCCATGCTTGCTGTATCTGACCACATGGGTGCATCTTCTTGGGATTCTGCCAGCAAGAAGGCCATCCCCAGATGTGGCCCCTTGACCTTGCACCTCCAGAACTTGAGCCAAAATAAACCCCTTTTTATTAAAACTGAAGTCTGGGGTTGTGCTGTTGATAACAGAAAGAAACTTAATACAAACCCTGTGAAGAATTTAAACTGGAGAGATTTTGCCCTTAAGAACACCAGGCATTGTGGAGGGGTTAGTCACAAGTTCGAAATGGGGTGGGAGGGGAGAGAAAAATCTCAACACTTGAACTATGAGAATCTCCATTCCCTTTCTAACTCAGCTCTGAGAATGCTGGCATGGAGAAACCAAGGAAATTTAAAAAGGAGAGAGAAAGAAAGAAAAACTATTCATTCTAGGGTAATTTTTTTAAAGTTTCAGAAGAAATAAAATACATCACTCAATTAATTATGTTAAATTTGTAATAATAATGCAAAATGGAAAGTTGATCTTTCTAAAAAAGTAAGTAGAAGGGGAAAGTACCAATTGGGAGGTATATGTTTGAAAGTTGAGGAGTGTGGGGAACCAAAATATGTCACCCAAATATGAAGGATTTTTAAGCTGAAGACAAGAAGCAGCAGATTCAGGAGAGCTTTCTGCCCTCCCTCTGCGTAAAAGCAGGACATAGATTTACACATACTAAAGATATCCTGTCCCCACTTCCAACAACTGCCCCACAGCCCCAGGGAGAGCAAAGGGTAACCACAGAAGACAACTTCAGAATCTTTTCATCTGTTGGTGATACTAGAGGAATCTAGATTAACAAGCTTTCCTACCTAGCTTTTATCTGTCATTTATTTGCCTTCTCTCCATTTGCCACTTATAAAAACTCAAAGTTCTTTTCCTTTGTTTTGTCACTTCTCAAAAAATAATGCCATTCTTTGAAGATATGTAAGTTGAAATTCAAAGCCACCTCTTCAAGAACAACTCATTCCCTGAGTGTCTCCCATGTATATGTGAAATATACATGTTAATAAACTGTTTGCTTTTTCCCTTATTAATCTGTTTTTTCCCATAAGAGTCCATTCCAAATAAGAGTCTATGAGCATTGAAAACTTATTTCTGATACTGGTGCCGAGAATCAGGGCTGAGTCCCATTTCCCTGATGTGAAGATTGAACACCTGAGAAATTTTGCCAACAAGGCAAGTATAGAAAGCAAGTTTTATTTAAAGGATAGAATAGAGATAGACTTCTCTGAAGAGAAGGGGCCCCAGAACTGGATGACCTGCTCCTTTTATACATTTTAGAATTTCTTTTGTTCTCATGCCCCCTTTTTCCCTTATCTTGCCTATGTGACTAGTGACCAAAAAGTGGGCCAAAGGTGGAGTGGTTTAAGGGTGAGAATGAAGCCGCCCAGGGGTACAGGCCTGAAGGGACCATACCAGGAGGCACACATTAACAACGGCTTGCAGGGAGGAACAATTCTCTGGAGGCAGGTAACCTTGGCAACAAGTTGAGGGGAATGGGGATGTATCCTGTAGGTATTTGCATTTTATTTCCTCTCGAATCAGCCCCATCTTCTGGATCCAATCATCCATTATCTACACTGTCCTTTTGCCCCCCCCACACCTCATTATTATTCACTACAGGTGGAAAAGAAATGTCTAAGACAGCTAAATATTCACCTTTCATAGTAGGAAGTCAATAGATAATATTTAAAAAATAGGAAGTAGCAGTTGGAATACTATGTACTTAAGTGGAAAGAGCCAAACTGGTTAGAAGTGGTTTCCTCTTAAGAATAGTAATCAGCTTGTAGAGGGATAGGAAAATATCTGCTGTTTTAGAAATGTGTCCCTTTAAAAACTCCTCTGTTTGGGTAAAATGTATACAAATGTTTGAGGTAATGTTATGTACTCCCAAGTAATTGTAAATGGCCACCAATGGCCTTTTCCACAGGTTTGCAAAGTAGATGACCTCTTTTATAGTTTTTCTTTGTAATTAATGAAGTAATCTTTGCATGTACCAAGGGCACAATACATTATTTACCCACTGGAGTTTGTTGTGCCTACTATGAAAGTCTTCATGAGAATAAGGGCAGAAAATTAGGCCTTTAAATTACCAAGACTTCAGGTGTTATGGTTAGGAAAATAAGCCCACTTATAGGATGGTAGCAGGGAGGAGCAATTTTTATACATAAATGACAGGAAACTGACAGTATTATCAGTATGTGGCAGAAAACTGTGTTTGATTAACTTCCTGGATGAAATGGTAGAATTCCCTTTGTCCCAAATAAATGAATCATGTAAAACCGATCAATACTGTAGGGCACATAGCAGTGAACTTCTTGCTGTTGTGTACTTGATTATGGTGGCTAGAGTTTGACTCACATTTTATCTGAATTTTGATGCTCACTGCTGATATTGAATCCTAAGCAGTTTCAATATAGAATACTTTTTAATGAACTCTACCATCTGACTCCATTTGATTTTATAGTGTCAAAGATTTTATAAATCATAGAAAAATATATCTATCATGCCATATCAATCTTCAGCATAAGCTGTGCTCTTAATGGGTCTGTGAATTATTTAAATTAATTATAGCATATTGAAAACATTACATAATTTCCATTATTAATATTTTGTATATGTGAAGATTGATTTTTTTCAATAAATTCTAAATGTGAATTAAAGAACTCAAATGAAGATTATATGAGTTGTTGATGGGATTACATCTCAAGATAACCATGTTGCTATTTCCTTGAACAACATGAATATGAATAAAACCTCCTTCTTACCTTCATGGGGTATGTAATCTGAATGAAGATACACAATGTGTAAGATGTTACCATGCTTAAATATTACAGAAATTGGGTGGGTCTCAAGAGAGGTAAACAAAAAGTGTTTTGGGAGTTCAGTCACTTCCAAAGTGATATTTGAATCTAATCTTGAAGGAAATTTTCATTTCTTTTTTTTTTTTAAGAGACAGAGAGAGAGAGAGAGAGAGAGAGAGAGAGAGAGAGAGAGAAGAGAATTTTTTAATATTTATTTTTCAGTTTTTGGCAGATACAACATCTTTATTTTATTTTTAATATGGTGCTGAGGATCAAACCCAGTGCCCCGCGCATGCCAGGCAAGCACGTTACCGCTTGAGCCACATACCCAGCCCAACTCTTCATTTCTTAATTGTCATTGATTAATGTCTGGATCCTAAAGAGCAAGGCTGTCCCTCATTCTTCATAATGGGCTTTCAGACCTTGAACGTTAGGGCTAGGCCAGAGAAGTTGAGGCTTCAACTCATAGGAGGTGAGGCTGGTGCTTGTCAATAGGTCCAGATATAAAGGAGAAAGGAGACCACGCAGGAGAGTGTGGCATCAGGTGGTAGGGGGTACTGTAGCCAGGTGCATGGGGCAGAGTGGCAGCAATGGGATGACCAGCCAAAAGGCAGCCAAAAGCCTCAGAAGATCTGTCACAGTGGGCCTGGGACAAAGGAGGGCTAAAATTCAGAATTGGAAAAGACACAGTAGGGGGTGAAAAGGAAGCCAGCTCTCAATTCCATGGCCGGAATCCCCATTGAAAGCCACTGACACTAGGATGACTGGGAAAATGAGACTAGGCTTTGAGGGAACAGAGGTCAACATTGCAGTGAAAAGATCCCAGATTCTGAAGTACATTGCCTTGAGTATCAATCCTGTCACTATCACCATCACTTGGTTAGTTAAATGCAAAACACAGTTCATAGTAGGTCATCAGTATAGAGTCATCATCACCAATATTTCTTCTTTTTAATTTTTTTTTTAAATTTTAAATTTATATATGACAGCAGAATGCATTACAATTCCTATTATATACATAGAGCACAATTTTTCATATCTCTGGTTGTATACAATGTATATTCACACCAATTTGTGTCTTCATACATGTACTTTGGATAATGATGACCATCACATTCCATCACCAACATTTCTTATCAAGACAGAGACAGGTTAAAGCTGGGCATGGTGGTTCCCACCTGTAATCCCAGCAGCTGGGGAGTCTGAGGCAGGAAGGATCTCGAGTTTAAGCCAACCTTAGCAATTTAATGAGGTCTTGTCTAAAAATGAAAAAGGACTGATGATGTGGTTCAATGATTAAGTGCCCCTGGGTTCAATCCCTGGTAGAGAGAGAGAGAGAGAGAGAGAGAGAGAGAGAGAGAGAGAGAGAGATGTGTGTTCAGAATTAAATAAAAAGATCAGATCAGAGCAGGACTCACTATACGTCTTATTTACAGCAAAGTTTCTAAGAATAGAATTCAAATTCCTTAAACTTCTCCTGATATATTTCTATGTAAGTACTTTCCTCAGCTTTAAAATAGTTCACAGGATCAATACATAAGCTAATCATGAAGATTATATGTTGGCATGTATATAAACATCTTAGTGTAGTGTCTAGTAAATTGTTCTTGATGAATGAGCTGTTGCCATTATTGTTACTAGCTCCCTTGGAAAAAATAAACAGCAAAATCTGAGAGTGGGCTTTTCTTCTCTTTATTTGAAATTTGAAGTTTTAGACTCAAATATGGTAGGGGGATCTCCATCCTTTCTTCTCTATAGACATCCATCCAGTACAAGTGAGCTTAGGCCTTAAAGGCTGGCGTAAGGTATGCCTATTGATAAGACTCAAGTGCATCTCTCTCCCTGAGAAAAGGAGACTCATGGAAGCAAGAAAGGGGCAGGTGAGTTACACATGTACAGACAATGCATTGAAAGAGCCCCAGTTGACTCCTGGAATTTATTAGATTTCAATCGAAAATCTACCAATTAGAAATCCCTTATTACCAATAATTTCAATTTGAAATGGAGAACTCCAGTGGATGATTTGATGAACTAGCAACTACTCATTGTCTTTGCCTTCCTGGAAAATTTACCCCACAAACCTAGCTCTGGATTCTCAGAGGCAAATGGCAGTCTTACTCATGAGAATTCATTTGCAAGTCTGCAAATACAATAAACTTGTCTATTCTTGAGACTGGAGCCAGGAGGGTAATATGAAAGATAGCAACATGTAGGAAAATTCATCCTTCAATTTATATAAATGTTCAAAAACACTATAGATTTCAGAAGAAAAGATTAATTTCAAAGGTCCATGTGGGGGATGATAGATACACCATGAAAATAGTGGCACTTAAAATACAATTGTGTTCTAGGGCCTTTCAGTTCAAATAAAGCACAGTATCTTGTTGATTCCAGCGTCTGACTGGATCCACTCAATTAATTACAAACATTTCTTGACCATTGTGTATCAGGCCCTGGAATAGAATGTAGGTGCTAAAAATAATCATGGTTGTACTCAAGTGGGAAACAGACAATTATGCTAGAAGGGTTATCATATAGGTATGAGACAGATACAATGGAGCAGAGGGCAGAAGCATCTAATCCAAACAGTGTTATAGTTTGGATCTTGAATCTTCTTATAAATCCCATGTGTCAAAGGATTGATGCCCAGCTGATGGCACTATTAGAAGGTGGTAGAAACTTTAGGAGGTGGGGCCTAGTTGAAAGACCTGGCTCACTGGTGGCATGCCTTTATAGGATATATTTTGTCCCTTGATCCTTCACTCCTCCCCTCTGCTTCCTGACAAACTCCTTATCATGGTGTTCTGCTTCACCATAGGCCCAGAATCAATGGGGGCAATTAATCAGACTGAAACTCTGCAACTGTGAGCCAAAATAAAATTTTTTTAAAAGTTGATTTCTATCAAACTTGTCATCATAGTGATGAAAAACTGACTAACACAAAGAGCATGGGGTGGTAAGTGAAAATTTCCTGAATGAGGTGATAACTTGACTCTTATGGTGTAAATAGCAATCAGCCAACTAAGAACTGGGCTGAGTGAGGAATGGTGAGTTCATTTACATTTAAGGCTACATGGCACACATTTGTAATCCCGGCTACTCTGAATGCTGAGGCTGGAGGATCACAAGTTCAAGGTCAGGCTCAGCAACTTAGCAAAATCTTGACTCAAAACAAAAATATAAAGAGTTGGTGATGTAGTTAAGTGGTAGATCTCTTGCCTAGCATGTGGGAAACCCTGGGTTTAATCCCTAGTACCACACACATACAAAAAAATGAGGTCATGTGAACAATCTACTCAAAGATGGAGGAGGTGTAACACAGTGAGAGAAGTGCTGATTCCATGTGTTTGGAGTATGGAAGGCAGGAAAGAATGATAAGGATGGAGAGTAGGTCATGATGTCTGTAGTTTGAATGTAAGATTCATGAGTTTTAAATTTTTCCCAAAATTTGAAAATAGGAATTGAGAGAATTTGTATCAGGAAATAGCATCATTAGAATTGTATTTTACAAAGATTATTCTGCTCTATAGTAGCTCATCATTTGTCAGCACGGAAGCAGTTCCTTAGTTGCTTGGAATTTGTAAATATCTATGATTGTAGGTGCATTAAAAAGTATGCGCTTGGGGGCTGGGGATGTGGCTCAAGCGGTAGCGTGCTCGCCTGGCATGCGTGCGGCCCAGGTTCGATCCTCAGCACCACATACAGGCAAGGATGTTGTGTACGCCAATAACTAAAAAATAAATATTAAAATTCTCTCTCTCTCTCTCTCTCTCTCTCTCTCTCTCTCTCTCTCTCTCTCTCTCTCTCCCTCCCTCTCTTTAAAAAAAAAGTATGAGCTTGGGTCTTAATTAAAAAAAATATGCACCATGCCTCTCCCACACTGTGTTAGTCAGCTTTCCATTGCTATAGCTAAAATACCTGAGAACAACTTGGAGGAGGAAAAGTTTGTTGGGGGCTTATGATTTCAGCATGTCAGCCTATGACCAGCTGACTGCATTACTCTGGGCATGAGGTAAGGCAGAACATCATAGTGGCAGTCAAGAAGCAGAGACAGAGATCAGGATGCCTGGGACAAAGGATAAACCCACAAGGCATGCCCCCAGTGACCCACTACCTCTACCTCCAGCCATGCTCCACCTGACTACAGGTATCACCAAGGAGAGTAGTCCTTTTAAATGATTAATCCAGGCTGGGACTGTAGCTCAGTGGTAGAGTGCTTGCATAGCATGTGTGAGACACTGGGTTTGAAACTTAGCACCACATAAAAATGTCCATCTACACCAACAACGAAATTTTTAAAAAATGATTAATTCATCAATTGGATCAATCCACTGATTAGATTACAGCTCTAATAATCTAGTCATTTTTGCCTCCAAACATTGTTGCTGCATTGCCACATTGCCTAACATGAGCTTTTTGCTCATATGCTGCTGGACTACCCATATCCAAACCGTAATATGGACTTAGTACATTCCAACCTCAGTACCCATGGAACATGTCATTTGTTTTCAAAAATAGAGAAACTTTGAAATGTCCTTATTTCAGATGAAGATCATTTTTAATTAAAATTCAAGTCAATTGTGAGTTATAAATTCAGGGTTTTTTCCCTTTAAAAGTCATTTTATTAAGAAAGCTGGACAAGCCATGAGGACACCAGTTTTCTTGGCTGAGATTGGTTCCCCTAGAAAAAGACCCTATGATAAGAATTCAAGTATAAGTAGTTTATTTGAGAAAGAAATACAAGAAAATACTCACAGTGAAGTAAGTCAGGAAAAAGAAGACCACCAATAAAAGTTATATTTTTATGATTGTCAGTTTTATTTATCAACTCAGCTACACTGTACTCCATACTCATTCTCTCAAACACTAATCTAAGTTTCACTGAAAGTATTTTGTAGATGTAATTAGTGTCTATAATCATATAATTTTAAGCAAAGTAAATTATCCTAGATACTCTGAGTGGGCCTGACTGAATCAACTGATTATCTTAAGTAGCTAGTGAGGTTTCCCTGAAGAAGAAATTTTACTTATGAATAGGAGCATTTATTCCTTCCTGTCCTCCTAGATGAGCTGACCCTCACATTTCAGACTTGCCAACCCCCACAATGGCATAGGCCAATTGCTTGCAATAAATCCCTTTATATATAATTGTCCCTCAGTAATTAGGAGACTTGATTCCAGGAACCCTCAATCCATACCCAAATCCACCCATGCTCAAGTCTCTTATATACTATTTCCATATAACTTTCACACATCCTCTCATATACTATTTTTCCTCTCATATTCTTGAACTGATCTCTAGATTACTTATGATACTTAATACAAAGTAAATGCTATGGACATAGTTGTTATACTGTATTGTTTCAGGAATCATGACAAGAAAAAGGTATGTACTTGTTCAATACAGACTCAATCTTTTTTAAAAAAGTATTTGTATCTATGATTGGTTAAATAGGCAGATGGAAAAACCTATGGATACAGGACTGATTTTGTATATTTTACTGGTTTTGTTTTTCTGATGGAATTATGTCTGCTACAATTATCAAGCCATTTTCCACTATGGACAATAGGAATTTAATCCTCTTAGGTGTTCTGAGAACCGGTGTAGCACACATGCCTCTGAACTATTCTACCCTAGGGGTGATGATGTTGAGATATTTATGCATCAACTCTCAGTGATATCAGTCATTTTTTACAGCTGCTCCCAGGCATTCTTATTTCCCTGGCATTTCCATCCTGCCAGATGCATATAGGCAGAGAGACCTCTCAGGCCAAGAGTTACAGGTACCAAAAGTAAGAACTTAAACTGCATGTAAGGAAATGGTAAATTTCAAGGAGATATGGGTGGCCCAGCAGCACTATCTGCTGTCTCTCTAAAGGGTGTAAAGTTTCAAGAAAGAAAATACAGATAGAAAACTGTAAGGTAATAAAGGAAAATGCCTCCATTTCTAAACAGAAATATGCCCCCATCCTGTCCCTGGGTATTCTGCAGTGCCCATGGTCCCCATCTTTTCCATCATTGCACACACTGAAATTGTCTCAGGGGATGGGCACTAGTATCTGCCTAGCTACCAGTGTCAAGAGAGAGTAAGAAGACAGGCATGGTGCTATATGCCTGTATTCCATACTACTCAGGAGGCAGCAGGATTTCAAGTTTGAGGTCAACCTGGGCAATTTAGCAAGACTTTATCTCAAAATAAAATTTTAAAAGGGCTGGGGGATGTTTCAAATTACATATATGTATACATATACATGTATATAGTCAGGGAATGTAACTCAGTGATAGAGTGCTTTCCTAGCATGTGTGGGACCCTGGATTCAACCCTCAGTACACACACACACACAAAAAAAAAAAAAAAAAAAAAAAAAAAACCAGCAAGAGAATCTGATGATGGAGGCTTCACAGGCCTTCATACTCAAGGAATGGTACAGTGCCCCTAATAAGGGAGAATGATGTAGCAGATCAATCACCAAGTGCCATTCTATTTATACAGAAGTGACTAACCAAAATGACAAGTTTAGGTTTTTACTATATTTTTCAATCTTCCTCAGAAGGCTGTTTGGTATAGTAGTTAGAGCATGAGCTCTGGGTCCAGACTGCTTTGTTTCAGATTCCAGCTGGGCCACTGATACGCATTTCACCCTTGACCAAGCTGCTTAACGCTTCTGTGTCTCAATTTCTTCAGTTGTACAATGGTTGCTGTGAAGGTTAAATGAATTAATATATCCAGCTGCTTAGAGAATTTTGTTTATAAATGTGTTGTTAATAGAACTAATGTCATCATCATCATCATCATCATCATCATCATCATCATCACTGACTCAGGGCCTGATGAAAGGTGGAGCTGGCTTGGGGTACCATGTTGGAAATGAAATTAATGAGTAGTAAACAAAATCACATTATTAGAGTGATTAAAAAATCATGAATACTGCAGTTCTCTAATTATGGGTTGTTAGCATGGAACATGCACTATCCTTTCTTGATATTTCAAAGTATGAGTTGATGATAAAAATCAAGAAAGTGGCCTTTTATCTCTCTCTCTCTCTCTCTCTCTCTCTGTGTGTGTGTGTGTGTGTGTATCTATATCTCCTCTGTGTTGGCAATGATGATGATAGGATGATAGGAAGGAAACATTCAACCCATGTATAATGCAGGTTCATAGACAGGTTCCCATTTTTAAGTTTTCCACCTGGGAGTGGTCTGCAATTAAGTGCCAAGTGCCAGAAACGACTTGGTAACAAAGAGTGAGATCTGGACTCATATGCTTAGGTTCAAATCCTAGTTCTGTTCTGTAATATCTAAGACCATGGGAGAATGGCTTAGTCTCTCTATATACTTAAATCTCCCTGTCTGTCAAATGAAGATGCAAACAGTACCAACCTCAGGAATTCCCTAAAACAAGAGTCAGTGAATTAGACACATAATTTACTGGGTCAAGTTCAGCCTGCCAACCATTTTTGCAAATAAAGTTTTATTGGAACACAGCCATACTCATTCATTTACACTTTGACCTTTTAAAATATTAATTTTTAGTTGTAGTTGGACACAATACCTTTCTTTTTATTTATTTATATGTGGTGCTGAGGACCGAATCCAGGGTCTCGTATGCACTAGGCATACCCTCTACTGCTGAGCCACAACCCCAGGCCAATATTTTGACTTTTTGAGGTGAACAGTGAGTCAGACATTTTGTGGCTCACAGAGCTGAAAATAACTTATTGTCCAGTCCTTTGCAGAAAAGTTTCACCAACTCTGACTTTTAGAAGTAAGATAATGCATAAAATTGTGCATCCTGGTTTCTGGCACATCACAAGTACTCAGTGAATACTAATGACTAGATTTCTCAATTACTAAAACTGTAAGAATAATTTACTAAGGCCTGAACACACAACTAATATCCATAAGCATATGGGTAAATGTGTATCTAATTGAACTTCTAAGATGCTGGAAAAGTTAGACTAATATCATGTAGTCCATTGTTTTCTGGTATTTTTGTATTTTCTTTATTCATTCACTAATTTGCTGTGTCCCAGTTGTGTTCTTATATCTAGTATTCTGATAGGTTAGTGGGCCATTAATCCATGGGCTTCTGCCTGAGCCTATGGACATTTCAGCATCCAAGGAGAATCAGGGCTGTTGAGGGCTATGTCAAGGGATGTCCTGTGATCTTTGGATCCATGTCTGAGTCCAGCTGAGAGGAACTCTGCTTTTACATGACACTGTGTAAGAGAGGAGAGCATGCTCATGTTTCCTTTAATATTCCAGAGATAAAGTAGAAAACAAAACAAAGAGAAAGGATGAGGGGCATTCTTCCTTATCAGTATGTTGCATGCCATGGCTGCAACTCATATGCAGGGTGAGGAATTAGGAGATGGTGCCCCAGCACCACTATTTATGATGCCTGTTACTTCTAGCAGGTAAAGCATAGGAGCTCAAGAAGAAGAGCACTTGCCAAGCAGATACTAAAGTGACATCCTAGAGGGGAAAACTCTAAGAACTATTAAGAAATTCATTTGCAACAACTGCATGGAGGTCCATAAATTGTTAAGGGAAATTTTGAGGAGGGCGGAGGCTCTTACTTTAAGAGCCTATACCTTGAAACTGATGAAACTGGAGGTGTGTTATTGAATTCATGTTCATATGCACAAGTTGGTGAGATGTAGTGCAACTTCATTGTATACTCACTGACACAAACATACAGTGAGGGTTCATTTTTCTTTACCCAAAGAAGCCTTGGTTCAAAAGAATTTAAAGACCCTAATAAACCCTGAAAAGTCAGAAAATTTTGTCCAACATCCTTGTTCCACAGATGGAAAAACTGAGACTCAGAGAAAGTAATATGCTAGGGTTCCCCAATTATAGTGGGAAAGCAGGACCAGACATAGGTTGAAAGCCTTGTTCTGAGATGACAGAGGAGCAGTACTGGAACTGGTCTAGGAATTGATCCAATGAAGTCTTTTGTCCTAAAGGGTTTGTCACAAGCAGGACTTCTCCTGACATTTGTAGGGCCCAGATGGAGAGTACAAATGAAATCCCACACACTATTTACCTGCATGTATAAATGGTATAAATCAAGCTAGCTTGTCCATTAAAATATGCTTTATCCACCTGTTTTGACAACTATACTTTCATAAAAATCTGGAAATTCTGGCTCAAATTAGAATTCTCAGACTCCTTGACCCCATGGATTCTTCCCTTGTGTAGCAGGGTACAGTTTGAGGACAGCCAGAATGAAAATCTTTAAAACCAGCATTTGGGTCAGGAGTTTTTCTTGCTAGTTCTAAGCAAAATATTAGTGGCCAGTTGTATGGCAGAAATTCATAATCAGGACAAGTAGGAACCACACAAAGGATTTTCTAAACTGTCTACAAGGAGATATAGCCCTGTATTTTCTACCCTGTCTACGCAACCCCCTTCCTTCCCAAATCCAGCTGAGCTCAATGGAAGCAGCAACTATTACAAAACATTTCAACTAATAGAGACTCAATCTGATAGGCAGGAGGTAATCTTAGGGAGCATCAATTTGCAGGGATGTGGAGAATTTTGGAACCATATTGGGATAAATAATATGGGGTCCTGTAGACAGAATCCAATTAAGTTGAACCCCCGGTCGAGATTTCTCTAGCTGTCATCTCTACATAATAATCTCAATTCCAAGGCTCTTAAGGCCACCTGAGCCTCTTTAGTCTCGTTTCAGTTGTAGAAAGGAAACAGAAAAACGTCCATTTTATTTGTACTAGATGAACGGGCAAGTAGATTCTTTCTGCTGTATTTTGTAGACCTTTGGCTGTTCCACAGAATGCTTCTATTGGCAGCTTGGTAATTTCCTTTACTTACAATTTAACAATACTCTCTATGCTTTTAGTAACAGTAGTAGTGAGACAATTAATCTTGTCAACATACCTTCCTTTTTCCTCATTCCATCATTATTTCCACCACTCCATCTTCCAACTTCATTTACTGTGTTCTTGTGCCTTATTTCTGTATCTGAAGAGTGGCAGGATTCAATTTTCTTATCTTCTCAAAGTGCTTTTGCTTAAAATGGGAGACAATTACATTCAAAACAGAAGGAAATTATGGGTGTAAGTACTTTATACTTTCAACTGTATTATCTTCAGGAGTGTTCCTTTGGTTTGATTGACCAAAGAACTAGGACATTCTGGACTTAAGATAGGTCAAGTATCTTCTAAGATGCTTTATTATGAAACTATCCAAAACCACTTCACACAACCTTAGAAATGGTTTGGGAATTGGAGAGGTTTCACTTCTAGGTGATATTAGTTAATAAGGAAAGAATGATGACAGAGTTATTTAAGAAATGTAGATAATGAAAACTGCATATACAAGTCTATCATGGTCTTATTCTATTTTGTAATTCATCAAAATCCACAAATATTTCTTGGAGACTTTTTAAGTACTTGATGCAGATCAATAGTATTTTGATTTCAAGGATAGCAACTAATCCATATAAAATTGGCAAACAGCTTGAAAGAAAAATCAATTTCTGGTGCTAAAGTGACCATATTTCTTAGTTGTTAGTTCTAAGGTACGTGTTTTTGCTTTGTTCACCCACTTACCAGTTATGAATCATGTTTAGAATGCCATCATTGTTTTTAAGGAATATCTACCAGGCTTGGATCACACTATCCTCATTATATAATTTGCCTTTAAAAAGAACTACCTAACATTCATAACTTCAGGGAGATTTTGGTATAGATTAAAGAAAAAATCAACTAAACCCAACTACCCAGAGGAAGGATACTGGGAAGATGGCAGTCTGAACACATACTTTTTAAATCCTTGTTTCCTCCTTCCTACTCCAGTGAATTTCAAGTGAAAACCTGTGTGATTGTGTGTGTGTGTGTGTGTGCGTGTGTGTGTGTGTGTGTCTGTCTGTCTGTTCATCCGTCCTTAGGGATGGAAAGGGTTGGGAAGGTAGTATAGAGGTGATCATGTTTCACTGAAGTAACTTGACAGGGATCCCATACATCTGGAAATCTTTAGGCTTTCCAGATCACCTTGTAGAAATCAGACGAAGAGGAGAAAGATACCTCCTGTAGTATGATTTCAATCACCAGAACAAGAGAGTATTCTTTCTGTTATATTTTAAAATAAGGATCTGAGACTCTGAGGATCTGAGAGAGCAGCCAGAAAATTCTAGGGATTTTCTAAATATGTGGAGATGAACCCTTTCTACCTGTTCACTGTATACCTGACATCCTGACATACCCTACTGATCCCATGGATTCTTACCATCCTTGAAGGAGACTGCACCTATGAACTGGTAAAAAAAAAAAAAAAAAAAAAAAGGAAAGCCATTCAAAGCTCAAACCTGGAAAACATTGAAATAGAGTACTCAGTATCAGTCAATTCTGTTGTTTTCTTAGCAGTTAAACATTCAATATTTCTTACTTCATTCTTCTGCAAAGCCACCACAGCCCGACAGTGTCCAATAACCTTGCCTGCAAAGGTTCTGAAAAAGATTCCTTAACTTGTTGGAGCAAATGGACAGATAATGCACAGGTCAATTAATGGAACTTATAGTTCAAAGGAGAGAAGTTTAGCATTAGAAGAAAACTTAAGAATTATCATATGTTTTCACACATACAGTGGCCCAGGAAGTATACTAACTACGCATCATATCTTAACAAACAAACAAAAAAATTCTTCAGTGCAGCTAAACATTAAATTAGAAAATACTTCTAAAATGAGGAAGATGGAATGTCTAAGAAACAGTGGTGAATAATAAATTTAGGAACCTTTGCCTAGGTACCTCCATCTCTTCTCCATTTTCTTTGCTATTATACTAATCTAGACTATCGTAATCTCTCACTAAATGGCTTCAGTCACCTCCTGTTCTCTGTGTATTCATGAAACTTCCCTTCATTTTAGCCAGACTAATCTTTTCTTTTTTTAATATTTATTTTTTAGTTGTAGTTGCACACAATGCTTTTATTTATATGTGGTGCTGAGGATCGAATCCAGGGCCTCGCACATCCTAGGCAAGTGCTCTACCACTGAGCCACAACTCCAGCCCCACCAGACTCATCTTTTCAAAGGATACTTTTATCATGTCACTTCTTCCACACTCCTAAAACCACTTAGCAGTTTCTCGTTGTTCTTAGGTTAAAAAGCAAAATCTTTAACATGCACAGAGAATATTCAGCCCAGTCTAACTCTGCATTACCTACCCAACTTTGTTGTGTATGACTTTTACCTTTATTTTGTATCACATGTCCTCTTACCATGGGAATTTTGCACTCTGAACTTATTCCTATAGCTTTCTCACTTTTGTGCTTGGTTGAACTGTGGTTCATTCATTTTGATGGAAGACCCTAGAAAAAGATTGCTCTCTGACAGAAAACTGTTGAGACTCAACTCAGAAGGGAAAGAATTAATCAGCTGTAAATATAATTCTTTTTTGTATTGTCTTATGGTTAGAGCAAAAGTATAAATTGCTGGATAGATCAGAAGTTGTCCAACAGAAGGAGGAAACAAAGATGACAACATTGGATATTGTCTGCAAATTAGTGACATGTCTCAGATAGTGATGTGGGAGAAGCATGTTGTTGAATCATCTAAAATCTTAAATGTACTCATTCACTCTCTAGAACTCCCTGGAACCACTCCACAAATTAAAAAATGGGATAGTTGATCCTGCATAGAAAATTGTCAAAACTTGGGGAAATTTATACTATGCTTAAAAGAGAGAAATTTAATGAATGTTAATGTTTTATGACTGTGGAACAAATTACCATGAATTCACTTGTTAAAAATAGCACATGTTGATTTTCTCAGAGTTTCTAGAGTTGACGAGCACATGTGTAACTCGGATACAACCTCTTCTCCGAAGTCACATGGTAGCAATCAAGGTGCTATCTAGGGCTGCTGGCTCATCTGAGCCTCAATTAGGGAAGGATCTACTTCCAAACTCCAATGGTTGTTGGCAGCATTAAGTTACATTCAGGCTGTTGGAAATAGGCCTCAGTTTCTTGCTGGCTTTTAGCCAAAGATCACCCTCAGTTACTTCCTAGATGGCCCACTTCTTTGGCTGGTTCACACCATGTTGGCTATCTTCTTCAAAGCCAGTACAGGAAAGAGTCTTTCAGCATGTTACAATCTTATGTAAAATTATCATATACACATAATCATATACAATCATGTGTTACATAATGACATTTTATTCAATGCTAGACTACATATATGATGGTATATACTAGATAGTCTAGGTCCATAGTAGGTTGTACCATGTAGGTTTATGTAAATATACTCTATGATGTTTGCACGATGACAAAATTACCTAATGACATAGTTCTTATATTGTGTCCCCACCATTAAGTGATATATGATTAATGTCTCTTCACCTTTGCTATATTCTATTGCTTAGAAACAAAGCACATGTTCTGTTCACACTCATTGGATGAAATGACATGAAGTCAAGAATATCAGGACGTAGAGATCGTGCATGCTGCCCCAGGCTCTGTCCTACTACAATTGGGTATATATGTTTTTTTTTTTTTTTTTCCAGCTCTAAGAAATAGATCATCTTGGGGCTGAGGCTGTGGCTCAGTGGTAGGGCACCTGCTATGCAAGTGTGAAGCACTGGGTTTGATCCTCAGCACCACATAAAATAAATACAGATATTGTGTCCATCTACAACTAATAAAATGTAAAAAAAAAAAGAAATAGATCATCTTGCATAATACTGCATGACTTTGACTATGACAGTAAATAAAGGTTTATGATGGTCCTTCAAAATGTCAAAATTGCCCTACAATACTGAAAAGGGATTTAATAATTCCCAAAGATCATCAAGGTTCCTGTGGTAGTATCACCTTAATATAATTTATTGTAAAGAACTCAGTGTGATAACTTATGAAGGAAAAAAAGGTTTCATAAATTCTTGAGAACAAAAATTCAAAGATAAAAATTTGTCTAATCATGAGAAAGTGTTTCTTTGAGCAAGCCCAATAAGTACCTGGAAACTTGGAAATTCTAATCTTATAGAGAAGATAAATGCTATTAGATATTGAGGTAAGCAGATCAAAGTGACCATAATAATAACATTGTTCCCAGGCCCATTAGCTATTATAATTTGGTTTCCCACATATTTTCTATAAGGAATATAATGGTGCTGGCCAACAGGATGGAATCTCCTTGGCTATTGCACCATATTCGATGATTTCCGTTTCTATTCATGCATCAGATTTTGTGCCATTGCATAATGAGAATCAGTTTCCTTGAAATGTATCAATTATCAGGGCATTAACAAAAATGTACTTTTCATATGTTCATACCATATGTCTTTAAAGTTATGCCTAAGCTGATGTTTCATTTTAAAGATGAGAAAACTGAGAGGTTAACCAAATAGGTTAAATACCAATGGCTAGGAAAAGGAAGAATCAGGCTTTCAGCGGAGGTATCTCTATTTACATATTTCTAGTGGTTCAATATCATTTCATTTGAAAGGTTTTCACTACCTGGGAAGTATTCTCTGGCTCCTGACCTAAGGGTAGTGCTTCAATCATGGGAAAATAAAGATCTGGGTCCTAAAAGTAGAGGAGCAAAGTAGGACTTAAATGCAGTGGGCGGACAATTGGACTCAAGACAGAATCATGAGTTATTGAATTCACACTGCTGATAATCTGTTTAGGAATGCAATTGGCTCTGCTGTCTGAAGGAAGCCTTAGTCTGCCAGTAATTGAATAAATGAACCCTAACTGCAGGGAATTTGGGACGGGGAACAGTGAGATTGTCAGGGGATCAAGCCAGTAGAGATTTGCTCCCGGTCTTTAATTCGAATTAGTCTGTGGATTGGATGTTAATGTTGATTTCTTGGCTTGGAGAGATTTATATTGGTTATGTAGGAGAATGTCACTGTTTTAGTGGAATATATATTGAGGTATTTTGAGGTGATGGAACATTACATCAGAGGTGGCTGTCAAGTGTTCAGAAAAGACTAATAATGGGTGACAGGAGAGACAGAAGAACAGATAAAAATGTGTGTCAGGAGGAGATAAATGAAATAAAATGTTAACAATTAGAATCATGTGTAAAAGAGATATAGAATTATTTATACATTTCTGTAAGTATCAATTGCTTCAAAACAAAATTTTACAAATAAACCTGATGTGATGATACTGGGCACATTTTACAAATGAGAAAAAAGAGTACTTAGAACAACCAGAGTACTTGCCCCAGGTTACTGTTGGTAAGGGGTGAACATCAGCCAGATGTTTGAGAAGGTGAGGAGAGTGAGGTAGCAATTGGCCTGTTAAGTATGTTAGAATTTCCACTGTAGTCTAGTGTCACCATCTTGTTAAGTTCTTGTCCTTCAGGCTGCATAAAAATGAGCTCAATTCAAAGGAGGTATCCACATAAATAGAAATCTTTCCATATAGCAGTGATGTGTCACACCTCTAGCCACTCTCTGCTATCATCCAAACCCAAACTATGGTGGAATGCAGAATGAAAAGTTGCAAAAACTAATGTTAGAAACTGTACATATGAAGAAAGCCAAAGCCCAAAAACCAAAAACAAGATGTTGAAGAAGAGAGGTATTCCTGGGTACGTAAAATTTAATGTCTTATGACAATTAACAAAGGCTACTTTTGTAAAAGCTCTTAAAGAAACAGTTTGGCTCTGTACCTATCTAATGAGGTTTTTCATTATTTCATGGGAAAAGGGTATCAGCAGGAAGAAAGGGAGCAGGTGGTGAAGGAGGTAATAGAACTTTAAAATTGGGCAATTTATCACTTAGAAGGTAAGAGATTAGCATTTTTGGGGGAGGGGTAGCATTATAATGCAACAAATATCTTGCATATTCCCTTGGTAGCAAATACAAAGTATGTGGCAAAGAGAGTAGTAAAAAGTAATTTGTCTTTCCTAAAAATAAATGTTGGGGCTAAGGATATAGCCTGGCCCTGAGTATGAGACTGAGCAATAAAAAAAAAAAAAGTGAAAATAACTTAGTTTTCCTTTTGATGAACACCCTCAAATCATCATCTTTAATGTTCTCTTAGAAGCCATTTAGTTAAAAGAGAAAAATAACATTATACACAAAATCACTGACTTATTAGGTAAAAGATATATGCTGGACTTTAATATTCTTGGATTCTAACTAATATATGTGTGACTTTTAAATAATCTAAGAGTCACATTAAGCCTAAAGAAATCATAACAGGGCTTGGGCTGTAGCTCAGTGGCAGAGCACTTGCCTTGCATGTGTGGGCACTGAGTTCAATCCTCAGCACTACATTAAAAATAAATAAATAATAAAGGTACTGTGTCCATCTACAACTAAAAAAAAAAATTAAAAAAAGAAAACCATTGTATCCTGTTTTATCAAGACTAAATTCTCCTTGTGGCCCTTGATTGGTGTCTGCCCCACTGAATTGACTTTACATTATTAACTGTATTTTGAAATATGAATCACCAGATACACAGGAAGACAGAAAGAAGCTAAATATCCTAGTAAAGAACTGTTTTCCAATGGCTTTGTGGTTTTGGTGGCTATTTTCCCTTATATCTTACTGATTATCTAAGCAATGTGAGAAGGAGACATTCAAGTTCCATGAATCTAATCTTAAGACCTAGGTAAATCTCATTCCCCTGGCATGATCAAGTTCAGTAGTAGGAACAGTCTTATCTGTAGTGGCCATGTAACTTTGTGGTTAGATTTTCATTATATGATAGTTCCAAAATTATCTCTGATGTTCCTGACATATCACCCCCCACACACATATATACATCCCTCCCCTCTAATAATGCTCAAGTTCAATTTCTTCTATAGTCAAATATAAAAGGACCCAATTACAGACTATCATGTCAGGACTTAGCACATATACTTGTTATACTATTTAATGCTTTTTAGTCACTCTTATAGTTTTGTTGTTGTTGATTTGTTTTTTGTTGGGAGAGAGGGAAGGTTCGCTTTTGATTGTCTCTTAAAAACAGTATTTATTGTTCTCACTTCTGTAGCACATATACTAAAATAGAAATGATACTGAGAATATTAGTGTGTCCTCTGTGCAAGGATGACATGCAATTCCTGAAGCATTACATATTTTTTAAAACAGCATAGGAATTCCTTGCCTTCTACCATAACCACGTTCTCAAACTCAGCTTCAGATTAATTAAAAAAATAATTGTTGTAATTTACCTGTCATAATTCTTGCTGAAACTCCAGGGCTTCCTCACATTACTGCAAATTCCATTTTATAACAAATCAGTACAACTAAATGACATTTAGTAAAAGAATTTACTTTTGAAATAGTAAAAAAGCAAAAATACATCATCTTTCTTTGCATTAACATTAAATAACCCATCTGAGAATTATCAGAAGGTATTTAAGTTCAGTTGAAAAGTCTGACCTTGCAAGCTAGAATAACCTTCTTCCTTAATTTTTTTTCTTAATTTTATATGTGAATGATTTTCAAGTTTTTCAAGTTTTGCCAAGAGTGATGTACAAGTTTACTATTCATTACTATTCTGCAATCTGTATACGGGGTAAAAATGTGAGTTCATAACCCACTGGAATCAAATGTATGAAATATGATATGTCAAGAGCTATGTAATGTTTTGAACAACTAATAATTAAAAAAATTTAAATGTGGTACATATACACAATGGAATATTACTGAGCCATAAAGAAGAATGAAATAATGGCATTTTCCAGTAAATGGGTAGAACTGGAGACTATTATGCTAAGTGAAATAAGCCAATCCCCCCAAAACAAGGCTGAATGTTTTCTTTGATATGGATCTGCTGACTCACAATAGGTGAGGTGTGGTAGGGAGGAGGGGATGTTCATGGATTGGACATGGAGAAGTGGGGGGAAGGGAGAGGGGATGGGACTGGGAAAGACAGTAGAATGAATTGGTCATAGCTTCCCTATGTTCATATATGAATCCATGACCAATGTATAATCACAAAATGGGAAGTTATACTTCATGTATATATGATGTCAGAATACGTAATTCTACTATCATATATAACTAAAAAGAATAAATTTAAAAAGTAAAAAAGTCCTTTATAGAAAATTGCATAATATCTGCATATAACCTACACACATCCTCCTATATGCTTTAAATGACCTCTAGATTACTTATAATAACTAACAAAATGTAAGTGCTATGTAAATACTTATTATACTGCATTGTTTAAGAATAATGACAAGAAAAAAGTTTGTACATGTTCAGTCCAGAAAACATTTTTAAAAATATTTTAATCCACTGTTGGTTGAAGATGTGGGTGTGGAGAACTGACTGTACGTAAATGCTGAAATGTGTCTAACCCCCGTCACTCATGTTCTTGATTCTTGCAAATACCACTTTTCTTTTTTTTTCCACTTTTTTTTTAAGAGAGAGTGAGAGAGAGAGGAGAGAGAGAGAGAATTTTAATATTTATTTTTTAGTTTTCGGCAGACACAACATCTTTGTTTGTATGTGGTGCTGGGGATCGAACCCGGGCTGCATGCATGCCAGGCGAGTGCGCTACCGCTTGAGCCACATCCCCAGCCTGCAAATACCACTTTTCAAGACTGAAGAAGTTCAATGTCTTCAGATTTTGTGGAGAAAAATTTCCTCCTAACACCCAAGGTGGTTTGATTTAATGATGTATGTCACTTTCAGGAATGCCCTGTATATATCATTTGTTTCTTCCCCTGCTCATTATGCTTTTTCCTTTCTGTTTTGGCAGAAAGCCAGCATTGAGAATTTTAATTCTCTAAAAGAAGTCAAGCATATTAACTGAACTCTTCAAGAAGGAATTAATTAGTTCTAGTAACAATTTTCATTAAACAAGAAGGGATGATGTTGCCTATTTAAAGAAAAGAAAAATTAAAGAAGATTTTTTTAATATAAAGCTTTTTACAATAGCCTTTTAAGAAATGCCATCTGACATGGCCAAGATATTTCAGCTGGAGCAGACATCATAAACCTTGAGAAAGTACAAAACTGTCATATACTTTTTGAGAGCCAGCTTTCTCAACCATTTAATAGTGATAGAAGGTACCTCCCAGGGTTGGTGTGAAACAGTCCATGTGAGCAATTTACTTAATACAATTATGATTCTGTTTCCTTATCTTAAAAATGGACATATGTCTTGTTCATTCATTGAGATTGTATTCCATTAACTAGAAACATACCATATTATGCAAATGAAGAAAATATTACTATTCTATTAGTGAGTTAGTATACTGATTGTCAAACTCTCCTCTGATCAGGCCATGTATACTGTTAATGTGGGATGCACATATCCAGTAAAAAGCATCAAAGTTGTAAAACAAAAAAGTACTGAAATGTGGAACCTATCAGAAAAAAATTATGGAGTAGGTAGCAGAATAAGGAGACTCTGAAGGAGATGAAAGAAATATATTTTAAATTTCATAGATCAAACTAGGACATGGGTCCCTTTAACATTTTTTAAGATTTTTTTTTTTTTTTGGTTGTGCTGGGGATTGAACCCAGGGCCTTGTGCATTCAAGGCAAGCACTCTACTAACTGAGCTATATCCCCAGCCCCCCTTTAACATTTTTTAAGAATATAACTTTGCTCTTAATACTGTTTAATGCTACTTAATTCCTAATATGCCTTCTCCACTCCATCTATTAGATATTATGTATAGTTGAGATCAAATATTATATTTTAAAAGTTTCTCTCATATTATTCTATTCCTTTGTCATATTCTAGTAAGTCTATTCTACTTAGTCCAAATTATATCAATGACATTAACTCTATCATCATTTTAAAATTCTTTAAAATTCACTGGTATTTAGTTAACTTAAATTACAATAACCTCTCCTGCCACTATTAACTATTCAGGGTAAATGAAAAGATAAAAAGTCAGTGTTAGGTCTCTTCAGGCCTAAGATTTAGTACAGGGTAATTATTTTCTGTAGATTTTGTAGGAAATGAGATTTCCTCTTTTTTTTTCAGGTTGAATGCCCATTGAATCCATAGAGTTCCAACATTTCAGGACAGTCATGATTTAAAACATTTGTTCCCATTATTCATATAAGTGAAATTATATTTGAAAGGTCATGTTTCCCAGTTCCAATATTTAGACTTTATTTGTTCAATGTATATTCTTAAATGCCTGATGTATGCCAAATCTAGGGAATACCTCCTTTGTAAATAAATAAATCAATGTTGCTTTTAAAATATGATTAATTAATGATAATCCATTCAATAAGTATGTTTAGGTAGCTTTCAATATTCCAGTAGTGAGCAAGGCAGACACATTTCTTGCTCTTTCACTCAAGCAAGGTAGTATGTCAAAAGATGTATGTCAAAAGATATGTCAAAGTGATATTCGGTGTTTCTGAATAGTGATTGTCCACATTTGTTTTCATGCTTAAGTTTCTCTTTTGTATACTTAGACCTTACCGCATTTCCCCCTTTATTTCCAGAGGTTAGAGCTAGAGTCTCACTTAGCAGATTATCTAAAACACATCTCTCGGCTCTTCTTCAGTATGTAAAAGTTTTTATAAAGTGACAATTTATTTATCCATTTTACTCTCCAGATTTGTACCATATAAACACTATAAAAATATCTCTCCTAAAATGGGATGAATAAAAGATAATGGAAAGTCTTGAGGGAATGAAAATTATTTCATTATTCTCTTCTTCCTACTCATATTTTTTCTCTTGTTGGATTTTTAAAAACTCCACTTAATCTTATTAATAAACTCTTTCTGTACACATTCACCTTCATCGTGTTCTTCTTCTGCCCTTGAAAAAAAATTTGCTATAATTTTCCATTGTCCTACGCCCACATGTATTTATATACAGAAAGAATGATGTCATATTGAGATTAATCCTTTCTTGATGGACATCATGACCCACTGACTAATTCCATCTCCCACAATTAGCTATTTAAGGCAATTGTAATTGCTTGTTCTTTGAATAAGTTTTTAAGTAAATTTTGCATTTTTCTTGGAAATAAGTGTGGGTTTGCACATTTTTATATTCTTAAATTTGAGAGGAAAACAGAATTTTAGGTTGAGCACCCCACAAGCAGATTATGAGATGATGATGGAAGTACCAATGACTGATTAAGGCAGTGCTAACTGGAAGAAATCAGTTAAGAACCTGACAGGGACTGTGAAACTGGAATAGGCACGATTTCAGATTTCAGGCAAGTCCTGTGAGAGCAGCTAATTGCAAAGGGGAACTATGGTAAGTGTTATTCCTCAGAGGTTGTCCTAACAGGAACAAAGGGTCTGGGCTTTCACACTTGTTTGTAAACCAGGCACCAGTCAAGGGCACTTCTGGGAAGTCAATCCCCAGACAACAAAATGATTTGCAAGAAAAAAAAATTTAGATGCCATGAAATCTCAGATGTCAAATGTTGAAAGCAGAAGGATCCCAAGGTGGGAGGGTTGTCTTGAATGACAAAACAGATTCAAGGGGGTCAAAGGAGAACACCAAGGTCCACTCTAGAATGCAGTTAATATAAATGAGCATTGTCAAACCAAGGGATAAAGCCTGCCTACCCTCATGTCTAGCACTACATCTGTCAGGGTTTCCCAAAAAAAGTTCTTTGTTTTCACTTCATAGTTATAAATAAACTATTCACAGAGACAAATGAATATAGTGTGATTTCATTTTCTATCATTTTCCCCAATTTTACACTCAATTTGGTTCTGACCACTATAAGGATAATGAAAACTAGTTTCTCATTTCCAAGTTTGCCATAGAAACTTGCAGCAAAAAAAATTAACATCTAGAACTATCTTGATGTGAGTGGTGACTTCCAGAGTCATTCTTTAGGTATGATGGCTTTAGACTTACTTACAAGAGGTCATTCATTTCCCTTTGTTCCCAAAGGTACAATATAGATAAAGATGGATACATTATCAAGAACAGCCTTGGGGAGAAATTAGGTTACCAGAAAACATAGTAATGGGTTCATGTAAACATAGAAAAATGTAGTCCTATGAATCATACTTTGGTTTGTGTTAAACTTAGTGGTAGTTATGATACGTAATTAGATGTACAAATCTTATATCTTACTAAATGTCACTAGGAAAAATCATCTTCTCTCTCATTTACCCACATCCTAAATTATTACTTATCAAACAGCATCAGGTGGACCTCCAAACTGTAGAATTTGGGCACATTTGCTGTGCTTTAACGCATCACAGATACAACATATGAAAACCAATAGATACTTTTATTTTACCTCCCTAAAAGAAGGGCAATAAAGCTTCAAAGTCACCATCAATTGATGATATTTAATTAGGTTAACATTGTTGATTTCATTTATTGATTCTTTTATATCCTAAGCCTTAGATAATTTCTTTAAAGAAACAGTCCAAGGACTATACTGAATAAAGGTATATTTTTCTTTTTAACACTTTCAATTTTAGTCCAATATTTTAAAAATAAGACAAAATCCATAACTACCTAGCAACTGAATTATTCTCAGTCTTTCTTTGGCATAGATGTCTTTAGAAATTTGCTTTGAATTCAATATACTCAATTTTCTGATAGCAACTAAAATTGATGC
Organism: Callospermophilus lateralis; assembly: GCF_048772815.1. Taxonomy (NCBI): domain Eukaryota; kingdom Metazoa; phylum Chordata; class Mammalia; order Rodentia; family Sciuridae; genus Callospermophilus; species Callospermophilus lateralis. The sequence goes on along the minus strand of NC_135325.1, from coordinate 29,259,185 downwards.
CTTTTGAGAAATATCACTGTTACTAAATTTTAGAGACTTGGGTAGTCATGAAATAATTTAATTTTAAATTATGAGTCATACTGAAATTTAGAAGAAAGTTTGGACCTTCAAGTAGATACTAGTATCTGAATTTCAAGAAAAGAATAACTATAGATAAATCACCCAGAACAAGCTGAGCGCTCTAGCTCTCTTATCTGACACATACAATTTAGTTAGACACATTGCAGAATGCAGAATAAACAATGTAAAAGTATCTCTGGCATAAAATATAAATTTTAAATGTAGTATGGCCTTGAACGCTGTTTTATTTTTTGTGTTACTATTGGTAAGTGATGTTGGTCCAATAATTTTTATGAGAACACTGTTAAACTTTCTTCATAAAAAGAATGTGAAGGGCTGGGAATGTGGATCAGTGGGAGAGTGCTTACCTAACATACATGAGGCCCTGGGTTTAATCCTCAGTACAGAAAAAAAAAGTGAAAATATGCCTTCATTTTAAATGCAGGTCTCATTGGGAATATCTGGTTTATAATAGTTGGGTCAAATTGCTTTGTGAAACCATCTAAGATAGATGCTTTTATGGGGAGTGATTTCTTTAGATTTTGTCTACTTTGATTATGGAAATTGGTCTCTTTAAGCCTCCTATCTCTACCAGGTCAATTTTTGTCAACTGTATTTTCCTAAGAAATCATCCATTTAATCTAGATTTCTAAATCGATTTGCAAAAACATATACCAAGTAGATTCTTACAGTTATTTCTGTTTAGTGACAGTTATTCCTCCCTTGTTATTTCTTATTTGTATGTTTTCCCCTTTCTGACTAAATTAGTGATTTTTTTTCAAGTCTAATGTTTGGATTTTTTGAAAAATACAGTGGTTTTTTTTTTTTTTTTTTTTTTTTTTTTTTGGTACCAGGGGTGGAACTTGACCACTGAGCCACATCCTCAGCCCTCAGCCCTATTTTATATTTTATTAGAGCCAGGGTCTCACTGAGTTGTTTACCACTTCACTGTTGCTGAGGCTGGCTTTGAACTCACAATCCTCCTGCCTTAGCCTCCCAAGCCACTGGGATTACAAGCATGCTTCATTGTGCCTGGCCAGATTTTTTACTTGATAAGGTAACCTGTTTTCTTTCTGTTCTCTACTGCACTTATATTTTATTTTATCCTTTTAAAATGTTTAATTAACACATAATAATTGTACCTATTACAGTGCATTTAATAAGTGTTTTCAAGCTATAATGATCAAATAAGGCTAATTAGCATTTCCTTCACCTTAAACATTTTTCATTCCTTTGTGTTGGTAAACTTCAACCTGCTCTTTGCTAGTCCTTTATAAAATACATAATAAATTATTATAAATTGTTGTCATCCTACTATGCTATCTAGCACTAAAACTTACTCCTCTAACTGTATTTTGGTACCTGTTATCCAACCTCTATCTCCCCTACCTGCTGTCTTTAGTGACCACTCTACTCTATACTTCCACGAAATCAACTTTAGCTTCCACATGAGTGAGAAAATGTGGTGTTTGTCTTCCTGTGCCTGGCTTATTTCACTTAACATAATGATCCCCAATTCCATCCATGATTCATGATTGACAGGACTTCATTCTTTTTGTCACTGAATAATAAATATTCCATTTCATACCTGTACTACATATTCTTTATTCATCTGTATATGGACACCTTGGTTGATTCCATATCTATGCTTTGTGAATAGTGCTGCAACAGACTTGGGAGTTCAGGTATCTCTTTGATATTTTGATTTGATTTCCTTTGAATATATACTTAGTAATATGGCCTTTGCTTTCTTGTTGGTTTACTTTTTCTTTCTGCAGCTTTTTGAGTTGGTAACTTCAGTAATCTATTTTAATTCATTTATTTATTTTTATGTGGTTGTTTGTTAGTATAAAATTTCCTCCAATCATTGCTTTAAGCGTACTTCATGAATTTTGGTATTCTTTTTCAGAGATTCTATAATTTTTATGTGTTTTTGCATTTTCATCAAAATTTGTTTACTAGAATGGTTTTAAATTTCCATGTGTTTTAAATTTCCATGATCTTTTTGTTTTGGTTTGTATGTGGCTGGCTTATGTTTTAGTTTCCAGTTTTACTTCACTGTGATCATATAGTATTATTTATAATATTTGTACATTATGAAACCAACTCATCTGTTGGGCAATTCTCTGATAGACTTGCAATTCTTGAGAAAGTTCTGTGTGTGCTTGAGAAGAAATATTCTGTATTATCAGTGTATGGTGTTTTATATACTTTATGTTAAAGGCTCCTATTAATTGTGCATTTCTATTTATTTCTCCTCGAAGTTTTTATAGTTCCTGCTCTATGTAGGTGATTGTTATTATATGGTACATAGATAGTGATAACTATTGTATCTTCAATTTGGCTTGTGATTTTAACACTATAAAATATTTTGTTCTGTTTCAGTTTTTGTTTTTGAGCCTGAATTCTAATTTGGTAGCAGGATTACAACTTTCTATTTTCTTATTCTTCTATTTCAACAGCAACTTTTCATTCATATCTTTATTTTTAGACTTTTGGAGTTTCTGCATTTTTCAGCTTACTATTTTCACCTGAAATTCTTGCCTGCATTTCTGTGACACGTATTGATTGCATGCATATCCTTCCAAACCATTTTGACAATTGCCTTAAATCTTCACTTGCATTGTCCAGTGGACATTTCAGACCTCAAATGTGAAACAAAAATGACTGTGAAGGGGACAGATGTTTCAAAATCCAGGAGCTATTATTTGTAGCAATAGGTCTTTCAATTCCCTCATAACCAACTAGGTAGAAGATTTCTTTCTAGATAGTTTTCCTTCATTTTGGCAGGGTGGAATGAAAATAGTTTTTCTTCTGATAAGGACTTTCACCTCAATTGATTGGTCAGAATTCCCAAGAGAGAATGAAAGAAATTTGTGGCATTCTTTTTTCAACTTTAATGCTAAATAAACTACTTGGTATCTAAACAGCATGGCAACAGAGGCCTCTTTATAAATAAAACATTCTGGTTATTATGAAGAAATAAAAAGAAATGCCACATTATTAATAATTTTATAAGAATTTATAGGTTTTGAGTTAAAGTTTTATCTAAAACCTTTTAAAATATTAGTAACTCAATTTAAAAATGTTCCTGCTTAATACAAGTGTTTCATAGATTACTCTTTATAGAATCTGGGTAAGTTAGTTCAATGCCACTATACATCTGACCAAAACATGAGCTGTGGGTTGAGTATATAATTAGACCATCAGAATTCTGGACATTAAATTAGAATTTCTTGTTCTGAAATTAAAATGTCTTTCATTTATTATATGTGTCTGCCTTAGTATGCTTGGTCTTCTGTAACAAACTACTACAGATTAGATAATTTAAACAATGAACATTTATTTCTCACAGTTTTGGAGGATGGGAAGTCTGAGATGGAGGTACTAGCATATTCAGTAGGCGTACTTCCAAGTTGAAAACAGTCACCTTTTTCTTATGTTCTTCTGTGGTGCATGCTAGTGAAGATAGATTTCTCTTTGTCTCTGTATCTGTCTGCCTGTCTCTCTGTCTCCCTCCCTCCCACTGTCCTCTTGTTAGGGCACTAATTTCATCATGAGGATCTCACCCTCTTGACTTAATCCTAACCTAATTACTTCACAACAACCCTACCTCTAAAGATCATCACATTTGAGATTAAGTCTTCAACATATGGATTTTGGGGGGAATTCAAACATCCAGCCCATAACAAGATCTGAGATAGATGTAGGTTTTAAGCAAAACATTTCCTGTAGTTCTCAGGTTTCTGTGAAGCGAGAAAAGGTCATAGAACTGTGATTAGGATGTTTCTAGGACAATTGGGCTATGAGAGGAGCTCTCTTTTCCTTTCTTTGTGTGGGTATAATGCAAATTATACCATGATGGGGAACTCTTACCTTTCATAGAGCTGAACAGTAGACAGATGCCAGTCTCACTATTCAGTAAGATTGACCCTTACTTTCAAACGGATATTAAATCGTAGCTAAATATAGACATGTGATTTCACCCAACCCGGGCAAAATGATCTATCTGAATAAGTCAATTTATTCTGTTAATCTGAATCTATAGAAAATGACTGAATCTTAGAAAGCCTTATTTATTTATTTATTTAGCAGTAATGGGATTGGAAATTAATTTTTTAACTTTCTCTGTATTATAGGAGAAAAGATTTGCAACATGTTAAATCAGATAACTGGGTTTAA